>NC_085844.1:152380106-153046356 GCF_035594765.1 Anolis carolinensis | reverse complement strand
GGTTTTAGAGATCATAGCCAGCCCTGAAACAGATTGCTGGCCAGTGAAGCTGTTTCAGCCAGAGAAGTTCCCAGTTCCCAGTTATAATCAACAGCCTGGCTGCAGCATTTTGGACCCAAAGAGTTTCCAAAATTTACTGAATTGCAGTAATCCAAACAGGATGTAATAATCAGAGCAACCATTGCTTGATCTTACATCTCAAGGCACAGCTAGTGCACTAGTTTTACCTGTGCAAATGCATTCCTGGTCACCACTGAAACCTGGCTGTCCAGGCTCCAATCTGACTTCAGCGTACAACCAAGCTGCAAATTTGAGATTTCACTGAGGTGTAATCCCATATAGTGCCGGTTGAAGCCCTATTTCCTGATCTGCCTCATGGTTGACCAGAATTAAGCTTCAATTTGTTCACCCTCATTACTGATGCCTGGCAGTGGTTTCAGGTTGAAACAGATTTAGATGGAGAGAGAAAGCTGGATGTCATCAACATACCAGTATATAGGAAAATCCAATTATATGCCAGAAAAGGTTTATTTCTACTTTGAAAAGGATTCTAGGGGTGGTGGTGGTTGAGGGGAAGGAGGAAAGGGAGGACAATGACAAAAAGGATGATATGTAGAAGGCACAGTGTTATATACATTCATATGATGAGAAGCATAACAGGGAGGACTCTTCTATGTTGTACTTGAAAGAGAAATTGACATGGCACAAATCTTCTGTTGCCAGTTGATTCACTTCTCAATTGCAACAGATGATTTTTGTGAGCTTATATATGTGTCAGATCTTCCCTTTTAAAACACTTGCAAAGTCATTTGAGTTGCCAATGACTTCAGATTGTGTAGCTGTTTACAAATGTCGTCTTCTGTCTCCTTGGAGCTCTGTCTGTCATGTTCCGACCAACTGTCTCTTCACATTGTCTCACATAACAGCTGAATAAAACTGACATTGCATTATGACAGAATGGTTTCACCCTCTATCAAAAAATTGGAAGCAAGATAAAAAGAAGAAACTTGAGCAATGATGTTCATTTTTGTGTATAGTCCAGCCCTTTGTTGAAAGACATTCTGATGACATCTTCAGATTATCACTGAATTCAGCCACAGTTGACAATAGGCAGTGTGACAGCACTTCCACCATACTTAGGACCATGGTGATCTCTGCTGCATGTGATAATCATTGAGGAGTCCAAATGGAAAAGTCACTTGAAGAAGCAAGCTAAATATATGGTATGCTTCCAGATAGACAGCTCCGTATGGTACTATTCAAAAGGCATTCCTCAACTATTCTATCTTCCTTTAAAATATGCTGTGGTAAGAAAAAGATAGAACCATGGGAGATTTATAAAGGGAAGGTAGTCCTGTTTGGACCTGCTGTAATATTTCATGAATGAGACAAGACAATTGCACAAAAAAACTTGTATTGAAGCACCGATAATTTTGTTCTCAGTTCAAATTTATGCTTCACAGAATGCTCTAGGTCAAGCAGAAGACTTCGATGTGTTGACTGTCATTTCTGAAAACCTGAAAAATTCTCCAGACTCACAAATGTTTTGCTGGAAGTGGAGCTGTAATATAAAAACTCCTTGTAAATGGCAATGACAGCTCACACGAACTACTTGGATACCATGCTGTGTAAAATGATTTACTGGATAACTGTCTCATTTTTAAAAACCCTAATCTAAAGTCATCTGCCTTGCCTGAAAGAACTTCAAAAGCCTAGAAGGCCCTCATCCCTTAGCATGCAAGGGAAAAGTTAGAAGAGAAGTATGTCTTGATATTTGGGAAATCTGGCTCCATTATCAATAGAAACAAAACATTTGTCATCGTTAACACTTGATACTTTCTTTAAACTTGTACCATAGCATGAAAGTAGAGGAAAATGTTATTTTCTCCTTGTTCTTCTGTTCTGTCATACATCTGAGGTTTTTATGCAAGTAAAGCAGTTAATCATTGGCAGATTGTTCTTTCCCTCCTTCTACCCCATCACTTCCCCAATTGGTTGGAACTATTTTATGCATAATATCCTCCATAATAAATCATAATACATCATAATAAATTGTGGCAAGTTCTTGGTGGTATGGGGATACCAAATCACCTTATCTGTCTCCTGAGGAATCTATATAACGTTTAAGTAGCAACAGTAAGAACAGACCATGGAACAACAGACTGGTTTAAGATTGGAAAAGGAGTATGACAGGGCTGTATATTCTCACCCTGCTTATTCAACTTGTATGCAGAACACTTCATGCCACGTGCGGGGCTTGATGAATCCAAGCCGGAGTTAAAATTGCTGGAAGAAACATTAACAACCTTAGATATACAGTTAGTACTTTGATGGCTGAAAGCAAGGAGGAGCTGAGGAGCCTTATAATCAAAGTGAAAGAAGAAAATGCAAAAGCTGGATTGCAGTTAAACATCAAGAAAACTGTATAGCAACCAGACTGATTGATAACTGGCAAACAGAGGGATAAAATGTGGAGACAGTGACAGACTTTGTATTTCTAGGCACAAAGATGACTGCAGATGCCGACTGCAGCCAGGAAATCAGAAGATGTTTACTTTTTGGGCCAATCTTGATAAAATAGTGAAGAATAGAGACATCACACTGGCAACGGTCCAGATCGTTAACTCAATGGTATTCCCTGTAGTATTCTATGGATGCGAGAGCTGGACCATAAGGAAAGCTGACTGAAGGAAGATAGACACTTTTGAACCGTGGTGTTGGAGGAAAATTCTGAGAGTGCCTTGGACAGCAAGAAAATCAAACCAGCCCATACTCCAGGATATAATACCCGATTGCTCACTGGAGGGGAGGATATTAGAGGCAAAATTTAAGTACTTTGGTCACATAATGAGAAGACAGAAAAGCTTGGAGAAGATAATGATGCTGGGGAAAATGGAAGGAAAAAGGAAGAGGGGCTGACCAAGGGCAAGATGGATGGATGATATCCTTGAAGTGACTGGCTTGACCTTGTGAGCGACAGGAAGCTCAGGACTGGGCTGGTCCATGAGGTCACGAAGAGTTAGAAGCTATTGAACGAATAAACAACATTCTCCATTCTGGTTTAAGGGATAACAAACTCCATCATTGCTCCATATTGAATATAAGTAATATTGCCGAAAAAGCTGAAGGTAGCAGTGAGGAGGTGGGTAATTCTAAAGTAATGATCATGATGTACATGGAGATGACATGTATAATGTGCAGTCAAATGTATCTTGTATAGCATACAATGGCACATTCCTTTGACATTCATTATGGAGGGGTAGGATTTCATTATGATAGAAGTCTAACTTCTTGTCATGAAAAAAATATGATTTACAGCAGAGTCTCGATTATCAAACGTAAACGGGCTGGCAGAATGTTGGATAAGCAAATATGATGGATAATAAGGAAAGATTAAGGAAAAGCCTATTAAACATCAAAAAAGGTTATGATTTTACAAATTAAGCACCAAAACATCATGTTATACAACAAATTTAACAGAAAAAGCAGTTCAATACGCAGTAATGCTATGTAGTAATTACTGTATTTATGAATTTAGCACCAAAATATCACGATGTATTGAAAACATTGACTACAAAAATGCGTTGGATAATCCACAACATTGGATAAGCGATTGTTGGATAGACACTCTACTGTATATCTAAATAAATGCAGTGACTTGGGGAATGAGAAAAACTGATACACCAGGTATGGGAATTGTGTGGCATTCAGATGTTGCTGAACTTCCAGACAAGATAGACAATGGTGAAGTATGCAGTGAGTTGCAGTTGAACATCTAGAGCAGTGATTCCCAAACTCTAGTCCTCCAGATGTTTTGGACTCCAGCTCCCAGAAACTTCATTTGCCTTGGCCAGATCAGGAATTGTGGGATCTCTAATCATTGGCCAAAGCACTCAAATACCTTGAAGACCAGAGTTTAAGAAAAGCAATCTGGAGCAGTGGTTTACATTTTTTTCCAGTCATGGTCCTTCAGAAGACCCCCCCCCCCCCCCACCACCACGGAAACCTCTGTCCCTGGATTTTCCTGCGGAACCCTAACTCTGTCCCTAAGCTTTATGTTATACAATATAATACTAATAATAATACAATATAGTAATGTATAATAATAATAATATTGTAATATAATAATACTAATATATTAAATGTGATACTGCTGATAATATATAATGATATATTGTTTTCTTGTATATTTTTATATTTTAAGTTGTAATGTTTTTAATTGTGAGCTGCTTTGAATCTCTGCATGGAGAGATAAAACAGGATATAAGTAAATAAATAACGTATTATGCCTGCTTATCATCAAGCAAACTCTGTTGGGAAAAAGGTGGAGCATGTATTAGTTTCTCTTGTGTAAAAAAGATAGAGGCAATTCCCATCTTGTTTGTTGTTTCGTCCAGATTTCTCTATGCTGTAATTAGGGGATAAAAAAGGAAATTCTTCACTCACGGGGAAACTAATGGGTGTGAGTTATTTAAATTACACATTGCTATATACAATTAAAGCGGTTTGAAATATGGGGTGCCTGATTTTTTATTAAGCCATAAATTGCACAGCAGATGGCATGACTATGGCTTGTCTTCTCAGTTCCCAGTTTGGATGGGTGCAGAGAGGTTACATCTAGGAAAGGATGTGTGAAAGTAACCAAAGCATCCCTTGCTCCAGTTGTGGTTTAAAGGCCCCAGGCAGGTCTTTGAACCCCTGTGCAAGCACTTGGATTTTGTCTTCTTGAGGGGAAAAAAAGGTCCAACTAAATGAAATCAGTACGCAAGCAGGCTCAGCTTAGGGCCCCATCTACACTGATCATTTAAAGCTGTTTCAAACTGGGTTTTGAAGAAAGTGGGATTGCTGTGCAGATTTTTTTTCATGCCAGGAGTGACTTGAGAAACTGCAAGTCACTTCTGGTGTGAGAGAATTGACCGTCTGCAAGGATGTTGTCCAGGGGACGTCAAGATGTTTGATGTTTTACCATCCTGTGGGTGGCCTCTCTCATGTCCCCGCATGAGGAGCTGGAGCTGACAGACAGAAGCTCATCCCGCTCCCCGGATTCAAACCGCTGACCTATCGGTCAGCAGTCCTGCTGGCACAAGGGTTTAACTCATTGCGCCATTGGGGAGTCCATCAATAAATCAAACCAAACGTAGTGAAACAAAAATTACATAGTGACTTAGAATCTGCACAAACATCCACATTAATTTACAGAGCCAACTAGAGTTCACAAAGTTGTGTGGGTTAGTTGTGTGGCCAATGATGATAACTGGGCTGACATGAACTAGCAGAGCCAGATATAAAATAGTTCTCATGGAACTCATGAGCCGATATTCTGCTTGGAAGTTAAACTATTGAGCATTCGTTACAGATATATGATAGAAGTGGACTATGTCCACGAAAGCTTGGGATAAAAATGTTTTCCCAGTTGGTCTCAATGGTGCTCCTGGATTTCTTTATGCTAGAATATGGGATGTGCAACTGTATTTGCAAATCTGGTTGTTTTGCATGCAGCTTCCATTTCATGAACCTTTGGAATTCAGAAAATGGACACCCAG
Organism: Anolis carolinensis; assembly: GCF_035594765.1. Taxonomy (NCBI): domain Eukaryota; kingdom Metazoa; phylum Chordata; class Lepidosauria; order Squamata; family Anolidae; genus Anolis; species Anolis carolinensis. Next base: position 153,040,813 of record NC_085844.1, on the reverse strand, counting down.
TAGCAATTTCTTTCAAAGTGAGGGATTAGTGGGGAGGTGGGCCAGGTTGAACTGGGGAAACCTTACAAGAAGAAATGAACTATATATGTCTAGCCAGTCTAGGATGCAGTCAGAGAGAAAAAGCAGTCTATGCAATCTGAATTTCTCTCTTTCTCTCTCTTTCACAGGAAGCATTCCCGGGACTGCAGACTTGGCCAAAATGACTGAGTGACTTCTTTTCCCCTTTGGATTTTGTTCCCCCCTTTTTTGGCCTGCTTCCCTCTCCTTCCCCTCCCCGACCCCTTGGAGCATACATCCACTGGGAAGAGGGGAAGGCAAGAAAAAGAAGAGGAGGAAGAGGAAGAAGAGCTCAGCTCGATCAGGTATGGAAAGCAGGAGGTTGGAGGACTGGGGGTTCATCTCCAATGTAGAATGAATGCAGTTTGGTGCCACTTGAAGCGCCATGGCCCCGTGCTATGGGATCCCTAGCTCTCTTTGGCAGAGCAGCCTAACGACTGTGTAAAAGTACTACTACTAAATAATATAATCCTATACCTGAAGCTCCAGAAGACAAAATAAATGCCATTTACTCACCCATCTATTTTTTTGTTGCCTTCCAATCTTAATCTAACATGATCCATCTTAAGTCTTAGAAATGTTTACTAGGAAGTAAACTGCACTGTAAAGATCAGGCCTGGGCAAACCTTGGTCCTCCAGGTGTTTTGGACTTTAACTCCCACAATTCCTAACAGCTTACTGGTGGTTCTCAACCTTTGGGTCCCCAGGTGTTTTGGCCCACAACTCCCAGAAATCCCAGCCAGTTTACCAGGTGTTAGGATTTCTAGGAGTTGAAGGCCAAAACATCTGGGGACCCCAGGTTGAGAACCACTGAAGTAGAAAGAGAAAGATAGAAAAAGGATATTGATAAAGAGAGAGGTTGAGAGAAAGAAGAAAGATTGAGAAAGAGAAAGACTAAATTAGAGAATTTCAGATAGATAGAAAGACAGAGAAAGAAAGAAAAGGATATTGATAGAGGTTGAGAGAGAGAAAAATGATTGAGAAAAAAGTCGAGAGATCTAGACAGAAAGACTGAGACAAGAGAGAGAAAGAAAGATAGAAAAAGGATATTTATAAAAGAAAGAGAGAGAGGTGGAGAGAGAAAGAAGAAATGTGTTGTCGAAGGCTTTCATGGCCAGAATCACTGGGTTGCTGTGGGTTTTCCGGGCTGTATGGCCATGTTCCAGAACTATTCTCTCCTGACGTTCCACCCACATCTATGGCAGGTATCCTCAGGGGTTGTGAGGTTTTTGGGAACTAGGCAAGTGGGGTTTATATATCTATGGAAAGTCCAGGTGGGAGAAATAACTCTTATCTGTTGGAGGCAAGTGTGAATGTTGCATTTGATCACCTTGATTAGCATTGAATGGCCTTGCAACTTCAAAGCCTGGCTGCTTCCTGCCTGGGGGAATCCTTTGATGGGAAATTATTAGCTGGCCCTGATAGTTTCTTGTCTGGAATTCCCCTGTTTTCAAAGTGTTTTGTTCTTTATTTACTGTCCTGATTCTGGTGTTTTTGAAATACTGGTAGCCAGATTTTGTTCATTTTCATGCTTTCCTCCTTTCTGTTGAAATTGTCCACATGCTTGTGGATTTCAGTGGCTTCTCTGTGTAGTCCGACATGGTGGTTGTTAGAGTAGTCCAGCATTTCTGTGTTCTCAAATAATATGCTGTGTCCAGGTTGGTTCATCAAGTGCTCTGCTCTGGCTGACTTCTCTGGTTGAGTTAGTCTGCAGTACCTTTCATGTTCCCTGACTCGTGTCTGGACAATGCTGCCTTTGGTGGTCCCTATGTTGACTTGTCCACAGCTGCATGGCATACGGTAGATTCCTGCAGAGGTGAGAGGATTCCTCTTGTCCTTTGCTAAACGTAGCATGCATTGGATTTTCTTAGTGGATCTATAGGCAGTTTGTAGGTTGTGTTTCTTCATCAGCTTCCCTATGCAGTTGATGGTTGCCTTGATTTTTTTTTTCGTGTCAGGAGCGACTTGAGAAACTGCAAGTTACTTCTGGTGTGAGAGAATTGGTTGTTTGCAAGGACATTGTCCAGGGGAACCCGGATGTTTTGATGTTTTTACCACCCTTGTGGGAGGCTTCTCTCATGTCCCCGCATGGAGCTGGAGCTGATAGAGGGAGCTCATCTGCGTTCCCCCTGGGTTGAATTCGAACCGGCAACCTTCAGGTCAGCAACCCAACCTTCAAGTCATCAGTCTTGCCGGCACAAGGGTTTTAACCCACTGCACCACTGGTGGGCTTCGATTCTCTTGATGTATGGTAAGAACACTTTTCCTCTGGGTGGATCTTTGCCTTTCCTCTACTGGCTTGTTCTTGGCCTTGCAGCTCTTCTGATGTTTGTGGTGGAGTCTCCATTCGCCTGTGGAGCCCAGTTGAGGTGGTTCAGTTCCCCTTGAAGGAGGTGGGGGTTCGCAGATCCTTTCTGTATGTACTACCAGGACTTTGAATGTGCTTCTTTTTTTCTTTTCTTTTTTTCGACCTGGGTGATGGTTGGAGTTTTTATGTAGAAATGCATGTGGACAATTTCAAAAGAAAGGAGGAAACCATGAAAGTGAACAAAATTGAGCTACCAATATTTAAAAAAACCCATCTAAAATCAGGACAGTAAATAAAAATAGTTTTTATGTAGGTATCTATCCCTGTGTGTAGGTTTTCTGTAAACTGTGTGGCCCAATTGTTGATTGGGTTTGCGAATGACTAGGACATCAAGAAAAGGCATTTTTCCTTCATTTTCCTTTTCCATGGTGAATTGGATGTTTGGGTGGATGCTGTTGAGGTGGTCCAGGAACTTGCTTAGTTCTTCTTCTCTATGGCTCCACATGGTGAAGGTATCACCCACAAATCTGAACCATACAGTAGGCTTTTTATTGCTGTTTCCAGGGCTTGTTTTTCAAAACGTTCCATGTAGAAATTTGCTATGACAGGGCTGAGAGGGCTTCCCATTGGACACAACCTACAAACTGTCTACAAACCCACTTAGAAAATCCAACAAATGCTGCATTCAGCGAAGTACAAGAGGGATCCTCTCACCTCTGCAGGAGTCTACCCTATACCATGCAACTGTGGACAAGTCTACATAGGGAACACCAAAAGCAGCATTGCCCAAACACGAATCAAGGAACATGAAAGGCACTGCAGACTGACTCAGCCAGAGAAGTCAGCCATAGCAGAGCACTTGATGAACCAAACTGGACACAGCATATTATTTGACAACACAGAAATGCTGGACTACTCTCATAACCACCACCTCAGAGTACACAGAGAAGCCAATGAAATCCACAAGCATGTGGACAATTTCAACAGAAAGGAGGAAACCATGAAAATGAAAAAAATCTGGTACCATTATTTATTTTTAAAAAACCCCTCTAAAATCAGAACAGGAAATAAAAAAAAACACTCTGAAAACAGAGAAATTCCAGATATGAAAAAATCAGGGCCAGCTGACAATAAAGGATTCCCCCAGATAGGAAGAAGCCAGGCCTTGAGGCCACAGGGCCATCAAATGCTAATCAAGGTGATTAATTGCAACATCCACACCTGCCTCCAACAGACAAGAGTTCTTTTTCCCACCCTGGACCTTCCATAGATATATAAACCTCCCTTGCCTAGTTTCCAACATACCTCATAACCTCTGAGTATGCCTGCCACAGATGTGGGCAAAACATCAGGAGAGAAAGCTTCTGGGACATGGCCATACAGCCTGAAAGCCTCACAGCAACCCAATACTTAGAAGACAGTGGGATTCCAGACAGAAAACAATCAGGGCCAGCTAAAACCTCCCAACAAAGGATTCCCCCAGGCAGGAAGCAGCCAGGCTTTGAAGCTGCAAGGCTATCCAATGCTAATTGCAACATTCACACCTGCCTCCAACAGACAAGACTCCCACCCTGGACCTTCCACAGATAATATAAACCTGCCTTGTCTAGTTTTCAATAGACCTCACAACCTCTGAGGATGCCTGCCATAGATATGGGCGAAACGGCAGGAGAGACTGCTTCTGGAGCGTGGCCATACAGCCCGGAAAACTAACAGCTACTCAGAAGAAAGATTGAGAGAGAAAGGAGGGAAGGAAGGAAAGGAGGCGGGCTGGCGCTGCGCGGCGCTCCTGGCGGCGGGGCTCCTTCTGGGAGCGAGCTCCTGCTTCCCGGCGACCGGCTTATTCCAGCCTGAGCGCGTCGCCGGCCGGCCGCCGCTGCTGCTGCCGGCTCTTTGTTCGCCTTGTGCCGCCGCCATCGCCAGCTGCTTCCCCTCGCGAGGGACCCTCCTGCGACCCAGGCCGCCCGGCAGACCATGGTGGCGCCGCCCGGGGAGCGCCGAGAAAGCCCCCCGCAGAGGCGGCAGAAGGGCGGCCAAGCGCCTGGGAAGCGGCGGCGGAGGCGGCGGAGGGAGAGGAGCCGGCCTCTGCGCCCCTAGACCTTAAAGAAGGGGAGCAGGAGGAGCGGGAAGGGTCCCCTCTCCCTCCCTTTCTTCCTAAGCAGTAAGTCTGCGGGTAAAGAGGATTAAACGACGGGGCCGGGGCTTTCTTTGTCGTGCTGCTTCATCTTCAGAGATGGCTTTCCAGGGCAAAGTTCTTTTCAAAGGAGGGCGGGAGGGCTGCTTTTAGCCCACCCCATGCCTCTGGTGCCATATTTAAAAGCCGCACAATCAGGTGGATACCTAAATTCTGGAATTCTTGAGCAGGATTTCCAATGATTTCAGATCAATACGCCTCCTGCTTTGACTTTAAGGTGCCCATTGCTCCTGGTTCCATCAGCTATAGTGTCTTCTCCCCTGCAAGGATCCATATCTGGGATCCATCCTCCCAATCTGCTTTGGGTTGGAAAAAAGGCTGTTGTTGCAGGAAGGCAGAAGGAAAAGCAAACCTGCTCTCATAGGTTAGAATATATAAATTGAGGAAAGCCCTATTCCTGGCCAGATCTATTTACTGGTCCTTTGAACAATCCAATAGGGTTGCAGTGAGTTTTCCAGGCTGTATGACCATGTTCCAGAATCATAGAATCATAGAATAGTAGAGTTGGAAGAGCCATCCAGTCCAACCCCCTGCCAAGAAGCAGGAAATCGCATTCAAAGCACCCCCGACAGATGGCCATCCAGCCTCCAAAGAAGGAGCCTCCACCACAGTCTGGGGGAGAGAGTTCCACTGCCGAACAGCTCTCACAGTGAGGAAGTTCTTCCTGATGTTCAGGTGGAATTTCCTTTCCTGTAGTTTGAAGCCATTGTTCCGCACCCTAGTCTGCAGGGCAGCAGAAAAAGAAGCATTGTCTCCTGACGTTTCGCCCACAATATGATGTTGTGTATGGCAGGCATCCTCGGAGGTTGTGAGGTCTGTTGGAAACTAAGCATGTGGGTTTTATATATCTGTGGAAAGTCCAGTGTGCGAGACAGAACTCTTGTCTGTTGGAGGAAAGCATGAATGTTGCAATTGGCCATCTTGATTAGCATTGAAAAGCCTTGCAGCTTCAAATAATAATAATATATAATACTTACTTTATTTTTGTATCCTGCCCCATCTCCCTGAAGCGACTCGGGGTGGCTCACATGGGTACCAAGCCCAGTAATACACAATAAAATACAATAACATAGATACATTCAAAACATGTAAACATAGCATGTGAAATACAATAAAAAACATACTCAGAACCAATACCAATAGCCAGTGGCCGTGGGCGTATTCAAAATTGGGGCAAGGCACTAAAATGTATATGTGTGAAATATCTTTTAACTCTGAGAATGAGCCAAAAAAGTGCAGTATCTGGGTATAGGTGGAGGTAGGGACCTGGCCAAAGCCTGTCTGTTTCCTGCCTGGGGGAATCCTTTGTTGGGAGGTTTTAGCTGGCCCTGGTTGTTTCATGCCTGGAATTCCCCCGTTTTCTGAATGTTGTTATTTATTTATTGTCCTGATTTTTGAGTTTTTTTCATACTGGTAGCCAGATTTTGTTCATTTTCATGGTTTCCTCCTTTCTGCTGAAATTGCCTACATACTTATTTACTGTCTAAAATTTGGATACCTCTGGAAGGTAGCCATACAGCCCAGAATACTTACAGCAACCCAGTGATTCCGGCCATGAAAGCTTTCAACAACAGATTTAATCAATACTTTCTCAAGGAGGGCAATGCATGGGAGTAGACACAACATTGAGAAGTATGGATGCCTTTGGGAACAACCGGCATGAGATGGTGTCATATCTGAGTGTTTTGTGCTGTCATTTCTGGAAAGACCCCTTAGTCAGCCAAATTATTTTGAGGAAGGAGGCTTGTTATATAATAAACATAAAAATGGCCTAAACCGCAAATAAAATTGGAAACATGTTTGTTTACCTTGGCTTTTCATCACTGAATGTAATAATTCGCTCTGGTCCTGCTGTTTGGGTAACTTTCTTTATAATAACTTTTCTTCTTGATTTAATCTCATTTTTAAAATCACTTTTCATGTGGGATGGTTTATCCTGTTCGGATTCTTACTTCAGTTTAGTTTAGTTGTTTGCCAGTGTGTAATAGACAAACAGGCATAGGCAAACGTAGGCCTTCCAGGTGTTTGGGATTTCAACTCCAAAACACCTGTTAGGAATTGTGAGAGTTGAAGTCCAAAACATTTGGAGGGCTGAAATTTGCTCATGTTTATTTTTATCGTGTCAGAAGCGATTTGAGAACATACTGCAAGTCACTTCTGGTGTTAGAGAATTGTCTGTCTACAGAGACTTTGCCCAGGGGACGCCCAGATATGTTACCAGCCTGCTGGGAGACTTCTCTCATGTCTCCACAAGCTAGAGCAGATAGACAGGAGCTCACCCCAATCTCACGGATTCAAACCGGCAACCTTCAGGTCAGTAGCCCAGCCTGCACAAGGGCTTAACCCATTGCACCACCACGGTTCCTTGCCCATGCCTGATATAGAGGGTATTACCTTTTCTCCAACTCCAAATTTGGCAGCTGCCAAATAACAATATATCTCAACGCCTGTAACAACTGAATATTGTTTTGAAAAAAAAGAAAAGAATGCATTTTAATTCTTTTTTCCCATTGGGTTGGTGAAATCTTTGCAATGATGGTTGAACAAGTAAACCAGCAACAAAAACTATTTATTGTATATACCCACTCATTGAAAAGCAAGTTCCATTGACTAGGCTTAGGATCATAGAATCATAGAGTTGGAAGAGACCTCATGGGCCATCCAATCCTACCCCCTGCCAAGAAGCTGGAAAATCACTTTCAAAACACCCCCGACAGATGGCCATTCAGCCTCTGTTTAAAAGCCTCCAAAGAAGGAGCCTTCACCATACTCCAGGGCAGAGACTTCCACTGCTGAACAGCTCTCACAGTTGGGAAGTTCGGATGGAATCTCCTTTCCTGAAGTTTGAAGCCATTGTTCCATATCCTAGTCTCCAGGGCAGCAGAAAACAAGCTTGCCCCCTCCTCCCTATGACTTCCTCTCACATATTTATACATGGCCCTCATCATGTCTCCTCTCAGCCTTCTCTCCTTCAGGCTAAACATGCCCAGTTCTTTAAGCCACTCCTCATAGGGCTTGTTCTCCAGACCTTTGATCATTTTAGTTGCCCTCCTCCGGACACTTTCCAGCTTGTCAACATCTCCCTTGAGTTGCGCTGTCCAGAATAGGCTACAGTATTCCAGGTGTGGTCTGACCAAGGCAGAATAGAGGGGTAGTATGGCTTCCCTGGATCTAGACACTAGACTCATATTTATGCAGGCCAAAATCCCATTGGCTTTTTTAGCTGCTGCATCACATTGCTGGCTCATGTCTAGCCTGTTGTCCACGAGGACTCCAAGATCTTTTTCAAATGTATTGCTGTGGAGCCAGGCGTCACTCATTCTTTATCTTTGCATCTCATTTTTCTGCCTAAGTGGAGTATCTTGAACTTCATTTTGTTAGTTTTGGCCAACCAACATTCTAATCTGTTAAGATCGTTTTGAATTCTTCTCCTGTCTTCTAGATATAAATGTGTAGGATTGTGCTCTCAGGGCAGTTTAGAAGTTGGAAAACTTCTGTTGAACTGCATTGGAAATCTATGGGGCATCGGTTTTTCTCAGCCTATAAATTTCATTATACTTAAGCATTCAAGCTTCTTTAATAGCAGGGCTTTGGTGCCTTGCAGATAGTTAACTGATCATGATCTTTTTATCACTTTAATTTTGATTACTGGGACATTTCTTTACATCTAGTTGGGCCTTTGCATTTGTAGGCTTCACTTTTGTGCATATGATTATTTGTGGAATATGTTCTCTCCAGGTATATTTGCATCCTCCATTGTAACTCTGTGGTCAATTCCCACCATAGAGTTTCACACAAAGACCTGGAGTGAACACTTCTCTAGGCATTTGTAGGTCTCTCAGTGCAAACTTTTTTCCATTCGCGACTCTTTTCTGCCCAGTACATTTTTACATGACCCCAGATAAAGGTAAAGGTAAAGGTTTCCCCTGACATTAAGTCCAGTCATGTCTGACTCTGGGGGTTGGTGCTCATCTCCATTTCTAAGCCGAAGAGCCAGTGTTGTCCATAGACACCTCCAAGGTCATGTGGCCGGCATGACTGCATGGAGCGCCGTTATATAGATAGATATATAAAATAGGTGTATAAAATAGGCAGGAAGCAGCCAAACTTTGAATCTACAAGGCTAGTCAATGCTAATCAAGGAGATCCGTTGCAACATTCACACTTTGCTCCAACAGACAAGAGTTTTTTCTCTCAACCTGGACATTCCACAGATATAAAAACCCCACTTGCCTAGTTTCCAACAAACCTCACAATCTCTGAGGATGCCTGCCATAGATGTTGGTGAAACATCAGGAGAGAAAGCTTCTGGAACATGGTCATACAGCCCGGAAAACTCATAGCAACCCGGTATATAAAATAAGTATAAATTTGGCACCTGTTTCTCAATGAAATACTAAGTTGCTTGAAAAATAAATCTGTTAATGAAGTACAGTTGTCCCATTGGTGTAATTGTTAATTTTATCTGAACCTGAGCTCAGCACTTCTAAAAACGAAGGTCTATTGCTTTCCCACTACTACCACACCATCACCTTGGAATTCATTAACATCTCTTTAAATGTCTGTAGTTGTGGGAAAAGGCTGATGCTAGACTGAGCTCTGTAATTTTGTCTACATGTGTATCAGAAATCTTGCCATGGTGTAGAAAACTAGCTTGAGTTTGCTGTGAACCGCTCGTTCAGTGGCTTCTTTGCAGTGAAAAGTGCCCAATCTTCTTGTGGATTTATGGCAATAGTTACTTCAAACGCAAGAAATATTGTAGAGAGGAACTAGGATTCCAGTTGCTAAACCTAATCTGTCCAGTCTTTCATCCCAAGGTTCAAGCTAGATATGGTGGCAACAGCTCTATACAAGCTCGTATTTCATGTCTATGTTGAACCACATATATGAGACCATCTGCATTATCTTTTGACATCCCAAAACATGGCTGAAACTTGGTCCATAACTTTTCTTAAGATGAGTTTTCCTCTTTGTTTCCTCTTGGCTTTCTATTTCCAAAAATTTATATGTGGAGCTACATCTGTTTTATACATCTTGCTAGCCTTCTATTGGTTTTGGCGAGGTCATGGACACTTAAGAGGATGGAGATTTTAACATGGCCCATCAAACCTTTTGAAACACCAGCCCCAAAGCCTGATACAGTATTTCTTTGATTCCAAGAGGCATTTTTTCTCTCATATAAAATATTTAAAACAGGGTCTTAGAATTGCAGGTGCTTTTTAAATAAATATAAATAAAGCTTTTTTCCTGTTGGTGGTGCTGAAATGAGTGCGTGCCTTACAATCAGTGGTGTCTTAGAATCGAAGAAATGTTGTAGTATTAAGGTTGCATCTCAGGTTAAAATTTATTAGGAGTCAGCCCCAAGTGACTTGGAAGAGCTGTATAATGACGCCCCATCTACTCTACCCTATAATCCAGTTTCTGAATCCAGATTATCTGCTTTGAACTGGATTATATGGCAGTGTAGACTCATTGAATCCAGTTCAAAGCAGGTAATCTGGATTCAGAAACTGGAATATATGGCAGTGTAGATCGAGCCTGAATGTGATAGAACAATCTTTTTAAATATAGTAATTTTGAATTGCTAGGCCAACATGTCCAGATTAGTATTTCACCAGGGTTCTTTCTGCCATATTCAGAAATTATGAGGAACTAAGAGAAAACTCCTCAAAGGCAAACTAGAGCTACTAAGCTTGTTTGGCAAAACCTCCTCCAAAAGGGGAAGGCTTCAAGACTTCCCTATTCAACTCTTTTCAGCTACTTTGCACATTTTTTTCTAGTACTCAGAAAGTGTTAAATTGCTTCCGGTTTGTAGGATGCGTTAAGAACACGTAATGAGTATCTCAAATATAATAAATTCCTCTTGTGTTTGGCTGAGCTGCAGTAAGTTAAGATAGTACAGTACGATCCTCATATCTGCCAGGGGACCAGGAAACAGTAGATAACAGCAAACCGTATTGGAATGAATAAATTCTCCCAGAAGTGACCATGAAGTTGCCCTTGAGGACCTAGAAAATTACCGGAGAGGTATCTCCCACTGGTAACCTCCAGTGGAAACATACCGTGGAATTGCTTAAAAACTCCTAGAACATAACTGACTCATCAATTGCTATAGTGTTTGTATGCTAAGTCACTATAATGAAAGCATGTATTGTCTCTATGTGAGTCATGTAAAATTTTCTGGTCTGGTCACTTGCCATTTTTTTAATTTAAAAAATTCCAAATCTGAAAGAGCCTTTTAATTGGGAGATTTTTGTTTTCCAGAAGTCTGGATTTAGTTACTCAGCTTCCTGAATATGTTCTGGCAAACTTTGTCTGTGAAAAAGGGGAGCCCTTAGTCCTAGCTGTAGATCAGAGGTTCTCAACCTGTGGGTCCCCAAATGTTTTGGCCTTCAACTCCCAGAAATCTTAACAACTGGTAAACTGGCTGGGATTTCTGGAAGTTGTAGGCCAAAAACACCTGGGGATGCATAGGTTGAGAACCACTGTTGTAGATAATCCTAAATACCCATTTCTAAACATAGTATTTCTGCATTAGAAAACACTCTTCTCTCTACTTACTCACTTGGAGATAGCTCATGTGCTTGCCCAGTGGTTATGGGAAAAGGTGTTATTGTATGTACCTGTTGAAAGCATTTTTCATGCAGCTACCTATTACTAATATAAGTATATGTCCTAGTCCTTATGGGATAGACCTGAATTTCATACAGGAAATTAACTTGAAGCCCTATTTTAAGTGGTGTTAGCTGTCCCAACCCTTTGGGGAAAAGACCTGTTTAGTAATCCCTCCACTCAAATAAATTGAGGATTTCAAATTATCCACCTCCATTATGCCTTTGTCTGGCATTTTAACAAGATCCTTTGAGGCTAAGGAGATCTATGATAATCTTAAATGAAACCTAAGCTGCCAGTGTAAGGTTTTGGGGGTTCCCATCTCTGTAATCCTACATCTACAAGGCAGCAGGACAAAAATGGCAAACCATTCTTTTTCCCCCCTCTCCTGAAGTTTAAGTAAAGAAGGAGTGGATTCAAGATACAGAAAAGTAGGTCTTGGGTATGAAGCCCCTGAGTCTTTTTCTGTCTTAGGTGTTTTTATTTGATTTCCCCCCGACTTTTAAGGTTAGAAAAATGCTGCCTTTTGTTCACAGAACCTACAGTGAACTACTGTTTCATTGGAACCTCTTGAGATCAATTACACAGCATTTGTTTATCTTTAGTTCTTCAGCTATTGTGTGTTTTGTACGATAAGCGCCGTCCCATAAGAAATGCTTTGAGGTTATAGATAACAAGACAAGATTCTTGAAGACAACTAGTAATTTGTGACTTTTACTGTTGGCTAGAAGTTTTCATGATAGAAAACAAATTAGTAAATTGCATCTAAAATGGTTAAATGGATTGTTGTTTTTATAAAGGCTTCATGTGGTATTGAAGAAGCACATTTGCTCCAAACTTAGGCCCCTTCTACACTGCCATATAAAATCCAGATTATTTGCTTTGAACTGAATTATGTGGCAATGTAGACTCTTATAATCGAGTTCAAAGTAGATAATGTGGATTATCTGCTTTGATAATTTGGAATATATGACAGTGTCGAAGGGGCCTTACTGAACCTTGTGCATTAAGTTAGTGATGATCATTGTAACATTTGAAGGCGCACTTTGGTGAACTATGAAGCTAACAACAACAATAACAAAAACAACAACAACAAACAAACAACTTCTTTATTCTTATATCCTGCCACCATCTCTCCGAAGGGACTCGGGGCAGTTTACATAAACGGGTTACAAGATAAACACAGTTTAAAAACATGTAACAAATAAACAATATAATTAAAACAATTAAAATTAAAAAGTAAAAACATTATAAAAACACATCAACTGGCACAACCGAGAAGGCTCTCTCCCTCGTCCTCCACTAACCGTGCTTGTGAGGAGGCAGGAGCGAGGGAAGGACCTCCCTAGCAGATCTTAGAGCTCGCACTGGTTCGTAGGGGGAGATACGGTCACGAAGATAAACAGGACCCAAACCGTTATGTTAAATTTTGATATAATGCCTGGGTAGGTATCTTGTTGAACAAATAAATCCCCTATACACACTTAAGCCCCTTCTACACTACCATATAATACAGATTATCAAAGCAGACAATCCACATTATCTGCTTTGAACTGGATTATAGGAGTCTACAATGCCAGATAATCCAGTTTAAAGCAGATAATCTGGATTTTATATGGCAGTGTAGAAGGGGTTTACACAATTCAGTAAAACGTGAAATGCATTGCACACTTGTTGGCATGTATTTCTTCAGTCACTTCTTAAGTCTCACTGAATAAAGTTAGTGTTTGGGATAAATTGTGGTTTCTGCATTGGGATTCCTGACAGGTGGAAGTGGCATGTACAAATCTAAAAAGGAGAAATGAGTTGCAGTATAAACAAAACAAATCAGATGTGGTTTCATGCCTATTTTGATCTGAAAAAGGAAGTAGTGTCAGTGTAGCAATTTAAATGATGAGTGGCAGAGCTCTAAAGCTGATCCTTGCAGTGAAGGCAGAGTCCAAAATATAATACAGTGTTTAGTTTCTATTCCCCAAGCAATTATTGTGGGCGAGGGAGGTAGGAATTGTACAATATATACAGACATGAGTGGGTCTGTTTTATGAAGCCTCTGGGGACCAAATGCTTTTTTAAGATTAGTATTACAATAAAGCAAAATACTTTTCCCCAATTTTAAGAGTTTTTTTGCTCAGTTGCACAACTGGTGTTTTTCTGTTTGAATGTAGTAAAGGGGGTATGCCTATGAAGACAGAGAGAGAGAGGAGTGAATTGTTGTCAAAAAGCCTGCTACATTTCTGTGTTAGTGTTACAACTTTTGAATGAAGGTTTCTTGTGTACATGTCTATATACATATAGAAAAGTGTAAAAGAAAAAGATCATAGACAAACAAGTCAGAAACTTTTTAAGAGCGTTTAGATGTATGCTGTCTTGCTGCTGAGCTAATCTCAGCTCACTAGCTTTTTCAGTGTTATTTTTTAGCACGTTAATGGTCCAAACCTCAAGTTATTTTCCTTGCAAATCCTGCATAATTTTAAACCAGTCTCTCTGTGTATGCTATGGACACACAATGGATTTAGATGTCCCACAAATACACATTTTATAATACGCTCATGAGACACAGATTTTATTCTTGTGATATTTCCTTTCAAATGCAGTTTTCAGATCCCACACCCAATATATTTTTCCTTCCTTGTCCCAATGAGTAATTGGAATTTCCAATGCAGAGCAAGTTGTTTTTTTCACTGCTCAGTTTTCATTTCCCTCCCATGTGTTACATGAGAAGACATTTCATAACATATGAAGCGAACCAAGGAGAAAAGCACATCCTTGGGTCAGTTATGCAAGTTTTAATCAATGCTAAACAGAGGCATCATAACTCTTAATGCCAGTCTGCTGTCCTGGATGTGGCATTGTTTATGTAACAATCTGTCCTAGTTTTCCAAATTGATTGCCTATTTTATTGAAGAACCTAAGCTATATATGAGGGTGAGGGCAGGCAGTGTCAGATAATGGAGCTTGAAAAAGTTATGACCATAGTCCTTTGTGTGTGTTTTTAAAAACAAGTACAAAGGAGTAGAGGTGAGAATGAGTTCAACCCCAAGGTCTCTCTTTGAGTCTGGGCAGTAAATCTCAGAAGCCTTGTCCATGGATGCATTTCCTACTGACCCCAACCCAAGAAGCAACCTTGGCAGCTTTCTTTGGTTTGAACAATTTATCTCTGAGACATGTTTCATAGAATCATAGAATCATAGAATAGTAGAGTTGGAAGAGACCACATGGGCCATCTAGTCCAACCCCCTGCTAAGAAGCAGGAAATCGCATTCAAAGCACCCCCGACAGATGGCCATCCAGCCTCTGCTTAAAAGCCTCCAAGGAAGGAGCCTCCACCACAGCCCCGGGGAGAGAGTTCCACTGTCGAACAGCTCTCACAGTGAGGAAGTTCTTCCTGATGTTCAGGTGGAATCTCCTTTCCTGTAGTTTGAAGCCATTGTTCCGTGTCCTAGTCTGCAGGGCAGCAGAAAACAAGCTTGCTCCCTCTTCCCTATGACTTCCCTTCACATATTTGTACATGGCTATCATGTCTCCTCTCAGCCTTCTCTTCTGCAGGCTAAACATGCCCAGCTCTTTAAGCCGCTCCTCATAGGGCTTGTTCTCCAGACCCTTAATCATTTTAGTCGCCCTCCTCTGGACGCTTTCCAGCTTGTCAACATCTCCCTTCAACTGTGGTGCCCAAAATTGGACACAGTGTGATTCCAGGTGTGGTCTGACCAAGGCAGAATAGAGGGGGAGCATAACTTCCCTGGATCTAGACGCTATTCCCCTATTGATGCAGGCCAGAATCCCATTGGCTTTCTTAGCAGCCACATCACATTGTTGGCTCATGTTTAACTTGTTGTCCACGAGGACTCCAAGGTCTTTTTCGCACACACTGCTGTCAAGCCAGGCGTCCCCCATTCTGTATCTTTGATTTCCATTTTTTCTGCCGAAGTGAAGTATCTTGCATTTGTCCCTGTTGAACTTCATTTTGTTAGTTTTGGCCCATCTCTCTAGTCTGTCAAGATCATTTTGAATTCTGCTCCTGTCTTCTGGAGTGTTAGCTATCCCTCCCAGTTTTGTGTCGTCTGCAAACTTGATGATCGTGCCTTCTAACCCTTCGTCTAAGTCGTTAATAAAGATGTTGAACAGAACCGGGCCCAGGACGGAGCCCTGCGGCACTCCACTTGTCACTTCTTTCCATGATGAAGACGACGCATTGGTGAGCACCCTTTGGGTTCGTTCGCTTAGCCAATTACAGATCCACCTAACCGTAGTTTTGTCTAGCCCACATTTTACTAGTTTGTTTGCCAGAAGGTCGTGGGGGACTTTGTCGAAGGCCTTACTGAAATCCAGGTACGCTACATCCACAGCATTCCCTGTATCGACCCAACTCGTAACTCTATCCATTTGCTTAAGCTGTAGTATAGCAAATAGTTTCTGATTATGCAAGGGAAATGCTCATGTCTGTTCTCCGAAGGCTGCCTCCTTGAGCATAGGGAGTAATGGTTGGTGTTATTGGACCTTTCTTGCTCTCTTTCATACTACATCTTGCTTTTTTACCTGGCTTTTCCTCTACCCAGTCATTGGGGATGGTGAGACACATTGCTTGCTTGCTCATTGACAATGATAGTGAGAAGATAGACTTGCTGAAGAAGGAGACTTAATTGATATGTCTTAGTCAGGCCCCTTCCTATCTGCATGCACCTGGAAGGTGAAGACAGTTCTTTCAATGTGGTTCTCCTTCAGCGTGTTGGACTTGGTGAGAATCTGAAATATCCACCCTTATAATCATGGAGATAAAATTATAATTCCTTCATAGTTTTGCCTTCCCTATTAAGTTTTTAAATGTGTTAGTTATTATGAAACAGATAATATTTTTATTTTTACCCCCCCCCCCAATATAAAAATTTATATCAGAATGCATTAAAATCATGAGACTCAATAACAGTAAAAGCATTCAAATAGAATATTTAAATCACAGTAATCAGAAGCAGCTGGCCAACAGGAAAACATTAGGATATCAAAACACATGCATGTCAAATTGCAGGTGTCAAATTAATCTGGAGAAAACTGGGATATCCAGTTTTCTCCAGATTAATCCGGATTTACCTGTGGTGTCATTTGGACACCTCAGGTAAACTTGTTACCTATCATGGGATTTAGAGTAGTGTAGAAGGACCCTAAGAAAAGCTGGGGCATACTTCCTAGTCTCCCAGAATTAAGTAGATTAGGAATATTGCATTTGTATTGGATCTCTCATTCATGTACGTACAGCTTTGCACAATCCTTTGTCAGTATCCTTGACTTATAAGGAAACCCAGAGGAAGCATAAGCCATAGACTGAGATCTTGGATCAAATGTATCACACAGGCAAAGCTATGATGTAGCTCTTGTCAATCTCTCGTTATAAACCCTACCATTTCTTTGTTGTAGCTTCTATAACCCAGTCATTTACTGGTTATTGGTGAACCACAAGAGTAATGGAGAAGTGGCTAGCTATTTTCCTATAGCTAGACACATATCAGTCTCATAGGTTCTCCTTAAGATAGTTTGAAGGCCTGGAAGATGCTTATCTCAATGTGTCAATCTATAGAAAAATAGCTCGACATCTCTCTTTCAGTTCCCCAAGTCCCCAGTAACCATAAATGGCCATGTTGAAAGGTGCAGCAGAGAAAATGTTGGTTTCTGTTGGGTGTTGCTGTTGGTCATTGCATGATTGCAATGATCAACATTGGGTTGGTAAAGAACCCACAACCAGAAAAGTTAGTTAGAATGGTATATTTTGGGTTTACACTATCATAACTCACTAACAGGATGCCATTCAGTGTATGTAAACAAGGTCTGTATGAGTTCCAGGCAGTGAACTCTATAGACCTTTACAGCAAATCCCATATTTAAGATCAGGCCTTCTTGGAGACTTCCGTCCTGTATTCCAAATGTTGTTCCAAAGCCATGATTACTAGGCAATCTCTTTTAAAAGTCAATATTTTCAGATATAATATAAGCCCTTCAGCCATTTTTGCCTTCCCCTGTCCCCACTTTGGAGAGAAATATGATAGGAAATTTCCTGTCGCTGCATAAGTAATCTCCACCTAAAAATTGATTCCAGAGGCACACAATGACAGATGGCAACATAATATGAACAAAGAAATTTAATCTAATTAATTGTTGGTTATTCAAGTATATTAAAATATAGATAATGCCTCATCTGAATTATCTAGAACGCTATTATCTTCACTTTGATCCTTTTTGTTATTTGATCCATCTGAACTGGGAAAGAACAGATCAGCTACTCATGGCAATCAAACAAAAGGCTGACCTTGTCACATTAATAATGTATTAAAACCATCTTACTTGTTTATTGGCTTTTATGTAGATGAGCTTCAGACAACAATGGGCAAAGAAAAAGGAAAGCTGACCCTAGTTCATAACTATTCACCCTATTTGTTCAGTCTCAACGGGACTCTGGAGATGATACATTTGAAGTATTTTCTTCCTGTCTTAAAGTTTATAATAGTCTAAAAATCTCCTACATGTTTTTCAGGGAAAGAGCTTTTCCTTTGGTTCCTTAGCCCATCCGAACAGGCCCAAAACACGGGACCTGTCTCGGTTTTACCAGAGACGTACAAATGACGCCTCTGGTAAAAGCAAATTAATGTGGAGTCAATAGAGGTTTATTCCATATTAATTAAATACCTCATTAGATTTGGATCTTTATAAAAGATCCAGGTTTAATGAGGTCCTGGGCCTGTGGGGACTGATTACCAGGACGTATCACACGTTTCCTGGGGGTCAGTTTCCACAACCATTCCACCTAGCCCCCGACTGACCCCCTAAAACTTACTGGAAACGGTCCCTGGCAGCCATGAAGCCTCTCCTCACATCCTTGTGGTGTGAGAAAATGATGCATGAGGAGACAGGAGCTGCGTAGAGGGATTTTCCTCACCCCTCCCATTATTTTCTCGTGCCACGAGGATGCAAGGAGAGACTTCATAGCTGCTTGGGACATTTTCCATTAAGTGTAAAGGGATAAATTGGGGACTTTAGAGTGGCTTCATGCTATCCCAATTTAAATCAAAATAGCATGTAGCCACCCTGGGAGGGAAATCCCAGTGTTGTGGGAGGGTGTGGGGACTAGAACCCATGCCAAAGCTTTAATCTGTTTCGGCATGGGGTTTTAGGTATGTGTGGAAGGCTCCTTCTACACTGGCATATAATCCAGATTATCAACATAGTGTAGAGGTGGCCTGAGAGTCTCACTCTACAACATCTTGAAAATTGTCTCTTTAAGGCCAGATTTACAAAATTACCTTTAGAGAGCCAATCTCTGCTTCTGCCAGCTATACAAAATTGTTTGTCTTGACGTTTTTCAAAATCTGTATGCATCGATTTGCAGATTGCCCATCACCTTCATGCATCTCCTCTCAAAGTACCTCTTGTGATACCCAGCATCTTTCATTTCCTATTTCCAGCTGATGGTTAAGAAAGAAAGCCCTTCTATTTACTGGCCACTTATTGCCCTAGGCCAGGGGTCCCCAAACTAAGGCCCGGGGGCCGGATGCGGCCCTCCGAGGTCATTTACCTGGCCCCCGCCCTCAGTTTTATAATATAATATATTGTATATACATATAATATTGATAATAATATTATAATATAATACAATATAACACTAATAATACCATACAATAGTATTAATTATATATTCTACATTACATATAATATTACTAATAATATTACAGTATAGTGGTATAGTTCAATATAGTAATATATAATGCTAATATTGTGCTATGCTAATAATATAATAATACATATAATTTGTAAACCACTCTGAGTCCCCTTTGGGGTGAGAAGGGTGTGATACAAATGTAGTAAATAAATGCAGTAAATAATAAATAAATAAATAAATAATTTTTAGACTTAGGCTCACCCAAAGTCTGAAATGACTTGAAGGCACACAACAACAACAACAACAACAAAAACAACAACCCTAATTAACTTTCTCATTGGCCAGAAGCAGGACCACACTTCCCATTGAAATCCTGATAAATGTATGTTGGTTAAAATTGTTTTTATTTTTAAATATTGTATTGTTCTTTCATTGTTCTTGTTGTTGTTGTTGTTTTTGCACTACAAATAAGACAAATATGCAGTGTGCATCGGAATTTGTTTGTATTTTCTTTCAAATGATAATCCGGCCCCTCAACAGTCTGAAGGATTGTGGACCGGCCCTCGGCTTAAAAAGTTTGAGGACCCCTGCCCTAGGCATTGAGGGCGATTGGTCCAATTTAGAGGCATCTAATGCTTCTAAATAATATGGCCAGAACTTCCCCTGTTCATTAAAAATTCTCTGGGTCTTTGCCAGTGATAATATTTAGCATGTTCCTGTGTGAAGCGTGACTTCTACTGCTCAGTCAGATATTCTATTACAGCACAAACCTGATTGGAATTTTTTCCCCCCACTTCCAAAAGCTTCATCTATAAGGTTGAGAAATTTTTCATTCTTGCTGCTCTCCAATTATGGATTACCTTTTCATGGATGGCCATGCTGTTCTGCTTCACTGTTGGGTTTTTTGGTGGAAGGCCATTTTGTTTAGACAGGTCTTTAAGCAATTGTCTGACTAATACAGGTAAAGATTTTAAATGGATGAGATGGACTTTTAAATGTCACTTATTGTTATTTTTGAGAATTTTCAGTGTTTTAATTTATCTTTTAATAGTATAAAATGTTTTGTTTATATTTCAATATTTAATTTTTATTTAATTTACCTTTAAATTTATATTCCAGTAATGGTGTTTTATTATAGTTTTGCTAGTAAATGATCTTTTAGTTATGTGAAAACTGGAATGGGAGAAAGCAGGTTATAAATCACATAAATAGATACATACTTAGACTGCTGCTGAATATGACAGATTCTATGCAAAAGTACCAATACTTCAGTTTTCCCCTATGACTCTGATCATTTAACTGTGTAAACAATTGCAAAGCAATAACTTATTTATTACAAGTATGCTTTAATTAGTAAATGTGTTTCTGAGCATTACTTCTTTAATTTAAAAAATTGGTACCAGAAATAACTTGGAAAGAATATGAATAGGAATAGGATAATAATAACAACATCAACAACAAAACTGACAGAGTTTTGGAGCACAATATTCCTGACCTCATGATCTTGTTAAAAAACAAAGTATGGATCGTCGATGTTGCAATCCCAGGTAGCAGCAGAATCGACTAGAAGCAACTGGAAAAGCTTACACGATACGGAGATTTAAAGATCGAACTGCAAAACTCTGGTACATACCAGTAAAGGTGGTCCCAGTGGTGATTGGCACATTGGGTGCAGTGCCTAAAGACCTTGGCCAGCACTTAAAAACAATCGGCTCTGACAAAATTACCATCTATCAGCTGCAAAAGGCCACCCTACTCGGATCTGCACACATTATTCGCTGATACATCACATAGTCCTAGACACTTGGGAAGTGTCCGACATTTGATCCAATACAATAGCCAGCATGGTGATCTTGTTTGCTGTGTACTAATCTTGTTGTGTATCAAATAACAATAACAATAATTTTATTTCTTTCCTGCCTCTCCTCACAGTTCTTACATATTAAAATAGAGTAGTAAGTCAGTAAGCTTCAGCCATTTTTTTTAGTCTAAACTAATAAAATGCACAAATGAAGTACAGCAACTACCGTAGGTGAAATAAGTCTTGCATAAATAAAGAAGATATTTGTTAATCTTCAGAGATCATTTTAAAGCTTCTTTCCAAATGTACCTGGGATGATTTTTTTCCTTTCAGCTTCTTCCACCTTATGATTTCCATTTTGGTGGCCAAACTTATATCCTATTTTTAACATACTTGAAGGAGCTGGTAAGACAGGCTTATGTGTTCTCCCTATTTTCTATTTAATGCATGTTAAGTAAGAGATTCTGGAGGGAGCTTTATCTTACCTATGGTAAGCAAACACATACAGCTACAGTAGATTTAATTAGAATAAAATTCCATTTCCCCCTGTTTTAAACTTCATTGCATTGTTTACTGGAAATATAACTGCTGCAACCTGACAGGGAAAATCTGTGTTTTTCTAGCCCTCCTTCACCATGCCCTCAGTGCCAATGTAGCCAAAAACCTTACAGATAGACAGTTGAAAGATGAAGAAAAGGGAGGACTGAGCAGACTGTGGAAATAATCTTCTTTGTAAGAAGCTTCGTTAACAGAGATCTGCCTATGTAATGTTTTGTATTTTTTGTTTGGAAGCCTTAAACATACATTTCTAGTAGAAAAATGTGGTTGTGTAGTGTACACACAAGGAAACACTGTAGATGAGTTTCTGTTACCACAAAGTCAGCATTTTCCACTCCTTTTGCAGAGCTTTCCAAACATATGTTAGTGACACATTTTAGACATGCATCATTTTGTGACACAGTAATTCAGTTTTATGAGCTTAAACCAATGCCTTATTAAGAGAAGCAGACACATTAATAAATTGTAATAGCAAAATGTGTTGGGACACAACATATCTCACAAAAACCTTTCATTTATATTTTTAAAAATCTATGATTTGTAAGATAACATGCATTTTCAATACTTTTTGTCATTTCTTGCAACTCACCTACACACTGCAGCCAAAACACTGACGTGTTGTGACATGCAGTTTGGAAAGCTCTGATTTATTGTAAGTCATGAGCTTTGGCTTTCATATCATTATTAGTTTTTTCCAGTTGGTTGTACAACAGTGTCTGGTGGCTTCAATATCAGTGAGATGCTCCCTCTCTCTGATCTAGCTCTTTCTCTGAAAAGTAGAAGAGCTCTCCAGTTTGCTTGACTTCATCTTCAGAATAGGTTCATCATTCCGGATAGCTGCACCGGAGTTCAGAATAAAACCCAGAGAGGAATCATCTCCTCTTTGATGAGGAAGCTATCAGTTGTAGGTGCTACGTGATGACCTGTAGAAGGACTATGGCTTGCTTTCAAAGCTAGGATCTGAATGAGTAATCCAAACAATCTATGTCGATAAGTATAAGGACAATTGGTAGTAGTAGATGTCAGTGTTTAGGCTGTACAAAATCAAGCATTTCAGACTGAAATTCTACAAAGTTGAAAGTTTTGAAATTTAAGTCAGTAACTCAAGTTGAAATAGGTGACCCAATTTTGAGGTCTCTTGCTTGGATGGAGGCATTATAAACAGACATTCACCCTCTATTGATGTTATCCTGTGGAAGGAACACCTCTTTAGTGACTGCTAATGTTCTTCATGGTACAGTTCAGGGAAAGCAACTTTAGTTAAAATATGCAAGAGCCAACATAACAATATGGTACTCAGTCCTTAGATGAGCAGGTTCATTGCATCTCTTGGGAAGAATCACAATTGATAATTTTAAACTCTTTCCGCTTAGGTCAGAAATTATTGTTTGGATAAGAGTGCTTGAATACGGTTGTAAGCTGTGTGAAAATGGGAATGCAATCTTTTCATATTATGTCAGTGTTTCCATTAGCATCAGTTCCACTGTCCAATTATTTTATGTGCAGTACTAAAAGCTTTAGAATAGAGGTTTACTTCACTCCCTAGGAAAATACAGGTATTGTACATGTTGTTTTTCTAATGTTTTGCAGACAGTGACTTGCCATTTTATTATATAAAAGACCAGCTGCTTACCTTTCTGTGCATACCTGTAGGCGCTTGCACAGTATAACATAAGTGGGGCGGGGGAGCTGTCCTTTCCTATGTTCAAAAGACATTCAGCCCTTGTGACTTTTAATGCCCTGGAGTTGGAAGTTGATGCAAGTTCAGAATTATTCATTCTTACCTGGCAGTACCTCTCCAGGATTTCAAACAAAATTATTTTCTAGCTACCTATAAATCCTTGGTATTTGCTAGTGATCTCCCATTCAAGTATTAACCAGATCCAGCACTTTGTTGTTGTTTATTTGTTCAGTTGCTTCCAACTCTTCGTGACCTCATGGACCAGCCCACACTAGAATTCCCTGTCGGCTGTCACCACCTCCAGCTCCTTCAAGGTCAAGCCAGTCACTTCAAGGATACCATCCATCCATCTTGCCCTTGGCCTTCTTCCTTTTTCCTTCCATTTTCCCCAGCATCATTGTCTTCTCCAAGCTTTCCTGTCTTCTCATGATGTGGCCAAAATACTTCATCTTTGCCGCTAATAACCTTCCCTCCAGTGAGCAGCTGGGCATTATTTCCTGGAGTATGGAGTATGGATCCAGCACTTACTTGCCACAAAATCCAATGAGTTTGGGTATAGGGTGGAGCCATGTCAGTTAAAGCAGTATCCAAGTGGTATAATAGTGGAATGTAAATATACATTATGTTTGAGGCTTACTCATTCTCTCCTCCACCTCCACTTCAGGCAGTATACAGGAAAAGGCTCCAGGTGATCTCACCCCAGGGCACCTTTTAACTGAAGGGAAGCAAGTGCAAGGAAGAACCTAAAATGAATTCCTTCTAGCCTCACTGTAGGACAGTGGTTCTCAACCTGTGGGTCCCCAAATGTTTTGGCCTTCAACTCCCAGAAATCCTAACAACTGGTAAACTGGCTGGGATTTCTGGGAGTTGTAGGCCAAAACATCTGGGGACCCTCAGGTTGAGAATCACTGCTGTATGATTTTTGTTGGCCAAGTCATGTTTGAACAAGATCATAATACCATGGAGTTAAGTTATGCAGTTAACCTGCTTAAGTGATTATTAAAAAGATACATATGTACATAAACATAGACAAATATATACAGGCAGTCCCCAGGTTATGAACAAGATATGTTCGGTAGGTTTGTTCTTAAGTTGAATTTGTATGTAAGTTGGAACAGATACATATTTTAAGTATAACTCCAGCCAAAAAATTATTTGTTTTTACCTTTGGATAGCATAGGCAAGAGTGAACATTCCTGTTAAGTTTGTTTTGTTGTCTAATGAAGTACTTTGGTCACATAATGAGAAGACAGGAAAGCTTGGAGAAGATAATAATGCTGGGGAAAATGGAAGAAGGAAGAGGGGCCGACCAAGGGCAAGATGCATGGATTGTATCCTTGAAGTGACTGGCTTGACCTTGAAGGAGCTGGGGTGGCGACGGCTGACAGGAAGCTCAGCTCTGACGTGGCGAAGAGTCGGAAGTGACTGAATGAATAAATAACAACAAAAACTCTTATGTGAGGGAATGGGAACTTCCTGTTCTCTCCCCTGTTTGTAACTAGGAGTCATATATAAGTTGTATTTTGTAAATCGGGGACTGCTTGTACATAAAAACAGGTACAAATGAATACACATACACACACACATCCATTAGGGTTGCCAGAGAGAAAACTGGAGACATCTCCTGTAACTTTAATGGTTGTGTGGAAGGATTTCAGAAAGTGTTGCTTGTCACACAACCAGATAACTAGTTATACCTTCTGAAATTCCCTTTTCTATGCAGCCATTAAAAGTATAAGAGACTTCTCCTACTTTCACTCTGGCAATCCTAATATACATATGTGCAGACACACATTCTACTCTCAGATCAGAAGGGTTTTCACAGTGTGGATGAAATTAAGACAGTCCTTTTTCTCAGACTCGCGGTCTAAAAAAAAACACTGCACAAAAGGAGGAGGGAAGGGTGGGGAAAGAAAAGGAGAATAAGGCGGCTGAGTCACCGATTTTTAATGTTACAGAGTTCTTTTAAGGACCAGCTGTGATGGAAATGTGATGCCCGTGTTCGGAAACATGCCTCACTGGGCCTCGGGGAAGTAGTCTGATGTCCTTCCCTGAACCTGTAATGCAGCTGGAAGTTTCTGGTCTTACGGGATGAGGGCTAACTAGAATCCTCCTGCTTCTTATCCCTAACACTTCAGTGGATAAAGCTCAGGGACCCGAATTATATCACCGTTCCCAAAGCAGACAATCCTTAAATGGAGAGGAGGGTGGGGAGAGGAAAGCAGATGTGAGCAGACATGGCAAAGATGACACAGTTCACCTTACTGTCTGCTGAAATCAGGAACATACATTGGCTCTGAAAGCTTATTTCCTCTCCTGTAAAAATCCTGTGAGCAGATACCCTTGATGGAGAGCAATCTTTTCTACATGGGAAAAATAATCTTACTGGAATTCAGAGGGGAAAAAAACTACTTTTTAATATCCGAGAATTGTCTGGTATGGATTTAAGCAGAATTAATTCGCCCGTAGAAGGTTGCATTCCTAAAATTAGTTAACCCTCATGGTTGGGCAAGTTTTATGGATTAATTCCAAGAGGATCAAAAGGTCAGTTGTGCTATCTTGTTCCACTGTATGTGTATGAGCCATGGGAGGTTCTTTTTGGCAGTTTTTAAATGTCTCTTAAAATCATATCCTAGACTTTAATGTGTAAAGTCAATTTTATTTATAAAATTTATAATATTTATAAAAACCTGACAACAACCTTAACTAAATCACGTGAAATACTCTATGCCTGGTGGTTAACTTATGTTTGTTTTTAAAATGTTATCATGTTAAAAAAATATTTATCTGTCACATGTTTGACAGTTATCAGATTAATTCTGTAACACATAAGGAACATTTGACTTTCCAAATGAGGTGGACTACAGGTCCTATAATCCCTGTTGGGCATGTTCTTGCCCCGTGTTGTTCTCCCATGCTTAAACATAAA
The DNA here is from genome assembly GCF_035594765.1 of Anolis carolinensis. Classification (NCBI taxonomy): domain Eukaryota; kingdom Metazoa; phylum Chordata; class Lepidosauria; order Squamata; family Anolidae; genus Anolis; species Anolis carolinensis. The sequence continues at coordinate 153,015,031 of NC_085844.1, read as the reverse complement.
AGTGCTTTACAAGCATTTTCTGTATGTAAACTGTTCCAATACAACTTTTATGTTCACAAATGTTTGTTCACATTTTCCTAGTTGTCATCCCAGTTATAATAAATTGCAGGAGCACTATATTATCTAAATACTGTACTGCTCACAACACAGTAGTTAAACATGTAACAATAAAATATAGTTCTTATTCAAAGGATTGGGGAGAAAATAAGGCAGCAATAGTAATGCTGAAAGGTTGCTCATTTTACTGTGATTGTTATTATTGTTGAGAATCAGCAAGGCTGAATTTGGAGACCTGGGTTTGAATCCCCTCTCAGCCATTGGGTGGCCTTGGGAAAGTCACTCTCTCTCAGCCTCAGAGGAAGGCCAAGGCAAAAACCCCTCTGAATATATCTTTCCAAGCAGACTGGTCATCATAATTCAGAAATGTCTCGAAGGCACACAACAGCAAATGATTATTGTTGCATTTACTGTTATTTCAGAGTTAAACATATATTTAAAATAAAACACTGTAGCAGTTTTATGATCTCTTCAAATAAAACTCAGTACTTTTTGTATCTGTGATGTGAATAGTATGAACATCAGATGTTAAAAGTATGGCCATCGTATCTAGCTTTTTATCCTGACTTTGCTTGCTTTTTTTGAAAGTTCATTTATGATCATTTTTGCTGTATGTGCATGATCTACTTCAGATTTTTTCAAGTTTAGCACTATCTTGTATTTGTTACACAACAATATTGGCAGTTAGTAATATAGTTTGATGTGTAAGCATTTAACAATATGGACAGTTATTCTTAAAGTGCTGAGGTTTGTAGCTATCATTTTGCAAGGAGCTGACACCTGTAGGTTTTCTGTAAATATTAGTGTCCAAACCTCCAACTAATTTTCATATCAAAAATGGATCTTGTTTAATTATTTGTAGAATTGTACTTCATAATCTTTGGTATAGAATTAAGATACATCCCAAATTTTAACAGAGCACTCTCTGTGCTTTTTCCTTCTTCAGAAAAAAGTCACGAGTACAGCCAGTCGTGATTTTAATAATTAAACATTAACACTTGTTAGTTTCTATGGCAAAAGTAGATTTGTTAAAGGTCATCCTCACATCTTTGTCTTCTGTTCATGCTGGATTTTTTAATGGTGGAAGCTCCCATGTTGCCCAGTTACCTCAGATATGCTATTTTCTCTAGTAATCTCGTAAATTCAAATAAGTTTGGCATTAATAGGCCGGTAATGGCATGTTTCTGACATTTTGAATGACATAGCATATGCTTCATGTCATAGAATTATGAAAAAGGTGACTCTTTTGAATCCTCACCTTCAATTTATTCCTGAAACTATAGTTTCATTGGCATATGGAAGTGATATTTCAAGACTTTGATGGAAATGTAGGCACTCAGAAATCTCACCTTTTGCTTTTAGGAGAAACACTGCATATTTATTTGCTGCATCAGAAAATAGTCCTTGTAGCCTTGCCTTCAGAAGCAGTCAAGGGCTATTTCACTTTGGAAGAAAGGGTCTTTGATATTCAGTAGCAAAAGTTGTACTTGGCTTCACAGTGTGTCTTTATATATTTATTCAAAGGTTTTATCAAGAAAGGGGAAAATACATGAAAGAGACTGGCCGGTCAACTGATCTGCAGCTCATGTATTCCAGTTTTCAAAGTCTTAATTATAAGCAAGTCATACTATATTCTAGGCAGTGTTTTATCCCAAAGCACTAAAGCTATGTTTCCTTGGGTGTTAACATAAAAACTGCTGGCACATATTTTTGGTACAACTATGTAATGGTCCTAAATGTGGCTATAAATGTTTGCATACACAGAATTCAGGGTTGAGTCATTAATTTATTCCTAGCATTGTAAGATGCTGATACTTATTAAAACTTTGGATTCCAAAATCAAATCGAAAACTAAACATGTTGACCATCTTTATTGTGTCCGATTCTAAGGAAAAGCTAGGTTTTGTTTAAACATAGTGCCTCAATTGTTTTGGAATTATGAGAGTTTATTTTTTTTATGCTCTCAAATTCTTTAAAGTGTGCTGTTACCTATGTGGTCCTATTTCCTCTTCCTTTGGTATCTTTGATACCTTTGACCAGAAGAAAATGTTAGTTGCACTGAGCCAAACTGTAGGGTTCCTTTTGTTGATCTTTAGTGCTGAGACACTCCCCTTGAGTTGAATAAACCCTTGACAGCATACTTTAGCAAGACCCTGATGTACAAAAGACCAAAGTCTCTTTAAAAACGAATTTGCTCTTCCCACATTTCTGACTTCGCACTGTAGGACAAAAAGACAGCATTTACTTTTCACTTAGCCTTTGCTTTAAATCACAGATAAAAAGGAAATGTTGCTGGGATGTGGGAGGCATAGCCTTGTGTGTGTGTTCGGCCCATCATCTTGCCAACTACAAAGGGCTCCTTTCTAGTTCAGCTGAACTTTGCCATTCCTGAAGGCCAACCATGAGCAAGGTTCCTTAAATTTTGCAACTAGAAGAAAAAAATATTTGAGCCTGGTTTTTACCATGAACTCTGTTTACTCCTTGTATAATTCCTTAGATGAAATTACAATATCATATGAAGCTGTTTTACTTTTGCTCCTGCTGAGGTTTTATGGTCACTCGGAGGATTGATAAAAAGCAGAAAGTCAATACATGCAATTTCTCTCTCTGTGTGTGTGAATGTTTGGTGCTTGAGACATACAGATAGCAGGTGCTATAAAAAGCAGGAATCTCAGCAGGCAAAATATTACTATGTCAACAGGGAATGAATTACTATGGTATGTGCTTAGGGCAGACGGAGGATGTTTTGAAGTGTCTAGCACATGGATCCTCTGATATCTGCAAACCATGCAACTCCTGGTTGCTGTTAGGGCAAATGATGCTCTGAACGGTGGTCGATAACAGCACATCTGTCACCGTCCATAATGTTTGCTCCAGCACTAAACTCTGGTGCAGCCAGTGAGTTTGCTGCTATAATCATGGCAAAATAAACCGTCACTAGTTCCCTTCATGTGTGAGAGTATAAATGCTTTTCCTTACACACAGGTTCGGTTTGTATGGAGCATGCATCACACACATAAAGTGGCTTTAGTTGTCACTGAAGAATGTTGATTTTCTTTTTAACCCTTCTTTTTTTAAAAAAAGATGCTGTCCAAGGTACTGAAGGATATAAAATTAATAGAGGGCTTTTACATTTGCCAGAGAGAAAAGTATCTCCTTCATCTGTAACATTTTGGGGAGATAAGTTGTTGAGAACACAGTTTGCAAATCATAGGTCTTTCTGCCCAACTCTCAAGGTATAAAAAAGTTGACTGGTTCTTCTTTCCATAAAGGAAAGACGTGTTTGTTAGTATCTGAAATAGATAGCAGCATTATTGAACAAAAACATACTAATCTGATGGAGGCTGACACCTTTATTTAAACATTTATAGGTTGCCCCACATGCTGGTTAATCTACAGTCGGCAATAAAATACAGCTATAACAACAGTAGAAAAAGCAATTTCCAAAAAAAGGTATTTAAAACCTGTTGTTTTTGTATGAGTTAAAGTCAGCGCCAACTCACAGCAACATTATGCTAGAGTTCTCATGGCAAAATTAATTCTGAAGAAGTGTTTGTGTTAAAATTGTCCTAAAGGCAAGGAGAAATGAAGGAGTGTCTTTGGGATTTGTGTGTTACTGTTTTGTCTTATGGGGGGCAGTCTTAAGTGTTGTGGAGCAGGAAGTCTGTCTTTTTCTGTTGTATGTCCTGTACACAACATGTCCTGTATTATAATTCTGTGTCTCTGGGGGCATTATTGTGAAAACTACATCTGCTGCTTCCATGAAAAGTTATCACCTAAAATAGAATACGTTTAAAGAGCCCCTCACATGAAACTGGGCTATCCCTTCTCTGCTATTTTTTTTCTTTACAAACAAAGGCCTTTTTATTTAAATAGGAATTTCAAGATTAAGTAGATGTGTAGAACAATATTTAACAGGGTAATGTGCTGCATTTTTATCAGTACTCTTATAGAAGATAGAAAGGAGAGGTTGCCCTCTCCCTTCGTTGGAAGAACTTTATAATTCCCGCTGCCCTAAGAAAGCTCAGAGCATTATTGGGGATCCATCTCACCCGGCATTTTCTTTTCTTTTCTTTTCTTTTAAATTATTGCCATCTGGCAGACGTATGGGGTGAGAAAGACAAGGACAAACAGACTGAAGGGTAGCTTTTATCCCAGAGCAGTGGCTATGTTTAACTCCATGGTTTCTTACTGATGTGGCATTGGGGGCTGTGTGATGGTATTGGGAGTGTGATGAGATGGATGTGTTGTTTGTGGTGTATGTGGGGGAAGGCATGTAGTTTTGTTGTGCAATAGCACAATGACAAATAAAGCTATTCTATTCTAGTTGGTAGCCTTTTATTTATCTGTCACTAATCTTACTAAGTCGGAAAGATAAAAGGCTACCAACTGCGAAACAAGAGGGTGCATGATGAGAGTACACTATCATTTAGTTGAGTAATGCTGACCTTTCATTAATCTTACTGCAGAGAGAGCCAACATGATGAAGTTGTTTGTGTGTTGGATTGCAATTTTGGAGACCAGAGTTCACATCCCCATTTGGCCATGAACAATGGGGTGACCCTGAGAAGATATGTTCACTCAGCCTCAGAAATCCCTATGGTAGGTTATCTTTAGGGTCGCCATAAGTTGGAAACAACTTGAAGGCACACTACAACAGCGTCTTTCAAGAAGTGCTGGGGAGCAATATTGTTGAAAATACAAAAAACCACATACACCCAAAATCCAAATCTTTTATTTTTTTTAGTGACTCTAATACCAATCTTGTTTCTTGGCCATTGAGTGAGCCTTCTGTTTAGTGTTTACCTCAACATTCCTAATGTTAAAACCTTATCTTAAATTATAACTTTAACAGGAAAGATTGATGTATAAGGAAGACTAAGTAAGGGGCTATGCATACTGTTACTACATGCTGGCTGTGCACCTCCTGCTCTGACCATCTTCTTTGGACTTTGAAAGAAAGTAATGTTCTAATGAAAGCTTTGTAGAATGTAATTAGCTTGCATTTGTGTTGCTAATATTGGCAATAAAAATTTTGGAGCTGTTTTATATTACAAAACTGTTGCAGTAGGAGCCAAATACACTTAACGGTAGTAGAGATATTGGTAGAGTTTTGATGTAGATAGTGTGTTTGTATAATTCATAAACCTACTTCTTTCCAAGCAACACAACTTTTTCAGGATTTACCGTCCTGAGGAGTTCAGACTTAAAGTAATCTTACTGAACAAAATGTTATAATCTGTGAAAGGAATATAAATCAATCACTCTGGGACTGCACCTCTCATCATTCTGAGAAAGTATCACTAATAATCATGGTGGTTTGATGCTGCTGGGAATTGTAGTCCTACATATCTTGAGGCCATCAGGGATGAGAATTCGCTTCTTGTTGCTTCCACAGATTTCTACATTTGACCTCTTATTCTTTTTCAGTAAATCAATACATTTTAAGGACCCTGAGAATCTCCTTTATAAAACAAATAGTTTCAGTGTTAGAATGCTTTGTCCTCTTATGCACTCCATGCGTTTTCAATAAATGACACATGTATTTAATTTAAAAAGCTGAAAACTGGAACACAGGGCAACAGAGCTCACTCAAATAATGAGTGAAAGGAGACAGATCAGATTTTAAAATAAATACTTGAAATGGGAAGAAGGAAAAAAATCAGTAAGCAAACTAGTCATGATGCTATTTTTCCAAATTTTAGATAAGATCACAATGTAAAGTCCCCACGGAATTCACTGACGAATACTACAAGATTGCTCTTTGCAATAAATACATTTTTTGAAGATTGTGCCCAATAGCCCAAAAGGACTGCATTGCTTCTAGTATTTTTTCAAGCACTAAATGATCCCAAGGGGTGTGGGAAGGTCATCAGAAACTAACCTCCATTCCTTTGGAAGAAAAACTTGTTTACTTGGATTGTGCTCACATTGTTTAGAAATTTATCTATTTATCCTCTATCCTGTAGTCATGTCCTTTATCGATTTTTTTGTTTTCAACCTTGTAGATTTGGTAGTCTTTATCCTCTTTTATTGAAAATGAAGATTAGTAAGGTCTAAGGGTTTATAAAAACTTAGCAAGCTTGGAGCGGCTAAGGAGAGCTATATCACTTGTGGTTCTGCATCTGTTATTTACAGTAGGAGTGGGGGATGTAGCCAGATGCCTTTTTCCGGCACTGTCTTCTTGGATTGAACTCTTTATCCAAAGCGATGTTCTTGCTGTTGTTGACAGGATCACTTACCCGGAGATGAAACAGAGATGAGTCACGACTCCAGCAGCCCTTGGTCCTGCTGCACCCTGCGATTAACCTCTTGACTTGTTTATATGATCAGGGCTTAACGTGATTTCAGGTCTTTCTCTTCATATAAATAACACTTGAAAGCATTTGTAGTGTGTGCAATCTAGTCCTTGCTTTACACAAGTCTCCTACTCAGCATTTCTGATGTGGTCAGAGAATGGGAAGTAGGGAATTTCATTTGTGGAGCAGTACACAAGGGAAAAGTTCTGGTGCAGCAAGAGATGGATTAGCTTCTGGCTTTATTAACAACCTCATGCTGTTTAGTTAAAGATTTAATTTTGGCATCTTTGAAAGTAACCTAAACCTGGAACAATACCTTTCTTGCAGTCTTCCTTTCACTCTGGGCCTTTCCACACTGCCATATAACCCAGAATATCAAGGCAGGAAATCCCAAAATATCTGCTTTGAACTGGAATACATGGCAGTGTGGACTCAGATAACCCAGTTCAAAGCAGATACTGTAGGATTTCCAGCCTTGATATTCAGGGTTATATGGTTGTGTGGAAGGGCCCTCTGTCTCTTGCAAGCTGCATTACAGCCTACAACCAACCGCAAGGTACATCTACACTGTGGAATGAATGCAGTTTTATAACACTTTAAATGCCATGGCTCATTACTATGGTATCATTGGAGTTGTAGTTTAGTGAGGCACCAGTACTCTTTTGTAGAAAAGGCTAAAGTCCCAAAAAATTACAACTTGTATGATTCCATAACATTGAGCCATGATAGGTAATGTGGGATCAAACTGCAGTAATTCTACAGTGTAGATGTGAGCTACTAAGAATGGCTGCTGTGCTGAAATATTATAAACGATATTCTATGTTGTGGATGTATGTAGTCTTCTGGTCTTTATGTGATCCCCTGTACTCTTAGCAGAATAGTTTTTTTTTTACTTTTTATTGTTCTCTCATTCTGCCTCTTTGTGTCCTTAAAGGGAAGAGTAGATATTTTTTCCATTGTCTTGTTACTATTTCAGACTTTTTTATTTTATCACATCTTGCTTTTGAGTATGATGCCATATGTATGTTTGTTGTCCTACTTACTGTATTATTTTATTACTTAGAATTATCTTTCCCTGACCCCATGTCTCTAGCTGTCTTTTCACAGTTAATTCTTTCTTCTGTCCTGCTGCACATCCCACCCCCCCCCCCACCCCCCATGATAACTCTCCTATTCATTTCTCTATTTTTGTTGCCCTGTCATCTTCTGGCTTGTATTCATTTTCTTATTGAACTGCCTCCACTGCCTTCTATTTGTTTTGTTCCTTTCAGTGATCTTCGTGTTCTTTGGTCTTTGTCCAAAACTACTTCCTCCTCTTTTAACACAAAAATATCATCAGCAGTTTCCACAGCTCTCTTATCTGGTGTTCTGGTTATTCAAGCAGGGAATAAACCTCTTTTCCCCAAAAGGTTATCTGGGACTGATAGTTTGTGACTTTTACTGTTGTCTGCTTTGGGTCTCTTTTGTAGAGAGCAGGATATGAATAATAATAATAATATTAATAATAATAATAATAATAATAATAATAATAATAATAATAATAATACCTTCCCAAGGCCACCCAGTGAATTTCCTCAACCAAACTGCAAACCAAAATCTCTGGATCTCTGGAGATGTTGGTTATTGCTCAGACCACTAGACCATTGTGCACAAATGTTTGCTTTCCTTAACCCTCCAAAGTTCCCCAAAACCCAAAATAAAAAGAATGCTAAAATTAGCCAAAATGGCATCCAGAAGTAAAGTTGAGTCATTTCAGGCGCTTTCAAATGGCCTGCTGGGGGCACACGATGGAAAAATGGTTCCCACCTCTTGTCCAGTAGCCAATAGAGCAGTGATTCCCAACCTTTTGTCCTTCCGTTGTTTTGGACTTCAACTCCCAGAAATCCCAGCCATTTTACCAGCTGTTAGAAATTGTGGGAACTAAAGTCCAAATCACTTGGAGGACCAAAGGTTGGGAAGCACTGCGATCTAGTGTGTCTGCATGTGTGCGTGAATTGCTGCAGTTAGCACTGAATGACTATAGAAGGAAATTCGCAGAAAACCCATTATATAGTCTTATACTTTTTCATACCTTAACAAGTGCTAAGCTGTTAAAAAAATTTGGATTCACCTCTTTGTAAATCATGAAATGCAAGTTTTGGATAGTGTTATGGTCTCATCTATCAGGCCTTCCAGGAACATGGTGTTCTGTGGAAGAAAAACTAGGTGCAGAAAAATTTCAGTTGTCATGTTTACTGTTCTACAGTGTAAACATGAAAATAAGCATTAAAGTAAAACAATAGACATAACTCTTCTTATCTGTAATTGAATGGATGAACAGGTTATGTAGCATAGCTCCTGTTATCTCTAGCATAGACAGCAATGGAACCAGAGATTGTATTTGACCCTGCATAGCACTTGAGAGATGTAAAAAGACTATGTGATAGGAAATCCCTATAGATTCTCCATGCTAATAATGATGTTTGAACTGTTATAGAGAAAATAGTATTTATCCAGATGAACTGTATATCTGAAAACGAAAGAAAACTCTTTACACTGAGCACTAATACACTTCACACTGAGCACTAATACATTACAGACGGAAACTTGAGGACTGGTTGCAAATTCGAACTGTACATGATTAGCCCGTATTAAACAATTAGGGTTCAGATAACTGCGGGAGCATCTACATTGTTGAATGAATGCAGTTTGCCACCACTTTGACTGGCATGTCTCAATGCTATGGCATCTTGGGTTGTGTACAGGCAGTCCCTGAGTTGCAAACATGCAGATTACATACAACTCATAGTTAAGAATGGGGGGGGGGGGGGTGAGACAACAGGAAATGAGAAAAATGTATCCCTTGGAAGGGAAATTCACTCCTGAAAGCCTTATCGTGGGGAAAAGGTGTCTCCACTGAACCTTTATCACCAATCCTTGTTCCCACACAATCAGTTGGTCTTCTTTCTCTTCTTTCTCCAACCAGTAGGATTCTAATATTGTAGTCTATTCAAGTCCTGTTTTTTATAGGCCCAGCTCCAGGGTTTGGGGAGTCATAAATAAGTTCTGTCTACTTATTATATGCAAACTCTTCAGCATCTTCAGTGCCAGAAGGCAGAATGAAGCAATTACTTCCTCATTGCACATGTACGTTCGTGTTTGGGTTTAATGGACTGTTGATAGTTTCTCTCTCTCTCTCTCTTTTTTTTTAAAAGCAAAACTAATGAACTGCAAAGCTCCATTAAAGTTCAAAATTTAGGGCAGGGGTGGGCAACGGTGTTAGGATCAAGGGGCAAGTTTTTTCCCCATGCCATTCTGGTGGGTAGCATTGGTATACTTTTCATAACTTGAAGTGATGTGACATTTCTTCCAGTTTGGGTGATAATGGACATTATTTTTGCCTTGGGGTAGAAACTTAAGGGTAAAAGAGACAATTTTGTATGCAATTTTTGGATAAGAAATTGCCACCCTTTCACGTTTCGGGGATGCTGTGAGATTTTTTCACACATCTGCCGCACTTTCGTCATTTAGATGCATATCCCCTAACTCATTTTGTATGATATGACTTTTTAGGGAGAACAATTTCTGCACAATGTTGTACGTGTACAAAATTTTATAAGTAAAAGTATCCTTGGATTTGTCTGCATTTTAAAAGCCAGTGGGTATTTTGTTTTGTGTTATCCACAGAAGGGACTAAATCTTCATTAAAGCATAATACACAAAACAACAGAATGGGTTAAGCAACAGCTGCTCTGTTAGCCTTTATGGTGTATTCAAGACTTGCTTGCAGGAACACGTTTTAGGGAGAAACACATGCTAAGAAATTGTTGCCAGGAGAAGCAAACATGCTGCTTTTGAGCTTATTATTGGCTTGATTATGTACCTGATCTCAGCTTTGGCCATAGGATTTGGTCACTGCCTTTATGTTTCCCATGTATTTATGGGTATTGATGCACTATAATAACAAGGGTGATAAAAATTTAAGGGAGTATAGTGGAGCCAGTTAAAGGCCTCTTAAGACATTTGGTTTAAGACCTGAAGACAAGTAAGTAGGGTATAAAATTGGATTTAGTACAGTAGTGAATGAAGCTAATAGCAGAATGAGATGAGGTCAGACTTCTTACATTGCTGTGTCTGTATTTTCAACAAATAAAACATTTAAAGCTGTTAAAGGGAAGTCGAAAGGTGTTTTTCTCTTCTTAGATGAATGGCTTGTTTTGGGATGAAAAATCATCATTTTTACCCCGTGATGAGTGGTGATGTTAAAGGCAATGTAATGAAAGCATTCATTATCCTATTGATGATGTTCCACAGAGCAAATTTATTCTTCCGCTTGTAGCTTCACTTAAGTTTAGAAAGACAATTCAAGTTTTTCCATTTATGTATGAAAATATGGAGTGCTGTTAACTGGTAACCGAAGCCATTCTAAACCTCTGTCTGCATTCATTCAGTGCTTTCAGTACTCTTTATGTTTGAAGGCAGCCTTGTGGAAGCTTTTGGTCTGCTGCTCCTGATTGTGTCTACTCTGGACACTGCAGAAGTGATTGGACACAAAATGTTGGAGAGACTGTACTGTCTCAAATTTGTTTTGGCTGGCTGAGCTAATAAATCCTTAATGTGTGGCTATCTGCATTGGCTTTCTAGCACATGCTGACTGACCATTAGCTATGGCTGAACTAGAACACTTCATTATTCATTTAAAACTTGAAGGCTAAGCACTTCTGGTCAAGAAATGGAAAGCGAATGCACTCAGCTTCAGCTGTGGTTTTATTCATCTAAGATGGATGAGCGTGCTTGCTCTGAGTCCAAATTTATGAATTTTACAAACTTTTCAATCAATTTATTAATTCTCTGATCAATGGTCATACGCATTTACAGAAACAACATCAAACAAACATCTAAATAAAACACTTTACAAACCAACAGTTAAAAGTAAGATGCAAGCAGGATAAAACAGAGCATGCAAAATATACATTGTGAAGTGCAGCAATGCAAGTTCAATATGTGCTGCTACAATTATGAATTTTGATATGACCTGTGGATAATTCGAGGATCATCCCGTGCAGAGGATAAGATGTCATCACCACTTCAGGGGCCAGCCACCTTTAGTCACTGGTATTTTCCTTCCCAGGCCTTCAGAAATTCCAGAAGAAGCACCATGGCTGAGAGAGTAGAGGATGAAAGGCCAAGTTCTTGCCTTTCTCCACTCCACTCAGAGAAAGTGATGTTTCCTTTTTGGATAAAAATTAAGGTACAGTACTTACGTTGACCCATGAATATGTCAACCCAAGTTTTTGGGGTCAATTATATGACTAAAATTTCTAGACTTATACTTGAGCATATATGGTAGTCAAAATATAAAAAAGAGTATGCAGCAATTCTTTAGATACACCGACTGTACCCATGTTATGCAACATATATTTGAGGAAAAAAGTTTCATCACAAAGAGAAACTGCTGATCTTGTACTTACATAGAGATAAGTCAAATTCATTTAAGAAAAAAAGAGGGGAGGAACTGGAAAGCAGCAGACTTGCCATTTACATTAATAGAGATTTCATAAACAAATTTTTAAATTAGAACATTCCAAAATAGGTGTCCAAGAACTTTTCAGAGGTTACTGGCACTTGCCTTCTTTTAAATAAAGGTGTTTATTAGGTGTTATTTCTAACCTTTTGGTTACCTATTATTGGATTTTCTTTACACAAAAGAAAAATTAGGTGAAGTAAGACCAGGTAACCAAGGAAATGACACTTCCTCCTCTGTGTTACTATTTGTACTGCTCTGATATAGGCAAGAGGGATTGTAGCATTTTCCTTTTAGCCTTTGCTTCAGTGTTGTTTTAGCATTTTTCAAGGTAGTGGGCCGCAAGTGACCAGCTCCTGGCAATGTGTGTCAGCAGCACAATCTGGAGATAAAGTCACAGTCCCTTAAACAAATACAATAAATAGGTTTCAATTTATTATTTATAGCAAAGCACTGCTACTGAGAATAAAACGCACTTTTGAGGAGCTCAATTATCTTGCTCATTCTCCTATTTTAGGTGCAAGGTGTAATCCTACCTCAAACCTTCACAAAGGGATGTGACCTCAAGCTACTATGAGTAGCAGCTTTGTGCTCAGGCTCTTTCTGGAGACAGGCATATCCTGTTTTAGATGAAGGCAGTGCAAAAAATGACACAGATTGTGTATGAGCATAAACAGATGGAGTGTGAACTGGAATAAAGATGCATTCCTTCATGCTCATTTACCTGGGAACAAGTTCCAGAATAAATTAAACCGATGCTTGAATGGAAAGAAAAAGGCTGATGTTTCTGAAGAATTAGCAAACCCTTTTCATCAAATTAACCTGTATTTAGGCACAATGCCGAGACCCTTTCAGAAGTATGCACATTGATAGCCAACCCTCTATTTGTTTGTTTACTTACAGGTCTAATCGAATTGTTACTTTAAATTACATAAGTGTTCACTTTAAGTGATCCTCTGATTCTGGGATCTCCTCTAATTAGGTCTAACATTTGGATTTAGTCCATTACCTTTATATTCAGCCTTTTCGGTTTTGAGTTCAAAGGCATACATAGTTTCTGTGTTGTATTCTGAGAACAACTCTTGGTTAGATTGTAAGATAATGAGTAGTCTAACACAGGGAGCTGCATGGTCAAACCACCTTTTCCCAAGTGTTAATTTCATACTGTGTCCAATCCAAGGAGAGTATTCTTTGGTACTGCAGATGTCTTATGTTGCAACCCCCATAATGCCTTACTGTTCACCATGTTAGCTTGGCTTACTAGAAGTGGACATTCAGACATCTGGAAAACCATAATTTCCTGTCTTTGTCTCTAACCATGTCACAGATTAAGCTAATTCGGGAGCAAGGTGAAGATTGATAACAGATAATTCCATTTTAGGGCTTTCTTTATGTAGCTTCTCTTCCTTCCATTGTAGTGATCAGATCAGATCCTGCAAAGCATTTCTAACTCTTCCACTCTGTGTTCTATTTTCTTCCTGGCAGTCGTTGTAGTTTTGTGTTTAGGAAACAGAAAATAGTGGTGGTGTGCGTGTTGTGGGAAGCATAAGAAGCTGTATTGGGACTGGAGAAATCTCAGACAGACTACTATAGTCCTTCAATGGTCATTGTTTAACTTTCTCAACTTTCCGCATGTGTTTTGAAACCATCCCTATGTCCAAATGCAGAATTGCTTCAAGCAGACTTTTTCAACCTGATTTCTTCCTAGATGTGTTGAGTACAACCTCAGTATCCCTAGCCAACGCTACTTGATGTGGAGATCTGCACCCACATAATGCCTGATTAAGAGAAGTTGCTTTAGAGCAGTGGTTCTCAATCTGTGGGTCCCTAGCTGTTTTGGCCTACAACTCCCAGAAATCCCAGCCAGTTTACCAGCTGTTAGGATTTCTGGGAGTTGAAGGCCAAAACATCTGGGGACAGGTTGAGAACCATTGCTTTAGAGGGATTCATTCTTCTTTATTATTACTTTGGATGGATTCTTATCTTCATAATGTTTATCTTATCACCATGATAAGATAAACATAATGTATGTCCTTTATTTCATTCAAGATTTTGGTTTTTAAGTGAAACTAGAGTCTTATTTCTGGGTGGAAATGGAGCACTGATCTGTGTCTTTAAGTGTGTTTGATCCCTTGCAAACCACACTGTGGTCCCATGAACTAATTTGGAAAATGAAAAGGAGCATGACATAAGGCAAATGGTCTTTGGTATATATAAGAAGAATGCAAAATGATGGCATACTTCCAGAACATTAGATAGCATTAGGAGTCTGACTTCTAATAATTTGTTTAGATTTGAATGCTCCATGTAAAATCAACATCATTAATTGTTGATGCTCCATTGCATTGAACCACAGCTGATGCTCCCTATTCTCCATCTAGTACTAACATTCTAAAATCAAGCTGCATTTGTAAGTCTTTGTTGCATTGCATCTTCTTGTCAAGATATATTCCAATTGTATTCCATCTTTCCCAAAGGAGGGACTCAGAGTTATAATGTGAGGAGTTTTTCTAACCTTACAAAACATTTTGGTTGTTGTTTTGTTGACTTCAACTTGTGGTGATCCTATGTATGAGATACTTCCAACTCAGCCTGTCATCAACAGCCGTGCTCAGGACTTGAAGGTTCATGCCTCCTTCCTCCTAGTCCAATCCTACAAATTCCCCTTACAAATTAAGCATATGAGGCAATAAAATAGTCTTGCCTTCCCTCCTTACCAATTAGAAACAATTCAATTTCTCTGTATTCTAGCCTGAAGGTAGCCTCTTGTCCTGAGTACAGATTGTACAGTCTTCTAATTTGTGACTCACCCTTTTCTTTAACGTGAGTTAAGTTATGTTAAGATTTTACCAAGGCCACTGTGGGCATGATGGCTGAGCAGTAATTTAAACATGGATTTTTCACATCGAATCGCTGAATGCTTCCAAAGAAGAGTTTCATTGTATAGTTGTTCTCTCTCAAATTTGGGCAGGAAGGGGGTTTCTAATGACATTGTCCCTTATAACTTTCTCATTTTTCACATTCTTCTTTCTAACAAAAAAAAATGAGGAAAAGAGGAAATAGCCAGTGTCTTTTGATTGGTAGAGTTAGGAACAATCCATCTGAAAGTACCCCAGGACTCTGGCTGTTACATAAAATTGACTTTACCTGTGGTATTCCGCTTGTTATGATGTAACTAGAACCAGATCCTTTTCAGAGCCCCATTTTCTTGCAGCTGTTCAAATAAAAGTCTCTGCTTTCCTAAGTGACATTATAACTTAGGGTCACTCAGTTGAGCATAACATTTATCCTGCCTACTTGCATACCAGTTCACCCTCGAGGACAATTTATAAACTGCACTTTGGAGCCTGTGTGAGTTTGTAATGGGTGATTAATTAATGATCAGCTCTGGAAGTTGGTGCCTTTTGGACCTGGCACTCATGCATTGCCTTTCTCATAGATTTAGAAAGAGCTTAATTGCTCTTGGTGTCTGGCGGTAGCTGAACAGACTCTGCATCTTCTGTGTTTCTCTTCTTGAACTTCTAAAATCCCAAAAATGTTAGCTTCATTGATATACTTGTAATATGACCTGTACTGTTTGCTTAATGGCACTACACCCCAAGTTCTTGGAAAGAAACCCTTTCCAACTTTGATACTTGTCTTAAAAAAAAAAAACCAAGACATTCCAAGGACTAACCATGGAACACTGCATATAAAGGCTCTCTTTTGGGATTATTTCTGTGGAGCTGTGCGCTAAAGACAACGTGACCAAATTGGTAAGCCACTGTATGACTATTCAGGAAAGCTATGTAAACATACTTCAGGTGGTAACTGATATTTCTAATCATAGACCTGCATAGATTGTTTTATGTGGGAGAGGCAGCTGTGACAATACGGAGAAGCACAGAGCTTGCTTTCAGTTGAATCAATAATTTCAGAACTGCTTTGGTCACAGAGCTTGGAAAAATTCATTTTCGTACTACGAGGAGTCATTCTAGATGGGTTATTCTGGAAGTTGCAATCCAAAAAGTAATCTTTTAAAGCTCTGTTTGGTCAGTAGCATTGCAGAACCAGTTCTTCATATTCTTCTGTTCTGCCCTCTAAGCTCTTGGGAAGTAGAAATGGGTTGGAATAGTTTGTTTTGGGTTAAAGTATTTTTCCATTCTTGAGACTGAAGACAATTCCAAGTATTAATAAAAGGAAGGAATATGTGAGTTTTTTTTAAAAAAAAGTTTTATTAAAAGTCAGAGTTGTTAATCTGAAAATAATGAGTTTCATTTAAATAATCTCCTTAAGGGAATCTGAGTCATTGGTTTGAAACTTTTGAGCTTGGTGATATTTTCAGCTGTGATTTATTTCAGTCTTCAGGGGTTTCTTTGAATCTGAACTTCACCTGTTTAAGGAAAAAATGTCAATTTTTGTTCTCTTTCTCTTTTTAAAGTTCTGAACTGAAAGAGAAAATATTATAGGCCTTCTTGGGAAAGGAGTTTGACTAAACCCTATAAAAATAATGCAATCATTATAAGTTTACAGGCACACATGTATATATTTATGAGAGTAAGAAAAAAGCATACAATTAATCTTATTTCAAAAGTGATAGGTTTTATGGAAACTGCTGTCAGAAAATGAGAATTACATTTTTGGAGTCTTAGTCTTAAAGCATATGAATAAACTAGCATATACAATACCCATGAAATGATAGGAGTATTGATGTGGGTGGAAGCACTAGCTTTGATCCTGTTTGCTATTTTATGAGTGGGCATTACTTGTTTAAGGCAGTTCTGTCCTCTAGTGATGATGCAAGGGATTAGCCAGTCTTTCTAATAACAGATATTCATGGTATACACAATTGTGTGAGAAACAGTTTCAATAGCGGGTACACACGTAGAAGAACTCTGTTGCTCATCAGTTTTGGTGGCATATACCGCAAGCTGGGTATGTTGGACAGAGTCATGGAACCATGCTCCATGCACCCTCTTAACTGCTGCTAATGTCACTTGTCAAGAGCAAAATAAATTGCTATTTATTGCAGGGGAAATTAAACTTCCCTGCAATAGATGGGTCAGTTTGGAAAAAGTTTATCCACAGAGTCTGCATAATAAACATATTTACTGCCACATATATTGTGCAGTAAAATGATTAATGGTTGCTCTTGAATGGAACGTTGATTTACATGCAAAATATTTCTTGTCTATCTCATTAAGAAACCCAGCGGCTTGTCATCATGGAATAATTTTAATATTGTCAACTTAAGCTTTGTCCTAGAAAGTCTTAGTGTCTTGGGGTTGTACTGACAGGGGTTTCCCTAACCTCTAATTAGAGGACATTTAATTGGTCAAGCAGTGCTGACCAATTAAACAGCTATACTTAATCATTCAATCTAGTCCTGTAATTTCATTCCTTCATGTATCTTCATGTGTTTATTGCCACTGGCTCTGATTGTTTTATCTGCACAAAATTCTGTTTAATTTCTCAAAACCTCATTTAAGAGAGAGCTATTTTTTCTTTCAAACTGCATTAAATGGTCAGTGTAGATGGGGCCTGAGGTGTCCCAGTTGAAAAGGGGTCTCCGCTGCAATGGATCACATCAGTATCTGCAGCCTCACAAAGCTTTATTATCAATTTAGATTCAGACAAATCTAGAAAACCAGACAGCATGTTTGCACAATTGATATATTTATACCCAGGTTTTCAATATATAGAAAACACCATAGGAGAAAAAGGGGAGAGGGAGAAAAGAATTTTTGACAGTTCCAGGTTCTAATCACACTAGACAACTTTATCAAGGATCTCCAGTCTCAGTGCTTTGTAATATAGAAGGTGAAATTCTGTGTTACTAGGCTATTTCAGTGCTGAGTTATATTGTAGTTTTTTTCTCTACAAGAGCGGGGAAGTTAAAAGGATTTTTATGGAGTTGTGGGACCTGGAGGGGATAGTCTTTAGTACTTGCTCGAATAGTCCTGGATTTTCAAGTTTGTCTGCTTCTGCACATTCCACATCAGTCATCTATCTCTGTCCTTTTGGATTTTTTTGTGGTTTTAATGCCAATTAACTCCTCATCTGCCCTGAAGTTTTATGGTTTCTTCCTTAAAGGCACCTCTTTGAGATATGTCATTTTCCTAAAATCATCACTCATCTTTGAATATGCAGATAGACTTATTAAATTGAAGACAGTTGTTCTTGTTCCAATCCTCCTAGGGCGGTCTAGAAATAGTTTTATTTATCTTTATATTTATTGTATTACCTATTCATGTGATGAAGCAGACTGAAGTCCCATTAAACCTGTTCCATCATAAATTTGTTAGTCCCTTGAGTTGCCACAAAAGTCTTTCTTGCATTTAAGCTAAAAGTGTTGATTTAGCAAGGAAATTGGGAAGTCTGAATCTTCACTATAGCAAACAGCCTCACAAACGCTGAGAATAGTTTTCTAGAGAAGAAAACTGGTGTCAAAAAGTGGGGCACAGTAAACTCTGAAAACCATCAAATGGTTTTACAGTAAAGCCTTCAGTATATCTGCTGTAATATATTTATTTATTTATTTACTGTATTTATATACTGCTTTTTCTCACCTCTGGGGGACTCAAAGCGATTTACAACATAATAGTGGCAAAATTCAACGCCAAACATACATGTAAAAACCAAATCATAATATTGAAA
Organism: Anolis carolinensis; assembly: GCF_035594765.1. Classification (NCBI taxonomy): domain Eukaryota; kingdom Metazoa; phylum Chordata; class Lepidosauria; order Squamata; family Anolidae; genus Anolis; species Anolis carolinensis. Next base: position 152,996,536 of record NC_085844.1, on the reverse strand, counting down.
CAATAACCTAAACCTATAAGTTAAAATCATTTTTAAAAAGCCATGCAATGCCCCACCAGTTTAGGGGTCCCTAAACTAAGGCCCGTGGGCCAGATGCAGCCCTCCAAGGTCATTTACCTGGTGTCTATCCTAAACTTTAGACTTGGGGTTTACCTAAGTCTGAAACAACTTGAAGCCACACAGCAACGACAATCATAATTTTGAACTATTTCATCATAGTCTGGCCCCCCATGTTACGAGTCAGATGCCAGCCAATATAAACAACTCAGTTTATTGCAAAAACAACACAAAGGAGCCTAAGAAACAACCAAAAGGAGGCTCAAAACACTTTCTCTTCAGTGTGAGGTAACAATGTCCAAAAAGAACTCAAAAGACCCAAACTTGGGATATAATCTAGATTATCCTGGGAAATAATCCAGATTAAAACAAACTTAGTTGAAAAGGCTGGAAACTCGCTCCACCTGCTGGTTGGAGCTAAACAAACACATGAAAGCTACCAGCAGTAACCCACAGTGACCAATGGCCACACAATGCCCGAAACGTTGCTAAAGCAAAACCACATTGTAAAGGAGAAGTCACAGCTGCCACGTCCGGACTGCGTCGTTAGGGAGAAGTCACAGGCGTCGAGTTCCAGTCCAAGTTGTCAGGGAGAAATCACAGTCACTGAATTCCAGTCCAGGTCGTCAGGAAGAAGTCACAGTCACTGAATTCCAGTCCAGGTCGTCAGGAAGAAGTCACAGTCACCGAATTCCAGTCCAAGGTAAACACAAAGAGCCAAAGCGATGAAGGCAAGCCAGCAGGTCCCAAAGCAGTCTTCCAAACACGTCTTCTGAAACAGAAATCCCAAAAAGTGCCCAACAAAACACCTTGCCGATTGCAAATTTACATTAGCAACAAACTTTTATCTACAAGTCCTCCTCTGAACTTGAGCCAGCCAATTCCCCATCCACAGCTGGTTGCTGCAAATTCATAACTCCCCAGTATCCATCTGTATATTCTCCATGCCATCCCTCAAATGTACCACTGCTTGTGGGCTCCTCAAGAATCTCCCGGATCTCCTGAACCTTAGTCCAATCCATCACCTCACTCCCAGAATCTGACATCCCATCCTCCTGACTCCCAGTCCCACAATCCCCTTCAAAACCCTCAAAGGTATCATCATCAGTGGGCTGCATAAGTATTTCCCGGATTCTCTTCCTTTGTTGCTCCTCATCGGAATCTTGCTCACGAGCAGTCTTCCTGCCTCTTCTAATACAACTAGTAGTTTCTCTACTTGAAGACTCCATCACAACACCCCAACAGTCTCTGGGATCTTGAACCAGCCCTCCACTTTAAAAGTTTGAGGACCCCTGATCCATGGCTTGAAAATACCCACCACAATAATTTTAAAAGCAAACCATAATTTTGCCATTTTATATAAAAGGCACCATTTTGTTGTGCCATTGTTTATTGGGACTTGAGCATCCATGGATTTCGGTATCCATGCGGAATCCTGGAACTAAATCCCAACAGATATCCTGGGTCCATTGTAACCAGGAAGGTGTCACTTGCAGGTTTTATTAGGAACAGCAGGAATATTGATAAAGACCAGAGTGCTTTCATATAAGGTCATTCATTTGTCCTCTTAGTCTATCCACTAACTCGGTGATTCTCAACCTGTAGGTCCCCAGGTGTTTTGGCCTACAACTCCCAGAAATCCCAGCCAGTTTACCAGCTGTTAGGATTTCTGGGAGTTGAAGGCCAAAACATCTGGGGACCTACAGGTTGAGAACCACTGCACTAACTAAAAGCAGATAGTCCCAGGTTCGCATTCCTACTTGATCATGAAGTTCACTGGAATTTATCCTGGGCAGTCACAATCTAATCTGTTTTGCAAAAAGATTACCATTTGTCTAAAAAGCAGGGGAGACTCCTGCATGATGATGCTCTGACATTCTTGGAGTTTAAAATATGCTACAAATGGTAGTTCAACGAGGTGCTGAAAATTCTGCTATTTATCTCATACTTACCCCTTCTTTGTAAGGAAGAATATGGTTATTATTATTCCTGCCTAAGTGTGAGCACGCCCTAAGTGAGGTTGAAAAGGAGAGAAGAAAATACAACAGTTGTAAAGTTCCTCGTTATGAAATAAGGTACAATAAAGACCTGAAATACCAATAGTTTTTTATTGAAAGGCCATGATGTCCCCTAGATCTTAAAAAACACACACAGAGGGTTTTTAAAGCTATTATTTTGTTGAAAACATGAAATTGCACTGACCCAAGCTTTTATTAAATTTTGGCTCTTGCCCAAAACCCATTTTATTACTCTTTCACTAGCAGGAGGATGGTAACTCTCAACTGCATGTGCATCCTGTGCCAAGAACCACAGAAGGAGTTACGAAATAATAAAACAAATCCTTTCCCGTTTGCACAGGTTATTAACAGAATATACAGAATTTAATATACCAGATTAAAGTGGCTTGGTAAGCACTTAGCACTGCCAATCATAAAACAGTGTGTTTTTGTTTTGCAAAATATCCTAACAATTTTTAAAACTGAACACTTTCTAAATCTTTAGTATGTGAAATGTACCAAAATGGTACATTGGTTCCATTAAATCAAAGGGCGGGGGGCTGTGGAGGAAAGAGTTTCTTAGAAAACTAATTTACATCTTGTCAAAATGTGACTTAGAACATACGCTTTTCATTTAAATAGAGATCCACTAAATTCTCATACATCAGCTGAGACTTTTGAAAAGGCGATTTATTTTTTCATCATCCCTGCTTCCACCCTTGTGTGGACAGCATCTGTTCACATACTGAATTGTTTACATAATATTGTCATAGAATTTTCTGCACTTCCAAGGACCCCGTCATTGTGAAATTGGAACTTTCTCCAAAAGGGAGAGATTTAGTTAGATCGAATGTGAAAGCCATTGTTAAAATATGCATGCGAGGGTTATTCAAGGCTCTGTATTGCAGATTAGAAAAAGTACGGCAATTCAGAAAGATGGCAAACATGTTGAAACACCATGACAACCTTTATCAAAAAAGGAGGATGTTGATTTCTAAGAGAAGCAGATGATAAACTCAGGCAAATGAAATCCAGCTCTAACAATAAGAGAAGCCAAGAGAGAATTAAAGGGCAAGTAAATTAATGAAAGGCTTTTCTAATACTTTAAGTGTTTCAATATATAGAAGAACATACTTTGCTAAGGAAGCGTTACTATTGGATCAGGGAGGGGTTTCCTTCACTAACCTTTAGCTCATGATTAGTAACAGACAGGTTCTGCAGGTGAGGAGGAATCATTAATGCCATGTGCTTGGATTTTTCAAGAACCTTTTGATAAATTGGTTCACTGGGCAAATTTAGTGTCCTCTGGGGAGATAAAAAGTGGGGTCTAAATAAGACAAGAGGAGGAGGAGGAGGAAGAGAAGGAAGAAGAGGAAGAGGAGGAGGAAGAGATCATGCAATAACTTGCTTTTGATACGACAAGAGGCAGGTGATATGAAAAACAAGGCAATATTTCCCAGTGAAAAAAAGCTGGAACTAGAATCTCTGAAGGATAGGTATTGATATTGATGTTATTTAGGTTTCCACAAATTATTATGAGGGGGTGTCGGAAATGAGATCAAATTAGTGAACATACTGAAATCTTAAGCAGGCCTAGTGAGCTACAAGATTATGTCCCTGGTCCAAACTGGACAACATCATAGTAGATTATAAGAATAAGGTGTAAATAAGACCATTGGACAGTAAACCCATTGGTTAAACTGAATTGAGGAATCCAAGACAGTGCCCACATTTATCTAGATATTCATCCCTGGATCCCTTTTTATGTGTGGACAGCTGACTGGGCTGAGATTTCATTGAAGCCACCATGTCACCTCCACAAGCAGTTTCCTTGCAGAGTCATGCTGGAAACACAGAATCATAGAATCAGAATAGAATAATAGAGTTGGAAGAGACCTTATGGGCAATCCAGTCCAACCCATTGCCAAGAAGCAGGAAATCTCATTCAAAGCACCCCTGACAGATGGCCATCCAGCCTCTGCTTAAAAGCCTCCAAAGAAGGAGCCTCCACCACAGTCCGGGGCAGAGAGTTCCACTGCCGAACAGCTCTCACAGTGAGGAAGTTCTTCCTGATGTTCAGGTGGAATCTCCTTTCCTGTAGTTTGAAGCCATTGTTCGCGTCCTATTCTCCAGGGCAGCAGAAAACAAGCTTGCTCCCTCCTCCCTATGACTTCCCCTCACAATGGCTATCATGTCTCCTCTCAGCCTTCTCTTCTGCAGACTAAACATGCCCAGCTCTTTAAGCTGCTCCTCATAGGGCTTGTTCTCCATCTGCTTTTTCTACACTGCTTTTTCTGATCGCATGCTTGGGTGTCCTGTAGTGACCTCACCAGAAGCAACGTGGCCAGCAATCCTCTGCAAACAAGCTGTTTATGGCCGTTTGGAGTGATGGGTCTGTTTAATCTGTGGACAATGAATTGGAATTGATCCAGCTGTCCACACCTCCAAAACTTTCAAAACACCAGGATCATTCCATTTCCCCTTGCACAGGATTAACAGCTGGATGCATTGCTTCTGCTGTGAATCCAGCCATACATCATGTAGAATCTCAGCAGCAGCTGAAAGGTGAGTCCACTTTATTTGGCCTATGGAAACATGGCCTGAATCAGCTGTAATCATCCGCGAAAGATAGACTTGAGCTGGTTTTTAAAACATCAAGTTGCCAGGGTTGTAGCATGGCGAAAAAAGACAGTATCATGCACATGAAGTAGGTAAAAACTCAGTATTAATTCTGTTTGTTGCTTTCAGTCTCCTCTAAACATATGCACACTTTCTTTATGCATTATACATGTGAAGAAGATCCAAATAATTAAAAGGGCAGGAAGGCCACCCTGTGGGCTTTACCTTTTGATGTGTACCTTTCCTTGGTTTAGGCATGAATGTCTGCAAGAAGAAAGCATACGCACATAACCCAAGATTCAGTTACTATTACCAGCTAGAGTGAATCCATTAAACAATGTATATAAGCATTGATTTACCAGTTAGCCATTGGTCCAGTGACTCTATTCTAATTGCAACTAGCCCTTATGTGTAAACCATTCCTCATATGAGGATCTTTGCATAGCACAGGGCATTAGGCTTTCCCATTACTTGAAGACATCTGAACAAGCAATAGGAAATGTATCTCTCCATATCATTTACTCCCTTGGCATGGGTTGCATTTAAGCAAGATAGAGGATAGATCAGTGGTTCTCAATCTGTGAGTCCCCAGGTTTTTGGCCTACAACTCTCAAAACCCCCAGAAAGTTTGCCAGCTGTTAGGATTTCTGGGAGTTGAAGGCCAAAACATCTGGGGAGCCTCAGGTAAAGAACTACTGGGATAGATCCAGCAGAGGTTGTGTTCTGTTGGAGATAAATATTGTGCTTCTGTTCAGTATTTTCTTGATTATCATGTGTTTGGCACAAAATAGATGTCTGTCTCCATTCTACTTGGCTTGTGAGTTGCTGGGAAGTTCTACAGACGTCATTGAGGATGGGAGTGTTGGGCAGTATCGACCATTGGTCTTTCATGTTTGTAAGTAAAGCTCTTACATTGCTCTTGGTGGTGAAACTTCGAGTAAGAGGATTACAAGGAGCTGTTAAGTCTACTGAGCCTTTGTCCTACATTTATAGCACTTTCCAAAGAGCTTTGTGAAGGATTCCCTACTCCAGAAATTGTATTGCATTTGATGTCACACATTCTTAGTTGAATAAGAAACCAATAGCTGAGATCGGGCAGGGTTTTCTTGTGCTTTTTTTGGTGTCAGGAGCGACTTGAGAAATTGCAAGTTGCTTCTGGTGTGAGAGAATTGGCTGTCTGTAAGGATGTTGCCCAAGGGACACCCGGATGTTTGTTGTTTTACTATCTTTGTGGGAGGCTTCTCTTGTGCTGGAAATTGGTGGTTATATAAATGTGATTACATATTTCATTGACCGCATAAATATTTAAATTGCCAAAAGACCTCTTTTCAGGACTCTGAAGCCTAAAGTAATCAAGTTAAAACCATGCGTCTGCCCATCATCTATAGCAGTATAGTCTAACTTTTAGTTACCCGTGGGCCAATCAAAATAGGAATGTGAGGGCCAGCGACATTCCAGAAAGAAAATGTTTCTTAAAAACTTACAGCAGTAAGAAGGATAAATGATTTTTTCCAAATGTTAACTTAAAATATTTTTCCAGTAAGAAGGGCAAGGGCCAACAACAATGAATTGGTAGGCCACATGCGGCCCGCAGCCTGCGGGGTGGACCACACTGATCTGTAGGATTACCAAGTGAATCAGATGCCCCAGGGACCTCAGCTTTTAATTTTTATGAAAAAAAGTTTCTAATACTTAGTCCTAAAGGGCAGTAGAGAAAAAAAAATGTAAAGGTGTTAGGTTGTGTTGGCAAAAGCCCAGTGACTGGAAATGAATTGTATAAGATTTACAGTCAAACAGTTGCCAGCTTTGTTCTTCTTGAGACAACATTTTGACACCTGGCTAGAGCCAGGTAGGAAAAAAGTGGAGCCCTCAAGAAAGTACAGTATGTCTTTCAGGTGTGTAGGCGTTCTCTGAAGGGGATAGAGATGTCAAAGGAGATATACATCCATTCTGAGCTTTTTTCTGAACTCAGGAGTTCTGTTTAAAATGCTGAAACCATTTTGGAGAAGGATTCAGTACTTTGAACGGATCCTTTAAAAATCAGATTAAAACCCAGATCAGTTTCATTGCACCAGAGCCAGTGTCCACCTGATTCTTTGTAGACCTTGGATGTTATGCACCACCAGACAGCACCATCGATCTATGATGTCAGTCAAAGGACTCTAAACCCAGACTAAGGCTCAAACTGTGGGCACATTTATCACTTTTGCCCCATAGATGTTCCCCCAAAGAGTGAAAGATCTGTGTTTGTTACTGCATGTGATTTTCCCTCACTTACATATCTTTCGTTTTAATGTGCTTTGTCTTGTGTCTGGTCAATGAAAGTTAAACACAGGTTTAATTTGCAGGTCTGTTCATTGAAGTGTGTTCTGAGTCAGAAAGCAGTTCATTGTAGGGAATACTGATTTTATTTAACATTTAGCTTGACCCTAAAAATACTTGATAGAAAACACATAGAAGGCATGAAAACTACGTGCAGAGCTGATCATTTCAGCTGGTGAGCCAGCTTCAGGCAATGCATAATCACATCCACTTCTCTTTCTCACGCATGCCTGTCCAGCGAATTACTAAGGCATTTAGTAGACAAGCCTAGAAAATACATATTTCATCAGTGTGGACTTAAGGGTCAAACTGGACAACATGTTAAATATAAGAATCTATTTGAAATGTTTTCTTTCTTTGAAGTAAAAAACCTGCAGTAGGAAGCATTTGAGTTCCAGGAAGTCTGCTTGTGTTGGTGCTGTCTCTCTCTCACACATACGGTACACACACCGTTTTGGTCTTGGAGGAAACCTATAAATACCTTCTGTAGGAGGGGTTATCAAGAACGGAGCGGGGTGATAGGAAAGCCTCTGCAGTTGTTTTGTACCTGAGAAACACAAAACTAGGCATATAATGGTATGGCCTTAAGAGCCTCTGGTCAAGGAATAGGGAACCTGATACCCTTTAGTCCAGTGGTCCTCAACCTGTGAGTCCCCAGGTGTTTTGGCCTACAACCTCCAGAAATCCCAGCCAGTTTACTAGCTGTTAGGATTTCTGGGTGTTGAAGGCTAAAACATTTGGGGACCCACAGGTTGAGAACCACTGCTTTAGTTGTTTACAGACTCCAACATACATAACTATGACCGAAGCCTATGAGGATTTTTCTCCAAAATTTCTTGCCCTACAAGATGATGGAGGATTCCACTCACAAAGCTGGTCAGCCTCCATAGAAGAAAGCATGTAGGAAACAACAGAGACATGGAAGTGCTCTCTGTCCTGGCTGTACCTGCCAGTGGTGGCATCCCAAGTCTTTTCGGCATCGTTCTTATCTATCTGTCTGCAACACTTGGCTCCCCTTGTTGCTATGATGGTTGTTACTGGAGCATCTCCAGTTCCAAGGCCAGACAAGCATTGTGTGTGGCCAGGCTCATGAGGCTCAAAATAAAAATGATTTTGCATTTTGGTTTGTGACAGGGAGCGAGGTAGACTCTGTTCTTGCTAGGGACCATGCATCTAATATTCCCAAGCCATCCCTCCTCACCTAGTACTCATCTGCAAACGTACAGCATTACAAAATTAACCTGAATCAATGATGAGTGGATTTTCCTACTTCGTAACTACAGACAAGAAAAAGAGCCAGCACTGGACAATGGTTAACCCAATCCCTTGCTTTGGTTGCTTTGATTAATTGACATCCGTCTCATGGCCCTGTTCGGTTTGGACCATTTAGGTCCAGAAGGAGGAGGAAGTGGTGAATGACAAATACCATTAAAGCTGCATATCGGAATTTAAAAAAATTATGCAAATATAGCTGGGTGTGGTTAATTCTGAGCCCATTGCTGAAGGTTATATTATTTCTTGTTTCTGGCTGCTAGAACTGGAAAAATATTTCACACTCATAACAGCTCCCTCCTATGCATGTTTACTCAGAGGTAAGTCCCACTGAGCTCAGTGGGATTGCAGAGATAAAACCGATGGTTGCCCAGGCAACTAGGGATATCTCTCCCCCCCCCCCCACTGGTCCTGTAGGTCACTTGCTACTTGTTTCTTCCTTCCTTTCTCTCCTCCCTCCCTCCCTCCCGCTTAATTCCTCTGAACTAGTTCTCACTAGTCCAGGCAGTAATCAATTCCACTTAGGGAATCAGCTGTTAATGACAAGTCAGTGTATATGCAATGTAGAGAATGCTAGTTCATAGTTATTCCCATTCCCAAAAGCAGGAGCTAGATCTGCTTGTAAGGTTGGGAGGTGGAGAGGATGTTGATTTTAGGTGCATCGTCTCTTTTTTAAAGTGTGGAATCTGCAAGATGAGCTAAGATGCAAATGAGTGTACTGGGGTTATTGTAAACAACAAGATTAGATCTCTGCCGTGCCAAATTATACCACGGCTGTAGCAGGAAACCATCCTTAGCTGAGGTGGGCGGCACATTGAACAACAAGGACTTGATCAATTTGGCAGACGGCATTTGCTGTTAAGGAGCGAGAAAGAAAACATGCCGATGAGAGGGCTTGCTTCAACACAGTGCCGACTCTATGCTTAGTCATCTCTAGCAGGATAAGAGAAGTCAGCAAACAGGATCCCTACAGTGCTTTAAATGTTGTCCTTGGGGGGAGACTAAATACCAAATTTTGACTGGTGAGAAAGACATTAAAACAGCTTTTTAATCACAACGACATCTGCGATACTATCTAACCACATATTATATTGCAGTTCTTCTCAGGCTACCTATTGAGTGTAAAGGACCAACAGTTACAGTTTTCCCCCATCGGCATATTTATTCCAATCTCCTATAGTTGTTTTTTGGTTTTTTGGAAAATATCCAGGGACCAGAAGTCAATGGCTCTGAATCTGGCACCGGTTCAGAGGCCACCACTTTTAGTAATACTGTCCTATGGCAAACATACATTTTCTTAACGATTTCCAAAGAGGTGACTGTGTTAAGTCTGTTACAGCCTAAAAGTGTGTGAGAGTTTGGTAGTGGGGGATTTAGCAGCACCTTTACCTTGTTCATTTTAGCCAGAGCTTTTGTAGACTTGGATTTTAATTTTAATCCACAAAAGCGCCTACAAAAAAAATTCTTAAAAGTGCTATTTGATTCTTCCTGCCCCACCTTTCTCTTTTTTAATAAAAAAAAGACCAAGAATAATTTTTTCCCATTCATTTTGTTAACACCGTTTTTTTTGCGTTTTTATGAAGACAATCTATCTCTATTTTGTGTACTCTTTTTAAAAATCTTTCTGGTACTGCTGAGCTAATGTTGCTCTCAGGCAATTTGTGGTATCAAGTGATAACTTTCTGGATGACTTTTTCTTGTACTAAACATTTATACCACCATGTTTGAGTATTTTAGACTCAGATGAATGTATGAGCTGAATATCTCTTATCTGGAAATACAAAATGCCCCAAATCTAAAATTCTTGGGTATGATGGTCTCGAGTAAAATCTAAAATTGTCTGTATAGGTTGGTTGAAATAATTATCACTTTGCTTTCTGATGGTCCAGTGCACCCAAACATTGTTTCATTCACAAAATTATTTATTAAAAATATCGTCTATAAAATTATCTTCAGGCTATGCCTACAAGCCTGAACTTCATCAGTGAACTTCATGTTTAGACTTGGGTCCCATCCCAAAGATACCTCACTATGTATTTAGAAATATTCCAAAATCCAAATCACTTTTGGTCTCAAGCATTTCGGTTAAGAGATACTCAACCTGTAATCTTATTCTTCCTCACTTGGAAGCGAGGAAGGCTCATTAAACTCAGTGAAGCTTACTTGTAAGCAAACTTGTTTAAAACTAGGCTATTTATATGCAGGAGTTGGATAAAGTAGTGTAATTTCATTCCCTCTGATTTCAGTGGAATATGCCTAATATGTTTAACTCTCTCATCAAAATCAATTAGGTCCACTGTTCCTTCTCCTTTCCTTCCTTGTGCCCTTCTGATGTTTTTTCTTTATGGTCTCTGTGACTCACACTAATGGGTTTACTATACCCGCACACTGCACAAGTGCAGTAACCCCATTAATGTGAGTTCACTGATGACCATTTGAAAAATTATATTTAAAGGTAAGCAACTCATCCTTGTTATGGCAATTTAATTGATATTATTTGATAGAGACATGGCTACACCATTAATGTATCACACTGTCCTTTGACACCTGTGGATTCCACGATCAGTGAGTCAATGCCATTTGCTTATGTTAAAATGTTATTTTCAAGTTTAAGCCTTCACTTTAGTGGAGGCAAGACAATTGTGTGGCTTTCAAGCCATTCCATCTGCAAGTTCAGTCAGCCCATCCAATATAGCCAATAGTCAGAGATGATGGCACTTTGCAGTCAGTAACATGTGGAGGAACACATGTCATTAATTGCTGCTGTAGTGAATATGATGCAGTAATATTACAGTTGACCATTTGAAAACATTCTGCATTTCTTTAACAAATGAACGAACATAACGATCATGTATAGTACTTTCATGATGTTTTGTTATGCAACAGCATTCACAACTGTTGAGCTAATGACATGGAGTTGTTCCTCACGTTGGGAAGTAAAAGTGTTTCCTCTCTTTCTGTTTCTGAAAGTAAAAAAGAGGCATCTGTTAATAGCAGTTAAAAATTTACATTTCAACTTTGTCAACGATAAATGACTGTTACTTTTATTTTGTTAACAGGAATGTTTACCCTTGCAGAAGTTGCATCTCTCAATGACATTCAGCCGACATACCGTATTCTGAAACCATGGTGGGACGTATTTATGGATTATCTGGCAGTGGTTATGCTCATGGTTGCGATTTTTGCTGGAACCATGCAACTGACCAAAGATCAGGTGGTCTGTTTGCCTGTGTTACAGTCAGCTGTCAATGTGAAAATACAGCCTACCCCCTTGGGAAGTGCCAGAGTAGTAAACATCCCAGAATCCGAAACCACAGTTGTTCAAGATGAAGAAACACAGACAGCGACGACTGTTTCTTTCGAGAGAGCATCAGTTGTTACACCCGACATACCTCTGAGCCGAACTACCTTTCCACCATTGTACTCCACTGTTCCAAATCAGGAAGTGAAGAAAGAGCAGAAAGATCCTCTGGGCCGAAAGACCAACTTGGATTACCAGCAATATGTTTTTATTAACCAGATGTGTTACCACTTGGCTCTTCCTTGGTATTCAAAGTACTTTCCTTACTTAGCTCTGATACATACTATTATTTTAATGGTCAGCAGCAATTTTTGGTTTAAATACCCCAAAACATGCTCCAAGATCGAGCATTTTGTCTCCATCTTGGGGAAGTGCTTTGAGTCCCCTTGGACTACAAAAGCGTTGTCTGAAACGGCGTGTGAGGATTCTGAAGAGAATAAGCAGAGACTGACTGGGGCCCAGTCTCTGCCAAAGCATGTGTCCACCAGTAGTGATGAAGGAAGCCCAAATGCCAGTACCCCCATGATAAACAAAACTGGTTTCAAATTTTCAGCTGAAAAGCCCGTCATTGAGGTCCCTAGCATGACTATTTTGGACAAAAAAGATGGGGAGCAAGCCAAAGCTCTTTTTGAGAAAGTACGAAAATTTCGGGCTCATGTGGAGGACAGTGATTTAATTTATAAGCTTTATGTTGTTCAGACTGTCATCAAAACTGTGAAATTCATATTTATTCTTTGCTACACAGCAAACTTTGTCAATGAAATCAGTTTTGAGCACACATGCATGCCCAAAGTAGAACATCTAACTGGCTATCAAGAGTTTGAATGCACACACAATATGGCTTACATGCTGAAAAAGTTGCTCATTAGTTACATCTCCCTCATTTGTGTCTATGGTTTTGTCTGTCTGTACACACTTTTCTGGTTATTTCGATTACCCCTGAAGGAGTACTCTTTTGAAAAGGTAAGGGAAGAGAGCAGTTTCAGTGATATTCCAGATGTTAAAAATGATTTTGCATTTCTCTTACACATGGTTGACCAATATGATCAGCTGTACTCCAAGCGGTTTGGTGTCTTTTTGTCAGAGGTGAGTGAAAATAAACTGAGGGAAATCAGCTTGAATCACGAGTGGACTTTTGAAAAGTTGAGGCAGCATGTGTCCAGGAACGCCCAAGATAAGCAGGAACTGCACTTGTTCATGCTGTCAGGGGTTCCAGATGCAGTGTTTGATCTTACAGACTTGGACGTCCTGAAACTTGAGCTAATCCCGGAAGCAAAAATCCCAGCTAAAATCTCCCAGATGACCAATCTTCAAGAGCTCCATCTCTACCATTGCCCTGCAAAAGTAGAACAAACAGCCTTCAGCTTTCTTCGCGACCACCTGAGGTGCCTGCATGTGAAATTCACCGACGTGGCAGAAATCCCAGCTTGGGTGTACTTGCTTAAAAATCTCCGTGAGTTGTACCTGATAGGCAACTTAAACTCTGAAAATAATAAAATGATAGGACTTGAATCACTCAGAGAGTTAAGGCACCTTAAAATTCTCTACGTGAAAAGCAATTTGACCAAAATCCCCTCAAACATCACGGATGTGGCACCACATCTAACCAAGCTTGTATTTCATAATGATGGCACCAAGCTCTTTGTATTGAATAGCCTTAAGAAAATGATGAATGTAGCAGAGCTAGAATTGCAGAACTGTGAACTGGAGCGGATTCCCCACGCCATTTTCAGTCTCAGTAACTTGCAGGAGCTAGATTTAAAGTCAAATAGCATACGCACAATTGAAGAAGTCATAAGCTTTCAGCATTTAAAAAGACTGACCTGTCTGAAATTGTGGCACAACAAAATAGTCAACATTCCTCCTTCCATTACCCATGTGAAAAATTTGGAGTCCCTTTACCTCTCCAACAATAAACTCGAATCTTTACCAGCTGCAGTGTTCAGTTTACAGAAACTCAGATGCTTAGATGTAAGTTACAACTCCATCGCAGTGATTCCTGTGGAAGTAGGCTTGCTCCAAAATCTGCAGCATTTTCATGTCACGGGAAATAAAGTGGATATTTTGCCAAAACAGTTGTTTAAATGCACCAAGTTGAGGACTTTGAGTTTGGGACAAAACTGTATCACCTCGATTCCAGAAAAGATTGGCCAGTTGTTGCAGCTGACACATCTGGAGCTGAAGGGGAACTGTTTAGACCGTCTTCCCCCTACGCTGGGGCTGTGTCGGCTTCTCAGGAAAAGTGGACTCATTGTGGAAGATCACCTCTTTGACACGTTGCCTTCAGAAGTCAAAGAAGCATTGAATCAAGATACAAACATTCCCTTTGCTAATGGGATTTAAGCTGAGGTTGAACTCCCAAGTAACTTAACACACACAAAATGCTAAAGTACATATTGTTATAAAAAAATCCTGTGTTAAGTATCTGGAACTCACTCACTTTCTATGAGGAAAGACTGTTAGGGCTGGTAGAAGCTTGTTTGGTGTTTGTAGTATTTTAAAACATCATTTCCAACATTTTTGGAAGGGGAAGAGAAAGGGGGCGGGAAACCCTTCAGCAGTCTTGATTCTTCTTTTCTTTTAAGATGTTTGTAACTTGGATGCTGCCGCTTTTGAATGTTTACAAATTGCTCGCCTGCTTAATGTACATGATTAAACTGGTGACCTTTTTCTTACTATAAATAATGTTTAATGGCTCCAGTCATTGTAGAGTTCCTTGGCAGACAATCCATTTTTTGTATTTAAAAAATCGGTTTGATTTGTTTGGTGGCACTCATCCAGCAAGAGGAATATATATGCACATCCAGTAGTGAATTGTTCGATATCATTCTTGTATCCCTTGTATTAGGCCAGGGGTCCTCAATCAAAGGCCCAAGGGTCAGATGCAGCCCTCCAAGGTCATTTACCAACCCACCCTAAACTTTAGACTTAGGGTTGCCTTGAAGGCACACAACAAAAACAATCCTACTTAACTTGACTATCTTATCAGCCAAAAACAGGCCCACACTTCCCATTGAAATACTGGTAAGTTTATGTTGGTTAAAATTGTTCTTCATTTTAAATATTGTGTTGTTTCATGGTTTTGTTTTGTTTGTTTTTTTGCACTGCAAATAAGATGTGTGCAGTGTGCATAGGAATTCATTCATTCCCCCCCCCCCCCAAACTATAGTCCAGTCCCCCAACAGAGAGACTGTGAACTGGCAGTTTACTTCAAAAGTTGAAGGACCCCTGCATTAGGCAATGTTTATGTGTCTTTCTATCTACTTTGCAGTATGAATGAGAATGTTCCTCCTACTCAAGCTGTGTAATCCTGTGCCCACTAAATTCAACGAAGCTTAATTTTGGGGATGTATAAGAATTCACTAAGTCATTAGTGACATAACATGTAGTACATGCTGCAGTGTCTTCTAAATGGCAGATGGCACTGTGTTGCTTGTGAAGTAATATTTTCTTTGCTAGGCTCTTCTGTCACTGGCAATCACTCATGTCTGAGTTTTTTGTTTTTTTTTTCATGTCAGGAGAAACTGCTAGTCGCGGGAAGATAATGGCGCTCCATGCAGTCATGCTGGCCACATGACCTTGGAGGCATCTATGGACAACGGCAACACTGCAGCTTAGAAATGGAGATGAGCACCAACTCCCAGAGTTGGAAACCACTAGACTTAATGTCAGGTTAAAGCCTTTACCTTTAACTACCTACCCTTTGATCAGTAGGACCAGAAGCCCTCCGCCTGAAATGTTCATGGGATGCAATTCCCATTCTGCCGCAGCACCCCCATGCACAAGACATTATTCCATACAATAAGGTTATCACAGCAAACTCATACATACAAAGTTCAATAGTAAAGGCAGAAAGAGCACAGGCACATAGAAACTTCAAGAATCCCTGCTCACATGAGTTCCAAATCTCTTATTCACACAGACTCAGAGATACTTGTTATAAATAACCTGTGTCAATCAACACATTGAGGAACTCCAGATGACATGGTAACAGACTTCACAGACTTCCCTGGGGCATGAGTTGACATACAAACGATGTAGCAATGTCCACTTCAGGATCACATTTTTTAAAAAAATATGGGAGGAACTATGTTAACCAACAACTAATGAAGGCACAACAGCATTTTCACAGGGCCAGAGATTACCATACAGAGCATTGGGATTGGGAAAAGGTGCTCAATTATGAAGCAAAGCCAGGGCACACAGGCTTAAAGCACTAGGCTTTGAGATCAGTAGCAGTCACCACCATCTGCCACCACCATCCGTAATCTTCTCTCTTTCCTCTCAAAGTGGGGGTGGGGGAGGATTTTCCCAGCCATGATCTATTGTGAGCTGCCATGTGTGTTATGCAATGAAGAGCACAACCAACCTTGTATGCATTTGGAAGCTAAGGAGAATCAGGTTTGATTAGTACTTAGATGGGACACCATGAAGGAATCGCAGGTAGTGCAAGGAAAACATCCTTTCTGAAGCCTTAGTGAGCCATTGTCAAACTTGGCTAACTGGACCAATAGTCTGACTTAGATTTCCCCATTAGGAAAGGCATAATCCAAAAGCAGAGCACATGTGATAGTGTAGAGCTGGAGTGAATCAGAGGAAACTATATGTCTTTTTGTTTTATCCATTCAGCCTTGTGTTGTCCACTTAAGAACACAAAAAGGAGTTTTCATGGTGGGAACCATTTCAAGCTGTACCAGGAAAGCAAGGAGTTAGACAAGGCTGCATTTTATTATCCTAACTCTTTAATGCTCAACATATACAGAAACCAGGATTAGACTAGAGAAATGAGACACGAAGACTGAAGGAAGAAACACCCAACAGTTTAAGATATATAGATACCTGGGCTCAATCAGGAGAAGAAATAAGGAGAAGGATTAGACTTGGAAGGGCAACTATGAACGAACTTGAGAACATCCTCAATGTATAGATGTATCGGTAGAGAGAAAAGTTAGAGCCATCCATGCCACAGTATTTTTATTAATACAAGGTTTGAAAGCTGGACAGTGAGGAAAATCTGCAGTAGAAACAAGGTTCTAGAAGAGAATTCTATAAATGCCATAAGACGGCTAAGAAAAAAAATCAAATGGGTATTCACAGCAATCCCTGAGCTGTGACTGTTTGGCAATAGTGAGGCTTGAGTAATTTCTCTCTTCACAGCAATCGGAAGACGTAGTCCTTAAAAATTTAGCTGGGATTAAGGTCAACTGAATGCAATAGGACATTGATATTTACCTGTACAGGATTATATGATCAATTCTTGCTGAGTGGCTCCTTTATAGTAAAATAATATCTGTAAGGGAATATTTGTTATTCCAGCGTAGAACGTTTTTAATATGGAGCTTAGTTCTTGTAACTTTATGGATAATCTCTGTGATTTAACTTTATGGACTATCTCTGTGGTGTTTATGAGCTGTGGAAGGATTCAGGTTGGCCGTCAAAGGTCCAGAGGTTAGCTACTATAGCTGTTGCTGTCTTGGTCCCAGTACTCAAATCCCATAATGATGTTGCTGTGTAAATATTCTCCTTCCATCCCCTCCCAGAGCATTTTGCAGCTGTGAGTGCTGTGAGACAACTGTTGTGTGATGGTCATTGGACAACATGTGAGTATTATAACTCCTACTGTACTAGTTTATAGTCTTCTAGAATCTTTTATAATATGTATTTATTTGTACATTGTTCTAGTACTCAAGCTCAGGTATGCTCATTGAAAAGGTAAAATGCTCTCAAGATAACCATATTATGATATTATATTACTCCTTCCAGTGGTATGTAGTGACTTGAGTTTTTGACTATGACTCTAGGAGACCAAGGTTTTGTGTCTCTGCTTAGCTGTGGAAACCCACTGGATGATCTTGGGGAAGTCACACTCTCAGCCTCAGAGTAAGACACTGGCACACCCCTATGAACTAATTCTGCTATCAGCACCTTAGGTTCAAAATAAGTCTGAAATAATTTGAAGACACACAACAAGAATAATATTACCCCTTACATATCAGCATAATAAATGACTAATGCTGCTGCAGATAAACCTACTAAACTTTAGTGACTAAAGGAAAAAGGAAGGTAGGTAGGTTGATTGAGTGATTGTTCTGGAAAGATGGAGAAGATTAATCTTTGAGGGAAACCTTTTATATCAAAGGTGGACAAAGTGCAGCTCTCCTGTTGGTATTGAACTGCAGCTCCCATCGAACTTAACCAGTGGATGGGAATTGTGTCACACTTCACCATGTAGATGCTTTTATTTTTGCTTTTTTTTTTTTTGTTCATTCCCATCTATTCAGCTGGCCCAGCAGAATCATAGCTTCATTAAGAGACTGAAAGCTATTCTGATTGAATATATCAGGAATGCAAAAAGTGCACTTGTCTTTCCAGACATGCCCCATAAAGTCTTTGTCTGCACCCCCACCATTTTTCTGCTTCATTGCTGGAACTGAGAAGAACATCTCCAAATGTGATTGAAAGCATGCTTCAGAAATAGGGCTGAGTAAAGCTCCTTTTTCTCGAGGAGGAAAGAAATTACAGACCAGATGAGTACTTTAGCTGTGAAATGAAAAAGCTGGCGACTAATCATTGCTCCCAAAAAGGGTCATTATGGTGCTGTTGCTGCAAAGAAGGTTACAATTGCCGTCACACTGGAAAATGAGCAATATTGAAATGGATTGCATGGCGCCAACCTACTCCTTTTTCCTTTGTGAATCAGAGGCTCCAGGGTGAATAGATAATCTGAGTTGTTTGGTAGAGAGCATGCTGTGTTGTTCTTTCTTTGGGGCTGATTTGTTCAAACCACATTCATTGACAGCATCCATTTCCAAAATCACTGTTGGACCCATGACTCATTTGTAAGGCCCTCTTCCCAGGTGTTGCCATGTGGTCCAGGCTCACAGAAAAGCACCCACAACTGTGCACAGTGGGATATTAAAGAATGCTTTCCCCTATCATTCTGGTATTTTTAAAAGCTCATTTTATATGGAGAAAGGTTGAGTAGCACAGTTCTGCTCCCACAGAGAACTCTGGAGTATTTCACTATTGAAAGAAGCTGAAGGAATTGGAAGAAAAAGTTAAAATGTTCCGTAAAAGATTATTTTTCATTGAAATGATTATGGTAACTACAGTCATCTCTCCACAATTGCAGATTTGATTATTCATTGATTTTTTTAAAAAATGTTCCATCTGGTTCATCCAGTGTGACTCATGGTCAACTTCCTCCAGTCATCCTGGAGAACCTAGAGAATTCTAGAGAACATCTCTCTTGAAATCGCTAGTTACTCAAATGAAATTCTGTGGTCAGCTGGCCATAGAGTCGTGCTAGTAAAACTAAATATTCCTAGAGAGTTAGAGTATTAGTAAAAAAAAAAAAAAAGCAGTTGCTTTTTCATGGTTTTTCACTTTCATAGGGGTCCTCTGCCTCTAACCCCAGCAAATGTCTGGGGTTGACTGTGTCATGTATCACAAAGTTTTCAAGAAAAATAAATGTTATTACTGTTGTCCTGCTGTACTGTGGCCATGTCTCATGGAAGAAGAAATCATTATAGTCTCAGCTCCTCCTCTCCTAACACTGTGTAGGAAATCACTTTAAGAGCGATGGAGCACCAGAAAGTCAGATGATGGTTATGGCTTTACTTGAAGAGGATCACAATTACTACTGTGCGGCTAGAATGTGCAAATCAGTGATACTCTGACTCTGGCTCAGTTCCTTCCGCCCCAGATTACCCTAATTTTGTCCCCAAGCCCCTTTGCAAGCAATCACTTCAGACTTCAGGACTCCTTGGGATGATAAGAAAGAATTAAGAGTTTTGGTTATGGTTTCACTTTCAAATGGTTTCAGTTCCACCTGTATTTTCTATTTTTTAATCAAATGACCCTTTGGAGAATTTTTTCGCCCTTGGTGCCACAGGAACATACAAATCTAGAGCACTTATCACACAAAACAGGAACATTGCAATTACAGGAACTTTGTAAACATTCGTTAGTTGGAAGTATTGATTACATCTCATGTCAGTATTCCCTGATCTTACAGAAGAGTCATAACGTTGTGGAAATAAAAATGTATAGTGATTCTGTTGCAGGTTTTATTCCAGCTTTTAGTGGAACTATCCAAGATGATTAATCTATTTTGAGAAGAGGGTTCAGCATCTTGGATAGGTCCTATGATGTAAAAAAAAAAAATTGATTCATTGCATTGCAACATGGAAACTTCTGTTACAGTGGTTCTCAACCTGTGGATCCCCAGATGTTTTGGCCTACAACTCCCAGAAATCCCAGCCAGTTTACCAGCTGTTGGGATTTCTGGGAGTTGAAGGCCAAAACATCTGGGGACCTGCAAGTTGAGAACCACTACTTTGATATCTTCTGAGTTGCACTCTGCATATATGATATTATTTGAGAAATCAGAGTGGAGCCACAAGGGATTAATCCATTTGGGAAAGATAGTTATTCAATTAAACTTTAGTCTGTATGGACAGATTTGCATGTTTTTCATGTTGTCCAAGACTGCTCACAATACCAGGAATAATAGAACAAAAGCAGGAGAGGGCTGTGGCATTCCTGTGCTGCTCATGAGCTGGGTGGATATGTGTTTGGATATCCAGCATGCCTCCATTGATGGTTTAAAGACTGTGTTCTGTTAAAACATCCTTACATTTCCTCAGAGCTTTTAAAACCATTTTTTTGCTTACAACTCACAAAAACATCCATTTGGCATGGCTATAATCCATGGTTTTAGATAAAATTTACTTAACAAGATGACTAAGACATCAGCCACTATACATGAAATAAGTTCTTTCATATGTCTCAAAGAAGTACAGCATAATCCTTGTATCCATGGGGAATAATTTCCTGGATTTACCCTGGAAATGTGAAGTTGCAGGTAGTGGTGAACCCTACTGAAATGACTTCTGGCAGAAGTGTATAATACAATTACATTGGAGGATGTAGAAAATGTCTGGAAATAATATTTCTCTAGAATTTCTAGGTTCTCTGGTCAATGTCTTGCACAAGCATATCATAAACTTTCCCTGGAGGATCTAGTAAATATTTAGTGATAACATTTTTTGAAAACGTGCGTGGCCTGTGGATACATGGGTGATACTGTACTCCCAAGTGAGAAGACTGGTGAAGATTGATTCATAGATTAACACTGGCCTTAATAGAAATTATAGGGGCTGAATCATCAAATTCCGTGCATCAAGCAATCAAGCGTATGCTTCTTGGCACTTTCTAACGCAGTGGTAGAAATCCTGTTGCCCTCCAGTTACATTGAGCTGCAACTCTGAGCAATCCCAGCCAATTTATCCAATGGTGAAGAGTCCTGGGAATTATAGTCCTGCTACATCTGGGGAACCGCATAATCCTAATGCTTGATTTAAATTACTAAAGAAAGCATAGAAGGCATTACATTTCTGTTTGTCCCTCCTCCACACCTGATTTAATAATTTCATTAATTATTAGTGGGAGCAGCTTGCATTTCACAAACTCACCAGAACACAAAACACCTTTTATTGGCAAGTCTCTTTTGGCTTTTACATCACATCTCACTACTTTCTCCCTTTAAAGGACCAGGAAGCAAGTGGCTAAATGAAACATGAGAAGAAGCTGGTTTAGACGTGACCTTATCCACAATTTCAGTTTGTTTTTGTTTGGGTTGGATTCATCTTAAGCGCTTGGGGGCTGTTGTGTCTTCTGTGAAATTCCTAAGCAATATTCTCATTCCCTCTAATAGTCAAAGAGACTTGCTTTTCATCCACAGTTAAGGTAACAACATGGGGACACTCGCAGAGTGGGATAAGAAATGAGGTAGCTTATGCAGAAAAAAGTCACAGAGCGAACTAAGGATAGAGGGAACAAAATAACATCCCTTCTCTCTGCAATGAAATAGACTTGCTGTATTCATGTTACAATGAAATTAGAGTATGAACAGTTTTTTTAAAATGCCTACAGCTGGGGAATCTACCCCATTCACAGCAAGAGTTTCTAGGAACTGCAAAAAGTAACTTTCCCATTGTTGTTGTTTTGTTCATTTATACCTTGCCCTTTCCACAACAGTCCCCAAGTTATGAACAAGATAGGTTCTCCATGGGGCCGGGCTGTAGCGCAGGCTGGTAAACAGCTGCTGCAATAAATCACTCTGACCATGAGGTCATGAGTTTGAGGCCAGCCCGTCGTGGGGTGAGCACCCATCAATTAAAAATTAAAAATATAGCCCCTGCTCGTTGCTGACCTAGCAACCCTAAAGATAGTAGCATCTATCAAGTAGGAAATAAAGTACCACTTATAAAAAAAGTGGGGATGCAAGTTTAACTAATTTACAACGTTGGAATGAGGAAGTGAGGAAGTGCCATCAGAGTGGATGATGCTGCTCCCCCCTGTGGCCGGAATCGAACATCCCCTCAGGAGAAGGTTAAATTGCCTCTGCGTCTGTCTGTCTGTTGTCTTTGTCTCGGTTCGATGTGTTTATGGACATTGAATGTTTGCCCTATATGTACATAATGTGATCCACCCTGAGTCCCCTTCGGGATGAGAAGGGCGGAATATAAATACTGTAAATAAATAAATAAAATAAATAACTTTTCCAGGATTTAATTTCACTTCCTAGGGGTAGATTTTGGGGGGATTTGTAAAAGGCACCATGATGTAATGGGTTGACTGGAAAGACGTGTCAACAGCTGATTGGCTAAGCGTGCCAGGAGCCAACATTCTGATTGGCTATTGCCTCTGCCTTGCTGCTGAGAGACACGGTTTGAGCAGGCATTTTACCTCAGAGAGCAAAGAGGTAACAGCTAGGAAATCAATGGTTGCCGACTCTCTGAAGCCAAATCATTTATAAAGCAATGAGGCATATTTAAAGACTATTTTAAAAGGACTGTTTATTCCCTCTGTTCTCTGTAAGAAGCCAGAGAGACTACTGTATATATTGTTGCTCTATTCAACCCATTGAACTGAAGTAAAGTTACTGTTACTTGTTTCACAGACCTGAGTGGCACATTATTACACTGCAGGGTAAACTTTGGTTCAGAAACCATAGTAAAGCTTCTATTTGTTTACATCTACAACATCCAACAGATTTCTCTCACTTCCTGTTCTCTCACCCTGTTCTTAACTATGAGTGGTTTGTAAGTTGGATGTTTGTAACTTGGGGACTGCCTGTAATGGGATTTTGATAACCATGGTGTGCATATGTATGTTTGTGTCAAGATTCAAACTACAGTAGATACCAAGGGTCAACTGTACAATCCAGTGCGCCATGTCAATATCCTTGCAATCTCTGAAAAGGAAACTTAAGGCACTGCATATTTTGTTGAGTTCCACAGCTTCCATATTAATATTTGAACACTGTTAACTTGCTGGAGTTGCTTGGACAAAAACAGCATTTGTTGTTTCATAAGAGCTTCTCTGCCAATTAGAGCATGATCTATGGTCCTAGTTCAGCACGAAAGGCAAAGCAAGCATTCAGGTGGATACTTGGGGAAAAGTGTGCTTTCTTTACTGCAGGCGCAAGCAGAAGTACTGTGATGCAAGCGTCCAAAAGGTTATGATACTAGGCCTGTACTTGCTATAGTAAGTGGGAATGGCACAAATAAGCAGAGGTGAGAGTAGGATAAAAACAGTACTAGCTTCAGAACATATATATAAACGTCTGTGTGAAGGTCATTCACTGCACATGCATACATCCTTTGGGTGTGACAGCAAAATAATAATAATAACAACAACAACAACAACAACAACAACGTAGCTGAATAATAAAACCTTTGTCTTTTTATAATAAACCCAGGCATACAGTGATCTTGATTTAACCTTTAATTGCTCTCTACTCAACATTGTATTTCATTTTATATAAAAACATGCATGGGTGTTGGACAGACAGATACACTTCATTTGATGCTTTGCACTTGTGTGCATGTTCCATTGTAGAGATGACTTTTGCAGATCTGTGTAGCTTGGATCAAAGTATTGTTTTTGTTCATCCAGAAGGGTTGTTCCTCACAGTGTATTTACACGAGCAAGGCTACATAAAGGGCAGTGGAGTAGAAATACGGTCTGGCAGGCAAGGAAGGGTCATCTTTCCAAAACTAGCAGTTGAGGCATGTTTTTTTAAACAAAAGATATCCACCAGATTTTAAAAGATATCCATCTATTACTAAGTTTCTAGCTCATATGTGGAAAACTGGGTTGTCATCTACAGGAAAGGGATGCATGTTTCTATTTCAGAAAGAGGACCTTTATTAATATTGATGCATTCAAGTGCGAAGACCCTGGCATCTTACCTGAGAAATGTCAGCAGATGAACTATTGCTTTAAGATAAAATAATTGCTTTTCCTCTGAAAACTGAGCTTCAATGTCAGAGTACAGACAAAGTTCAACCTTCTGAATTACTGTAAATAAGACATTATTGTATGCTGTAATCCTTTGGCTGACATAACTGAAAATGCTCTGATGTTTTGTGTTGACACAAAATATAATTAGTCAAACTACCATACATTTACATAAGTTGACCTCATGTATAAATCAAAAACTAATTTTGGGGTAAAATTATGGATTTTTTAAAAAGGTTTCTATTATGGTAAAAAAGAAAAGAGAAAAAGAGCATTTTTTTTCATCTAAAAAAGAAGGAGATAGAAAAGTTAAGAAATGGAAAACAGAAAGCCCTAACTAACACTTCCTACCCTGCCTCTGCTGTCTTCTTAATCAAAAAATTATTCCATTTGTCATAAAACTTCTTATCTCTGGTAGATTAACCTCAAGGATCCCTTGGATATCATTGGAGATCCTGTTGTTATTGTCACTAACTTATCTATTTATTTTTTTTGTAATTCCTACATCCCTGTACTACTAATTTTCCCTTAATGCTATGGAAAACTCAATATTTTCATTTTCTTCTTCTTTTAAATCAGTGGTTCGCAACTTTTGAACCTCCAGGTGTTTTGGACTTCAACTCCCAGGAATCCCAGCTAGTTTACCAGCTGTTAAGGACTGTGTGAGCTGAAGTCCAAAACACTTGGAGGCCCAAAGGTTGGGAAACACTGTTTTAAATAGTCAGTACAGGGCTGCCATTCTTCAGATTCGAAGAATCTGGCAATTGTATTAGCCTATATTATTATTATTATTATTAGTAGTAGTAGTAGTAGTAGTAGTAGTAGTAATATAAACAACAGGAAAAACTCAGCCGTTATCAGGACCTCAAGATTGAACTTCAAAGACTGGCAAAAACCAGTGCAGGTGGTCCCGGTGATGGGCACATTGGGTGCCGTGCCAAAAGATCTCAGCCGGCATTTGGAAACAATAGACATTGACAAAATCACGATCTGCCAACTGCAAAAGGCCACCCTACTGGGATCTGCACGCATCATCCGAAAATACATCACACAGTCCTAGACACTTGGGAAGTGTTCGACTTGTGATTTTGTGATACGAAATCCAGCATATCTTGTTTGCTGTGTCATAATAATAATAATAATTTTATTTTTATTATTTATACCCCACTACCAGCTCACAAAAGCACTTCAAAGTGCTACACATAAAAGAAATAATACATAAGCATATAAAACAACAAACATAAGTTTATAAACAATGAACACACACAAAACCTCATCTAATAAAATTATTAAATCCATAAAATGCAGTGGAACCTGCAAATAAAACTGGATATCTCTACAATTAGCCATCCAAGGTGCCGGAATGCAGCAATAACTAAATCCTCAATTCTGGCCATAAATTACACAAGGTCAAGGGCCTGTCTAAAAAGCCATGCGTTTAAACTAGCCTGAAAGGTTTGGAGAGTGCAGACTAACCTAATCTCTCTATGGCGGGAATTCTAGAGCTGGGGGGCCATCACCAAGAAGACCCTTTCTCTCATCCCCACCATCCGTGCTTGAGATGGCAGTAGGACCAAGAGAAGGGCCTCCCCGGCAGATCTCAAAGCCTGTGCCAGTTCATAGAAGGCAATGTGATCTTGAAGATAGGTTGGACCTGAAGTGTATTAGTCTTTACAGGTGATAACTTGCACTTGGAATTGGGTCCAGAAACTTATTGAAAACCGGTGAAGATGCTTCAATAGGGGCGTGGTGTGCTTCCTATAGCTAGCCCCAGTTAGTAATCTAGCTGCCGATCTTTACATTAACTGCAGCCTCTGAGCTGTCTTCAAAGCCTAGTCAGTTTGTCCATCTCTATCATATCCAACATTTTTGTAATCCATAAATCTTGGGTGGGAATTGATTCTTGATTCCAATAGTAAGCATAAACAATCCTTGCTGCAGTTGCCATGTTTAAAAAGAGTATCACATTCTCTAAGTCTGAGACAAAGATAATGGCAAATCCGCTCTGAACAATTTTTACCAAGAAAACCCAATGGAGATTCACCTTAGGGCCACCATAAAATGTGTGACATGAAGGCACACAACACAGAGATGATCTAATATACCCTAAAAACCAGTATGTGGTTTTAATTTCTTTGTAATAAGTATCCACATAGACTGCATCTATGCTGTCCTCTTAATCAGGGGCAAGTCTGGAGCATTAGTTCCCAGATCAAGCATGATGGAGGGCAACACACTGGGTCAAACACTGCAGCACTGTAAAGATGTCTTGATGGCCTGGAGTAGAGGTGTCAAATTCATTTTCATCAAGGGACACATTTGCCTTATGGCTGCCTTCAAAGGGCAGTTGAATCCATGGATGCATGGACACAAAGAGAGGGCCAATTATAATTATTTTACATAGTGGTTGGTGCGCTTCAGTTTTTTGGTCCATAGATGTTATTGAATGACAACACACATCCTATTTGATCTGCCATGTGGGGTGGGGAAAATGGGAACTGCAACCCAATAGCCCTTGTGACTCTGAGGTTGGGGAAAGATTAAATGACATTCTAAAGTCAGATATCATACCCGCAAGCCCTGTATCTAAATCCAAACCCCACTTTCCTGACTAAACAGAACAAATGGCTGCCATCCAGATGGTACTGTATTGCAACTCCAATCAGCTCTAGTCATGATGTCTAATGAAGAATCAAGGAGTTGTTTTACAGGAGTTGTAGGGCCACATAAAATCACATGGAGGGCCTGGTATGGCCCATGGGCCTTGAGTTTGACCTAGAGTAGACTAGCGGTTCTCAACCTGTGGTCCATGGACCACCAGTGGTCCACAGGAACTAAAATATGGTCCACGACCTCATCGTTACTGCTACGGATAATAACAACCCAACCAAAAGAACTTTTTTTTTGGTGTATTTGTTTTTAGGCCTGTTCCTGAGGTTATTTGGGGTGCTAATTCAAAAAATTGCATTGGATAGACCACATCAGCTCTAGATTATTAAATATGATTTTCTGTGGGCAAGCAGATGGCGACTAATGGATGGCATATGTTCTGTTTCAGAAACTAGATCTGATGTGGTCTATCCAATGCAATTTTCT
Source organism: Anolis carolinensis (assembly GCF_035594765.1). Taxonomy (NCBI): domain Eukaryota; kingdom Metazoa; phylum Chordata; class Lepidosauria; order Squamata; family Anolidae; genus Anolis; species Anolis carolinensis. The sequence continues at coordinate 152,969,563 of NC_085844.1, read as the reverse complement.
GAATCAATATCCCAAATAACCAACCGAATCTAAAGTTGACCAAAAACTGATTCGTAACCCTTTTGGTACTAATGTTGGAGATTGGTCCCTGGCCAAAGTGGTCCCTGGTCAAAAGAAGGATGGGAACCACTGGTCTAGAAAGATAAAGAATGCATTGCCTTTACTGGGCCATTCCCCTGTCCATGGGTCATCATGACCATTCTTTGCCTGCAAGTGCCTTGCTATTGCCTATCATATCTGCTGAAGTCATAATGGTGCATCTGTATTAGTGCTCCCTTTTTCTTGCTGATCATGCAGCATCCCACTCGAAAAAAAGCCCTATGCGAAGCCTTTCTGCAATGGTGATCAGCAGTTGTTCATTATGAGCAAAGATTATGAGTTAAGAGAAGGCTAATGTTAGTTTTACTATAGTCACATTTAAAAATAACATTTCTGGCTTTCTTTCGAAAAATGCTTTTATATAAAACTTGCAGTTTTTAATCTGGTGCTCCTCCACTCAATTTCTTCATTAATAGGCTTATTTCATAGCAACCCCCCCCCCCCCCCCAAAGTATCATACTTCTGAGCTGCTCTAGCTTATTGTTTTTGTGTGGCTTGAAGCCATTTCTGATTAATGGCACTCCTAAGGAGACCTTATCACAGGGTTTTCTTGGTCTTTGCCTTCCTCTGAGTAGGTTATCATGGCAAAACAACTATTCAAATGCTCATCTTCAGATTTGTAGTCCAACCCTGAAACCAAAGTTCCATGCTGGCTCTTGCAGCTAGCTCTAGCTGCTATTTAAATTTCCCACAATACCCCAGAGAGATACTTGTAGGATAGTCTGCCTGGGATGGCCATAGGTATTATGTGACTAAAGTTGGTGAGTTGAATGAGTGCCATTTTACCTCCCAACTCAAGGACCTAACTTCTTAGATTCATTTTTGAAGATGGTAGCACTTACCTTTGGAAGCATGACAGCAGGTTATGTCTCCATGCGTTCTGACAGATGTTTATATGGAAGCATAGCTCCCACTCCCCTTCCACACAGCTGAATAAAATCCCACATTATCTGCTTTGAACTGTAATATATGGCAGCATGGACTCAGATATCCCAGTTTAAAGCAGGTATTGTGGGATTTTCTGCCTTGATATTCTGGGTTATATGGCTGTGTGGAAGGGCCCCCAGTTATAAATTGATGTAACCTTTGGGGTTACATCAACCTTATAAGTTAGTTCCCTCCCTCCTTTGCAGCCCAGATCAGCATCCATGTTTTCTTACAGCCATATACACCGCTCCCATGCATGGGCTTTGAAAGTGCTTCAGATGCTGCTACTATGCACCTTCAAGTCATTTGTGATCAATGGTGATCCTATCATTGAAACTTCTTGGCAAGATTTGTACAGAGAGGCGCTGCAATTGCCTTCCATGGAGCTTGAAAAAATATGACTTGCACAAGAGGCAAACATGGATTTCTATGGTTGCCTGTAGGGATTCATCTCCTGGTCTTCTTCCAGTGTTCAAACCATTATACTGTGTTGACTCTCCTGAAGGTGGTTTAGGGCCCTCCCACACAGCTATATAACCCAGAATATAAAGGCAGAAAATCCGACAATTTCTGTTTTGAACTGAATTATCTGAGTCCACATTGTCATATATCCCAGCTCAAAGCAGAAAATACGGGATTTTATTCAGCAGTGTGGAAGGGGCCATAGTGGATTAAATCCACATATAGTGGTGAAAAAGAGTGGCCTTGCTGTGGAGAAAACTGTATCTAAACTTAAGCGGGAAGGCAGCAAGATGCAAAGTTTAGTTACAAAGGAGGGAGAAATTCACCCTTTCCTGCTGAGTTTTAAAGAACTAGATGAATGTTTCCCATACATAGCTAGTTCTAGGTTCAAAGCAACTGTTCTATACATTTAGGTAGCATATGATTGTCACACGGTCGCTTCTTTGCCCCTTGCTCAGCAAATACTATTTTTCTCTTGTTGGATACATTTGGCTAATGCCAGTGTACTGAGAAAACAGTGGGTGAAGTTCTTCTCAAGCCATTCTGGCCCGGTTCCCATCCATGAAGAAGCAGCCCTTTCATTCACGTGTAGATCAGATAACAGCTGTTCCTGGCATCCCAAGAGTGGGCAACCAACCAAGATGGCAAGTAAAAAAAAGGATGATTGTTAGGTGTTTTGAATGCCAGTTACTATTCTATTGCTATACAGAGACTATTATTTTCTGACAGCTCAAGATAATCCAGGCTTTATCTGGAAGTTGTGTGGGCACTTACTAGACTGGGTTTGGGACATCACTGCATAGGTCGAAGCAAGTGCAAGTATATTGTCACCTGCTTATCTTGGTATGTGGAAATTCATCTTGATGTAGATCAAGATATAAACATTTAATTTTTATAAATGTAGAAGTGATTGTGGGGGAAAGTTAAAGAAAAGAAAGAAGAATAAGGGAAAGATAGAAGTACAGTAGGTAGAAAATTAATATTAATATATGTATTTAGCACATGTATGTGGGCGCCCCGGTGGCGAAGTGTGTTAAAGCACTGAGCTGCTGAACTTGCAGACCGAAAGGTCGCAGGTTCAAATTCCGGGAGCAGAGTGAGCGCCCACTGTTAGCTCCAGCTTCTGCCAACCTAGCAGTTCGAAAACATGCCAATGTGAGTAGATCAATAGGTACTGCTCCGGTGGGAAGGTAACGGCGCTCCATGCAGTCATGCCAGCCACATGACCTTGGAGGTGTCTACGGACAATGCCGGCTCTTCGGCTTAGAAATGGAGATAAGCACCAACCCCCAGAGTCAGACATGACTGGACTTAACATCATGAGAAACCTTTACCTTTACCTAGCACATGTATTAATAGAAGCTAACTATTTTGTTCAGTGCTGGTGTCTGTCAAACACATGTATAATTGTATTGGATTTTAAAAATAGAATGCAAAGAAGGGCACTGGCAGGCAGCAACTTGTTTTCATCCAATAGTGGGTTGTTGTTTTTTTAAAAAAGAAACATACTACAGTATCTACAGTGTGCCCTTGGTATCCGCTATAGTTTGGTTCTAAGACCTTTTGCGGATACCAGAATTTATGGATGTTAGAGCCCCATTATATACAATGTCAAAGTAAAATGGTATTGCATATATCAAACAACAAAACCAAAGTTTGCTTTTAGGAATTAAAAGAAAATCAAGCTGTGGATTCAAAATTCATGGATACAGAGGCTGACTGTAGTTTGAGAATGCAGGGAAGTATGCTAATTTTCAACTGTTTTTGGAATCCAAATACTTTTCTTTCTAAAATATGTGTTTTGCACATTTTGAGCAGGGCTGCAATCCTACTAAAAATACGTAATCTCTTGAAGCTAGATTTGGAGTTGAATAATATTACTGATTAGGCTACTTTATTTAGGGTGGGAAGAAACAAAACAGTTTAGGAAAAGCATGCAAACATTAAATTAGCAAAATAAATTTCAGTCTGAAGAAGTGTGATACGATGCATATTGGGGCCATCTCCCAAGTTCACATATTGATGGCATCTGAGTTGGCAGTAATTGATTTTAGGTTGATGATAGATAGCTCAGTGGAAACCACAGCCCACTGTGCTGCTGTGTAAAATAAAAGTTAAATTCCATTTTGAATATAATTAGAAAAGGAATCAAAAATGTAACTTTTAATATTATGGGTCCCTTATGCAAATCAACATTGGAAAAATTATTTACAGACCTAATCATTGCAATCAAAATAAAATTTTGGGTTGTGCATTCAAAATAATTAGCAACCAATGCATTCTGGCCTATGTAGAAAAATGGCAGATTTTTCCCTAGTTTTGGCAAAATTGTTATTGAGCCAAGGCACCCCATTTTGAAAAGAATAAAGACAATGAAGAGACTTAAAGCAAGTTATATGATTATTTATTTATTTTTAAACATTTTGCATGGCTCCAAAGTTGCAAAATGTAAAAGCCACTAGAGTAGGGGTCCCCAAACTAAGGCCCGGGGGCCGGATGCGGCCCTCCAAGGCCCTTTACCTGGCCCCCACCTTCAGTTTTATAATATAATATTTTTATATCAGTTTTAATAATATAATATATTTGTGTATATGTTTGTTTGTCTTGCATGCGAAAGACCTATGGTCTAAGCATTAAATAAATTTGGATTTGGAATAATATAATATATAGTATATACATATAACATTGATAAAATATTATAATGTTATACAATATAATACTAATAATAATACCATAAAATAATATTAATTATCTATATATATAAAGGAGTGATGGCATCAGGGCAGCGGACAAAACAACAAAACTACAGGCCCCCCAACCTCGAAATTTGACAACACAACCCATCATCCACGCCTCTAGGTTGATACAACAAAAAAATAAAAAATAAAGTCCTAATTAGAAGGAGAGCAATAATTGTTTTTATCCAATTGCTGCCAGTTAGAAGGCTAAGCTCCGCCCACTTGGCAACCCGCTCAGCCCAGGGGACAGGCAGAGTTAGGCCTCACTTAAGCCTCTTCCACACTGCCTATAAAATGCAGATTATCTGATTTGAACTGGATTATATGGCAGTGTAGACTCAAGGCCCTTCCACACAGCTATATAACCCATTTATAATGGACTTAATGTCAGGGGAAAACCTTTACCTTAACTACCACCAATTCCTCAATACTTTATTTCCCATACCACCATACTTCACCACAGCAACACGTGGCCGGGCACAGCTAGTATGTTATATATTACATATAATATTACAGTATAGTGGTATAGTTCAATATAGTAATATATAATGCTAATATTGTGCTATGCTAATAATATAATATATTGTATGTACATACAGCTGCTCTGAGTCCCCTTCGGGGTGAGAAGGGTGGGATATAAATGTAGTAAATAAATGTAGTAAATAAATAAATAAATAATTTTAGACTTAGGCTCACCCAAAGTCTGAAATGACTTGAAAGCACACAACAACAACAACAACAACAACAACAACAACAACAATCCTAATTCACTTGACTATCTCATTGGCCAGTAGCAGTTACACATTTCCCATTGAAATCCTGATAGGTTTATGCTGGTTAAAATGGTTTTCATTTTTAAATATTGTATTGTTCTTTCATTGCTATTGTTGTTTTGCACTACAAATAAGACATATGCAGTGTGCATAGGAATTTGTTCGTATTTTTTCCAAATGATAATTCGGCCCCTCCGCAGTCTAAAGGATTGTGGACCAGCCCTCTGCTTAAAAAGTTTGAGGACCCCTGCACTAGAGGCTCTGGGATGTACCTAGCAGCAGCTGTGCTCTATAAACTCTCTCAAATCTAACCCTATAATAAATGTATCAACTTGATATTTTATGTATAACTTGTATCATTTATATGATATATCAATTCCTAAATGTATAAAATGTATCAAGATCTATCTAGAAGTCAGCTACCTTTCAGTGCTCTCAGTTTGCATAATCCCTTGAGACCACAGCCAGGGTCCCTCCAGCTATTTCCCAAGCCAGATAAATACCAAAACCTTTCTGTGTATATGCAGACTGATGATCCTTTGTCACGAAGATGAGCTCAGGATGTTTGTTCATTCAACTTGAAGCTGAGAGTCTACCACTCCCATGGAAGAGGGGGTTCAACAAACATGAATTCATTAACTCAGTGACTGGGCAGTCAAGCTCTTGATTGTCTAGAATTACCACCTTTGTCTTTTGGGACTTGCACCCTTTGTTTCACACAGAACTGGACATTTAAGTTAATCAGGGACTCACCAGCATACCCACATCACCATTTCCTCCAGGTCCACATTCTTTGGGGGGGGGGGGGAGGTGTCCCTGCAATGGATTGATACTTTGAACTGACCAACTACCAGTTGTCGCCCTTCCCACCACAGGGATCTTTGGGCCTGCCTCTCTTTTCAGCCGATTAGGAGTGGGAGCAGGAAGTCTGAATAGTTGTCAGAACTATATAAAATTTCATGCATTTTTCTATGAATTTATGTGTGTGCCTTTTGAAGCATATTCCTTGTACTTGCATCGTATTTGGTCAAATCATAATAAACCTCTGTAGCTTTGCCTTCAACCCAAAGTGCCTGTAATCTGTCCAGGCTGATCTGGTTTAGTTTAGAGAGCATGGACCTCTCTGCGGTCATAGCTGAAGTCACTACAAAATGACAAATGATCCTCCTATTATAGACAAAATTGACGCTCATGTTATAAATGTACACTGGTTCATTGGCTTTTTGTTGTTGTTCTTGATACTTCATGCCTCCTTTGATACATCACTATCAAGTTTTTAAATGCATTTTTTTTTAAGTTTCTTTTACTAGGATTTATATTTCAGGCCAGATTGAACTGATAATAATCTAAGCTGTTGAGTAGAGAATACAAAGAGAGGAAGAATTCGGGATTACAAGAACTGCTAAAGAATATTTCTAGTGACAACTTGTTTCCTTTGAATAAAACACAAAAGAGCCAGACACAAGATGTGTTCCCTAAAGAATAACAGTTATAGTGCCATTCAAATCAAACATCTTGGAGCTGCAATGGTGAGAATATACGAAAGATTGTTCTCTTCTTTTGGATAGGGTAACAATACTGACAAGAAATAAAAATCATAGTTGTTATATAAAGTGAAGGCTGTGGCTGCCATCTGAAACAATTTACCTTGGAGTAAACCTTACTGAACGCAGTGAGGCTGTGCTATGTTATATTATTTATATCTCATCTTACTTCTTTTAAGGAGCCAAGGACCTGCATAAAATAAATGTGCATATAATTGTACTGCCAGCTCAGTCTTTCACACACAAAGTTAAATTCTGGGGTATTCTGGCCTGGACCTTTGTGATCTGGACCTTTCCCACTGCTGTTAGAGACAGCAGTCTTATTCTATGCCTTTTTGTCTTTCCATTTCTTTGTCTTCCTTGCTTTTCACTTTTTTGAAGTCCCACAGAGAGGAAAGAAAGAGGCTTTGTTTTAAGCAGATTTGAACCGGCAGCAACTCGGTGGTTTCTCAGGCTACAACACCATCTTGTCCATTTGTTTGTCTGAGATTGTACATCTGCAACACACTTGCTTGGCCCAGGGATCCAATTTCTTTTCATTTTCCTCCTTCAACCTTCTGCTTATCTCAAGTATAAAGGCTTAATATCAATGTCCACATATATTCTTACGTCTCTGTGTTTTGTTTCTGTTTCTGTTGCTTGTCCTGAATTTGGCATCAAATGTTGATTTGTTGTTGAGGACCTTATCATTCTGTACTGGCGATTCAACCACCATGTCCCTAATGAAGTATATATTTCCTTATGATAACATTTTTCAATGTACCCAAATACCCTGTCTGATCTTGGGAGCTAAGCAGGGTCAACCCTGGTTAGGACTTGGACGGCAGAACGCCAAGGAATGCCAGTACCAAAGGAAGGTACTGGCAAAACCACTTTTGAGTACTCCTTACCTAAGGACTTTATCAGACGGAGCTGGGGAAAGCAGGGGAAATTATCTTCTTGTATGTAGAATTGTCTTCTTTGCATGGGATTCCGACTTTTAAAGAATACGGAGAATTTACTTATTTCCATCACACAGCATCACCTCCTCCTTCTCAACCATGTGCTTAGGGAGAGATGTTCAATGTATTGTCAAAGGCTATCACAGCTGGAATCACTGGAGTATTGTGTTGTTTCCAGTCTGTATAGCCATGTTTCTAGCAGCATTTTCTCCTGAAGTTTTGCCTGCATTTGTGGCTGGCATCTTCAGAGGATCTTCAAATTAAGCAGGAAAAAATGTTGCTAGACCATAACCAGAATGGAAACCACACAACACTCCATCATGAACTCCTTTCTGTCTTAGTATTTATGACCATGGGATCACACTCAGTTTTTCCCTCAGCTTTCTTAAAGTGAGTTTCTATGCTTGACTCCCCCTTTCCACTGTATAACAAGCTCTAGAAGAACGTGGTCACTCTCATCTAAGGAACCCAACACATCCACCCATTTATCAGCTCATCACTGTTGATTAGGATCAGACCTAAAATAGCTGATCCCCTTGTTGCCTCTTCACCTTCTGGACCTTGAAATTGTCTGCAACACAAGTGGGAAATTTGTTGGAGCTGATATTTTTGGCAGTTTGTCCTCCAACAAATATCAGGGTTGTTAAAAACTTCCATGACAACAACAACTTTTTTTTCTGAATGGGTGGTCATCTATTCTAAAAAGGCATCATTCTTAAAACATCACTTCTGGGTTCCTTTACTTTCCCTCTCAATCCTGTTACTTTAGAGGAGACCCAAGGCACTGTTCTTAAAATGCCTATTTCTCTACATCACTGAAATGATTCAACATGGACAAATTTGACAGATTCCATCCCACATGTGTTTTTAAGAGCTTTCTCTCATTTCCAGGAACATCAGGTGCTCAGAAGACTATCTATCCCTGGCTTCAGTTCTCCCCATTTCTCCACACTTCTGACACAGTTCATTGACCAAATATCATGAATAACAGCCAGCAATCTCTCTGCATCATATGATGGGCTCTGTGGTACTTTGTCTATGAACGGTTTTCAAAGTGTGTGGAAATGGGGGGACACTTGCATGTGATGAAGCCCTAAGAAAAAGCTATGAAGTGCATGGGGTTGCTGTAAGTCAGGGGTCCCCAAACTTTTTAAACAGGGGGCCAGTTCACGATCCTTCGGACCGTTGGAGGGCCGGACTATAGTTGGCCACCGAGCAATAATAATAATAATAATTAATAATAATAATAATAATAACAATAACAATAATAAAAAAGAGGGTTGGAAAGACCCTTTGGGCCATTGAGTCCAATCCCCTTCTGCCTCTGTGCACTGAAAGCACAAGCAAAGCACTCCTAACAGATGGCCACCCAGCCTCAATGTTAATAATAATAATAATCATCATCATCATCATCATAATTGTGTGGTTTTCTGGCATTGTATATTTTTGCCGCTTCTGTGACTGTTCATTTGGGGTTTGATGATTCCGTAGCCCACTTGTCGATGGATGTCCAGAATCAGCAGCATCCACCGCGGTCCTTTTTATCCTGGGCGACGACCGAGCCAGTATAGACTTTGTTTTGGTTTGATTCTCCATAATGCTAATGGGTTCGGTGCTCTTAGTCCTGCTCCTCAGCTGAGGCCTCTCTGGCTTGGTTGGACCTGCCGGTAGTTACACTACCGCCAGCACAGCCCTCAGTCATCATTGGAGCAGCTAAGCCCCCCCCACCACGTCAAGGTGGCACCTGCGGGGGGGGGGGGGCTTGACAAAATTGAACCCTTGACAAAATTGAAGGAAAAGCTGATAAGGAGAAGACCTGGCTCTGGCTCACGAATGGGACCCTGAAGAAGGAGACAGAAGGCCTGATCCTTGCAGCCCAAGAGCAAGACATCAGAACAAATGCAATTCAGGCCAAGATCGAAAAATCAGCTGATGACCCAAAATGCAGACTGTGCAAGGAAACCGACGAAACCATTGATCATATCCTCAGCTGCTGTAAGAAAATCGCACAGACAGACTACAAACAGAGGCACAACTATGTGGCCCAAATGATCCATTGGAACTTCTGCCTCAAGTACCACCTCCCAGCAGCAAAGAACTGGTGGGATCACAAACCTGCAAAAGTATTGGAAAATGAGCACGCAAAGATACTGTGGGACTTCCGAATCCAGACTGACAAAGTTCTGGAACACAACACACCAGACATCACAGTTGTGGAAAAGAAAAAGGTTTGGATCATTGATGTCGCCATCCCAGGTGACAGTCACATTGACGAAAAACAACAGGAAAAACTCAGCCGCTATCAGGACCTCAAGATTGAACTTCAAAGACTCTGGCAGAAACCAATACAGGTGGCCCCGGTGGTGATGGGCACACTGGGTGCTGTGCCAAAAAATCTCAGCCGGCATTTGGAAACAATAGACATTGACAAAATCACCATCTGCCAACTGCAAAAGGCCACCCTACTGGGATCTGCACGCATCATCCGAAAATACATCACACAGTCCTAGACACTTGGGAAGTGCTCGACTTGTGGTTTTGCGAAACGAAATCCAGCATATCTATCTTGTTTGCTGTGCCATACAACGTCGTTGTGTTGATAATAATAATCATAATAATAATAAAGAGGGTTGGAAGGCGACCCCCTTGGGCCATTTAGTCCAACCCCTTTCTGCCTTTGTGCACCAAAAGCACAAGCAAAGCATCCCTGACAGATGGCCACCCAGCCTCAATGTTAATAATAATAATAATGATAATGATAATGATAATAATGGTTGTAAAAGAAGAAGAGACCCCTTGGGTCATTTAGCCCAACCCCCTTCTGCCCTTGTGCCGTGGGGGCCGGATAAATGGCTTCGATGGGCCGCATCCGGCCCCCGGGCCTTAGTTTGGGGACCCCTGCTGTAAGTTGACAGGTGACTTGAAGACAGACAGACAGACAGACAGACACACACACACACACACACACACACAGGGTCAACCTATTCCATATCTGCATCATAAACAAAGCAGAACCACATAGCCTTGAATCTAAGCATCGACTTTAATCAAAGTTTCAGATTTCAGTTTTAAAAAACAATAGTGAATACTCGAATAGCTAAATTTCAGGTCTATTATTTAGCTTTAATCCTCGCAACAACTTCATAAGCCTAGGTGGCGGCAGGGAGATGAGATAATCTTTTGATTAAAAGGCAAATTTCAGGTAAGTTGGGCAGGGATACTATATTCTGTTGTTGAGGGCTTTCATGGCCAGAATCATTGCCTACACAGAGAAGCCATTGAAATCCACAAGCATGTGGACAATTTCAACAGAAAAGAAGAAACCATGAAAATGAACAAAATCTGGCTACCAGTATTACAAAACTCTAAAATCAAAACAGTAGATGGGAACCAACACTCTCAGGGCACAGTAATGACTGAACAAAGGATGCCCCCAGGCAAGAGACAAAAACCTTTCCAATGCTAATTAGGGTGATTAACTGAAACAATGCTGGCTTCCCAGTGACAAAGGACTCTTGCCACACCCTGGACTCTACACAGATATATATTCTTTCCTTTCCTTACTTAGTTTATCCATATCTCACAACCTCTGAGGATGCCTGCCATAGATGTGGGCGAAACGTCAGGAGAGAATACTTCTGGAACATGGCCACACAGCCCGAAAGACATACAACAACCCTGTGATCCCGGCCATGAAAGCCTTCGACAACAAAAAAGGAAGTGTTTGGGGCTCAGAGAAAAAGAACCTCTGTGAGGAGGGAATTAAAAATAGCCTTGGGGGAGAAGTGCTACATTTTCTTAGAGAGCCTCTAAGGGACAGAAGGCTGATATTAGGAGCCTCCGGAAGGGAGGACTGAAAGATTTTGAAAAGCCCGATTAGTTCTCCTGTGAATGAACATAGTTCTGTGTAAGACAAGAAACCTTTTTCTTTTAAGGAGACAGCTTGATAATCTTCTGAAACCATTACACATTACCTCTCCTAATATCTGAGCAACCTCCTTGTTCTAGATCAAATAAACGTCACAAATCTGTTCATACTTCACAAGAATTCAGCATGTCTTTCTGTGCATCAATATAGGAAGGGGGCCTGTCTGCATAATAGCCATCACCCTTTAAGTCGGGGTTTCCCTTCATTTTTGAGTGGCTCTGGAACTGATTCCAGTGGTAGGTGGGCTAGTGGGACAGGGAAGAGTGAATAGTGTGGCCGAAGATCAATACAATTAGATTGGTGGCAGCGAAGTTACATCGTGATGTAACTGGCGGTGGGCGGTTAGGATCAACCGTTGTATCTACATAGGGACTACCAAATGGAGCATTTCCCGAACACAAATCAAGGAACATGAAAGGCACTGCAGACTAACTCAGAGAAGTCAGCCACAACAGAGCACTTGACGAACCAACCTCGACACAGCATATTACTTGAGAACACAGAAGTGCTGGACCACGCTAACAACTACATGTCAGACTACTCAGGGAAGTACAATCTAAATGGGTTCCTGAGTCAACTCAAACACAAATGACCTACCATATATACAATTAAAAATAAACCAGTTCAGTAAACAATATGTCTGGCAAATTAGTTATACCGTTTAAATTCACAGTAATAACAAACAACATCAAATGGATTGTCCAATATACATTGAAATGCAGTCGGCGTTAAATTCACAGTAATAACAAACATCCTCAAATGGATTGTCCAATATACATTGAAATGCAGTCGGCGTTGTGTATTCTAATGCTGGGAAGAATAAGTCCGCCACGACCGGTTTCGGCCCTGCATCAGGCCTTCCTCTGGTGGTCTGAAAATAGTTACGTACACTAATATAAGTAAGAAAATATATCCATAGAACATCACCCATTGCCTAATACTAACATGGTTCCAAACGTAACACATGTTCTCTTTAGAGATACATGTCATTTACATTGTGAAATATATATCAAAGAAACCAATAGTTACACACATAAAATATAAGTAACTACCTATCCATTGAATAACAACTATAAAAAACAACAACATTGCAATATACTTACACAGTTCCAAATTTAACACTTGTTCTCCTTAGAGATACATGTTTTTTACAGTGGAATCTAGGTCAAAGGAACAAGGAGTGGCTGTAAGCATGTGGAACAGAAAGGAGGAAACTATAAAAATGATCAAAATCTGTCTACCAATATTAAAAAACTCTAAAATCAGGACAGTAAATAAAGAACAACACGCAGAAACCAGGGGAATTCCAGACATGAATCAATCAGGGCCAGCTAACTCCTCCCAACAAAGGATTCCCTCAGGCAGGAATCAGCCAGGCTTTGAAGCTGCAAGGCCATTCAATGCTAATCAAGGTGATAAATGGAAATATTCACACTTGCCTCCAACACACAATAGATCTTTCTCCCGCCTGGACCATCCACGGATATATAAACCTTCCTTGCCTAGTTTCCAACAGATCTCACAACCTTTGAGGATGCCTGCCATAGATGTGGGCGAAACGCCAGGAGATAATGCTTCTGCAACATGGCCATGCAGCCCAGAAAACTCACAGCAACCCAATAACATAGTCACTTATGGGCAAAATTAATGGGCAAAATTCAAGCATGCTATCCCTTTCATTTCATTGCCTCCTTCACTATCTTTTTGGTCCATTTTAGCAACTAACATTGTAACCTTGGGCCTCCTGGTGTGTTAAACTACACCTCCCATAATCCTCAGCCAGTAGAGCCAATCCTCAGGAATTCTGGGAGTTGAAGTCCAAGCCAAAGGAGAGGCCTATTGAAAAGTCTAGCGACGGAAAGGTTCCTTCCCGCCGCCGGTAGGGGGATACATCAGCGCCTTCGCAGACCTTTCTAGCCCTCCGCGCGGCCGCTCTCCATAGGCCTGACGCTCCGCCGAGGGGTCGCTCGACCAATCAGCGAGCCTCGACGCCGCGTGGGAGGCGGGAGCTTGGGACGTCTCTGCCGCGCCTCTTCTCTCTTCCGTCCTTTCTCTCAGTCCGCGTCGTCGAGCCTTTGCGGTAGCTGCAGCAACGAAGCGGGTGACGAGGAGCACCTTAGGGCCGTCGCCGCCATGGATTACGGGGAAGGTGAGCTCTTGGGCGCCGGGGCCGAAAGAAAGAGAGAGAGACAGAGAGACAGAGAGACAGAGAGGAAGGCGGCCGAGGAGGGGCCCCGGCCCAAAATGGCGGCGTCAGAGGCCTGGCGGGAAAGAAGGCCCGCGCTTGGGCCTGACTTCTGGCCTTCCTTTAGTAAAGCCCCCCCCCCCCCTTTCGCCTTTTACAGGTTGAATCAATCAGGGCCGGCTAACTCCTCCCAACAAAGGATTCCCTCAGGCAGGAATCAGCCAGGCTTTGAAGCTGCAAGGCCATTCAATGCTAATCAAGGTTCCGAAAATCATTAGTATTACAAAATAGTAATAAAAGCCAGACGGAGAAAAAGAAATACGAATAAAGTATTAGAATAAAATATTAGAACAAATACTATTGTGAGGCAAGAATGGCTCATTTGGGGATTTCAATGCAAATGGGGATTGAATGAGGAAGGAATGACATCATCTTCATCCTCCTTTCTCAAGGCATAAGGGAAATAATATAGAATAAATAATACATGGAATAATAGATGGAATAAATAATATATTTTTATAAATAATGTTAATAAACAATAAATATAATATAAACTATTATATTTTTACACACACATATACATAGACATACTAACTTGGGGACCCAGGGTTATTTGAAAAGGGCATTTGTCGGCTGGGTTCAGTGCTCTCTGGAGAAGGGTGAACTAAAACTCCCAGATCCAAGATCACTTATGCCCAAACCCTTCCTGTATGCCCAGCCGGCCATGTTGGGTGTGTGTGCCAAGTTTGGTCCAGATCCGACATCAACTGGGTTCAGTACTCTCTGAATAAGGGTGAACTACAACTCCCGTATGCCAAGATCAATCACCCCCAAACCAAGCCTGTATGTGCAGTTGGCCATCATTAGTATTGAGTCCCCTTGGGTGAGAAATGTTGTAAATAAATAAAATGTTGTGTCAGTGTGCCAAGTTTGGTCCAGTTCAGTTGTTGGCCAGGTTCAGTGCTCTTTGGATACAGGTGGACTACAACTCCCAGATTCCCAGGGCAGCCCTGCCCAGTATTTGTTGGATCTGTGTACCAAGTTGAACTGCATGGCATAAGGGAAATGGACTGGATGGCCATGAAGATTTTGCTATTATTATTATTATTGCAAAGACTGGGTGGCCATCTGTTGGTGATGCTTTGATTGTGCTTTTCCTGCATGGCAGAATGAGATTGGACTGCATGGCTCAGAGGGTTTTCCACTGAAATACTGTTAAGTTGATGTTGGTTAAAATAGTTCTTCATTTTAAATATTGTATTGTTCTCTCTTTCCTTTTTTTGCACTGTGTGAATTACTTGAAACACTCTCCATCCATCTGCCACTGACCCGGACCACGCCTGATATATTTACATTATATATAATACTAGCTGTGCCCGGCCACACGTTGCTGTGGCGAAGTATGGTGGTATGGGAAATAAAGTATTGAGGAATTGGTGGTAGTTAAGGTCAAGGGTAAAGGTTTTCCTCAGTCATTAAGTCCAGTCGTGTCTGACTCTGGAGGTTGGTGCTCATCTCCATTTCTAAGCCGAAGAGCCAGCGTTGTCCGCAGACTCCTCCAAGGTCATGTGGGATGACTACATGGAGCGGCGTTACCTTCCCGCCGGAGCAGTACCTATTGATGCACTCACATTTGCATGTTTTCAAACTTCTGGGTTGGCAGAAGCTGGGGCTAACAGTGGGGCTCTCTCCGCTCCCCCAATTCAAACCTGTGGCCTTTCGGTCCAGAAGTTCAGCAGCTCAGCGCTTTAACACGCTGCGCCATCAGGGGATATTATTTCCTAAAGGTTGTGAATATACAATATTTCTGATTGGTTTTTTTTGTTTGTTGGAGGCAAGTATGAATGCTGCAATTAGGAAAAATGATTAGGATGTAATGGCCTTGCAGAAAAAGTAGTCCAATAGGCAGTAATGTTATATTGTAATTACTGTATTTACGAATTTAAGCACCAAAATATCATGATATATTGAAAGCATTGACTACAAAAATGCGTTGGATAATCCAGAACGTTGGATAAGCGAGTGTTGGATAAGTGAGACTCTACTGTAAATACTACATAGCATTACTGCGCATTGAACTACTTTTTCTGTCAAATTTGTTGTATAATATGATGTTTTGGTGCTTAATTTGTATAATGATTACCTAATTTGATGTTTAATTGGCTTTTCCTGAATCCCTTCTTATTATCCAACATATTCACTTATCCTGCCGGCCTGTTTACGTTGGATAAGTGAGACTCTACTGTATATTGATAATCTTAAATTATCTGCTTAGAACTGGATTATATGAGGCTCCTTCTTCACAGCTGTATAAAATGCACACTGAAGTGGAGTCAAGATAATCCAGTGCAAAGCAGATAATATAAGATTATAAATGGGTTATATAGCTGTGTGGAAGGGCCTTGAGTCTACACTGCCATATAATCCAGTGAAAATTAGATAATCTGTGGAAGAAGTCTAAGTGAGGCCTAAATCGGCCTGTCCCCTAACTGAAAGCTGGCTGTCCCTTGGTTGCTAGGCAACCAAGTGGGCAGAGATTAGCCCTCTAAACTGGCAGCCATTGGATAAAAAAATTATTGCTCTCCCTCTAATTAGGACTTTATTTTTCTTTTCTTTTTGTTGTATCAACCTTGAGGCGTGGATGATTGGTTGTGTTGTCAAATTTTGAGGTTGGGGGGCGTGTACTTTTGTTGTTTTGTGAATTGCCGTGATGCCATCACTCTTTTATATATATAGATAATATATAAACATTTCTTGGGGCTCCACAAGAAACTCAACAGCTGAAAAAGTGTGAGAACCCCTGCTATAGAACAATGCTTTCCAAACATTTCATGTTGGTCACACTTTTTTTTGCCTGCATCATTTATACACAGTAATTCAGTGTTACTGGCAAACTGGAGGTTAAACCAACTCCTGATAAGAGACACATACATAAATTATAATAACAAAAGGGGTGTGGACCCAATATGAAAGCCATTCATTTATAATTTAAAAATATATGCTTTTAAAGATAATAACAGACATTTCCAATTTCTTGACATTTCTCGCTACATTTGGGTGACACACCTGCATGCTGCTGCTGACAAACGTGTTGCAATTCACAGGTTGGAAATTTCTGCTATAGAAACATGGGAGCTGTAGGTTTGAAAGTACATAGCCTACTCTGTGAAAGAAGAGCTGGAGCCTTGCCAGACTACAACTCCCATGATTCCATAGCGTTGAGCCTATGGCAGTTAAAGTGTTGTTAAACTGCATGTGTTCTATAGTGTAGATAGATGCACCCTTGATACTTTCAGTGGAGACTTTCAAGTAGGGAAATAAAGCTGATCAGCTTTAAGAAAAATGTCCAGTTTTATCTAGTGGTAATAACTATTGGTTGACCAAAATGAAAATCAGTATTCTATATTCTGGAAATTTTGTCACAATATTTCATTTGAAGTTTGCTATGTTTACATAACTAGTGATTTTGAAGACAGAATACAAATCTAAATGTGAAATTTATTCATGTTTCATATATGCTTTCTACATATGGCCTGAAGATAATTTTAATACATTTTTAATCATTTTGTGCAGGGGACAAAGTTGTGTACACTGAACCATCAGCAAGCAAAGGTGTTACTATCTCATCCACCCATCTGGTCAATTTTGGAGTATTATGGAATTCCAAGTACCTGTAAAGCAGAGAGCTCCCTACAGTTTCATAGATAAAAGAATAATGTGGATTAAGATCCAAATTTCTGAATTTTGTTTTGTAGTCCAGATATATCCTTAAAATGTCATGTAGTTTGGAAAAATCTGACTTTTGGGAATGAAGTAAATTATCAAATTAATTTTAGTAATGTAACCTTAAAATAATAATTTTGAGAGCTGTTTCCCTTGGCTCCTTTATCTGCTGTGATTGGTAAACTTCTCCGGTCCCTTAACTCAGTCTATTTTACTACTATCTTTTCTTATTTCCTCACTGAAATAAGAAACAGGACTGGAAAACAAAATATGAGTCCTCAAAAGCAATTGGCATGTCTTCACAAGTATGAGTCTAGGACTTTGTATACTTTACCACATCTTAACAGCATCTGTTCAGCAAGTGCAATCATTTCTTTGTTTCCTAGATGGTCACATTTGTTATAAATATTTATTTCTTCCCAAACTGAATTCATTGTAAAATTTGTGTTCACTGTTCAGTGCAAGAATCCTATCAAGGCACTGTTCTTGTATCCTAGAGTTTCTAACTCCGTATCCCCCAGCCTTTTGCCCTTGAGATGTGTTAATGCAACTTAATTTTATAAAGATTTACTCCTTTCAAAAAATAAACACAGGTATGTTCAGAACTTAAAATGAGGTTTGTTCTATTCTATTGTTGGAAAAATCTTGCAAACGATTCCTACAGAGTCTGAATTCCTTTAATACTAGCATATTCCTAGTTGAGTTAGAGGAGAATCAACTCTTGAGAAGAATATGCTGCTACTGAATACAAGTGTAAAGATGAATACGCAGAATATAGGTGTTTCATGCTCTCTTATATGAAACATAATACAGTATTTCATTTGACTACATCTTGATCCATAAGTTTGTTTGCATTATAAATCTCTCAATGTTAAAACATTATAATGTTCGGCACCAATAGCAATGATAAATCTCAGCATGAGTAGATTGAGGACAATTTAAATTCTCTATATGAAAAATCTCTTTATGACATGAAATATGTATTAAAAGTTATATTACTTCTGCCCAGCAGGTGGCAACCAAAAACACAGCTTCAGTACTGTAAATCTTGTGTTTTGACCTCTGCATGTTGTACAGCTAGCCTTGGGGTGTCATTCTTGTGATCAAATGAAGTAGTGATAGCTGAAGATTAACTTCAGCAATTTAATTCCACAAGCTCAATAATGCCACTGTTAATTGTATATATGATTCTGTGATCTAAACCTCAGGGAGTGTTTTCTCAGGTTTTTTTTTTAAACAGTTTTCCCCCTAATCCCAGAGAATGTGGAGGACTGACTGTATAATCATTAAGTCATTGCACAGAGAGATATTGAGGGGTTAAGTTTCATTTTAAATAAACTTGTATTTTTCCTTCCTTAGAAATGGACCGTGACTATGGACATGGTGCCTATGGTGGCCCAAGACCTATGGACTCTTATATGAATCAGTCATATGGAATGGAAAGCCATGGAGGTGGCGGTGGTGGAGGAGGAGGAGGTAACAGGTAAAATACTGAATCAATTGTTTTGTCTATCGAACATAGCATAATTGCAGTCTGTAGCAAATGTGGGAAGCCTGTGGATTCCCAGTTGTTGCTGCTGCACTACACCTCCTATTGGCTATAATAAGGTCTGTGGTGTCAGGCTGACAGAAGTGAAGTCCAGCAACCTCTGGAAGGTCACATGTTCCCCATCCTATTATATAGTTTTATCCAGTTTAAGTGTTTCTTGAATATACTACAGTAACTGTACAGTGTAAGTGATGAAAATACTGCACAGCATATTTTTTTTCAAAAAACGTGTTTAGTTTATTTTGACAGTGTATGTGTTCATTGCAGAACTGCTTTCAAATTTGTTATCCTATTTGTATTTATCTGTATCTAACATTAGTAGCCTTATAGAATCTATAGCAGAAAGAGGAGCCATCTGAAAGTGAATCAAATGTATTTGTCTAATTTCAACTTTCTATATGAAAGGAGCACTTTTATCTACTTTAATGCTAATATATTTTGCAAGGATATTCTCTAATAGGCAACGTCTCATGTCCAGATTATTTTATTGGCAGGTACTAATTACACTAAAATGGGCCTTTAGGGTTATTCTGCAAATTTTCTAGCACTGTTTTTGAAAAGCTTTTGGATTTGCACTGTGTCTTAAGTTCATGTATACTAACTTAAGATTGTAAATATTTGTAAAAAAATTGGCTTTCTTCTAAGACTTGCAGATTTTTAAAAAATTAGCTGAACTATTAAACCTAGCTGAGTTTTGAATGTCATTGAAAGACTATAGGTAGACAAACTTGAATCCATATGTTATTGTGATAGTGATGATTAAGACACCAGGAAACAGTGCTTTTCAAAATGGTTTATATATTTACTACTTGTACATAGTTAAATTACCTGAGAAGCAATAATAAACAGTACCTACCATCTAGTAATCTGCATATGATCAGAGCATTCTCAACAGTTAATACATGAAATTGTTTTTATGGTTGTTATGGACGGAGTGATCTTTAGATGATGTTTCAATATTCAAGTCTTGTGTGACTGAAGTTATTTGAAAGAAGAATTATACATGAGGGCCATATAGTTCTTACCAGTTTGTGCTTTTTAATTAAAATATTTTTATTTCTCATTATTTAGCTGTATTTTAAAACTATATTCCCCTTTCCTGTACAGTTCTACATGACATTGATGTTTCCCTTAACTCTGCTATTTTGTATTCAATTAATAATTGAAACATCGCCTGTGGCTTTTGGGGAATGGGTATTTACATGCTGTGCATAGCCTTTCCCCACTTTTATTGCACACAGATACTGAAGACTTACTTTGTCTCTTCAGTTCTGTATAGAAGTGCTTACTTTATACCACAGGTGGGGAATGTGTGGCCTACCATATGTCATTGAGTTGAAATTTCCAACAGTTCTAGCTAGCATAGCCAGTGTTGAAGGATAAAGTGAATTGCAATCTGGAGGAGCATATGTTGCCTATAGAATATAAGAGATGTTGGAAATTATATTTAGAAAGTGGCATAATACAAAAAGCAAATAAATGATCTGAATTTTTCAAGGTATAAAAGAAAAAAATGAATTATAGTAATCGCTTCTCATTATTGATATTGTCACAAAATTCCCAGTGAAGGGCCAAACCCCTAAAGTGCTGTTGAACTGTTATAGGCATTACTTTAAAGACAGAACTGTTACATTAACAGTTAAAAGGCTGTGCAGGTGCCTGCATTGGTAAGACTAGGTCTGGGCACAAACAATGAGGTTTAAATATTGCTGAAAAACAAAATTATTGAAGTTCAGGTATTTTGAACTTGAACATTATTTTTACGGAAAAGTGGCTCAGATAGCTTTCTGTCTGGTCACAGTTTGGAATTGCCCAGCCCTAATCAAGGCAAACCCTAACACAGTAAGATATGCATTGATTTTTAGTTGATAAATGTCAACTGATTACTTGTCTTTTGAAATGTTTAACTTTAGTAAGCTTACTGTTTTTTTCCTCACTGCAACTTTTCCAGGTTTGGACCTTATGAGTCTTACGACTCCGGGTCTTCTCTGGGTGGGCGAGATCTGTACAGATCTGGCTATGGTTATAATGAGCCCGAACAAAGCCGCTTCGGAGGTAGTTATGGTGGTCGATTTGACAGCAACTACCGGAATAGCCTTGACTCTTTCGGAGGTAGAAACCAGGGCGGGTCTAGCTGGGAAGCACCTTACTCACGCTCAAAATTGAGGCCTGGGTTTATGGAGGACAGAGGAAGAGAGACTTACTCTTCCTACAGCAGTTTTTCTTCACCCCATATGAAGCCTGCACCTGTAGGCTCTCGGGGGAGAGGAACGCCTGCTTACCCTGACAGTGGATTTGGAAGCAGAAACTATGATGCTTTTGGAGGACCATCAACAGGCAGAGGCCGTGGCCGAGGAGTAAGTACAGAATCTTCTCAGATTCTTTTCACTAGTCACTCTTTTAAACCCTTTAAAGACCATAGCATTTAAAACAAACGACACTGTATGTTGCAGTGCACTTTTGGCCAAACTGTTAGGGTTGATGACCTTCCAATCTGGTTTGGTGTTTACCCAGAACACAGTACTCTGTCTCTCCATTTACATGTAAAAGCATGAAGAGATTAGTTGCTAAGGCTTTATTGAATCTCTCCTTGTTTGAAATGTGACTATTAAGGCAATGGGTTTGGTCTAAAAGGGGTTAAAAGGAATTGCATTTTTCCTTGTTAACACTAGCATCTTGGCTAGTGGGAGAAGTCTTGAAACATTGTAAAGGTTAATTAGAACCTTTCTCAGTATGAGTAGCTTAAAGGTGCAATGTATGTATATGTATAGTTTTTAATTTCAGAGGGCGAATGTAATACAGTGGATTTTGTCCATGTAGGTAGGAGTTTGGTTCTTTGCACTCATATTTAGCTTAATGTAAAATCAATAGACTTGAATGGAAGGGTGGGTCTAATAAAGGTAGGTGATGAGAAATGAGTTGATTTAAAACCATAGTTAAAGGGATGCCATCAACTTAAAAACCAATCATGCAGAATGAAAACTAACTTAATGCACCTTTATTGTGATGTCTAACAGTTGTGTGATAATTCCAGATTACAATTTGCATGCTGAATGTAAGGGTTCAGTACAAATTCAAAAGTGCAGCTGAAAGATTGTGAATAAAGTAAAGCTCGGATATTAGCATAAAACAAAACCCAGGCAATTAAAACTTTCTGCATTACTGTTAGAATACTCCTTTTCTAAGGTGATGATGTCCCATTAACTTGCTTTTATAATATTATATCTTATTTCCATATGCATAGTTAATCCATTAAACCTACATATGGTATCTTAATGTGTTTCTGGTAGTTGACTTTTAAAAATAAGTAGCTGAGTTATAATTTGAATATAGAAGGCAAGATAATTTTTGTAGGTAATCTTTGTGTATAATATATTCAGAAATGGTTTTTCTCATGTAACATTCTGAAGGGTATAATTGGCATGACTAGGTTTAATCCATCATAAAGAGAGCTGGGGTGAGGAGAAAGCAAGAAACTTGGATGTGATTTCATAATAACATCTGCAGATTTGTGTAGCTCTTCCAGTGATAGATTTTCTAAAAGTTGACTTACGAGATTGAATGAGTTAAAATTGTAGTGAATTGATTGTTATAGCAAATTTTTAAACTTTAAACATTTTGAGGAATTAACATGCTTACTGTATTTAAAATGCATTGCACCTTTAATAGATTCTGGAAATATTTGCTCATGCAAATGTAAATTGCCTAGAAAGTGTCATTTGATTTATGCATATGATAATTTGATTTATTGCTAGATTGTTCTTTACTATGGTCCAGTATGTGGGCAAATTGAAATGTAGAATTTGTGCATGGATTTTGTTAGCATATTTATATTTTCTTGATTTCTTAATATATTCTGGCCTCTTCCAGCTAAGTGTTAGTGAAACCAGGGACATATTTTACAGTTCTACTGTTTTCATTGTGGTTACTTATTTATATTAAAGCTTTATTGGCAGTATATTTATTTCTGCTTATATGATTTCACTCATCCAGTCAGATGAGCCAGTGACTGTTACTTACATATATAAGTAGGTCAGTTAAGTCTACTAATAGAAAAGCAGGCCTACATTTCAGCACTCTGTATTTTTCTGCTTCCTTCTCTTCAGTTTACTTCAATATTTAGTGTCACAAAATCTATTACAGAAACTATTTTATACATCTTATATCATTTTGCAGATGTCTGGGATGAGAGAAAGAGAACAGACTTTTAACAACAGTGACTAGCATGAGTTGGTGCTTTTTGCAAAATACATATCTCCTGCTTAGGAAGAATTTAATACAATAGGGCTTTAATTTATTATGTTCACCATCATATCCATTCTGTTTTAGAAAAGAATTTATTGGTAATGTTTTGAGGTGTGCAACCCATTACCTCAAAATTGGAGAAATACATAGCTTTTTATCTGAAAACACTCAAAAGTGTCAGCTGTTGGATAAAGATGCAACTTTTCTGGAAATATTGCATTTTTACCCAAGAAGTCACATGGGAGAAACACATGCAGGGAATGGTTATAAATATTTACAAATCCAACATGTTCATGAAATTTACACAGTAATTTTAACAGTTCTAGGCTTCCAGTTAGAGGAAAAGATTTTATCGGGGAAGCTTAGATAAAATAATTCTGTGTGTAGACTCAGAAATAGAATCCTCCTGAATAGTGAAATTTATTTCCAGGTTAACTTATTCTTGCAGCCTGAAAAGTATACACATATTACAGTGCATTACATGTATTTCTACTTAGAAATAAGTGCTACTGATTTCAATACCTGATTACTTCCACATGCTGCTTTGAAGTCTTACTCAAATGTAGCTGGGAATAAGTACTAGCGAAGTCAGTAGTGTTGTACTCTTAATTTTGTACAAGCAAAATTGTGAATATGTGTGAGAGAACATAAAATGCTGCATCTTGGGTTATATAATCACATGTTGTAATTTTTGAGAAGAAAAAAGTGAATTGTGAAAATAAATTTTTAGAAAAGTACATTGTTTAGACAGAAACATTCTCCTATAGTCACAGTATGATTATTATTACAATTATATGTGAATTTTATAGCATAAATATAATTTTTTTTCTTATTACTGCCAGTTTTGAATAAATAAAACATTATCTTATAAAACATTTTACAAATCCCTATGGAGAGATTTTCTCCACATCCCATTGTTTCCTTAGAACTCCTATTTTTGCCTGAGCTGTCACATAACTTCATTTAGCCTTGTAGATGTGTATATACTTTTTCTTAAAAGTATTATCTGGAGACTCTGAAGAGAGGGAATACAACTAAAATTTGAATAAGACTTGTGAACTGGACTAATGACTTTGCATAAGCAGAAATCCATTTGATACAAAAATGTATGGTCAAGTAATTGTAAAACTAATAAGCTTGCAATTTTGATGTGTGTTAATTGACTAGTCTTGTCTTGTTTTCTTGAGTTAAAATATTTTAAAATATATTGATGTAAGAGTTAGGCTGCTTTTAGTCAGCCACATCATTTCCTAATACTTGCTCTTCACCCATTTACAGTACATGGGAGACTTTGGAGGCATGCATAGACCTGGAATTGTGGTAGACTATCATAACAAACCCAGTTCTGCAGCTGTAGCTGCACGAGGAATAAAGAGAAAAATGATACAGCAGCCGTATAACAAACCAGGTGGGACATTTATCAAGAAACCCAAACTGACAAAACCTAATGTGAAGATGAACCAAAACAAACCTAGTAAGTAATTGAATGAAAGATGCGAATTATAGCGCTAATTAACATTTTCTGAGGGGCATATTTATGATGCTTTGCCATTCTTCATTTTTTAGCCTCAAATCCCCATTGAAGCCATATATACATAGAAATTGATTACAATTGATTACATACTTTATTCTGATACAGGAGAGTCACTTTTTTCACTTTGTGCCTATATACTATGCCTCTGTTTTTTTAATGTAGAAATTTGATCCTCGTGTATATATACATGTATTCTGAAACATTTTCTGGCTTTTTTATTGTGAAGACTGCTTGCTAGATGAGATGCTGTAGGGCTGTTACTAAGAACAACTTTTTGAACAACTCACATCTAAATGTTTGAATGTTTATGGAAATTGATAGCCAGATCCCCCTATACTGAAACCACTTGTCACTTAGCTCACTCTAAATGTGGACTTTATTTAAAAACCACAACTAAAGTCCCTTAATATTTTTTTCTGTATTCATCTCATTGTTGAGAAACCATTTGGGGACATGCAGTATTAATGATTATCATTTGTAAAGTGTGCTCGCACATGTGCCTACATGCATATTGTTCTATGTACGTTTTACATGTCAATATGTTTTTCGAATGGTCTCTGCATTGCGTTTTGAATAACATGGATTGTGTAAAGGTTCTAATGATTTATTTCCTCTTCTATGAGATCTTTGTACTAGTGAGAGCCCCATTATGGTAATGCATAGGTTTTGTGTGGGGATGAGAGAGAAAATGGTTGCAGTATTTTGCATCATGCTTCCCTCATGTATTCCTTGAGGACTGAAGCTGGGCAACTCAGTACCAGTGCTGATGGATTGGTTTTGCTCTTGGAGGGACAACTCAAAAGACTACATTTTATTCCTTCTTCAGTGAATGTTTTTCCCATGGGGAAGGAAAAGTTAATCAGAAGAACTCATCATATAAGGTGATGATGTGAGGACTAAAATGCTATATTTAACAAATCTTAGATATTAATCAATAACATGTTCAGATCCTTATGTCTCTCTCCTATTTTTGGCTTTGAGTACAAATGTTCCCTCTTTCTTGAATCTAAAATGACTCCTGCTTATGCCTCATAGGTGTCTTTTTTAACCAATAACAAATCCACAATAAAATGTTACCCTTAAATGTTTACTTCATTTCATTAACCACCAAATTATTATCAGAACTTATTCTGAATATCCCAACGCTTAAAACTAGATCTTCTACTAGGATATATGAGTTTACTTTCGTGATTTAATGAACAAGCTAATAGACATTTATTGTTAAGTTCTCTCTGCATTGGATTGTTTGTATGCTATTTAATACTGGTCTGAGAATAACTAAAGAAAATTGATCTGGTCAGGTACAGCAATGTAATTTTGAATGTAATAATAACATGGTTTTGAACTGAAATTAACACATACAAGAAATGAATGGAAAACCAGTTACACAGTATGATGATATAATCCCACATATTTTCGTCCACTTTCAAGTTTTGTTAAGACAGATAACATGTATTTTCATTGCAATTCTGATATAACCTGATACTTTTATTTCCTTAATGCATTTTTTCAGTTTTCTGTAAAAAAACCCTATTTTCTGTTTGCCAAGGATTCCCTCACACTCCAAAAATAGCTAGTGAGATAAAACAATTCATTGCAGTTTGATTCTGTTTAAATGTCTTCCTTCTTTCATGCAAATAGAACCCGGGGCTTCAAGCAACAAAATAATTCCAGAGGTAAATATCTCCGGTTTTGCAAAATATTACACATCACAGCAAGCATTTGAGTGCCTGCCAGTAACAATCACTTATGTTAGTCAGAAAGGTACGGATCAGGAGTGATATTTGTAAGTACAGTTGGTTTTCACAGTCTTTTTCTCTGAAGGAATTAGGACAGCTACATATGCTGTTTCATAAGAAAGTGCTGTTGGTAATAAGAAGGAGAATTTTTGTGTTATGTATGGTTAGAATATTTCTTTAAACAGAATATTATAGTTTCCATTGCATTTGACCTTTAATTAGGAAATGAAAACATATGACCCAGTTACAGATGAAGACTTCAAAAAAGATACCTATGATAACATTTTTCAGGCCTTTGAAGGTAAGCTGTTGGTTTTACTAGGTAAAATTCAAGATACAGTCCCTCTAGCTTCACCTGGTGAAATTTATTTGGAAAAATTGCACTTGACTGTATTCTTTCTCTTTGTGTCAAATTTATTAGTTTATTTGCTTGGATTAATATTTTCTTTTTCTACATTTGGATCATGTGTACTTTTTCAAATTTTTGTTTCTTTTAGCATTACTGCCGTTATTTAAGTGAATGTACTAAACTTGCCTACTCTTTGTAATACGAGGGCTATCCAGAAAGTAGGCTATGTTTTGGATTTTAAGTATAGGATAAATCATTTACCATATGTAGCTGAAAGACACATCCCAAAACTACAATCTCATGTAATCCCCATTTAAATTTAGCCACGTTTCTTATAGATAAATGTGTTTGAAAAGTACTGCACCAGTAAATTTGCCGCCTCTCTCCTCCGTTTCCAACAATGGGGGCGTGGCTGGCAGCGCAGCGTTTTAGCTACGCTGCAGGAAGGGAGAAGCGGGGAATTTACTGTTGCAGTACTTTTCAAACTCAATTATAAGAAATGTGGCTAAATTTAAATGGGGATTACATGAGATTGTAGTTTTGGGATGTGTCTTTCAGCTGTATATGGTAAATGATTTATCCTATACTTTGTCCTTTTTAAAATCCAAAACGTAGCCTACTTTCTGGATAGCCCTCGTAGTTTAATGTCTTGTTAGGTATTTGTTTTTAAAGTAGATACCAGCTGTTCCTTATACGTTGGGTATGTTTATACATGCTACTTATTAAAACAAGTAAACCTGCTTGTAGGAGACAGATTTTCCTAAAACGTATCATCAAGTTCACAAGCAAGAAAGCTCAACTCCGAAGATAAAATAAACATCTTACCCTTGGTGTGCTGTGCTATTGTATGTAAGATAAGAGGAATGTTGGGGGCTTGCTACAAATTGTATGGTATTTCTTGACTTGATGAACTGTGGGCATATCTCATACTGTGTTTAGGTTTTCCATTAATCTACTGTGTGTTGTTTTATTTATGCTGTTCTAACTACAAGATCAACTAGAATTTTGAGGGGAACCGTCTCCCTGAATTCTCTCATTCTTAAATGACATGGCACTTGTCTGATAAGTGAAGTATTCAGTTTGTGAATGTATTAGTTTATAGGACCTCAGTATGCAAATTATTTTGCTTTCAAATGAATAAGGCATCCTGTTCAAAAGTTAGAATCTCAAGATTATATTTTACCTTGAGCTTCCATTCCCCTGGATTTGAGTAGTCTGTGGAGGTAAGGTGTCAGCTTGCAGGTGATTTGCTTGGTACTCTTCCTGGTGGAAGGGACTGGAGTAGAGGTGGGGAACCCTTCTTTGAAAGGCAAGATTTTCAAATGAGAAATCTCTTGGCAAACTTACCCAGACCAGAAGCTGGGGCCAAAGCTTGCACTGGATTTTCTTCCTTTTGTGAATTTTTGTCTTATGCCCCCCCCCCCCCCAAGAAGTAGGCTTAAGGCTAGTGATTCCTAATTGCTTCATTCTGATTGCATACAAAAAGTGATAGAGACTGTTGCTCTGATCCAAATGCACTACAGGCTACATTTGACCTGTAGGCTGGTGGTTCTCCACCCTGGGTCTAGGGCACTACTTAAACTATGGCTTCCAATCCCAAATAGAATCCACTTAGCTAAATGTTGGGATCATGAAAAATTTGGCAACTGTAAAATGCTTCTGAGCACCACCTATTTACACAAATCTGTTTACAACAACATGCAGTGTTTAGCATGGACTCAGCACAAAATGTTTCAGTTGAACTTTACAAAAAGAAAATTCAGCCAGCAAATGCTGAATTATTTTCATTAGATGTTTGATTTTATACATATTTTATATACTTGTATACCTGGGGGTCATGTAAAAATTTCTCAGAAAGGCATTGTGAGTGGAAGAAGTTTAAGAAGCCTGGTCCAGAGTATGCAGTGTTGTGAGAGGATGGGGTATTCATACTTTAAGCTAGGCTAAAGTTTGGTGATCTACTTTCTTCTACTACACTTCAGCCAAAGTCTAGCACAAAAGAAATTACAGTGTATACTAACATATAAATTGATCTTATTTATAAGGTGAAGGCTGCTTTTGGGGCCAACATTAGTTGGGAGTTATTCTGCAGAGAGTGGAAAGCACCAGTGCTTTCTCAGCTGCACCTGGCTGCTGCAAGACATTCAACAAGATATTCAAAAAGATGGGAAGCACCATGGTGGAGATAGTAGAAAGAGATGCTGCTTCTTTTGAGTTCTCCTTGGATAGACAAAACTCTTTTCTTTTATCACTGTACTCAGAAGAGGCAATGGTTATGTTTTTTATAGGAGTTTAGGTACAGTACTCACATTGATGTATGGATAAATTGATGCAGATTGTTTGGGTTGATTCTAGACTTAATATGAGTTAATAGGGTAGTTTGGAAGAATTAAAGGCAGAGAACCCTTTATCACTCTGTGACAGGAAAGAGGGGCATTTTAGAACAACTGAAAGCCAGATTTTTTTTATCTAGTGCAAAGTGATCGGCTAAATCCAGAATCTGCTGTAGCCAATTCCAGCGTACTTTATTAATAGCTAAACTACCACCACCCCTTCCATAAATCCCCTATTATAAAAGTTTACAAGTCCAAAATCATTCCCATATTATCCTATGGAGCAGAACTGTGGGGTCAAGTGAAGATACCCCTTTTGGAGCAGGCACAGGGCTGCTTCTTAAGGAGAATACTTGGAACAGATAAAAAGATCCTAGTTCAAGTTGTGGGAGCAGAACTTGGGCCCCGTTCTATCCAGTGCTAGGTTTTGATAAAAGTTTAATTACAGGCTAAGGATTCTTAAAGTGGACCCATGGAGACTCCCTAAACCAGTGGTTCTCAAATGGTGGGTTCCCTGATGTTTTGGCCTTCAACTCCCAGAAATCCCAACAGCTGGTAAACTGGCTGGGATTTCTGGGAGTCGTAGGAAGAAACATCTGGGGACCCACAGGTTAAGAACCACTGCCCTAAACTCTGCCTTAGAAGAACAGTTAGGTCTACAGTGAGTTAACCTCTGGGTGTTTCAGCTTTACCAACTAACACTGTTCACCCTCCCATTTACTTTCCCCAAGCTATTTGGCTCAGGAAACTTTCAAACAAAGAGTTCTGGATATCAGTAAACAAGCAGATAGAGCTTTGCTGGCCTGATTCAAATATCCAAACTGGTTAACCAAAAACAAAACAACGTTTGGCACAAAGAAGTATTTATTTATTTATTTAACCTCACAAAGGGACAAAGGATAGCTTTTACCAGAACTAGATTTGAGCAACTTAATTCTATGGTAAGAACAGAACAATTTCAAAAAAATACCACGAAAAGAACATGCACCTATGGTTCACCAACCATAGAGAACATGGCACATATTTTGTTTGATTGTTGTATATATGCCAAGGCGAGTTCTTAACATTTGCAACTGCTTTTGGTCAGAACAACCAATTGGGATCCAATTGTCAAACTTCCTTTTTTTCTGGGGAGATTCTACACTTAGTCCACTACATAGCTAAATTTAGTAATAAAAGCTACCCACCTGACAGATCTCTTTATTTCACAAAATGGGATCCCTTGTTCCCTCTGAGTTCCCATGGGTGAGAAAGGCAGGATAGAACTGACGTAAATAATAAATTGTCATGGTGACTCTTTTACAGTGGTCACTTTACCCCCCCCCCCCCCCCCCCCGGGGCCTCAGCTTGCAATTTAATCCCATTTTACCAAATGTATTTAATCAAGTTTTATTGTGTTTTAATTTATTTAATTAACTTTACCGGAGTTTTAGCATAGTAATTATTGCCTATTTGTCTGTATTTTTGTTTTTGTCTTTTATTGTTGATATGGTCATTGGACTGATCAATAAACAGATCTATCCATCTATCTTGCGCCCTTCTTTGGGGTAGGGAATTTGCACTTCACTTTTGCTTATTATCTCTCATAATCTTCAAATGTAAATATTGACCATTCTAATTACTATTTCTACATGGGATGCTATTTATCCATCAAAACTTTATAGATCACTTATACCTCTTTTTAATAAGACATCGTTATTTCAAAGCTACATGTAAAGAGAAAACAGTTGTTTGGATGCTTAAAAATCATGTCCAAATTAAATTTTAGTCTCCCTTCTCTTATTTAGCATATGTATTGAAATCCTGCCTCCCACAAATGAAGGGAATCCACTACACCAATATACTATCACATGTTTGGAAGGAATAATGTATTTTTATATATTTTGATGCACATTGAAAACCAGCCTGATTGGAAATTATAGAGTGAGAAGCATTTTTTACTTTTGGTAAAAATCTATCATTTATGTTAGAATTTTCAAGGTTGCATGTTTCTAATAATTAGAGCATTTTTATGAGCTGTCTTCACAATAAAAAGCAGTAAGTATCTAGCATAAATATAAGTAATCTTATTGATAATAAGCCTCAACTGTAGATCTACAACTGTTGTTGCCACTCTTTTTTTGGTTCACTTATTTACCGCCTTTAGTATCTAGGCACAATGAGTTTCGTTTGGCTTCAATTTTAGATTTAACTTCAGTGAGAATGACTATTGTCACAAATCTATGCTGAAATGTTCAAATGTCCCCATTTGCTTTTAATTGACTAAACTACACCCCGTGAAAAGCCATCATCTTACATGGTTCTTATGAGATCATAAATATTGATTGAAAGGAAGTAATAGGGTAAGTTGAACTTCACATTTCCCCCTTGTTGTAGTCTAGAACTCAAGGGTTTATTCAGCTGTTCACTGCTTTTAGGTGTCAAGCCAGAAGTCAAAAATGAAGAAGAAGAAAAGCGCCGCATTGAGGCAAGAAGGGAGAAGCAAAGGCGCAGGAGGGAGAAAAACAGTGAAAAGTATGGTGATGGTTACAGGTTTGTGGTGGAAATGTCATGAGTCCCCTCGGGGAGATAGGGCGGCCTATAAATAAAGTATTATTATTATTAAGTTGTCCCAGCCATCCTTTATATTGGATTGTTGTGTGTTTTCTGGGCAGAATGGCCATGTTCCAGAAGTCTTCTGTCCTGACATTTCACCCACATCTATGGCAGGCATCCTCAGAGGTTGTGAGGTATGAGGATGCCTGCCATGGATGTGGGTGAAACGTCAGGAGAGAATACTTCTGGAACATGGCAGTTCTGCCTGGAAAACACAACCCTGTGATTCTGGCCCTGAAAGCCTTCGACAACACATCCTTTATATTGTCATGCACAATAGCTGTAGCATCTCTCTTAAACTGCATTTGCTTTGTCTGTCCCACCTGCCTCTTTCGTTGTGTCTTTGGTCTGAATCCCAGTGCAGTGTAGTTATTGTACTATGTTTTCAAAAATATATAGTAAAGTCCCTACTCTATATGAAAATCATGATTAGCATTCAGAAATTCTCAAGTAAGTCTATTCCAAGAACAGAATTACCACTGTACCATGTTGAAGAATCTCCCAGATAACTACCATTTAGATACCAAAGTAAAGAAAATAGTATGCTTAGTTTTTCTCATAGTGTAAGTGTTAACATGAATTTGTGAAATAGTGACATAGGATAAAATTTTGAGCTGTGAGCCACAGCTCATGTTCCTCATCATAGCGATATTGTATACATTGTATAACAGTGTTGAGAAATGTTTAAGCCATGAGGATTTATGAGATTTCTATTGCACTCTTTAAGAGTTCAACTTTTAGAATTGAAAATGTAAATACCATGAACTCAGTTGCATTGATCATAATAAAACCACTTCATTTGCATATATAACTGTAAAATAACAGTTTTGATGTTAATGAAATACATTTCATTTTTTATTTTTTTGTCAAAATGATGTATATAATATGCCTATATCTCCTAGAATGGCATTCACCTGCTCATTTTGTAAATATCGAACATTTGAAGAAAAAGACATTGAAGCTCATCTGGAAAGTGCCGTTCACCAGGAAACTTTAGATCATATTCAGAAAGTAACCAAATTTGACAAAGTTGTGATGGAGTTTCTTCATGTAAGTAGCTGCCTTGCCTAAATCAGATTAATGGAGGGAGCCATAGACTGTAGATTCATTTTAAAAATGCATCACAGTGGCCTTAAGCGTCATCAATGGAATTAGAAAAGAGACCAACAGATCTCTAAACATAATTGTGGATAATATCTGCTTAAATGTATTATATCCTTGTTTTTGTGATACAAGGATGTGCTTAAGGCTTGGCAGAAATGTTTAATCAGTACAATCAGTTTGTAGCCCAAATAGCTTTGCCACTTGCAAGTTTTGAAACCTGCTTCCTTTTCAGGCATTGGTTTGACCATCATTTATTCCCTACCCCCATGTTGCCACTGAAAAAAATGGTTTCACCTGGCTGTTTCACTTGCCTATGACCAAGAACAGACACATATGCTAAAATTCCAGCTTTTGAGTAGACTTTGAAAGATGGTATATACCCATTTAGTAGAATATGTTTGAGAGGTTTGGGTTTTTACTTTTAAAAAAAATGTGTATGCAGTACCTGTCAATTCTAAAACCAGTTTGTAATACTGCTCCCAGTGCGACGGAGGGGGGAACAGGACTGTATTGTTTTAAAGAAAATTCTGTGAATATTCTGGCACTTT
This sequence comes from Anolis carolinensis, assembly GCF_035594765.1. NCBI lineage: Eukaryota > Metazoa > Chordata > Lepidosauria > Squamata > Anolidae > Anolis > Anolis carolinensis. The sequence continues at coordinate 152,936,247 of NC_085844.1, read as the reverse complement.
GTAGTTCTCAAGCACTTGTTGGCATGCAGTTCCCATCAGCCCTAGTTGGCAGAGCCAGTGATGAGGGACGATAGGATTGTGTCTAACGATAACAGGATGCCACAGATTGACTAATCTCTAGTTACTGGACTCTGGCCAATAACCTGCTGTTGAGAGTGTAGGAGATGAACTTGAGATAAGTAAAGATAACATTTTTTTCCTCTAAAGGATATGAATTTGTCTTGTAGGAATGTATGGTGAATAAGTTCAAGAAAACTTCCATGCGTAAACAGCAGACCGCAAGCCAAATGGAAGCTGCTCTGATAACTGAAAAAGATGTAATGGAAGGCAAGTAGCTGATAAAAGGATCTGATTTATGTAGGTGCGGTAGTTTTGTTGGATATGGTCAGAACCGCACAATAAAAAGTCAGTCAGTTTCCAGAGCGTGATCTCTGCAGTATCACTTGGTTTGTGGACAAATTGAGACTTACCTAATATCACCTGAAAGACAGTCTTGTGACTTTGAAACTGGCATATGTTGGGCATTCCTTCTCTGAAATGCTTGAGACCAGAAGTGTTCCACATTTTGGATTATTCTTCAAATTTTGGAATATCTGCATTTTGTGTTTACATGATGGGGCATCTTGCATCTGGCCTACACATGTGCTATTTTATTATGCTTTGTGGGCATGATTGTGTTTCTTTAACCTCATGGTTTGTTCATTTTTATGAGTCACAAGGCTGGAGAGAGAGGTTGAGCATGCAATGGTGGGAATTATTTTTGTGTTAACACTGGGTTTAACCAAGACGGGCTTCATATGAATCCCCTTTATCTTTATTTGGGAAAAATACATTTGTACTTATATGCATAAAAGCTTCAAATTGTTGCCTTCCTTTTATTTCCAGGTGTCACACCTGATGATCATATGATGAAAGTGGAGACCGTTCTCTGCTCTGCATGCAGTGTGTATGTCCCTGCACTACACAGTTCAGTTCAGCAGCACCTGAAGTCTCCAGATCATGCAAAAGGAAAACAGGTACCCAGTCTGGCTGTTTGGTGAATTTAATGTAAAATATTGAGGCAGGAGGGGAAATTGACTGGAGAAGCTAAAGGGATGTGTTGTTATGCACTGCATGATTCCACCTCACATGCTGTTTTGCAGGAGACCAGTTGCATAACATGATTTGATAGACAAAATACGAAAAGTGTAAAAGCAATCAATTTGCTTTACCAATTGATCTTGGGACCTGAATTGTAAGGAGAAGCTGGAAATGGTACAATTAATGTTTGTCAATTAACCATATAATTAGAGTTTCCCTGCCCTGTAGGGTTCCTCATTTTTTATTTACCATTTAAACAAGGTCTGTTGCAGTTGCTACAAATATACCATACTGGAGTAGTCTTGATTTCCAAAAGTATACGTTTTAGCCATAAGTCACGCTGACATAGGTCAGAGGTTTGCAATATTTCAGATGTGTAAGATAAGCAATATTTTGTTACTGTACTAGGAGCTAATACGTTGTGATGCTTGCATATTTTCCTGGAAATTAAAAGTGGACTGGCAGCTATGATAACATTCCTTTTTTAAAAAAATGATCTTTATTGAAAATTTAATCATACCGTTTAATAAAACCAGGGAGGAGAAGAAGGAGGGAAGTGGAAAAGGAGGAGGAAGAAGAGGGAAAGAATGAAAGAAAAAAAGGGGGAAGGGGGAAACTGTTACTTTTGGACTCCCTTCTGTCCATTCTGATTTGCGCTACCTTAGGTGACGTGAAACACCCATACACACAATAATATATGTAGGAGGAAGAAAGTTGCAAAAATCTAAATCTCTGTGTTCAGGAGGAAGGGTCAAATGACAGAGTCTTCATTTCTAAGACTTACTTTTTTCCTATATAAACTTCTCTAAAAGTGGGGTGCATCTTAGAATCTCAAGTGTATCTTACATATTTTTGTTGGTGGTTGTACTGAAATTAGGGTGCGCTTTATAATCAATGGTGTCCTATAATGGAAGAAATACAGTAGTGAAATGCTCCCTTCTGTGGTGCTGACAAAAATGGAATACAGTATTTTACAGATTTTAAGTTGCCCTTGGGTGTATGGATGCTGTGGATCAATCCACACATGATGGTTTATATCCTTTACTGCCCAGGATTAGAGGTTGTGGACTCCACACACCCTTTCAGTTCAATTGAGAATTGCAATCAAACAGCAAATAGAAAATTACACATGCTTAGCTTAATTAATGCAGTTATTTGATATTAAAGCTTGGCATCTATATTTTTAAAAACTGTGGGAGGGGTGCATACCTCAATGCCTAACATAATTTCTTCTTTTTGTAAATGATTTTTATTAATACATACAAAGAAAAAGCATACTTCTAAAATACAACAACACAAAATGAAATTAAAACTACAATTTAAAAATTCCAATGTTTCATTGTGTAGAAAAGTAACTAACACCTTTATCTACAACATAGAACCTACACACATACTAAACAAACACCTACTAAACTCCTCTATACACCTCTCGTTCTGCATATTTATTTTAATTTCTTATTTTTTGGTCCCTTTTAACTATCATTTTATTTCTACCTTTCTACTTTTAATAACACTCTTCTGTATCAAGAAAATAAATAATTGAAGTTTGCCCACATCTTTGTTGTATAAAAGTAATAAATATGCCCTAGTCTTTATTGAATTTAGTCAAGGATTTCTCCTTCATCAACATTGTCAATGTGTCCGTCTCAGCTAATTCATATATTTTCATCAGCCAGTCATCTTGCATTGGTATATCTGGTTCTTTCCATCTCTGGGAATAGATTATTCTCGCTGCTGTAATCATATATAATAATAACCTTCTATGTTTCTTTTCTAATTGGTCATCTATCATCTCCAAAAAATACAGTTCAAGTCTCACTGTAATTTTAATCCTTACAATATTTTCTAATATAACTTCTATATTGGGGGATAATATGTGGTTTAAGTCTTCCAGTCCTTATATAGCATGTGTACTTAGCAACATTTAAGGATGTTGTTAGAACTTTTCTGTACACAAACCTACATTTGTAGTGCAGATTTAGGAAACAAACTTTTCTTAAAATGAAATAAATATCAATATTATATAATTAATATTTTAATAGAGTAATTAGTATTTTAATGTTCTGTAATAAGTATTCATACAGTATCATATGCAAACATACTGTTTTTTCAAAGTAAAATTGCATGATCCTGTGGCTTCATTTTTAAACTGAATTGTTTGAGATTTAAGGCTAAACATAATTCTTTCTGGACTATTCATACAATACATTGAGATTCATAGAGATCCTATTTCTTTAGTATGTTGAGCAGAGACGTTGGCTCAAGATCCAGTGGTGTGCTTTGGTATTTTTTCCTCTTTCCTGATTGATGTGGCATGATGTCCCATCAGGGAAGTAACTGTTCTGGAAAGTCCTTGACAGGTTTTTAGAAGGTGCACAGAGGCTGCTAAAGAGGGGCAAAAATCACTGATTCCATGATATAAACCAGTGGTTCTCAACCTGTGGGTTCCTAAATGTTTTTTGTCTTCAATTCCTAGAAATCATAACAGCTGTAAACTGGCTGGGATTTCTGGGAGTTGTAGGCCAAAACACCTGGGGACCTACAGGTTGAGAACTACTGGTATAAACACTGGAAAAACACCATTAGATGTGATATGTAAGCTTAATCTCTTTATGGTCAGACTAACGCCAGATGTCTAAAGTGTTAGATGGAACTCTCAAACACTCAAGAAAAGGGGAATTCCTCTTAACTTTTTCCTTTTCCACTATTTGTAGCATTGTGTGTTGAATGTCCCTTTCAGCTTGCAATGTTTATGGTGCAATTCTATTTACAGACTTATAAAGAACAAATTAAGAGAGAGAGCGTACTGACTGCTACCAGCATTTTGAATAACCCTATTGTGAAGGCACGGTACGAACGTTACGTCAAGGTAAGCTTGTGTTATAGAACAGTTTTCGGCAGCAAATCTCAGCAATAAAATTTGTTAAATTTCTCCCTCTGTGATTCAATTGAGTTAACTTTAAATTTGTGAAGCAATCTTAAATGGTACATTTAGGGTGCCTGTGCATGGAAGAATGGATGCAAATTGACACCCTTTTAATTGCCCTGGGTCAAAGTTATTGTCAAGGACAGAACGCCACAAGATTCAAAGTAACAGAGTTTATTAGATTACAGAACTCAAAAATGCCCGTAAAACACAAGGGCCAGGCAATTTTTGCCTTTAGGAGCAAAAAGGGGCAAAAGTAAATGTTCAAAAGATAAACCGGATTAAACCGGAGTTTAATCCGGGTAAAAACAAACTGCTTTCTTCAGCCTGGGTATAAACAAAACGAAAGCCAAGGAACAAAAGATAAAGAATGCAACTAATTGGCAGCAGATTCCTCTCTGCTGCCAACACTGTGTTTAGAGTAACTTGCGTCGCTCCCACACACACACACACAGCAGACAGGATTCCAACACGAACAATTCAGCTAGGGATTTTAGCAGTAGAGTAGACCAGTTCCGTTCCGTAGATCAAAGCCAGAAGCAGACGTTTGTAGTTTTTCCAAGTCCAAGAAGGGGGAAGACAAGCCGTGGTCAGTTCAGTCCGAGTTCTCAAAGCAGGAGATGGCGTCCGTCAAGAAGACGACGGAAGGTCAAGCTAATAAGAGTAAACACAGGTTTGCACAAACAAATGCCCACACAATCCCTCCCGCCGTCTGACCCTGGATTCCAATCAACTTACGTCTCAGCACAGGAAAGTACACAAGTCTTCAGGGAAGCGTCCCACACACACACACGAATCCCAAGCGTTTGCCCAGATTACCTTGCCCGACGCAATTTGCAATTGCTCCCAAGCCCCATTTTATGCCAGTTACAAATCTTCATCACTGTCAGCTGTCCTCCTTAACCCGGGCGTTTCCTCATCACTTTCCTCGTCAGAGCTGGAACACCTCTGACTACGCCCAACAGCATCTCCAGCTGTGGATCCCGTCCCATCCCTCCAGCTAAGCCATGGGTCTAATCCTGAAGGTCCCCATTCATCTTCTGCCCCATCATGACCAGTGGCCCCCAATTCCTCCCTTACCCGAGTCCAATCCATCTCATCCTCCTCTGAGCTAACCAGCCCTTCCTCCATTCTCTCCGTAAACCCTTCGAAAGACTCTTCGTCAGATGGTGCTGCAAATATGTCTCGCAGTCTTTTTCTCTCTCGCTCCTCGAGAGTATCCGACTCTCGAGGAGTCTTACGCCCACGCCTGTCAGAAACAGAGCCACGAGGCTCAATCATAACACTATCCCCTCTCACAAAGGCCTCCTCCCCCGATGGCGGAGAAGTGGCAGTGATACCCTCCGCTATAGCACCACGACGACTAGAGGTATCAAGTTTCAACAGCGAACGATGAAAGACTGGATGGACCTTTAAACTAGACGGTAAACGCAAACGAAACGCAACAGAAGAAATCTTTTTAACGATAGGAAAGGGACCCAAATACCGAGGCGCAAACTTTCCCCCAGCCTGTTTAATATGTTTGGAAGATAACCACACCAAATCCCCTTCTTCCAACTCCTCCCCTGCCTGCCTGTGGCGATCAGCCTGAGTCTTCTGCGTTGCCTTAGCTTCCAACAGTAAGCGACGGGCAACATCATGCAATGCAGCCATTTCCGTAGAGCGGTACACAGGGTCCGAAGAGACCACATTGGTCGACGGCGCCACACCTCCCCGTGGGTGAAAGCCATAAGTAAGCTCAAACGGCGTATGCTGACTAGACGTGTGCACCGCATTGTTGTAAGCAAATTCCGCCACCGGTAACCACTTCACCCAAGCCGTGGGTTGATCTAAACAAAAACAACGCAGATACTGCTCTAAGAGCCCATTAACCCGTTCCGACTGTCCATCCGTTTGCGGATGGAAGGCGGACGACACGTTTAACTTAGTCCCCAAGCACTCATGGAAGTGTTTCCAAAAGCGTGACACAAATTGCGGAGCCCTATCGGAAATAATCACCTCGGGTGCTCCGTGCAAGCGATAGATGTGCTTTGTAAATAGTAAGGCCAACGTAGGGGCCGCCGGAATGGTTGAACAAGGAATAAAATGAGCCAGTTTACTAAATAAATCCACCACCACCCAAATACAAGTATAACCCCCAGACTTAGGCAAATCTGAAATGAAATCCATGGAAATGATTTGCCATGGCCTCTCCGGAACAGGTAAAGACGACAACAACCCTCTAGGGCGCCCAACAGGCGTCTTACTCTGCTGGCAAACGGCGCAGCTGTCACAAAAGCGCAGAATGTCTTGCCGCATCTTTGGCCACCAGTAGCTCCTGGTGATAAGCTGTACGGTCTTGAACCTGCCAAAGTGCCCAGCCATGGGTTCGTCATGGTGGGCTCTAATCACCTCCAACCTGAGGGCCCCCACTGGTACGTAAACCTGCCCCCTACGCACCAATACCCCGTCTTGATCTTGGAGATGCGGCAGTATGGTACGGTTACCTGCTGAGAGCAGCATCAGTTGCTCCTGTGTCCACACATCATCTTTCTGAGCCTCAAGGATCTGATCATGTAACCCGAGCTCATTATCTACAACACACAGCGAGGCAGTAGGCAAGATGGTCTGACATACTACCTGCTCATTGGTCTTAAATTCTGGCTTGCGGGATAAAGCATCGGCCCGCAAGTTTGCCTTCCCCTCCACGAACTGCACCTTGAAGTTAAACCTGGAGAAAAACAAAGCCCAGCGGATTTGACGCTGGTTTAACTTCTTTGCTGTTTGCAAGTGCTCTAAGTTCTTATGATCAGACCTGACCACGATCTGATGCCGTGCCCCTTCAAGCCAGTGCCGCCACACCTCAAACGCCACCTTAATCGCCAACAACTCCTTCTCCCATATGGTATAGTTCTGCTCGAAGGGTGTTAGTTGCCGCGAGTAAAATCCACAGGGACGCAAGGTCCCTGAGGAATCCTTCTGAGACAATACAGCCCCCAACGCGTAGCTAGAAGCGTCCGCTTCTACCACGAACGGTTTGTCAACATCAGGATGGGTTAGTATGTTGTCCGATTGAAAACTAGACTTAAGTTGTAGAAACGCCTCGTGAGCTTCCCGCCCCCACACAAATGGCTGTTTCTTGCGCAGAAGCTGCGTCAAAGGTACCGTGAGCTTTGCAAAATTCGGAATAAACTCCCGGTAGTAATTAGCGAAACCTAAGAACCTTTGTACATCCTTCTTAGTCTTCAGCTCCTGCCATGAGTTGACGGCGTCAACCTTATGTGGGTCCATTTTAAGTTCCCTACCTGACACTACATGACCTAGGAACTCCACTTCAGGCACATGAAAGACGCACTTGGAAGCCTTGGCGAAAAGCCCATTAGCCCGCAGTCGGTGCAGAACCTGCTTGACATGTTGACGATGTTCTTTCTCGTCCTTAGAAAAAATCAAGATATCATCCAAATAAATCACTAAAAATTGGTCAATTAGGTCCCTGAACACATCGTTCATGAACCTCTGGAAGACCGCAGGAGCATTACAAAGCCCAAAAGGCATGACTCGGAACTCGTGGCATCCGAAACACGTGTTAAATGCCGTCTTCCATTCATCCCCTTCCCGTATACGGATTAAGTTATAGGCCCCCCGCAGGTCAAGCTTGGTAAAGACCTTAGCCCCTTGCACCCTTGATAACAGTTCCGAGATTAAAGGGAGCGGGTACCTATCCCGAATGGTGTATTTGTTTAGGATCCGATAGTCGCAGACCAGCCTAAGTTCCCCAGTCTTTTTGGCTACAAAGAATACTGGTGCCGCAGTTGGAGAACTAGATGGGCGAATAAACCCCTTGGCTAAATTTTCATCTAGAAACTCCCGCAAAGCTTGCCTTTCCGGTACAGTCAAGGCATACAGTCTCCCTGCTGGCAGTTTCGCACCTTCTGCCAACTTGATGGCGCAATCATATGGCCTGTGCGGTGGTAATTTGTCCGCTTCTTTTTTACAAAATACATCAGAGAATTCCCCATACTCAGCAGGCACTCCCTCCATATCAGAATGAGTAACATTTAGAGTGCAACAATCCTGCCTCTTTAAAATCACTTTACGTGTTGCCCAATCTACTTGTGGGTTTACTACAGCTAGCCAATCCATCCCCAGGATCACATCATATCTAGGCAAGCTCGTAATATCCCACACAAACGTTCCCGTTACTCCCTGCACCTCCCACGTTACTGCTGAGGTTTCCTGGTTAACCACCCCAGTCTCCAGCAGTCTCCCATCTGCTCCTTCCACCCACACGTCGCATGCTTTGCGCACCTTAGGAATGCCATGCTTCTTAGCAAACTCAATATCTACATAAGAGACCGTGGCCCCTGAGTCCAGCAGTGCCAGAGTAGAAACAAGTTCCCTTCCCCCAACAGATAATGTAATGGGTACGAAAACATGCTTCCTCCCCTCAGTTGACTGCTTGAGGAGCCCTAGTGCGTTGGACTCACGTCGCACTAGGGCTGGCCTTTTCCCGAAAGCTGGGAAGGTTTCACATTACAACTTTTGGCAAAATGCCCAGCATTCCCACAGTACAAACACAAGCCCAGCTGCCTCCTACGGCTCTTTTCCTCTGTAGACAGCTTTTTAAAGACCCCAAGCTCCATGGGCTCTTCCCCCATCACCACAGGTGCCCTGGTTACATGCATGGGTGGCGCACACATTGCTTTTGAATGTTTACGAGCCTCGAACCTTGCGTCTAAACGCAGCACCTTAGCTACTAAGGCGTCCCAGCTTTCAGCCGGCTCCAAGCGTGCTAGTTCATCCTGGAGCATATCATTTAACCCGGCAGTAAATAAAAGCATGAATGCATTTTCCCCCCAATCCAGCTGGTGGCGATACAGGTTAAACTTATTCAAGTAATCCAAAACAGTCCCCTTTCCCTGTTTCAACCGATACAGAGCCCACCCAGCGTTCTCCGTGCGGAGAGGATCCCCAAAAGTATCAGTTAACAACTTTTTGAAATTATTCAAATTGTCCTTGACTGGGTCATTTCCCAAAATTAAATTAGTGGCCCATTGTCCTGCGGGACCGGTCAACAAACTCAAAATAAAGGCCACCTTGCTAGTGTCTGTGGGAAAAGCATGAGCACTGAGCTGAGAAAAATAAAGCTCCACTTGTGCCAAAAAGGTTGGCAACTTGCACCTGGTTCCGTCAAAGCGTTCAGGAGTCAAAACATGTCCTTTCACGGCATGAGCGGTTTGGCTAACGGTAAAAGCCGTTTGCAATTGGTCTAATTTGGCTCTTAACTCATCCATCGTCTTCCTGACGGGTTTATTGCTGCAATAAACCTTTTATGGGCGTCGGGCAATCTGTCAAGGACAGAACGCCACAAGATTCAAAGTAACAGAGTTTATTAGATTACAGAACTCAAAAATGCCCGTAAAACACAAGGGCCAGGCAATTTTTGCCTTTAGGAGCAAAAAGGGGCAAAAGTAAATGTTCAAAAGATAAACCGGATTAAACCGGAGTTTAATCCGGGTAAAAACAAACTGCTTTCTTCAGCCTGGGTATAAACAAAACGAAAGCCAAGGAACAAAAGATAAAGAATGCAACTAATTGGCAGCAGATTCCTCTCTGCTGCCAACACTGTGTTTAGAGTAACTTGCGTCGCTCCCACACACACACACACAGCAGACAGGATTCCAACACGAACAATTCAGCTAGGGATTTTAGCAGTAGAGTAGACCAGTTCCGTTCCGTAGATCAAAGCCAGAAGCAGACGTTTGTAGTTTTTCCAAGTCCAAGAAGGGGGAAGACAAGCCGTGGTCAGTTCAGTCCGAGTTCTCAAAGCAGGAGATGGCGTCCGTCAAGAAGACGACGGAAGGTCAAGCTAATAAGAGTAAACACAGGTTTGCACAAACAAATGCCCACACAATCCCTCCCGCCGTCTGACCCTGGATTCCAATCAACTTACGTCTCAGCACAGGAAAGTACACAAGTCTTCAGGGAAGCGTCCCACACACACACACGAATCCCAAGCGTTTGCCCAGATTACCTTGCCCGACGCAATTTGCAATTGCTCCCAAGCCCCATTTTATGCCAGTTACAAATCTTCATCACTGTCAGCTGTCCTCCTTAACCCGGGCGTTTCCTCATCACTTTCCTCGTCAGAGCTGGAACACCTCTGACTACGCCCAACAGCATCTCCAGCTGTGGATCCCGTCCCATCCCTCCAGCTAAGCCATGGGTCTAATCCTGAAGGTCCCCATTCATCTTCTGCCCCATCATGACCAGTGGCCCCCAATTCCTCCCTTACCCGAGTCCAATCCATCTCATCCTCCTCTGAGCTAACCAGCCCTTCCTCCATTCTCTCCGTAAACCCTTCGAAAGACTCTTCGTCAGATGGTGCTGCAAATATGTCTCGCAGTCTTTTTCTCTCTCGCTCCTCGAGAGTATCCGACTCTCGAGGAGTCTTACGCCCACGCCTGTCAGAAACAGAGCCACGAGGCTCAATCATAACAGTTATGGAGTCATGGAAGTTGTAGTATTGCAAGGTCTTTAGCCTTCTTTGTGAAAGAGTGTTTGTGCCACCAAAATACGGAACCCAGGACTCCATTGCATTCAGCTGTGGCAGTTAGGTTGTGCCAAACTACACTTATCCTACCATGTACATTATTATAATTATAAAATTAGCTTGATTTAATTATAAAGTTGCTGCTTTCTAGAATGTCAGAACAGTGGGATTTTGTAATGGATTTCTTTCACTGTCGGAGTCGAAGTATAGGCAGTCCCTGCATTACAAACATCTGACTTGTGTATGACTCCTAGTTACAAATAGGGGTGAGACAATAGGAAGTGAGGATATATACCCCTAGGAAGGGAAATTCACTCCTGAAAAACAGCAGAGACAGCAAAACAAAAGTAGCAGGAGTGTTAACCCTTCCCTATGCTATCTAAAACTAAAAATAATGGCTGGAATACCTGTTCTGACTTAACATACAAATTCAACTGAAGAACAAGCCTAATAATAATAAACCTAATTTCTATCCTGCCCTAATCTCCCCATGGGGACTCAGGGCGGTTTACAACAAACAACGGCAAACATTCAATGCAGTAAGGTGCAACCAAAAACAAAAAACACCCTAAATCAGATCATAACATATTAGACATTGACATCAGGCAACATTGAAACATTACAATACATTAGACATCAAATAACTAGAAAATTACATTTTACGAACCTACAGAGCTTATCTTTTTTTGTAACCCAGGGACTGCCTGTAATCAGATGTGACAGAATATACTTATGAACATGATAAAGTAATGCTTCACATATACAGTAGAGTCTCACTTATCCAACATAAACGGGCCGGCAGAACGTTGGATAAGCGAAAATGTTGGATAATAAGGAGGGATTAAGGAAAAGCCTGTTAAATGTCAAATTATATTATGATTTTACAAATTAAGCACCAAAACATCATGTTTTATAAGAAATCAACAGAAAAAGCAGTTCAATACACTGTAATGTTATGTAGTAATTACTGTATTTATGAATTTAATAATAAATAATAATAAACTTTATTTATACCCCGCCACCATCTCCCCAACGGGGACTCGGGGCGGCTTACATGGGGCCATGCCCAGAACAATACAATATAACAAAATATAATAGAACAACAAATCATAGCACATTAAACAACACAATAAAAGAAAATATACACTGCATTAAACAAGATCAAAAGAACAATAAAACCAAGGGCGGGCCACAATAACACTAGATTTAGCACCAAAACATTGCAATGTATTGAAAACATTGACTGCAAAAACATTGACTACTAACAAATTGACTACAAATAAAGATGGAATTGCATAAAATAAAATGAATGTACAGTAACAACATTGTCAGAAGTTAAATCCATAAAAAGTTCAGTCCTTGCCGCCTAGAGAAACAACTGTGAATCCGGGCAGTAGGCAGACTGCGTTGGATAATCCAGAACATTGGATACGTGAAAGTTGAATAAGTGATACTCTACTGTATTGCATAATAATGATATGATTTTAAAAATATTTATATACTGCTGTTTATTAACAAAACCAAATAAAATGAATTCATATATAGTAGCATTATATTATGTTGAAGCTGATTAGTATCTTGCAACCAGATAAAATATCACTCCAAATCAATTGCAACCAGCTTTATTTGGATGGTGTGAATATTTTGACATGGGCCAGGAAATCATGATTTGCTGAACTTAATAGTCCACCAGTATTTACTCCAGTGAGCTCTCAAGTCCAGCCTTGTTGCATTATTATTGTATTCTAACCAATAAAAAAACTTGGTTTAGAAATCAGACCTTATATGTAGAACTGTGTTATAAAATCTATGATTTTACCTATTTATTCACATATTGATATTTCCCCCTTATCATAAGATCTTATGGCAGCATACAGACACAGTGCAATCTAGAATCTTCTAAAATAGTCTATAATGTTAAATAATATAATTTATGGATAGTTTTTGTAAAAATATGATGCACTTTTATCTGTGTCTGTTTTAATTTTTACAAACTGCCTTGACATACAATTCTGTCAAAAAAGCGTGAAGTAAATAACAGTAGTAATGATACCTTTATTCAGTATAATGCAACCTCTAAATGTTTCACCTGAGGATATTTAGAATAATGATCAGGGAAGTTAACAGAAAGCAAAAATTTGAAGGCAACTTGGGTTGGTAGAAACTAGGGCTGCAATCATTCAAAGATAATGATAATCCTATCTGTGTACTTTTAAATTAGTAAACTACGTTTGCATACATTTACATGTGAAAATTTTGAAAACTAGAAGCATGCTTTCTGTGTTTCATGTGGCACATACATTGTAGTCAAAGAGAATTAGAAGTGTTTGTCTTGTACGAGGAAAATGGAATTAAGAGTGCTTTTTATTTGCAGATTTAAGAAGTGTTTTCATTCATTTTATTTTTCAAGGACATGTGTTTGACTAATTCCAGTTTTTTTACTGCCATGTTTTAATATTAATCCATGCAAACGTCAACAAGTACAAGGCCTGCATCACTGACTGTAGACTAGTTGCCATTCAGTGTCTTAGAAGCAGAGAACAAAAAAAGAAAAGAAAAGAAACGATGTGTTAAAAGCACCAGGGGAAGAAAAACCCATCAGTGCTTCCTTGCAGAACATTATAGTATCTACTAGCCTTTTGAACTGTTCTGAAGAGATGAGAAAGAACCAAATACCATTTTGTGTTGGGGTTGGCTACTCCCCATTGTCTCTCAAAAAGGTGCTTCAACTAATGGTGCACTATGGTACTGAATATATTGGAACTTAAGTAACTATACAGAGAATTGGGCTTTGTGGATGGTTTCTGCTAAGGATTCTAGGATGCAACAACCAAGAGAAAGAAGTGTTTGAGATACCTTCTTATTTGCTCTGACTAATCCAGACACCTATAACAAGGACGCAATTCCAAAACCTCTGTTAGCTGTAATTGACTGTAAATTACTGCAAGATTGGTATTTTTGCTGTTTGTTATTTGCATATGGATTTTTATTTGAACATGATTTGGATTTGGATTTAATACAGCGTTTGGGAGGTATAAAGTGTAGAATAAAACATAAATTACTCTTGCTTGTCTGTAATATAAAATTTACCTGCAGTCTATGGTATGAAAATGCCTCAAAGAAATCCCATGAAGGTAGAAATAATAATAATAATAATAATTTATGCCCAGTTTTTTCTCTCCAAATAGGGCACTCAAAATGGCTTACAGTAAAATCAATACAATACAGTCAAACCCCAAAAATATAAATATTAAAATAGAATTAAATGTTAACAATATTAAAATAATTAAAAACCTTAAAATCTTCTTCGTAGCTAAAACCACAGCGCACCCCCCCCCCCCCGACTTATTCTTAAAATTCTCCTTCTGTAATAGCCTGCCTGAATAAAAGGTTTTAGCCTGCTGCCGGAAGGAGAGCAGGGAGGGGGCTATTCTGACTTCCCTGGGAAGATGGGAGTTCCAGAGTCGAGGCACAGCCACTAAGAAGGCCCCCTCTCTCGTTCCCACCAACCAAGGTTGTGTTGGAGGTGAGACGGAGAGAAGGGTCTCTCCAGAGGATCTCAGGGCCCGGGCAGGTTAATACAGGGAGATGTGGTCAGCCAAATAGCATGGACCTGAGCTACATTGGGCTTTAAAGGTCATAACCAGCACTTTGAAATTTGCCCGGAAACAAACTGGCAGCCAGTGGAGCTGCTGCAACAGAGGGGTTGTCTGCTCCCTGTAGCCAGCCTCCGTTAGTAACCTGGCTGCAACTTGCCTTGAAGACACTATGTGTTCAGTTTAATTTCATAGTTTCCTGACTGCTACATTCTTTATGTCACACAGTTAGTTCAAGGGTGTCCTTCTTTTTTAAATCTATTTAGGGTGAAAATCCATTTGAAGTTACAGATCAGAATGCAGAGCAGCAAGAAGGAGAAGACAAGGCAACTGAACCTGTTGAGGAGGAGGAAGAGGAAGAGGCAGAAGCTGAAGAGGAGGAAGAGGAGGAAGCCGAAGCCGAAGAGCAGACAGACTTCACTCTCGACCAAACAGAAGATAGTTAAATACAAGAAAATTTACACAAGTAGTGGAAAATGCTGCTTTACATTTCTGTCAGTGTGGCTAAGTATAAAATTTCTAGTAATTAAATACGAGGCTCTTGCTGTTACCCTTTACCCTTTGCATGCATTCCATTTCAATTGAAAATGTTTTTGTGTCATCTTTATCTCTACTTAAAATGAAGGTTTAATGTTTTTAGTTCAGCATTTTAGATAACCCCATCTTGTGTATGTTTTTAAGAGTTGATTTGTGATAATTAAGAACTGATTATAATAAAAGTAGGAAGTTTACATCATTTCGGCACAAGAATATTTCAAGGAAACACGGCATACGTAGTTCTAGGATGCATACAATTATGTTGTGAGTGTGGCTGTCACTTGGACTGCATCACTCAATGTAAAATACGTGCTACATCATATCTTGTAGGCTTTTTTGGTGATAAAATGTACTTGTTTGTAGCAATAAAACATTTGAATAATCTTGTCATGTAATTTTAAATGAACTCAAAAATGTCAGCTGAATGATACTTAACAAACTGTTTGTTCGATGGTGGGTATTATAATAAGTTGCTTCTTTGAAACACAAAATGATACGGTATCTTCATTTTGACACCAGCATTTCTGTAATACTACCGTCCAAAGCAGGGCTGGAATTATTTGTGATAAACAAATAAGACTAACTGCTTAATAATACTTCAAATAATCATGTTGTCAAAGGCTTTCATGACCGGAATCACTGGGTTGGTTGTGCATTTTCTGGGCTGTATGGCCATGTTCCAGAAGCATTCTCTCCTGACGTTTCGCCCACACCTATGGCAGGCATCCTCCCACCCTCTGAGGATGCCTGCCATAGGTATGGGTGAAACGTCAGGAGAGAATGCTTCTGGAACATGGCCATACAGCCCAGAAAATGTACAACAACCCACTTCAAATAATCCTTCACAACAATCCTTTTTGTTTCGGTTTCTGCTTACAAGCCTTTCTTTAAAGACCATGGAATACATCCTGTGGCATCTTATCATAGCTGGTGTTACTGGATTCCATAGGAATCCATAATACTATCTGAAGTGTGAAAAGGCCATGGGTTTAAAAGCCATCTTCTTACCTGTCACATTGGAACTTGTTACTACACACATATACAGTGTTTTTTTGTGCCCAAAGGTTTCATTTCTTCCCTGTAAGGTGTGGCATACACATGACTGTATTGAACAGAAAGATCTCATTCAAATAAGGACTCGGGGAAACCTATCAAGATTTAGGGCAAATTCACATTGGATATACATTGTTTTTAACTCCTAAGTCCACCAATCCAACTGCTACAAAAACCATGCACTTACCAAAGAAACAGGGTACCTCAGCATGTGGTGATATTGGATGTTTGTGGAATGCAAACAATATACTGCAGCTATTTGTGTAGATATTGAATGTAGTTAGCTAAAGTCAGACTGAGAGAAAGACAAGACTTCAGTCTTTAAGCTTGCTCTTACTATGCATGTACCTTTCTGGTACTCTTAACTCATTAGGACTTTGCAGACATTGGATTGATGTCATAGGTGGGTCTACTAAATATTTGTTATCTATAGATTGCATCCAGTTTGCACTTTTCTGGTTGAGAAAATAAGTGAAAGAACTCATAAGAAACATGTATTTTTTTCCTTGCAGTCCTTCAGGATTACTGTCTCAATACTTTAATGCCAAGTACTTATTTATTGAAATCAATGGGATTGCTGTCAGAATGGATTTGTACTGACACATTTAGGCTGGAGAAAACTGAATTGCACCATTCTCATTTAATAATTAGACCCTAATCAATTTTCAAAATAGTTAAGGCACTTAAAAGTATTTGAGAAGAGTAATAATCTAGATTATCACATGCAGTATTGTTCCTTGAAATCTTTCTTACATGACTACTTAATTACAAATCATTTGAACAGACACTTATGGTCTCAGAGAGCTAATGTGCAGAAAATACTACGTCCTGATATGGTATCTTGCTTGGCCTTAAGGTCATGTAGGAAATCTAGAGGGTGTGGAACTTACTCTTGTTGCTGCAGGTGGCCAACTTTAAAATCCAAAGAGAAGTTCTTTTCCAACCACTGTTTACAAATAAACAGCAGCAGTGTTGCCATATATATCCATTTAAATTATCCCTTTTTATTGGTGCAATTCTAAACAAATGCAATATGTTGCTCTTGAAACTTCTGGAAGCCTTTGTGTGCCAAGGCGCTTGTCCTCCCAACATCCACTAAGAGGTTAACTTGTTTCCATTCTCTGGGGATCTGGGTTGCCTGTCTGTGCTGAGGTCATTGTCACTCTTAAATGACAGATGTCTTCCTGAAAATCCCTTTGCATCTTCCCTTGTGATGTAAAGTTCAGCAACTGCAATAACAGGGTGGAGTTCTCTAATAACTGTTAAATTTATTCTTTAGAGACTTTGCAAAAATGTTCTATTGCTCTTAGAGGGCTCCCTTGACACCCAGCTCTGCATTTTCTTTTTGCATAATGCCTGTAGATTTAAAGTCGCTGTACTCCCAGTTGTATGGTTTCAGTAGCCATGGTTCTGAGCTGCTGAAATGCTCGTAAATCTCCTTTCTTTTAGCGGCTTTGTGCAGCAGCTGGGGTATGACAATAAGGTCCCTGATCTGTAATTCCAGGCAGCCCCTGCGGGGTGTAGAGAATGACCAATTGTGAGCTTCCATGTCGCTTTAAATGATGAGGCTCTGAGAAGTATGCAGTCCCCAAGACATAATTATCTAATGCTTCCTATTTGTATTCTCTAGCAAACTCCTTTCTGTACTTATACATGGGGTATTTGTCATGATTATGGGGCATACCTTCCCATTATGCACAGAAATAGAGACTGGCACCATTTTCTAAATAAGTGTGCTTAAAGTTGGGCGGAATGATGGTTTCAGCCAAGGATCTAATAATTTTATTACCAACTAATGACTGTAGAAGGTTCCCTGTCTTGGCTCCTTATTGGAAGTCAGTTTTGTAAAATACAGAGCTCTGTGGAAACTTGGATAGTATAGTATTTTTTTAAAAAAAGTTTATTTAATACACTAATAAGGTTCATAAAGAGTAGTGCTTTATTTCATAACAAAAGGAATGAGGTGAGGCCTATCCATGATTTTGTTTACTTGGATGTATTATTATTAACTTCATTTCTATTCCGCTCTTCTCACCCCGTAGGGGACTCAGAGCGGCATACAACATACATTTAGGTAAAAATTCAATGCCTCATTATACAAAGCAAATAAAAAACATAAAATAATAGAAACAATAAACATATAAATACAGTTTAAAACCACTAACATATTAAAACATAAAACAACATCTAGATATACCCTACTAGGCCCGCCCGCTTGCCCGTCCCCCCTCCCATCATGATCTTAAGGTCTTTGGTTCTCTTGGATGCTGCTGGGTCCATAATGTAAGTTCCATTATGTTTGGTAGCAAAGATAATGGTGCCTATTTTACTCACTGTTTTGAATCTCTATAAGAGAAAAAAAGTAATATAATAATACCACCACGTTTTATGCACATTCTTGATTTGGCATCTGAAACACAAATTAGCTCTTGCTAGGCAATGTGTCACATTCCTGCATTAACAAGGTCGCTTATATTTTTTTTGGAGAGGATGTTAATTTTATAATTTTCATTAAAAAAAATAGTATTAAAAATGACATACATGAGGATATACGAGTAATCCAAAACACGCACCCAGACACGCATGGACCAGAAAGCAGTATTAAGACAAAGTTATTAAAACAACAGTAACACAGGTGTATTGGGCAGCCTAATACACCTAAACTTATTTTATGTTGATATAGGAGAATAGACAGCATTCCATCTGAATGCTTACTAAGCCAGTGTTATCATCTTCCCTCTTTAATCCACATGCTTCGTAGAAGATGATATTATGAAGAACAAGGTAGAGACATTCACAATATATTGCACTATGCACACAGCAGACAGAGATTAGAAAAATGACATAAAACTAATGTGATATATCAAATAATGATAAAAGAGATACATTCCTCTTGCAGATGTTATTCATAGCTTTCATCACCAACTTTCTTTTTTTATGAAGTTTTCTTCCATACTGTATCTTCTTCCCGATGAATTATTTGAAATTTACTCAAAATGGGACCCTTTCGTGTGAAAGTAGCCAGAACATACTTGGGTAAAAGGGGGGCAATTCTTCCTGTCATTGAAACGAAACGTGTTGAAAAAATTGGCTGCGAAATCTAGGGCTCTGCTTATGCCCGTAGTCCTTGAAAGATGTTTTAATGGTACCCCGGAGTTATTTCTTTCATCCTGCCGCCTCAAAGGTATTCCGTTGCTTTCCTCCTTACACATGGGACTCTCTTTAGTATTCAAGTTAAGCAATTTGGGCAGCAGTTTTTCCATAATTGCTTCAGGGATCCCATATTTGCTCCCCACTGAAGGGCTCTGAATATATACATTGTGGAAATGGGGCTTGCTGTCTAATCTGTCTTTATAGCACAACTATAATTTTAACCAAAAGACTGTCCTTTAAGAAGCCGAGTAGTTTCAAAGAGGAAGATGGCAGCTTCTGCTCATTTTACATCTCACTGTCATCTCCTATTTTTCCAGGCTATACATTCATTTTTTCATTCATTATTACCTTAGATAATTCCCTTGCGAGAGGTATAACTAGTTAATTTTACCTTCACACACACACAAATGATATAATTTGCATGGCTGATTCTTCTCTCTTTTTTTTTTGATCCACTTTGCTCTTCTTGTAGGCTGCTAGCGTAAACAAAGTACCAGTTAGGTTAATATCATTTTCCAAGCATAATGAAAACTTTTATGCTTGCCCGAGGGAGGTGCATAAAGAACAGTTGGCTGATTAAATAATTCCAGATTAGAGTTAATAGGATTTCGCTTTCAATAGTGCTAAGTTATTAGTTGTGTTATGTGTTGCTCCAGGTTTTTCTGTTTCTTTTGCTAAATAATATCCAGAGGGCTGACTGTGTGAAGTCTCTTGCACAAAAACAACAAAGCACCTTAAAGGCTAAAAAATTCATTATGGAATAAGCTGCCAACTACAGATGACATTCCATACATCATATGGAGTTGAATTGTGGTCCATCAAGGGTTATGTCAGGCTATATGGGTAAAGCCATTAACAAGCCACAAGATTCTTTGATTTGAGGTGTTTAGGTGTTAATAAACATGTATTAAATCCTGAATAATGGGGAAAGGCACACCATGTGCTGTCTTTTAGTTTTTTGTCTTTTGCAGGACTGGATTTAGCCTTCACTGCCCTCACCATGCTGTAAACAGTCTCCATTCAGAACAGGAGAACTGTGAGATATTATCTGCGTTCTCTTGAAAGTGTCTCCTGCAGTCACAGCACAACAAAATATGGCAGTTTTAAGAGACCCCGAGATCTAAAAAGACAAAACTAGGCAAAACACCATGTTGAGATGGCCATGGGCACTGGTGAAGTAAGCATGGAAGAAGAACTAATAATCCATAGGGCTTCAAAAGAATGTGAACTGGGACAACAAAAGAACTGCTATTGCTAAAGATTAAGTAACACTTATTTTTGCTAGATAAGAATTTGGTGAGAGCCTCCTATCAAATGTTCAGTCATAATCATCTTTATATAGACGACTGGCACTGAATCAATGATTTTCCACCATCAACTTCACTGGACTGGCCACATTGTCTGAATGCCTGATCACTTTCTGCCAAACCAGTTACTTCATTCTCAACTTAAGAATAGAAAACAGAATGTTGGTGGACAGAAAAAAAGATTTAAAGATGGGCTTAAAGTTAGCCTAAAGAAAATGGCATAAACACCAAGAAATGGCCCTTAAGCATTCTAACTGGAGGCTAGCAGTTGCAACAGTGCTATAGGTTTTGAGGAGGCACAAATAGAGGGCAAAAGGTAGAAAAGTGCCAAGAGGAAGGCTTGTCAGGACCACTCTCCATCTGGACATCTGTGTCCTCGTGAAAAACCACGTGAATCTAGAATAGGTCTCTACAGTCACTTACGGACCCACCACCAAGATTCCAGCTTTGGATGACAATCATATTTGGCCATGAGTGGTAGCCTATAGTAATAGTAACAGCTACATTGATGTGTGTAGGAAAATGGGATGTTGGAAGTAGTCTTAGTTCCACTAAAGAGGTCACAATTTTGACAGATTTTGTGGAAGTGTCATTTCAAATACTAATAAGGCAGATTTAATGTAGACTAGTCCTTGTGTCACTAGTGTCTATTCTGACTCACAATAGTTCTTCAAGTTCTGAGCTACCATACTTTTCAGGACATGCACCTTTGTATACCTTTAAAATGAATAGATATAAGGGATAATAGGCTCATCTACATAATAAAAACTGTTCTGAAACTAAGTGACTGCTCTCTCTCATTCAAATATGACCCAAACCTTTAGTTAGCTTTTTCCTTAGGAAGATCTGAGAAGAACTTGAGTAGTGGCTCTTTCAGGATGGTTCTGTTGTTGACTCCAAATTATAAGAAGTGTGCCTCTGAAATTATGTGAAGAGATATATAAGGTAGCCAGTCAGTTTAATGTATTTTATTTAAAGAGCAAACTGTATGGAGCAAGTTCCTTCAGGAGCAAAGAAATACACAAGCACTGTTAAGCTGCCTCTTTTAATGTGAAAATACATAGATGCTGATTTTTTCATAAAATATATGCCTAGATTTGTTTCCCCTGAATATTTTGATTATTACAGGATATACAACTCTCCCTGCCCTCTAACAGCTAGAGAACCAAACTCTGGACCAGTGTTTCTTCATCAACCTGAAGTGGTGGAATCACTGATGTGGTTTGAATCCTTACTTGGCTATAGAAACCCATGGGTAACCTTGACAAGTCATACTCCCTCAAGACTCAGAGCTAGGTAAAGTCAACCCCCATGAATAAATAATGCCAAGAAAATCCCATGGTAGATTTGCCATAGGGTCATCAGAATTTAAAAATGCCTTACAGCTTCTGTAGGATGTGATGGTGATCAGAGAGAGAACTGGGTGTCATCTACATATGAATCTGTAATCTCTGAATGATCTTCTATGTGATCATAAAATTGTTAACAATTCTGTTGTTGCCACCTTTTACCATGGGTGTTGGATACTAAGCTTTTCAACAACACCTGTTTTCCCTTTTTTTTAAGTGATTTTACTGAGAAGCCCTTCTGGTTGGAGGTTGTGACAATGGGAAATAGAGTAAAAGCTGAGGAGCTTACACTAACATTTGCTTCTGTGATATTCTTACCTGCCAGGTCAATTATGAAAATACGACTTCTTTTCCTATGTCTCTCTTCAGTGTGAACCCCAGATAGAAGGAAATGAGGCACCCATATTTAAGAAAAGTTTTATCAAGCCCAAAGCCATTCACAAAGCAGCCAATGAGAGTTGGGGAAAAAAAGGGTGCATCGGGTGGAGCCATTTCTCCCCAATTTCAACTGGAGATGTAAATGATAATAGCCCAAGTCCTGGCAGGGTTATCAGACTGAAAACAGCAAAGGGCTCCTAATGGTTGGGAAGAAAAGAGAATTTCAGCAGGTGTTGGTCAGGTAACACCTGATGAAATCTCCAGCATGTTAACAACAGGGTTTGATTAAAGAATACGAATATAGTGCCAAAAGATACCCCACAACACAAAACAGTGTGGATGTATATAAATAAATAATGTCGTTAAAATATATACAAAAATATGGCTGACACAAGAAACCAATAAACAATAAATGGTGATAATGCTGAATACAACATAACATTACTATAACAAAGATGTCAACAAGAATGGTAATATGGTAATACAAAAAACAATCATGTCAAATGAGCAAAAGATGGTTAGAAATAACTGACAACACACGTATTAAGTCAATATGACATTCAATGCGTAAATACTTTTGCTTGATAATCCTTCACATCCATAAGTATAATTGATCCACCTTACTCTTTTATAACTATAGATTGGTTCTTACTAAGAGCCTGAAGGGCACTGTTTTCTACTCAATGAATTACATCATATCACCCAGAAAATATTGCCCAATCTGGTCACATCACTATGGATAATCTCAAATGTACAGGTATAACTGTTAGTGTGAGATGGATTACATTTACAATTTTCTTTAAAATTGGAAGGAAGTTATAGTGTTACGTTCCCCCAGAACAAGTTAAGTAAGTAAATCGTTGAAATCACTGCATTTGGAGATGGGAGAAAAACCAAATCCCAAATGTATGCTTACCCCAAGAAAGAGTCTGGATGATAGATTAACTACTAAATTGTTGAAGTGGGAATGATTGTACATAGGCTCTGACATAAATATGATTCGAGGCCCTTGATTCTGTTGAGGAGATTGGACATTGCTGGCTCAGTCAATACCTTTAAAAAAAGATTGAGCCATTTTGACTTCCTCACCAGATTCTGTTGATAACTCCTGGTCACTTCCGTCATTTTCCATCTAATATCTACAGATTGAATACTGAAATCCCAAATACTTCAAAATCTTAAACTGTCCACATGGGTAGCTGAGATCGTGACACCTTTGCTTCAACACAAGTTTTCTGTCTAGACTTGGGTCTCATCTCCAAGATAGCTCATTATATAGATGCAGGTATTCCACACACATCTGCCCCCAAATAATCCTAACTGTGGAATACTTCTGATCTCAAGCATTTCAGATAGTGAATACTCAACCTGTATCAGAAAAGGATACCTGTTTCTTGAATTTGTATAACTAGGCATATAACTTTTGTCCATGGTGATCAAGCTCATTCCTTTTACATTTTTTAATGTACTGGGTTATCTTGAGTCCACACTGCCATATCTCCCAGTTCAAAGCAGATAATGTGGGATTTTATTCAGATGTGTGGAAGGGGCCTAAGTTTCCAGGTTTGCTGTCTGAACATTGAATTCCTCTAGGTCAATAAAAGCCCTAAATCCTGGTCAGGACAAGTCATTTGTGGGTGTATCTACACAATTTGACACTACTTTAACGGTCATGGTTCACACTGTGGAATCACAGGAGTTATAGTTTTATGAAGTCTTTAACCTTCCCTGAAAGATTGCTGGTGCCTCACTAAACTACAACTCACATGATTCCATAGTATTGAGCCATAGAAGTTAGAGGTATCAAACTGCATTAATTCTACAGTGTATGTAGATACACCCTCTGTTTTCGACCTAAATAGAAGGAAGATGTTCTAGTATATGGGCACCCACGATTTAGATATTTTGGCCTTTCATAAGGTCCAGATACCATGGGCCATGGTTCAGTATTTGAGGAGGGGTGGCTCCAAAAACGCCTGAAAGGTCTCAAGCTGTGTTCCCCATTCCAATGAAAGAGCTGCAAATCTATTTTTGTATTTTTCATACTGATAGGCAGAGGGCAGCAAAGCCTTATTTTAAATCTGTTCCTCCTTGGTTGACTCAATAAATTGGCTTTAGTTTAAGCTCAACAAAGCTGTGCCATTTTGACAGGTGATGTGCTCCTTTCTTTGCCGATTTAAGAATTTAAACAAAGAGAAGACTACACCTGCAGATACATTTCAAATAGGGATATCTATATGGTGTAGTAAAGGAAACAAGTCAGGCATCTGCTGTGCAAATGGTGAAATTAAGTTAGGATTGCACAAAACCTGAAAACAAGATAATAAGATATAATTTTGAAGACCATGCCTGAGAATGGAACCTGTGGTGCAGCGATACTGTTGGATCACCTGTGTTTTTTCTATGTGAATTTGTGGGCTTGACAGTTCACACAATTGAAAGGTGATTGCACTAAAATTTCACTGAATGGAAAGGTGGTTGCACTAAAGCAGTGTTTGCTAGACTGGACGCAATTTCGCAAAACGATTCTGGACGTATTTCTATCTCCTGCATCCTTTAAAATGAAAGGACAAAGTCTTGCCTCCGGCAGAGGATTGATTTTTGGATATAAACGGCATCATCCTGTTAGTTTTCGAGTAGTGAGAAATTATTCATATTATTCAGTAGCTAAACTTGCTATTCCCTTGTCTAAACGGATGTGCGTTTCTGAAACAAAAACAGCCAACTTAAAATAAAATAAAGAATCAAAATATAATTTCTGAACTGTAAACATTCCACAGGAGGATCTGACAAATTGTTAATGGGGAGAGGAGAGGAAAAAAACCACGTTTAGCGGAGGCTAATTTTTATGATTTCTTCCAAAAGGGAATATCCTTTGCAGTACTGTGCCCATTAATAATGAATGTTAGTCATTAAAGCAGAAAGTAGAATTTGCTTCATTAAATGCAAGATATGGTAGTGTTATTTTGCTAACCAAGTGGTTATAATACTATGTTATTTAAGCAGTTGTGGCGGCTTGCGCTGTTGCCAAAGTGCTACAAAGGTAATGTGAGTTCATTTCTCTTGCTAGGCAGTGGGGGATTAGCACAGATTTCTTTTTAACTTGAACACTGGAATTTTAATGTGGCTTGGAATTGTAATTTTTCCATCTGAATCCATGGACGCCACTTCCCAGGTTCAAGCAGCGCACAAAGAAGTGGGGTCCATTGTGCAGATACACTGAAAGAAGACTGATTTAGGTTAAAATTAATGCAGCTGGTAAATGGTAAAGAGTTTCCCCTGACATTAAGTCTAGTCATGTCTAACTCTGAGGGTGCTCATCTCCATTTCTAAGCTGAAGAGCTGGCGTTGTCCATAGACACCTCCAAGGTCATGTGGCCAGCATGACTGCATGGAATGAGGTTACCTTCCCACTGAAGCAGTACCTATTGATCTACTCACATTTGCATGTTTTCAAACTGCTAGGTTGGCAGAAGCTGGAGCTGACAACAGGAGCTCACTCCGCTCCCCGGATTCAAACCACCAATCTTTCAGTCAGCAAGTTCAGCAGTTTAACCCGCTGTACCACAGTTAGACACCATTTTAATTGCCATGGATCATTGCTATGGAATCAAGAGAGTTGTAGTTCTACATGACCTTGAGCCTTCTCTGCCAAAGAGTGCTGGGGTCTCACCACACTGCAAATCCCAGGATTCCATATTATTATTATTATTATTATTATTATTATTATTATTATTATTATTATTATTAATTTATTTCTATCCCGTTTTTCATCTGAATCGAGACTCAAAGCGGTGAACAACATATCAAAAGCAATCACATACAATAAAACTGAGCCATGAGAATTAAGGTGGCGTCAAATTGCATTCATTCTACTTTTATTTAGAATTCTCAGCCAAAGAACTCTAATCCCCAATGAAGCTACAATCCCAGGATATGAAATCACAATCCTAAAAATGTGTAGCATAAAAAGCCCACAGATTAAAATAAATATATCATGCATCTCTTTGCCCCAACATATATGAATGGATGCCCTAAATGGTAAATGAAAACCTCATCCCAGCAAAGCAAGGAAGAGAGAAAAATAAAAATCTTAACGTGTACATACACCGCTGGTGAGTTACCAAATCTTATTGTATATAATAAAACTGTATAATATTTTCTTCTAAATCCATGTATTTGCTCAAGTATTATTATGGATTTAAATGGGTCAGTTATATTGGTCAGGTATTTCTTGGCACTCTGGGAGAAGGGGTTCATCCCCTCAGTGGCTGACCAGGAGTCTGTTGACAGGATTGCTATGTAGTGTTTGTGAGGATAACTCTCATGGTGGAGTTTAACCGAATTAGCATATAAATGGTGCTGCTGAGATTGTTGTCCTAAACTTCCCAGGGAATAAGCCCCTTAAACCCAATGGGCCCTACTGCTGAGTAAACTTGCATAGGACGGTATCATATTTGAGTTCTATACTAGCAGGTTGAACAGTTCAAATAATAATTTAAAAGTGTGGGAGCAAGCAAGAATGGAGGTAGGCAAGTAACCATGCAATGCTACATATATCTATCTTCACCTGTTGATTTATGTTGATCCCATGAATTTCATAGGGTATTTTAACGTCCAGGACTAGTCAGGTCCACTCTATGGCCCTTTCAACACTGTCATATTAAAAACCAGATTATCTGCTTTGAACTGGATTACATGGCAATGTTGACTCGTATAATCCAGTTCAGAGCAGATAATGTGGATATCTGCTTTGATCATCTGGATTATATGGCAATGAAGAAGGGATCTTGTGTTTATAGTAGGGGAAACCTGGAGTAGATATCACATTAAATATGGAGGGAAGTAATATTGTGTTGAACCAAGGTAAGATTTTGTAGTATGATCATGTACAGCAGTGATTCTCAACATGTGGGTCCCTAGGTGTTTTGGCCTACAACTCCCAGGAATTCCAGCCAGTTTACCAGCTTTTAGGATTTCTGGGAGTTGAAGGCCAAAACATCTGGGGACCCCAGGTTGAGAACCACTGCTGCACAGGTTTACTCAGGAAGTCCTACCTTTCCAGTGGAGTTAATTCCTAAGAAGGAGGTACTTGATGAGCATTTGAGGTCTCAGTTAGGAAGTGGACATCATAGCCAGTATAGCTATTGGTAATGAATGCTGGGACTCCTGCGTCTGGATTAAATCCAATATTCTCCCCACTGAAACCAGTTATGGTTATGGACTTACGTTGTTGTGTTTCTTCAATCCTTTTCAGACCTATTGTGACCCTAAGGGGAGCTGGTGGGGAGTGTTGGGGAGGATATTTAGTTTTAAATGCAATTGTAATTGTACAATTATTTTTATTGTATCCTAACTGTGTTTTAATTTATATACACGGCACAATATTTAATTGTTTTTAATTTTTGTATTTGGCATTTTTAAATTGATTGAGTTGTGTCATGCAATTGTGAGCTGCTTTGAGTGTCCATGAGGGGAGAAAGGCGGGGTAGAAATTAAGTACTTGTAGTAATAATAATAATACCAACAATAACAACAACCACCACGATCCTGTATCAGGGATTTCCAGGGAACATTTATTCAGAGGAGGGTTGCCTTTGCCTTTGTGATGTGCCCAGGGTCATCCAAGAGGTTTCCATGGCTGAGTGGGGATTCAAACCCTGGTCTCCAGAATTGTAGTCAAACCCTCAAATCAACATGCTGGCTCTCAAGAATCATAGAGTCATAGAGTTGGAAGAGACCTCATGGGCTATCCAGTCCAACCCCCCCAAGAAGCAAGAAAATCGCATTCAAAGCACCCCCGACAGATGGCCATCCAGCCTCTGCTAAAAAGCCTCCAAAGAAGGAGCCTCCACCACACACAGGGGCAGAGAGTTCTGAACAGCTCTCACAGTGAGGAGGTTCTTCCTAATGTTCAAGTGGAATTTCCTTTCCTGTAGTTTAAAGCTATTGTTCCACATCCTAGTCTCCAGGACAGCAGAAAACAAGACTTATGTTACTGATAACAATATAGTCCTATTGGTTGCAGTGGTTCTACTGTTATTGGAATCAACTTTGAGTTGATTTCTACGAACATAATCTCTGTATTTCAGCAGAATACAAGACAATGACAAGCAGATAACTCACTGCACAGTGCTAGGAATTGCCTCCAAATTGATTTGCTTGTTATTTAGCTTCTATCCACCTATAAATCCCACTTTTGCATTTATTTGTGTTTTCTGAGTCAAAGAAATCATTTGTTTGCTAGGGAGAAAGATAGATATTCCTTGTTGGCTTCCATCATCCAATTAATGTGGTTTTAAATGTGCTGAATCCCATTTGGCCTCTCATAACGTGCCATTGGCTTTCATGGTAGTCAATAGGAATCCCTAGTGAGCACAATAGCAATCCAAATGCAGTCCCCACATATTTTTCTAATCTTCCTAAGTATTAGTAAATGATTCATTTACTCCCGAGACTCCAATGGCTCTTGGGTAAATACAGACTGTATTTCCCCCCCTCCCTGTTTTATAAAAATGTTTTTCGGTTGCCAAGAACTGGGACTGCTTTGTGCCACTTATTTCTCTGATTTATTTGCAAGTATTCCATGTGTCTCAACAGGCCGCATCAATGAACAGACGCCTCTATAATGAGTCTGCTTTTACTCAAGTGATTTTGATTCTCCTCTCAGATCGCTGAATGAGTCTGTAATATAGGTTGAGGAGCCTTGTTAAATGAATGATCAATATCAGTGGTAGGTATTAATACTAATAGAAAGAAGATGACACACTTTCAATTGATCATATTCAAATATGCTTTAAGGAATTAATTGATATATCTACTGACCTTTGTCAGTCAGTAATAACATGTAATTGTTTAGATACACATGAACTCAATCCATTATACCTTCAATTCATATTTGACATCCATGCATGTAAAGCACAAAACTGCTTACTGGTGATGTTTACTCAAAAGCTGACACTACTAGGTTCAGTGGGACTTTCAGGTTAGTAAACATACATTGCAGTCTTCATTCTTTATGATCAAATGCAATGCCTTGACTGCCTGAAACATATCAATAAAATTTAGATCCCGATATACGTGATCAAGTGTGTTTTCTGCTTCTGAATTCTGCTCATTTCCTCCTTTTTCTTTCCCTTAAAAGGGAAAAATATATTAATATATACATATATAGGCATACAGATTACAGAACAGCTGTTAAGGGCCTAATATATATATTTTCAAAGAGCAGCTGGCCTGGGAGAACTGCTTTGGATCATGTTATATAACGTCTCAAAGAGAAAAGCCGACTAGAAGCAGCGATGCAATTGGTCGCCACAGTGTCTTAACGCAGGGCTGCCATAATGGACAAAATATTCCATTTTTCATTGGCCAGCCGAGCCTATAGCGCCGCCAGTGAATAACAGATTGACGTTTGGTCATTATTTCTTATCAAGGGCGTTTTACTTGTAATGCTACTTGACAGCTATATTCTAGGTCTGACAGCACTGAACCAGCTTAATTCCCACTGAACTGCTCTAAATACGTGGTATTGCAATCAGTTTAACAACCCCTGGAGGCAATGAAATCTCTCCTTTGAACACACTCAAGGGGAAGAAATCTAAGATTTATAAAGGGCAGCAACTATTCAAGAAAGGGGGCAAAGTTTATGTGTGAGCCCATAATTGATGTTTCCTTTGTTGCCAAAGAAAGCTTGGGTATGCTTTAAGAATTAATCTTTAACAAGTTCTAATCTGCACTAACAAGATCTGTTCAAGATGACTGAGAGATAGAGAAATGCGATGCTCAGAGTTTTGTCAGTTTCAGTCTACTCAGGTAATGGAGTTCAGGTACGTGCCATTGAGAGAATAGGAAATTTTCCCTTTTGCTCCTAGGTGATTACCGATAGTAACATTCTCTCTTTGTCTCCGCCTTCCCCTCCTTCCACATGTTTTGGCCGTTATCTAGGCTTGCTAGTCACTAGTATATAGCCTGGAACTGAAAGAATACATTTCCCCACCTGCTTATGTCTTTAAGAATGATATTATAATCATAAAATGAAGGTGGTAGAATCTACCAGGTAGATAATACAGGGTCCAGACACATTTAAGTCAAATCAGCACAACAATGTGACATTCATTTATTTGCCACAAGCATTGTTCATTTGGATTGCTGAAATTTCTACGTGTGGCTACATTTGAAAATCTGTGCAAATTCTGGACTAAGTAAATACTGTTATTAAATGATACAACCAGACTATTGAGTTGACCAAAAGTATATATTGGAAATTTTAACCTTCAATTTCATTGGCTACTGTTCTGTTTCTGGGTACAATTCAAACTGATAGTAGTTATGATATTCTGAAGACTGTAATAAATCTACATCACTACTTTCTTCCATATAAACCTGCCAGAATCTTGGGATTTTTTCAAAGATAGCTTTGTTCATCAATATCTGAAATATATTTGACCACACTTCAGGGAAGAATGTCTGCTCAACAGCTATGGCTAAGATTTGGAAGTACCTTTTAAAGAAGGTATTTCTAGTCCCATCTCCAAGGCCATCTACTGATTCCGTGTCAGTGGGGCACTTCAGGTTTAGTTCAAACTTGGAAAGATCTATTCAAGCACCAAATCATTTCCTATAATAAGTTCAGCACCATGGACAATTCCTTTGAATTTTGGCCTGAAACACACTTACTATCCTAGTGACATGAGAGCCACCGGTCACCATATATTATGATTTAAACAAGTCTTTGGCTCGTTAGTTGACCTTAGTCATCTTGGCCGCTGCAATGAGATAATAAATCACATGTGGAGGTGTCTCCTAGAATCTGGTTACCCTTAACAATATATTCTAGCATTATGTTGTGCTCTGATCACCCTCTTTCCAGTGCCACTGTTGATTAATGCTTTAGCCTGATTTGGTATTCCCTATTATAGCCTCATTTCATCTGCTGCCTGCAGAAATAACATCATCATGCTGCCTGTCTGATTCCTGATTCACTATGGTGGCCAAAGGATGGTGTCCCTATTTATTAATTGTCGGTTAATTACACTAATCTCTGACTTGTTCTCCAATGAGCTTAATGCCATATACATTACTTCCTCTATTACATCTCAAATTCACAAAAATCCTAAAGTCAACCAGGCTAAGAAAATGTGTGTTTCATGACTAAGAACTTGAAACAAAAACTCTCAGGTCCCCATCTAATTCTCGAACCTCTATGCCAGTTCTGTTTGCTTAGAAAATGGTGCTAAAACAGCACATGATTGAGAAAGCAGACATGGACAGCTTGCAAAATCTTCTAAAGTGAAACAACTATGGCTGCAAACCTCACCCATTTCTCCCAAGAAATAAACCACTGTAGTTTAAGGGTTTCTTTTACAAAAGAATTCAAAATCAATCTTCTTAACATAAACTTCTCAGACATCAATAATCTAAAATCTGGTATTCTTTGGTAGCTGCAAATTTTTATTCACTTTTGCGAAAATATATTTTTTTAAAAAGTAGTATGCTTTTGCTGATGGCCAATGAAGAGTCTAATACAGTGTTTTCTTAAGTAGCCTGAGCTGTTTAAGTGCTCTTTTAGGACCTCTGAGCTGAGGTCCAGATTAAAGTTTGTAAGATTTCTGGTTTTGTTTTAGACAGTTTGACAGCATTGAACTGCATTATATGGCACTAAACTGTATTATGAAATTGCATTAAATGACAGTGTAAATAGACCCATTGAAGGTATTCGTTCAATACGTTCAGCACCTTGGATAGCAGTCATAATCTTAGTGCAGTGGTTCTCAACCTGTGGGTCTTCAGATGTTTTAGCCTTCAACTCCCAGAAATCATATCAGCTGGTAAACTGGCTGGGATTTCTGGAAGTTGTAGGCCAAAACATCTGGGGACCCACAGATTGAGAACCACTGCTGTAGTGGGAAAACTGTGTGGAATCACTGTCCAACTGATACAGGAGGCAGTAACCATTACTGCTTGTAATAATAATAATAATAATAATAATAATAATAATAATAATAATAAGAACTCAGCCGCTATCAGGACCTCAAGATTGAACTTCAAAGACTCTGGCAGAAACCAGTGCTGGTGGTCCCGGTGGTGATGGGCACACTGGGTGCCATGCCAAAAGATCTCAGCCGGCATTTGGAAACAATAGACATTGACAAAATCACCATCTGCCAACTGCAAAAGGCCACCCTACTGGGATCTGCACACATCATCAGAAAATACATCACACAGTCCTAGACACTTGGGAAGTGTTCGACTTGTGGTTTTGCGAAACTAAATCCAGCATATCTATCTTGTTTGCTGTGCCATACAACGTCATTGTGTTAATAATAATAATAATAATAATAATAATAATAATAATAATAATAACAACAATAACTTTATTCTTATACCCCGCCCCATCTCCCCGAAGGGCCTCGGGGAGGCCCGAAGGGTAATAAGTGCACAGCTAAGCTATCGAGCCCAGGGTGGGGACTGTATATTTTAGGTGATCCCCAGCATGAGCTGCTCTGTAGGCTTTTTGTACCAAGTGTCTAAGATTGCTGGTGGCCTCAAATAGTCTTCCCCCCTCCACAAAGGAATGGATGTACTCTGGAGGTTCATGGTGGTGGTGAAAAATGCAGGGTGTGTGAATACACTTTCCAGATCCTCTGCAACTGCTTATTTCTGACCTGGTCAAACAATACATGAACTCATTTGTACATGGTGTTGGAAAACTGGGGCAATGTATTCTTATTTGGAGATCTTTGAATCAGGTTGCCCACGCTGTAGCCACACACACACACTAATCCCATTTATATGATCATAAGAAAGGTGTCTTCTTTCATCTGATGTTTGGCCAAAAAGGCTAGGTTAACATCACACCCTTTTATATGCCAACTCCAAAGTAAACCTCATTGAGTTCAAGGAAGTTTAAAAAATGTAGGGCTTTATTACATCATTCCTTCATGTCATGTTATTCTGTTTGAAATCTTCTTCAACTAGTCTTGTGAAGATAATTTATTGTTGATGCTCTCCATCACACCTTTGCTGCATTTGCACTTTGAGATGATCATTTGCACAGATTTTTTGTTTGTCTTAATTGTGTCATTATTTACTCCTGTTCCTCATTCCTTCCTTTGTGTTTGGTTCATCTTTTTTTAAAAGAAAGAAAGAAAAGAAATGTTGAGATAGGGCTACAATGGTAGAATGTGTTATAATGTTATGATAATATACAAAAATCAGAAATCAGAAGATGGAGTTAAGAGATTAAATATACTAGAAAAGCCATCTTCCCTGCCTGAGCGCCAGAAGTGATCTCAGACTTCTCAATCAGAGATTTTCCCTAGAATCCTTGAGAGAGGGATAACCTGGCCACATCATATCCACTAATGGATCGTTTATGGAAGAAAGCATTATATGACGTCTGCACTTTGATTTGGTTACTGAATTGTTGCAGGAAAAGGTGATCATTTTATTTCAATGGCCCTGCAATGCAACAATGCCTGAAGAGCAACAGCTTCATGTGATAATGCTGAGGCACACTGGGACTAATGCATTGCTATGAAGGTATAACAGCATGGTGTGATAATGTCCTTCACTGGGCTTTCACCCATTAACTGGTTGTTGAGGAGGGGTTTTTGCAACAGCAAGTATTGCTATTTTAAAGCTTTTCTTTATCTGTTGTTATTGAAATTCTTTATAACTCAACTCATTGTAATTCACAGATCTTTTTAATGTGATCATTTATTGAATTTCTTACTGTGGTTTTAAGCCACAATGATGGATTTTAACTATATTGTCTTTTGACCTTTATTGAAAGCTACTTTGAATCTCGTACTGGGACAAAGTCAGGATATTTGTTTTATTTAATTGCAATTTTATGCTCCCTTTGTAGGCAATTTTATACTCTCTTTGTGAGTCCCTTCAGGGAGATGGTGGCGGGATACATAAATAAAGTAATAATAATAATAATAATAATAATAATAACAACAACAATGGAATAAGTGCATATTGTAGTCTATGCTCAAAAAGAAAGACATGGAAAAGCTAATGACTGCTGCTGATCAGATCCTAGGATATAGGGCCTGTCTAGGTTGCCTGAACTAGGGGACAATCTGGGGCAAACAGATAGCCTTGAACACTGCCTCCATGCACTGAAAGTATTGCTGAAGGTCAAGTTAGTGAAAAGCAAAAACAGCAGCCATCCAGGATTTGATCTTAGATGACTCAACAATCTGACCTGTATCCAAGAAACCTCACTGGATGAGATGAGAAGGGAAGAGTAGGGAGAAATTCCTCTGAAATGTTTATATTTACAAGGGAATGATGTGAGATCTTTTACAGAGCCAAGAATTGAGATTGCAGTTACCTTGGACTTCTGCATCTCTGAGTCAGCTTGAGTTGCAATTTTTGTCAAAGGCTCCTGGTTATATGGCTTTATGAAAACTTTCTTATTTCTAGCTATAATTCTGCCACATTTTCCCAATGAACAGGTTCATTGCAATACAGTTGTAGTTTGCATATTATTGCCCCACTGGTCCCTCCAACAATGTGTATATCCTCAACACAAGACTATCTCACAAAAGTGGCCTGCAGATTTTCAACTGGTTTGCATTTCTTATTGACATGACAGATAACTAGTACTGGGTGGGCACTGAAGTCCACAAAGTGAAATTAAGTGAACTTCAGTGATGACAACAACAACAGCTTATTTATATAAGGCCACCACTGTACAAGTAAAAGGCTAACAAACAGTTTCAATGTAATTAAGATATGACACAAAAAGAAAAGTGGAGGGCAGCATGGTTGGGGACTAATTTATTTATTTATTTATTTATTTACAGTATTTATATTCCGCCCTTCTCACCCCGAAGGGGACTCAGGGCGGATTACAATGATCACATATATGGCAAACATTCAATGCCAACAGACAAACAACATACATTAGACAGACTCAGAGGCATTTTTAACATTTTTCCAGCTTCACGATTCCGGCCACAGGGGGAGCTGTTGCTTCACCGTCCAGTAGTGGCTGTACTTCCTCATTCCTTTCCTCGTGTTTTGCTGGCAGTTTTATGGTGTTGTAAATTAGCCTCCCGCATAAAGCGTCCCTAAATTTCCCTAATTGACAGATGCAACTGTCTTTCGGGGCTGCATAGGTCAACAGCAAGCCGGGGCTATTAATGGTCGGAGGCTCAACCCGACCCAGGCTTCGAACTCATGACCTTTTGGTCAGTAGTGATTTATAGCAGCTGGTTATTAGCCAGCTGCGCCACAGCCCGCCCCCTAATTCTGTTTCTTCTCTCCTTTTGAGGTCAGGGCTGTGATAGTTGGGATGGTATTTTCGGTCAGCTACTTCTCAGCCAGCAAGTTCTACTTATCACCCGTAATGTACCCTGCTTTCATCCATAGGACACTCAAACTTTATGTAATTCCATCTCTACTTAATTAATCCAGACATATCTGTTTCTGTCCCAGGACTTCTTCAGTCCAGCTTTTTGACTCTGACGATAAGATCAACTCTGTGATGTAGTGATGGATTTGAAAGCTGGTATAGCTATGTCCCCCCAAAGAGTCCAAATGGAGACAAACTTCATTGATTCATATCAACCAGTCAGAATTAGTATTTTTCAGACAAACCATACTGCAAGTCCCAAACAGGATAGGCTCATTGAATGAATGAGTCAACAACTTACCCGAGCATTATTGATTCTTGTTGGGATTTACATTTGAATTTAGAGAATTATTTCCACTGAGCATCAATTATTTTGTAGAGCTATCAGAACTCATTTGTCCATTTGAGAACAGGTTCGCAATACATTATTTCTGGGGAAAATCATCTGTCCACCCTATGTATTTCGAACACTGCAGTTTAGAGGGAATAGGAAAAATGCCAAAAGTGGGTCAGTGCTTCTTTTTTAGGTCTCTCAGGGATGGACTAAGTTGTCACCTCTCATATCTCTTGAAGAAGGAGATAGTTCCTTTTTTTGATGAGGTTAAGGTATGGTGCTTATTAGGGGTATTAGGGGTATGCAAAGCTTTGGAGCTCCGCTTCATAATTTGGAGATTCAGAAATACAAATCACCAAATTATGAAGGACCCTTTAGAAGCACTTATGAATTGAAACACAGGACTCCAAAACATTTGGAGAGATTCATAAAAGATTTGTTGATTTGGATTTTTTTCAATTAACATCATATTCTGGAGGTGGAAGGGGGTGGGGGCTGAGGTGGGAGGGGGCAGAAGCTGATGTGTTTGACAAGGGCAGCTGCATGATGTTTTTTTTCCTTGTCAGCCAATCAGAAGACGAAAGCCAAATCATGTGGCTTTCTGCAAAGGTGGTCTTCTATATACTCCTCTCAGCATTTCCTCTGTGTGATGTGGCGTTTGCAGGAGAGAGAGATAAGACGTGTTCTTGGAATGCTGCCCTGTTTCTGTGTGTTTCTTAAAATCTACACTTATAAAAGATTTTTGATAATTATGTTGGTTTCTGTCCATATATCCATTCTATAACCTTCCTCTGTTGAAATTATGTCCAACCCCAAACTGCAGCCCGGTTCTCTTATCGTGAGCAGAATTCTGGGAAATGTAATTTAGAAAGATAAGGACCTCTGTAGAAGAGTATTCAAAAGGCCCCACCCGAAACTACATTTCCTAAAATTCCGCTCATGTCAGAAGAATGGGGCTACCCACATTAAAGCCCCAGTGTAGATTTAATCACATGTGCTTAAATAGGAAAAAATATTAAAAATCAGTGGATAATTTTATTTTTGCTCCTTTCTGCATAGCTGACCATTGTGTTGGATAGACCACATCAGTTCTAGATTATTCAATATGGTTTTCTGTGGGCGAGCAGATGGCGACTACTGGATGGCATATGTTCTGTATCAGAAACTAGAGCTGATGTGGTCTATCCAATGCAATTTTCTGAATCAACACCCCACATAACCAAACCGAATCTAAAATTGACCAAAAGCTGATTCTTAATCCTTTTGGTACTAATGTTAGAGAGTGGTCCCTGGTCAAAGTGGTTCCCCGGAGAAGTGGCCCCTGGTCAAAAAAATGTTGGAAACCACTGGATTAGAGTGCAGGACTACTTGGGCCTTTGGTCTGATCCAGCAGAATTTTCTCTTCTTAGCCACTACTAGAATGTAATAAATGTCAGGAATAAGGGCAACTTAATTTCATGAGTTTTGTCTCATGGGGTGGCACTTGGCTGTATCTCCTCTCTTCTCCCCAATAGTGAGAGAACAAGGGAACATGCATTCACCTCCAGATCCCAGCATAATTCCTAGTAAGACAATCTCTGCCTTGTGGTTTAAGAGAGCAATGTATTAATGGGTACTCGCCAATAACATCAAAAGATGGCTGTTGTAGCCATTGAAGTGCACAAAGTTCTGCTCTAACATTTTTTTCTAAGCAAAATGGAATACATTAGCGATATTCAGCTGAACTCAGTGGATCATTTTAAATACTAATCTCAACCAGGTAAGCAAGACTGACTATAAATTGGATTAATTACTGTAGCTCAAGATTTAGCTCAACAGCTCTTAATTTCAACTTCCAAAGGCTACACAAACCAATTTTGTACTCTTAGATTATAATGAGGAGTCTTTATTCTTTAATCAGTTCATCCACTATCTAGCTGTCTAATGTAACGTTCCTTTGAAGTCTAGCAAGATCTAACATAATTGAAGAAATGTCGAACTACTTGACTTTCTCCCTTTTTTAAAAAACATAAAGGAATTAAACATTAATCAGACTTGTGCATCTCAATTAAACCAATTAAAATTATCACAGAATGAACTACACACAGCAATAGGTAGCTTTAATGTTTGAATACATTATCAACTTCTACCTAATTTCTTTTAAAACGTTTGTGTTTTTTTTGGAGGAAAGAACATTGCCATCCTTCATAGCCTGTAATGGTTGAAGTATTTCATGCTATTGATTCAATAGACATTTCCTCCCTAGATATTCAAGTTATAGTGGAAACAAATTGGTATAGTACATGGACCACTTAAAATCTTTCAGCTGTATGATTACGTCATTCTTGGTTGCGACTAGGTATTACTGTTGCTAGGTTTTCAAAATAGCCAAAATTAGTGATATGGGGGGTTTGCAATCAGATAGCAGTTATTAGTAAGCATGTGTTCTACAGGTAGAACCCAAAATATCAAATGAAAGAATCATAGAGTTGGAAGAGACATTTTGTGCCATCCAGTCCAACCCCCTGCTAAGAAGCAGGAAAATTGCATTCAAAGCACCCCTGACAGATGGCCATACAGCCTCTGTTTAAAAACCTCCAAAGAAGGAGCCTCCACCACACTCCAAGGCAGAGAGATCCAGTGCTGAACAGCTCTCACAGTGAGGAAGTTCTTCCTAATGTTTAGGTGGGATCTCCTTTCCTGTAGTTTGAAGCCATTGTTCCGCATCCTAGTCTCCAGGGCAGCAGAAAACAAGCTTGTTCCCGCCTCCCTATGACTTCCCCTCTCATATTTATACATGGCTCTCCATGTCTCCTCTCCGCCTTCTCTTCTGCAGGGTAAACATGCCCAGTTTTTTAAGCCGCTCCTCACAGGGCTTGTTCTCCAGACCCTTGATCATTTTAGTTGCCTTCCTCTGGATGCTTTCCAGCTTGTCAAGATCTCCATTCAATTGCGGTGCCCAGAATTGGACACAGTATTCCAGGTGGGGTCTGACCAAGGCAGAATAGAGGGGTAGCATGACTTCCTTGGATCTAGACTTCTATTTATACAGGCCAAAATCCCATTGGCTTTTTTTGCCACCACATCAACTGTTGGCTCATGTTTAACTTGTTGTCCACGAGGACTCCAAGATCCTTTTCACACGTATTGCTGTCGAGCCAGGCATCCCCCATTCTGTATCTTTAAATTTCATTTTTTCTGCCTAAGTGGAGTATCTTGCATTTGTCTCTGTTGAACTTCATTTTGTGAGTTTGGCCCATCTCTCTAATCTGTTAAGATTGTTTTGAATTCTGCTCCTGTCTTCTGGAGTATTAGCTATCCCTCCCAATTTGTTGTCGTCTGCAAACTAGATAATGCCTTCTAACCCTTCATCATTTTAAATCATTAATAAAGATGTTGAACAGAACTGGGCCCAGGACCAAACCCTCTTTATAGCATTCCACTCGTGACTTCTTTCCAGAATAAAGAGGAAGCATTGGTGATCAAGCACCCTTTGGGTTCGTTCACTTAGCCAATGACAGATTCACCTAAGTGTTGTTTTGCCCAGTCCACATTTGACTAGTTTGTTGCCAGAAGGTCATGGGGGACCTTGTCGAAAACCTTAAGAAAATCCAGATGTGGTACATCCATGGTGTTCCCTGCATCTACCCAGCTTGTAACTCTATCGAAAAAAAGAGATCAGATTAGTCTGGCATGACTTATTTTTGATAAATCCGTGTTGACTATTAGCAATGACTGCATTCCTTTCTAATTAACTTAGACATGTCTTCATTTATTTAAAAATGTCCATGCATATTATATGATGCACACATTTTTGTCTTTATGGACAGAATTCTATCTATTCTTTTTCTATCATCTATCTGTTTATCTATCTCTCAAGAGAACCAGTGTGGTGTAATGGTTTGAGCATTGGAGTAGAATTCTGGAAGATTAGGGTTCAAATCCTTGTTTGGCCATTAAAATCTACCTGTGACCTTGGGCAATTCACACACTCTCAGTCTCATAGAGAGGCAATGGCAAACTCCCTCCAAATAAATCTTATCATGAAAAACATTGTGACGGGTTCCTTTGGGGAAATGGTTCTCAATCTGTGGGTCGCCAAGTGTTTTGACCCACAACTCCCAGAAATCCCAGCCAGTTTCCAGCTATCAGGATTTCTGATGGCCAAAACATCTGGGGACCCACAGGTTGAGAACCACTGCCTTAGGGTAATCAGAAGCAGGATATGATCTGAAGGCATATAACTATCTGTCTATCATGTTGTTGAAGGTTTTCATGGCCAGAATCACAGGGTTGTTGTGTGTTTTCCGGGCTGTATGGCCATGTCACAGAAGAACATGGCCATACAACCCGGAAAACACACAAGAACCCTATCTGTCTATCTTTCTTATCATTCCATATAAAAAGAAAACCATTCCAACTCTGAAATAAAGGGCATCCCTTAAAATATGGAATACTTGCCAATCCTACAAGGGATAAGCTTTCTACTGCTCAAATAGGGAGCATTCCCTCCAATAAGGGACATTTGGCAACCCTAGTGGGCACAGAAGGATGTATGTTGTACATGTTTGTGCATGCACATACAGAGAGACACATACATAGAGACAGTGAAAGTACAAACAGGTTAATAAGTGTTTGAATTCATTGCTATAAAAGGCAGACAGAGTTTGGTCTTATAGGCTGACATATATACACAAAGTCCATATAATTACTAATAATTTGTAACAAGTGTTAATTGATAAACAGCTCCCTCTGGTAGCTTAATTAATGCGGTAGGATATCTAGGCAATTTACAACTGGGATTGATCTCAATTAGTCAGCAAAAATCTGTGGAGTCTGTTCAAAGTAGATGGAGGAAATTTAGCCCTGTGAGGCTTTGGGGATTTTTCTCTTTACAGTTCTTCCCTCCTTTTTTTAAATGGAGTGCAAGAAAGTCACAAGCACAAGTCTGCTAACTCTGTATGCCATACTCAATCAATTGTGCCTTTCCTTTGTGTTCCACAACCCTTTTGTTTCATTAGCTGCTTCATGTTTGTTTCTAGAATGTTGTAATCTCTTTTCAATGTGGAAACTTCCTGCTAATCTGTCCACATTTCCATGGAACCCTGATTCCTATTTGCTATATTGGCACAGTTTACTGTTGTACAAACTGCACGTTGCAACACAGTCCTCTATAAACTTAAAAAAAAATATATCAATAACAAGTTTGGTGCCACTTTTCCGAAGATGTTTATTTCTCTATTTCCTTCAGTGACATGGATATGGAGGCAGAAATTGCAGGGTTTATCTCCCTCCACAAAATAAAAACACACACAAATACATATGTTTGATGTTAGATCATTGGCTTTGTCACAAAACACACACCACACAACAGTTGGCTATGTTGGACTTAGAATTATTATAAATATATGACATATATTACACTAGCAATAGAGGATGTGGCAGAATTATTCTCAGAGTGAAAACTCCCTGAATAAAGTTGGCGCACAAGTTCTTATTCTGTTCTAGTTCTTCTAAGTAGAGTAGAAAGCGATGTTTGATCTGTGTAGTAGTCATTAAAAATGGAAAACTGAACATCTCAGCAGGCCAGAATAAATGCTGTGGACAGGAAAGGAAGCCGTACCCACACACTTTACACTTTACAACTTTGGTGGGTGTGAGGTCCAAATACCCTAAGCTCCTAAAATTCAGTGGCAAATTGTGCTGCCAAAAACCTTTTAAAGCCATGTTTTACTTGCATTAAAAGGGGTGTTCCCAGGATACCACTGAATCTCAACAGTGTATCACTATTAGCTATTTAAAGTCAGCATGAGTCTACTGATATTACTTTCGAATAATGGTGGGAATTAATAAATGGAGAAGCAAACTAGAACCTAGATGATGAAATAATCTTCCAAAACACTGTTACTTCAAACAACTGTTTGGTATGTTGTTGAAGGCTTTCATGGCTGGAATCACCAGGTTGCTGTGAGTATTCCAGGCTTTATGGCCATGTTCCAGAAGCATTCTCTTCTGACTTTCGCACACATCTATGGCAGGCATCCTTAGAGGTTTTGAGGTTTGTTGGAAACTAAACAAGTGGGTTTATATATCTGTTGAATGTCCAGGGTGGGCAAACACGAATCAAGGAACATGAAAGGCACTGCAGAATAATTCAACCAGAGAAGTCAGCCATAGCAGAGCACTTAATGAATTAACCTGAACATAACATATTATGTGAGAACACAGAAATGTTGGACTACTCTAACAACCACCATGTCAGACTACACAGAGAAGCCACTGAAATCCACAAGCGTATGGACAATTTCAACAGAAAGGAGGAAATAATGAAAATGAACAAAATCTGGCTACCAGTGTTAAAAAACTCTATAATCAGGACAGTAAATAAGGAACAACACCCAGTAGACAGGAGAATTCAAGACAAGAAACATTCAGGGCCAGCTGACACCTCCCAACAAAGGATTCCCCCAGGTAGGAAGCAGCCAGGCTTTGAAGCTGAAAGGCCATTCAATACTAATCAAGGTGGCCAATGGCAACATTCACACTTGCCTCAAACAGACAAGAGTTCTTTCTCCCACCCTGGAAATTCCACAGATATATAAACCCCACTTGCCTAGTTTCAAACTCACAGCAACCCAACTGTTTGGTACTTCGTACAGCTGAAGCCTTTCTGGATGAGTGATAATATTAGTCAGATACTTCCTCTGAAGTAAGTTATTTCCATGTATATACTGGGTCCCCCCCTCGTGCTTTGAATGTGATTTCCTGCTTCTTAGCGGGGGGGTTGGACTAGATGGCCCATGAGGTCTCTTCCAACTCTACTATTCCACGATTCTATGATTCTATGATTCACCAGCTCCCCCCTCCCCCTTTTCATCTTCAGGAGACCCAGTGGTAGCGGGTGGATTCCATGGTAATTGTATAGTGAATTTACTCTTGGTTATAATCCAAACTTTAAAGAGTTTGTCCAAGATATTGACCTTTACTCTCAATGGCTTTGTGATCTTGGAGAGCTTTTTAATGTTAAGCCTAAAATCCAGAATGGATCTATTGCTCCACTGATCTAGAAACAACACCCACTGTTCACATGATCTGTGTGGATCCTGCCTAAGGACATCAGGTTTGATGGCACTGCTTTGTCCCAAGTTCTCCTTTGAAAGTGGTATATTCCTGTTTGTGTGAGATTGTGTATGTGTTGGCTTTTGATTGTTATGAACAAAACAGTACCAGTCTTCATTTTCCTGTGGGTTTTTTTTTTTACCTCTGCACATTGCTACCAGCCCCAAGCCTTTGGGATAGGGTAGGCAACAAATGAGATAAAGTCATAAATAAATGCAAAATAAAATTAATAATTATAATATTGCTCCTGGGGTGAGAAGGACTACTTAAAACCTGAATTTAGCTCTCCCTCTGGGCTTGGCAGCAGACTAGTTCATTGTAATTGTAAATTTGTCCTTTTCATCTAATTCTGTGTAAAGAGCAACTTTTGCCCTCAGGGCAGCCTTGTAAGAGAAAAATACTTATCCAAAAAGCTGTTTACTTGGCTTGTGATTTTTCTCTAATCCCTTTGTTATTATTTAAAGTATTTGTATAGGGATAACAGCAGCCTTCCCTTCAGTCTTGTTCCTCCCCTTTTGTGTCCTTCTTTGCAATAGGGAACTAGTGCTTTAGCCTAATCTCGGAGGGTTGGAGTGGGTATTTCACTTCAAAGTGTTGAAGTTGCATTTTACACACTCACCCCCCCCCCCCCAAGAAGTACAGGGTATCTGAGGCAAGTCTTACATTTGAGTAGGAATGCTTAAGGCCAATGTGGGAACAGAAAGATAGACTAGATTGATAGTGGGCAATGTGCCTGCATGTGGTCCAAAAGTCTGTTTCTGTCAGCTCCTGCAAACACCTCTGAATGCCCCTTTCCTATCCTCCGTGAGTGAGTGGCCTCTTCTGCAACTCTCCAACAGCAGTGTCAATAGAGCTGGGGCCACCCAGTGGACATCCTTCTGTACAAGACCACAACACAGTACTGTAGCCAAAAATACCAGAAGATTTGGCAAAATCAATGACTATTCAAAAACCCAGCAAGAATGAAAGCAACAGTGTGCTTGTAGTACTTGCAGATGAAACCACGAGGTTCAGAACATCATATAATGGAAGCTCTGACCAGAGCACATGTACATTAGGAAATCCAAAAAGTAAAATAGCAACTAGCTTTAGCCTCGTAGGTACACAGGGATATTTTCATAAAAAGGATAAATTTCCATCAAAGCACTGTACAAAAAATACACAATTATTTTGGTGTCACTCCCTCTGATGAGCGACATCATCAGAGGGAGTTATAAATGGAGACTGAGTGGAACAGGTGGCCAGTTTTAAGTTCCTGGGTGTTACTGTTAAGGTAGACCTGACCCGGTGTGTTCATACTGCGGCTTTGATTAAGAGGGTCCAGCAGAGATTGTATTATCTGAGATTTTTAAGGAACTAACAATTGAATGAAAAACTGCTGGTGACTTTCTACTGCTGTGCTATAGAGAGTGTTCTAACCTATTGCATCTGCAAATGATTTGCTAAAATTTCACAGTAGCAGATAGGAAGGAGCTCCAGTTACCACTCCTGCCCAAAGAATTATTAGTTGCCCTTTCTGGAAGAATATTAGGAATATATTATAACCTGTTAGGATTATGATACCAATATGGTTAGATATTGGTGCAGAGTAACAAAAATACAGAAGTCTAGGGGTTTATGTGAGCAGAGGCGAGAAAAAGAAAAATAGCCAGCCTCCCTTTCCTTTTGAAAGAGTCATGCACATAAAATAAACACCAGAGACATGAAAGTAAAATAGTAAAAATATGTTTACTCACAATCTTGTATGATGATGGTCATACAGGTAAAAAACATCTTAGTTCCAAAAGAATACAGAGATACTACATATCTCTTAAGAAGTAACATCAGGAGCATGGCAGGATCAAGAGAGGATGAAGAAACAAGAAGAGGTGAAGAGAGAGAGAACAAAAGAAAGTCTCTTCTTTTATGCCCCAAATTCTAAAGGCATATGTAACTTCCTGTCTCCAGGAAGTATACTCCCATTTCCCACATCACATGCAAAACCCCTAAAATGGTGCCATCAACTCTGGAATGCAGCTTTGGCTTCAGGTTACTAAGCAACAAACAAAACTAACTACATAAACCATCCCACATTGAAAATGCATGCATGATTGCTAGATAACCCAACAAAGAACTGTCT
Source organism: Anolis carolinensis (assembly GCF_035594765.1). Taxonomy (NCBI): domain Eukaryota; kingdom Metazoa; phylum Chordata; class Lepidosauria; order Squamata; family Anolidae; genus Anolis; species Anolis carolinensis. The sequence continues at coordinate 152,891,413 of NC_085844.1, read as the reverse complement.
GCCTTAAAAAGCTCAAAATATTCTTAAGGATCCATCTTACCCTGGATATTTTTGTTTGAATTGTTACCATCTGGCAGGTATAACATGATAAAAACAAGGACAAATAGCTGAGATAAAGCTTTGATCCTAAAGCTGTGACTATATTGAACTCTTGTGGTTTCACACTGATGCGGCATTAGGGGTTGTGAAATAGCAATTAGAATGTGGAAGGATAGGTGCTTTATAATTTGTACATATATAATGTGATTGGGGATGGTATTTAATTTCGCTGTACAATGTACAATTAAAATAAAATTATTCTATTCTATTGTGAGTGAAATCCCTGCACCCCCTAGTGATGCCACTACTTTTTAGGAAGTCAACTCAGTTTTTAAATAAGTGGGAGAGTGGCCTTGCTCTACCCGATAAAATTTTCCACTGGTTTTCAAAACCAGAAGGAAACTTTCAGCCCTTTCTTGGGTTTGCGGGGGCATTTTTGGAAGTCCATGTGGCTTTCAGACAGACTAGAGGTAGAACGTGGGCTTCCAAGTGCCACAGTTGTCCATCCATGGATTAGAGAGATCTTTGGTCAAACCTAGAACAGCAGTTCTTGTATTGTCCTTTCTGGGTCAGGATATTGTAAAGGCAAGAAGCTCTGGATGCCCATGTCTTTGTATCTTGTTCCAACCATTGTGAATTAGGACAGAGTTAAGCTCTCAGGATACATCCTCTGGGTATTCTCCAAGTTGGATTACCTGAAGGTGTTATAGGAGCTGTGCCCAGATAGAGTAACTTTCCCAAACTCTGGAGCTTTTCCAAAGGATGTTGTTGGAATATGGAGTCATTTAACAGACTGGCACTGAAAATAAGATTCTGTGGGGCAGGAGTCCCTTGCATGTCTTCTCTGGATAAGCTACATAAGTTGTCAGCCATACTGTGGGTGGTTCCACATGACTATTAAAATGCAGTTCAAAGCCAGCTCAAAGTTGGGGTGTCCACAAAACATAATCTCCAATGTGTGATGCAGCAGCCAGAAAAAGCGTATTAAAAACTCACTGGAAATTCTGGAACAAGCCATAAAGTCTGCTGCAGCCGATCAGTGTATATCCCATGCAGAGCTGGACTTGAGGCAGAAAAATGTGGGGCACTTGCCAGGACAGGCCTAGTGCCGACATATTCAAAACAACCAGAAACACAGCTTGCTGGAAGCTAAACAAAAAGCTCCCTACCCCACTAGGAAACCAGTGTTTCCATGGGAATGCCTGCTGTCTGCTCCTTTGGTGCTGTGACCTGCCTTGCTCTAGTACTGATCTGAGATGCTGCTGCCCATCAGCGCTCATCATGCCGATGCCCATCAGCGTATCCTGCTGGATGGGTAAGAAAAAAAATATTCCTGGATTCGGATTGCTCCATATTCAGTGGATCTTTTGTGCTACTGTCTCTGTATCTCAGAGGTTCCTGGGGCAATTATGTAGGTGCTCTGTAATGAATCAGTTTTCTTTAATTCTGACTCAGTTTAAATGGCTATGTAGAACCACCCTGTGACCATTATGTCTGTTGGCTTTGGTGCAGTTGAAAGCACCAAGCAGGCTATGATAAGTGTTAAAAAAATCATATCCCAGAAGTTGTTGGTTTCTGTATTGGATGGGAACATATTACCACCTTGTCTTCAGGCAGTAGAATGTTTTGGGTCAGCTCAGAGCATGAGGGGAATTAACATGCGAGTGTATTGGATACACCATGAATAGAGGTCGTGTTGTTAGGGATCACCTCATTTGGCGGACTTACTTAGTTGATATTTATATGATGAGGAGCAAGACAAGTTTTTTAAAAATGCAAAAATATATTCAAATTATTATTCTTGTCATGAAAGCAGAAGCCCACAGAAGCTATTTTAAGGGCAAAACTAAACAATGCCCATAAATTACAACAGAAACAACAAAGGATATTACTGAAGCAAATCTAATTTCTGTTGCCTTATAACATTCTAGGAAGTGCAGTGGAACAGTGAAGGACACCACAAATCCATTCATTTATTTCAAAATTTGCAAAACAAATCCCTTCTCACACATAGTATTTGTACAACATGAAATTATTATTCAATAAGTTGACATTTTAAACCTATTACTGCCTAAACCCATCTATTACGAAGCTGTTCAGAGCACTAAGTTAACATTTACCGGAACATACATCCACACATCACGGGGAGATCAAGCTCAAATCCTTTATTTCATATTCAGATCTTGTTGGGTCAGGATTGAAAACTGCTACCTTTCTGATACTTTACAGAAAAGCCACTGTGAAATCCACAAAAGAATTATTATCAAGTAACTGCAGTTATTCAGCTAGATGTTGACTTTGATATGTCAACTCTCTGATCTTTAATAGAAAATTGATGGTCTTGCCCTGAGGGTCAGTCATATGTACGACCGGGCTGGGGCAAGGTTTGCATTAAATTCCAGTGAGCTTCACATTCTCCTTCTCTGGCAAAGTCAAACAAAAGCCAAATGGATCCCTTGTTAGTTTTGTTTTCTTCGTTTTGTGTTGGCATATGGATGTAATTCTATAATGGGGGACCGCTGGGCACAATCTGATTTATTGATTTTCTAGGGAGGACTTTTTCTTTTTACCCCAGATACACCAAAATAGAAGAATAAAACAAAAACAAACTGGTGCAGATTTCCCACTTTTTACACAAGCTTTTAATTTCTGCTTTCTATATTTGCCTTAAAAAATGACTGATCACATAACTGTGATTCATATAGATCTTATATTCAATCCCCCCATTGTAGATGTATTACTTAAATCAACCCAGCCTCTTTGAGAAATATGTGTTGTATCAGAACAAGGAAAGTTGCACAAGCCCACGTGTTAACAAATTTATTGGAGAGGGCCGTCCATTTAAATTTAAGGGGAAGTGACACATTTTAAGAAACTCGTGGCTGTTGTGAAAAATGGCAGCTCTGTGATTAGTTTTTCTTGATTCTCTGTATTTTGTAGCAATGTGTTTTCTGTTTTAATATTGCTGTGGGGTTATTGTTGTTGTTTTTTTTGCCTCTGTCTAAACTACAAGATTGTCACTAGAGGGGATTAGAAAAGCTCAGTGTAATGACATCGGAACAAGGTAAGATAGACTTACCTTCAGGGAGTTGCACCGTAGGCTAGATGGTTGATAGCCTATTTTTATAGCATCTATTGCCATGCTCAGTTGGACATGTAAGCCTTTTAAAAATTTATATCTTTTCTTTTGATCCCAGAAGGGATCCTGATGATGACTGCCAATAATCACTGTTAAAGCAAAGCAAACCTGCATAGGATCCATCTATAAGTCATGGCTATATGGGCTAGACTTACCAACCTTTGTGTGCTTATACTCACTAATTGCTACTTTCCATGTCTACTGACTTTCTGTTTGCTTTTCCACACCCACTCTTTCCCTACATAACTCTAACCTGCAGCCATTTTAATCTCTCTCTCTCTCTCATCTCTCTCTCTCTCTCTCTCTCTCTCTTATCCATTAGACCATGTGTTTGACTATGAACACATTTTTGTAAGTAAAGCTATTTTATATCTGTTGCAAAGAAAGCTAAGCCTGCATCTTTTTTTTTTTTTTTGCTATACACTGTGTGCTTGGGATTGGTTTTTGTTCCCCTTCTGCCATGGCAATCTGTTTACTTTGCTTGAGGGATCCACTACTATATTTCACATTTCCTAACAATTTGAACAGCTATCTTATTTAGGATGGCCACTTGTCCATCATCTGAAAGAACAGCAGAAAAGAGGACATAGATCCATATATATTATTCATTTATACCCAGTGGTGCTGTGGGTTAAACCACTGAACTGCTGAACTTGCTGATCGAAAGGTCGGTTGTTCAAATCTGAGGAGTGGGGTGAGCTCCCGATGTTAGCCCCAGCTTCTGCTAACCTAGTAGTTAGAAAATATGCAAATGTGAGTAGATCAATAGGTACCGCCCTGGTGGGAAGGTAACGGTGCTCCATGCAGTCATGTTGGCCACATGACCTTGGAGATGTCTACAGACAAGGGTGGTTCTTCATCTTAGAAATAGAGATGAGCACTAACCCCGCGAGTCAGACACAACTAGACTTAATGTCAGGAGAAAACGTTTACCTTTACTAGAGTACTCACCATGTTGGGAAAGACTGTGATCAGGTGATCTATGGGTAACCCCCTTATGTTGCCTGGGTGCTAATGTTGAGAGGCAATATCAAAGGCTCCTGCGCTTCCTTATTATGGTTCTGTATCTTTACTCTGGATTTAGATGAGACAGCCCCCCCAGATGAGTGGTGGGGGACAAGCCAAGAGAGTTCTCTCCAAAGATGGATCCAGAGCCAACCTAGTTCAGTTATGAACTTATCAGTGACTAACGACTTCATCAGATGACTGGAGGGGAAGTGGGGGAAAGCAGAAGAAAATGGAAGAAAGTGTGTGTGTGTGTGTGTGTGTGTGTGTGTGTGTGTGTGGGAGGGGTAATATCTTACCCCATTCTCTCCTGTCTTTCCCCATCTTCTAGGATGGTCATTCAGACCACATCCTTTCACTGCCTTTACCTGTTTTATCTCTATCAGGAGTCGATTGACTTCTTCAGTCTTCAGGTTCCGTTTCCATGTGCTTTGGAAATAGAATCCCACGGAATCCCACCGGAAGTGCCCTTACGTTGTTTGATGGCCTGAAGCCTGCGGGATGAAGTCCTCTGAGTTCTTTGTCAGGTACACATGAAAGGGCTTTTTTCTGTGATGCTAACATATGGAATGATGCCTTTTTTAGAGTTAGCATCGGACCTTCTCAAGACTGATATTTCAGAAGGAACTTGCCACATCTTTTTACATTTTAAAAAAAATACTGTGCAGCATTTCCATGGTTGTTTTAATTACATTTCAAAGTTTCAATTGATTTTCTAGTTATGGTATATCTATATTAAAATTATAGTTATCACAGAACTAATGATTTTGTTCAAAGAAAGCAGATGAAGGAAGAAAGGAAGAACATTTCCCTCCTTCATTTTACTCTCTCTTTTTCTTCCCTCTCCCTTCCTCCTCCTCTTGTTTTGAACTATGGAATACTTCCAACAAAGTTGCATTTTAACTTCTCTAAGGTAGAAATGCTGCACGGAAAAACTAGGACACCCATGTTTTGGGACCACAATCAGAATCGAGCTTCTAAGTGTCAGCAGAAGCCGCTGGGGGTTGGGTGAGGGGTACCACTCTATGCATTATGCCTGTGATGGCTACAAATAGATATGTGGTGTGGCAGGAGCTAAAGGAAATGGAAAGGAGGGAATACACTTTAAATAAAAAATAAAAAACCCACCCCCTTCAACTTCTGTTTCCTACAACTGCTATTACATAAACATCACATCAAACATGACTGGGGAGCCTTAGATGGCATAAAGACTTCTTTGCTCTTATTCGTAGCTTCCCACCAGGTGCTTCCTTTTGCTGGTTTAATTTGCACTGTTCCTAATAATCAGAAAAAGAAGGTAAAAGGATAGTTTTTTCAAGATTTAGTGACACTTCCACAGAGAGCTGTCTTTGGAAACCCATGGACATTCTCTGAACACATGCTTCTGCGGATCATTGCTCTACAGCAAAAACTGATCCTGCTTGGGAAATTCCTTAGTGAGATTTCTGTCAAATCCGTATCTGTCTTTGTACTGCCTTATGAAATAGCTTCATTGCAAGAGCTGGAAAACAGGTTTTTTAACTTTCACTGCGGCTCAGTTGGAGGCTTGTGTGCAATTTGAGAGTGGGGGGCAAACACTTCACTTGATTTAGAGAAGTCATTTTAAAATTGTATTTGACCCCAGATTATGCATATTAATTTTACTAAAATGATTTTCCATATTTCCATGAAAAGTCATGGTCTGTCATGTTTGACTACCATGGACTATTTCAAATCTCTTTTTAAAAAGTTATATATCAATAAACTAATTTGATTTTTGTGGCATAAGTGTGTGTGAAAGGGATGGGCACCATTTTCTGAAAAATCAAATAGATGCCACTTACTACACAACATGGGGTAAATGTTTTAAAACTCCAAATGAACATCTATTTATTGCTTTTAGACTATGTGCAAGATATAGTGTTGTTTGCTCACTGGAGGGAAGGATATTAAATATTTTGGCCACATAATGAGAAGATAGCATAGCCTGGAGGACACAATAATGCTGGGGAAAATTGAATGAAAAAGGAAGAGGGTCCGACCAAGGGCAAGATGGATGGGTGGCAGGGCCGGCCCCACCATGGAGGCACGTGAGGCCGCCGCCTCGGGTGCAGGTCGGGGGGGCGCCGTCAGGCTGGGCGGGAGGCGGGGCACCGCCCTGACGGTGCCCCGCCTCCCGCCCAGTGCGCCCTGGCCTGGCTGGCCTTGCCCGGCCGGCTGCCGGCTGGGTAAGGCCAGCCAGGCCACAAGGCTTGCCCGGCCAGCTGCCACAAGGCCAGGGCGCACTGGGCGCGAGGCGGGGCACCGTCAGGGCGGTGCCCCGCCCCCCCGCCCAGCGTGCCCTGGCCCCGCCTCCCACGCTGCGTGGGAGGCGGGGCCAGGGCGAATAGCGTGGGAGGCGGGGCCAGAGTTGGCCCCGCCTCCCGCGCTATTCGCCCTCACCCGTCTGGCCTTTTCTAGCTGGCCAGACTGCAATCGCAGCCTGGAGGGACCTCCGCTGCAGTTTGGCCAGCTGCGCTATTCGCCCTGGCCCCGCCTCCCACGCTGCGTGGGAGGCGGGGCCAGGGCGCGGGAGGCGGCACCAGTGGGGGGGCGCTTTTCACCCCCCCCTCCGCTTAACATTAAAATTTATCTCCGGCCGGCCCTGATGGGTGGATGTCATCCTTGAAGTGACTGGCTTGATCTTGAAGGAGCTGGGGGTGGCAATGGCCGACAAGAAGCTCTGACGTGGGCTGGTCCATGAGGTCACAAAGAGTCGGAAACAACCGAACGAATAAACAACAATAGTGTTTTGTTTAACAATGTTAGTTTTGTGCATGATAAAAATTCAAAAGAAGGTTGTTTTTCCTACCAGAGTAGATCAAGCACAAGGCATAAAATCCAGATGTATAAGAGTGAAAAAATGATTTATATCTTTACTGGTTCAATATTGCTCCAGACCATTTCTAAGGAATCTTGAATAGAATGACCAGAGGAACCACTGTTCCAATTTACTGAAGACAAGCTTTGAAGTTACTCATCAAGCTTTAACTAATGGGCAGCAAACTGAACAGGAATGCAGGTCACCTTATTATTTTTGTCACTACTGTGGGGAGAGATGTAAAGTCAACCTTCCACATTTGTGAATCTAATTTTTGTGGATTTGATTATTCATGGATTTCATTGATATTTATGCCTAGGAATCTCTATTTGCTGCTGGAATCACCATACCAGGCCGGGGGGGGGGGGGACCTATCTCCCCATACTCCGCATTGCCTGGCTTCCCCTTAACCACATTGCACAGAGAAAGCATCCATCTTCCATCTTCCCTCCATTGAGCTCTATGCAACATGGGAAGCCTCTTGTGTTGCTGTCATGGCAGCATACGCCAGTTCCCCTTTCCTTTCACCACAGAGCCCTGCCGGAAGTAGCTGTGCACGTGGGATGGGAGCTGGCGGGCTCCAATGCAAAAGGGAAGGGGAACCAGCGCATGCCATCAAATTCAGACCTGTCAGATGAGATCAGAAGTCCTTCAGCACTACCTGATGGTTTTCTTCCAACATAAGTTGACCACAGAGTTGCACTGGGGGACTCTAAGATTCTTAAAAGTGAACATATATCTAGGCATTGGTACGTCCCCCAACACAATTCCATAGTTATGCTCAAGGACCTAGATATAATGCTTTTTTAATCCATGGTTTGTTTACCTGATATAATCTTTCTTTCATTCATGGTTTTCCCATTTTTGAAGAGATCCTGCACCTCTAACCTCTGTGAAAGTGGAGGGCCTAGGCCCCTAGCCAGAATTTTGATTGGGGGGGGGGGAGAGGGGGGGTCTGGGATTTTGATCCAGGGGGGAGGGGGCTCAGTCTGAGTGAGAGAGAATCTACCCTAGCAAACCTTTTGTATCGTTATCCCAATATCCCCATGCATATGGGATATATTGAGCATGGTGATCAGATCATGATATGAATAAACGTAAGAGTTTAAATAATAAATGTAAGGCCTTCTCATGGACCACCCTGAGAATTTTGGAGACGGGCTAAAGCCCCTCAAGCCCCCCCCCCCCCGGCTACATACTTGGGAGGGCTTATTATATTTTATTTCAACCCTTTTTCCGAATCCTTGTAAAGAAATGCATCTCCTCACCTGGGTTGTAAGTGTGTTAATTTTTGCTGGGTACTCAATACAGTCTTGCTCGCTTGGTCACAAACTCCTGAAGAAAACATCTATCTATGTTTCTAGACCAGAGGTTACTGGCTCAGTCCTTGGGATATTTGCATCTTAGGATCTGATGTAGATATTGGCTCCTCCTGACTTAGCCTGCGATTTTTGGAGCAGTGGCAGTTCTATTTTGAGGCTCAGTTTAGAATTTCGACCCAATCAAAGGTTCAGGAGACTAGTTGGTCCAGCTGGCTCCCTTGATGGGCCCTTCTGTGACAACATGCTCTCAAGGACACCTGGAGAGCATGTTCATTGCACTCCCAGCATTATGCCTACATTGATGGTGATGATATAGTCTTGAAGACTTCACTCTTTGTAGATAAAAGCCCTCATTTGTCAAACATAAAATGAAGGCAATTTCTTATGTTCTCAGAATGGAGTACAAGATAGAATTGGAGAGGCAGGGATGCCAGTTCACGTGGGAAAGTCTATCTTATTCACCAAAATCCCACTGATTCTGAAGCACTCAAAATAAGAACAGGAGTCAGCCTATAATAACAGGCAACAACAATGAAACTGACAGATTTTCACATCCCTGTTGACATCTAGTATTTTATGTAAGATTCCACTGGATGTATTAGAAAGATATTAACAGCACATATCCAGAACTACAGGCAGTTCACTTTTGTATAAAGTCTGAACTGGCCTTTTGTTGGAAAAGCGTACAAAAAATTATAGTAACCCAGGATGTGATCAGCTGGACTTTCCATCTAGGTTTTTTTGTTGCCTTCCCTTATGCTTTCAGACTATCTTTAAGATAGTCTATTTAGTTATATTCTCTGCTTCCCTAGATAGTACTAGGCAGCCCATTTCATGAAGCAGACTGTAGATCAAAGGTGGGAAATTGTCATGAATGTATACTTAAACCATATGCTCACTTATCTTGGAGTAAACCCTTTAAGAACATAATAACATCAAAAGATCTTCACTGAATCAGACTGAAGATCCATCTAGTCCAATGTTCTGTCTGCATAGGCAGTTACTTTCAGCTACCTGTAGGAAGCCCATAGCAGCCTCCATCTTGTGTTCCTTCTCAACATATAGAAGCCCCGATACTGGAGGTGATATCTAGCTGACTTGACTAGTAACCATTGAGAGTCTTAACCTTCATGTTCCACCTTTAAACCCTTCAAAACAGATAGCTATTCCTTGTAACAGGCAATTCCACGGTTAACATCTGTCTTGATCCCTTAAACTTTGTATATGTCTGTTTATGAATAGACACGTACAAGACCGAACTGTTAGCATTGTTATGATGTTGATGGACACCATGGAGAGATGTCATTTGAATATTTTGTCCTCAGGCTCCAAAATATTTTTTGTCATATCTACCCAACATTATTTCTATGTAGAAAACCATATAGGATATGTCAATCTTTGTGTGTGTCAAGAGTGACTTGAAAAACTGCAAGTCGCTTCTGGTGTGAGAGAATTGGCTGTCTGCAAGGACGTTGTTTTGATGTTTTGATGTTTTTACCATCCTTGTGGGAGGCTTCTCTCATGTCCTTGAATGGAGCTGGAGCTGATAAAGGGAGCTCATCCGCCCTCTCCCCAGGTTGGATTTGAACCAGCAACCTTCAGGTCAGCAACCCAACCTTCAAGTCATCAGTCCTGCTGGCACAAGGGTTTAACCGACTGCGCCATTGGGGGCTCCACAATGATGTGGTTGCTTGTAATCACTTTATCCGCCATCAAGTGTTAACACCAGGGAAGTGTGTGAGGTGTGGACTGCATCGCCATCAAAAAAAGGTGACACCAAAATAATTGCCTATAAAACTTTTGTGCAGTGTCTCCCCCCCCCCCCCCCCCCCCCAGGTAGATATAATCACAACCTTTTTTTTTTGAAAGTCCAGCTTACATTTACTGTATCTAAATGCCTACAAGGCTAAAAAATTACTGCTAATTTACGTTTTGAGCATTCTAATGTGCTCAAAAAAAGTGCTTTGACTATGGTCAAAGCTGTCTCTGTTATTCAGTTACAAGGACACTTTGAATCACATGATTTTGTTTGCATCAAGCTATATGCATGCATCGTTGTTTCCATTACTTCCTTTTTATAAATAGCCGCTGATTTATAGTACTGTGGTATGGTCTGATATGGGAGGTGGTCCATGGGATTGACACCATAAGTTTCAGCACTAGGTGATACTAACCCTAGAAACACTATCTGCCAAGAATGATATTTCTGAGAGAAAGGTAAGATACATATTTTAAGAAATTGAACCTTTCATCATTTTCATGTAAATGTCTTTAGGAAGCATTTACTAATGTATGTAATTAGGTAATGGGGAGACACTAATGCACTAAACTAACTTCACTTTTTATTTATTTTATAAAGGAAACTTTATAATACACTGATTTTAGTATGTGCCCTAACTTTTATCATATCAGGAGATTTTTTTTAAAAAATAGTACCCTCTCAATTATGGGATTTCTTCCCGACTGGCATTAATGTTAGTTTAACTGTGGCATCAAGTTAACCTTTTGGACCAAGGTTTTCAGGTTTCATTATGATTGTCTATTGCAGAGCTTTCCAAGCATTTCATATTGGTGACACACCTTTTAGACACATATCATTTCACAACACAGTAATTCAGTTTTATTAGCAAATTGGAGTTTTAGCCAACCCCTTATAAGAGATACAGACACATACATAAATGGTAATAACAAAATATATGGGGACACAACATACTTCATGAAACCCTTTCATATGTGTGTTTGTGTGTGATTGGTAAGATATGAGCATACATTTCCAAGATTTTTATCATTTCTCATTACATTTGCGTGACACACCTACACACTGCAGGCGACACATCAAAGACACACAGTTTAGAAAGCTCTAGTCTATTGTGATCTTGATTAATTGGACTGTGGAACTTAATTTCAATTGCACCAGACTGTTATGTACTGTATTATTAAGTGGTTTAATAATAATCTTGATAATCATAATGTAATCTTTATGCTGTTTTATTGAAGCTACTCCAGCCTATGATCTTTAGACTCAGCCGCAGTTGAGTCTAAAGAAGTTGATTTCAGTCCTTCCCAGATGACTCAACCCTTATAGCCAATGACTAACGATTCTGCAAGCCAAAATATAAAACATCTGTAAAAGAGGTTTGAGAACCACTGAGATATAGGGTAGGATAAAAATATTTTAATTGATAAATATATGCAGCTTGTGCCATGCAGGAACTTTATTTGTGTGAACACAAGACAGATATATAGATCCTAAGAACATCCATGCTGTGTCCACAGCAGAGAATACTTTAAAAATACAGATAGTATAGAAACCAATGACTTAATGATACATCTTCCCCCTCTGTAGGTCAGAAAACTCTCCATTCTGTTCAAAGCAGAAGGGAGAGCTCGTAATGCTTATTGCATTTCAGGGCTGACTCCTTAATTACCCTTTGGAAATGGGCATTTTGCCATGGGAAGAAAAAAAATCAAAGGGTTTCCGATATTAATAATTAACAAAACTTCCTGTTCATACAGGATGCTTTCCCCTCTCAATTTCAAAGCATTTGCTGGGGTTAAAATGACTGTCCTGTTTCCTTCTGTCAGTGTTGTAGGGATTGTTTTGTTTTGCATTTTAGCTGCATTGTTGTACACCAAATAAATGTGAAATGATATTTATTGAATATTGGCGAGAATACACCAATATAGTCTTCCAGAATTCTGACCCTATGGATAATCCGAAGCCTCAAACGTTCTAGTGCAGGTTCACACACATTAATGTCCATCACTTGATCTTTCACCATTGAATTATTCATCATGAGAAACCTCCCAGCTGCTGGTTTTGTGAACTACCTCAATTAAGAAAGTATTGTTTGATGTGATATGAAATATCTATTTATTCCATTTGATAGGTGATGACTTTTTCCACACATGCAAGCCATTGATGATTGTTGGTTATATGCATGCATTTGTCAACATTACTCACCTTGCCCTCCAATATACCATATACATCCCAATCTTCAAGGTAAACCTGTGGAAATTCTGTTCTCTCAGCCTCAGAGGATGACAATAGCAACCCTCCTCTGAACAAATCTTGCCAAGAAAGCCTTATGATAGGTGTACGTTAGGGTTACTATAAGTTGGAAATGCCTTGAAGGTGCACAACAACCACTACTTTGGAAAAAGTGACCGAGACCATGTCTACATTTAACTGAGAAATCCAGGGTAAACTGCTGGCCCAATGCAGCCCAGGAATGTCACTGGAGTCGTTTGGCCATTCATACAACTGGCCAAATTGTGGGCACATTGAGTCTACTGTCACTGCTACATCACTGGCAACAAGCAACTCCCTGTCAGAGACTTGTTGTTAAGGTCACATTTCAGGATCATGTGGCTGAGTATCCTGGTGTGATTTCAGAAGTGGCACCACAATTGGATTAGATCTAGCTGTCCACATGTCCAAAACTTCAGAGTCATTCCAGAGCTTCTTTCAATTCAGCTCAAGAGGAGATGGGTTTTACTCCACAGCTTTCTGGAAGCTCCAGAGAAAATCCTATACCCTCTCAGGTCACATTAATGGTTCTGTTGTGAATCCAGCTGCACATCCCCCAAGTAGTTGAAAGATGGAGCAATCAAACATCAATTGAAATCAGAGTTTATTGTGGTCACACAATCTGTTTATTTTAAAATCACATAACAGAACTGAGAGAGAGTCTATAATTTCTCCTGATTCCCATTCTGAATTGGCTTGACATCTGGTAATTCACTTATCAAATGATGCACTGAATTGACATTGTGTGATACATGTTCCTGAATGTCTCAATCTCATTTCTCTTAGCCAATCATCAGTGTAGCAGAGCTCCAGAACTACTCATTTCAATTCTGAAACTTAAATTGCTTCAGCCTGCCTGTAATACATTGTATAGGAGAAAGGAGGGGATTCCAGCCTATGGGCCAGTGCAAACATCCAAGCAGTCTGAATTTCTGGATTTTCCCCAGGTCATTTGTCCAGCTCTGTATTATTGATACTATGAGTTCCAGAAGTTTGCACAAGCCAGAGAAGGGTAATACTTGCTTGCAAATTTATCCTCATGTCCTTCCTCTGAGCGTAAGGAAATGAAGGAATTATTTCCTTAACTCCACCCAAGGATGTCACTATGATTGGTGACATCCAGTGCAGTAATTTTGGATGTCATTCCCAAGAACCTCCTCCGACACTATAATTCAATATCGTTACTAAAATGCTTGAACATTTGAAAAGATCAGCGACAAATGAAACCATCTGAAGCATCATTATAATGAAGTGATAATGACAGCTCTGACTGGACTGCATGCATCTTAGAAGATTCAAAAAACAAATTAGCAAATGGTTTTAGCCTTGGAACTATATTGACACAGGGCATGTAAGCTAAAACTGGACGTAGACATTTTTGTGGTGATATCTAATGAAATAAATATTTTAAAAACATTTTAGTACATTTCTGCTGAAACACTTACTCAAAAACATTAGAGACAGTCATTTTGGTGTCACCCTCTCTGATGGCGTCATTCTGTGTAGTCCACACTCCCTACAGATCTTGTGGAAAGGCTACCTTCTCTGAAAATTTCTGTAGACCAAAAAAACAAACAAACATGTTTCCAAGCTCTGGCTATACTCATTACAGCAGTGATTCTCAACCTAACTTGTTGAAACCAAATATCCCCTAAAGAGGATCATCACTCCATAGCAGTGGTTCTCAACCTGTGGGTCCCCATGTGTTTTGGCCTACAACTCACAGAAATCCCAGCCAGTTTACTAGCTGTTAGGATTTCTGGGAGTTGAAGGCCAAAACATCTAGGAACCTACAGGTTGAGAACCACTGCATTACAGAAATATGTTTTGAATACTAGAAGAGCTGAACATGCTAATAAAAGGTCTCCGCCTGTGACATTTTGTATTGTCCATAGCAAAGGAAATTGGTGTTGAGAATGTGCAGTAAAGGCATCACTCACAACTATATCCTCAACATATGATTCAAAGTGTAATTGGCCTTAAGAACAACTATGTTTGTCTGAAGTGCTTGACTTGTCCAGAAGATTGCTTCCATACATACCCTGTTTTGTCCCAAAGATGAAGCATGGCATCAATGAAGAATGCAGCCCCATCTGGCCCAGCCTGTATAGTTAATAGTAAGGCACACTGGGAGCTGCAACCCAAAAACATCTGCCTACTTCTGATTTAGAGGCGTTCATTCTGGTTTCTTCCCTACTGTTGGCACAATCTTTCTACAGGAAGTGCTTGGTTCTTCTCAGTTTCAAAGAGCCTTTCTCTGTAAATGCTCCCACTAGAGATGGAGAAGAAGGGGGCAGTGGATTACTCAGACTCTACTTAGAAGAGGTTTACAGTTTGTCCCTTGAGAAAGAGGGAAATACCACACTTGGTCTCAGAAAAAGAAATAAAAGAAAGAAAGAAAGAAGCAGGGGGAACCCAGCCTCCTTGCTGACTACTTAGCTCACATTCTCTATGTAATTAGGAAATGACATTTATCTGACAATGTAAACTCATTAAATCCTCTCAATGGAAGCCACAGGCATTGTCGAAAAACCCCTACTGTCAACATAAACTGCTTAAAATATTTTTCTCCTTCTCTACCCCCCTACACCCTCCTGCCCGCCCCATGCTCTCTCTTCTTGTGTTTTGCAAGCCGGCTCAGCCGTAGCCAATAAATGTGTGTTAATGGAATGGGAGTGCTAAATGCTTTCCCTGCATTTTGAAGGCTTCGGAGTCTCTCTTCGTACAAGTTCTGCCTCACAGCCAGATCTGGCCCCGTCTTCACCCTGGCCCTTTCATCTCCCTTTGTTCCACGTCTATGCTGAGGCAGAGACTTTCCCACCTCTCTCTAGCTTACTGTGGCTCTGAAAGATGATTGCCTTCTGGTGAAGCCCTTTCCCCCTTCTTCTGTACCCAAGCTCCATGTTCAATGAACATCAAAAAGCCTTCTCATACCCTGATGGTTTAAATCTTTAAACAGAGAGTAACAGCCTGAGTACATCCAGACCCTTCACATCCCATAGTCTTGTCACTATATGTTCCTGCAACAATTACCAGGAGAGGGAGGCTGGCGAGCGAAATCAAGTAGTGTGTGTTGTCTCCCTGGACTCCATGCTGGTGCTCTGATCAGGACTTCAGCAAAATTCTGTTTGAAATGAGAATAGACTAATTTTCATCAGCCTCTTCTCCGAGGAATCCCATGTGGGCCAGCATGCCAAGGGTCATCATTAGAAAACCGCCTTCAAAAGGAACAAGGAAAGGCGGGGAGGGGGGTTTCCTATGGCATAGCACTCCCTTCCCTCCCTCTCCCCTTTCTTCCCCCCTCTCCTTCACTCCTGTGCTATTCCTTTGTTAAGTGGATAAACATTTATATAAAATGTACACATTAATTGTTATTTTCCACCACTTCTGTATTGCTTCAGAAAGCGTGCAAGGCGATGCCCTGGAAAATGTGCTTGGAGGAAAACAAGTTCATAAAAATAGTCCATAGAAGGTGAATAGAGAGAGAAATAGAAGGGGAGAAAGAGAGAGAGAGAGAGAGAGAGAGAGAGAGAGAGAGAGAGAGAGAAAGCGAGAGTCGCCTTTGGAGTGAAAAATTCACAAGAACTCCTTGATCAAAGGATGCTCCAACTCCCAGCTGTTCAAAGGGACTTTTTTTTATAAAACAAAATTCAGATGTGACCAAGAATAGAAAAGAACTCATTATGTGCTTAACAAGATGATGGCAGGTGAAGCCATTGGTTGCTTAAATGCTGTAACAATTCTCCCTCCCCACGAGTGCCCAGCATTTACGCGTTTGTTTTCTTGGAATCGATGAAGATTTCCTCAGGATCATTACAGGATCAAATCAGGTTTGTCTGCAATGGATAATAAACACGCAGGCAAAGTACTGAATGGCAGAGTAATTAAGACATCACATCACGCTACCTCCCTGGCACAGTTAGATAATTGTCAAGCATGTTACGGGAATTAGTAAATTTTATTCCCCTCCCCTTTTATCAATTTTCTTCTGAAGTTATGCCAGTTCTTAAAAGACAAACGAAGGGCATTGTGGACTGGGTAAACTGGAGAAATGGTTCTCCAGAAGGTTAACTTTAAGCCTTCAGACATAAGGAAGAGGTTAGTTTTCTGTGTCTTTGGAGACTCGCTACGAACGCATGCTGGATGAATATGACTCTCGCTTCATTTTTATAGCTATTGTTTAGCTACTACAATGTTTGTAAAGCACGGGGAAGAAATCTTTATAATTCTCTTAAGCGCCTTAAATCCCTTTTTGCCTTCCCCAGGCAGACCCTTGATTCTCTTGCATGTTTGTAGGCTCTCTGACCTTCACGATGCACATCTCCCAACAGAAGTAGCCAGTTTCTTATTCTTTAAGTGCTGGAGGAGTCATGAAAAATTCAAGCACCGGGTTTCCCTGAGACCAATCTGGTGGCTTTGTCTTTGTGCTAACTGCTGCTTTCTATGCATCATTCAGAAGGTACATACTGTTGTCAGCCCCTGAACTGCTACTTGGTGTTAAACATGAATATTTGTAGCTTAGCAAGGGACCAAATTTAAAAAAATTAATATTTGACAACCTCGGAGAGGCCGCAATGGCACGGAACTCTGCATATGAAAGATGAGATTTGTGAAAAGTCTAACTTTCCCCCTTTTAATTTTGGGAAGGGAGTGGAAGGAAGGAAGGAAAGAAGGAAGGAAGAGAAGGAGGCAAACTTGTCTCCTTCCCTAGGATAATTTGAAATTTTGTACCAGACTCACTTTTGAATAGTTCTGATACCAGTGTCTGTCAACTAGATAAATACACTGAAATTGTACCACCAGAAAAACAGTCTGTCATGATGCTGGATTGGGCTGCTTTCTTTTCCTTGCTTTTAGACTTTAAGGAAAATTCATTCTGCCACCGGATCACTAATCCTTTCTGACCCAAGTGGTGGGACATGGTGATATATAGTTTATTCTGGTTCCCCATCAGAGATCTGCCCGACAGCAAAATTGCCTTTTCCCACATTTCTTAATTAGTATTGGAGTCAGCTTAGACCTAATAGATTCTCTTATTAGTAGCAAGAAGAATTGCTCACTCTGTAGTTCAAGTGGCATATCTGTATAACTTATAGCCTTAAGAGCTTAGCCTGTCACACTCCTGGTGGAATGCCTTTGACTTTCCCATATTAATGAGTTGTTCTAAATTTAGTCTACTGTGACAAACTAATATTAATACAGTATTTTATGGCCCAGGGCTTTGTTAATGCATAGGAATGAAACACTGAATCAAAGGAAAGGGGAGAAAGAAGCCAGCTTACTTCATGTGTGATTGTCAAGATAGAAGATAATCCAAGTATGTAGATATTAAGACTTAAAATGTAATACACTGCTTATGGATTTCTATTATGTGAAACATTTTCTATTATTTTAAATCCCTGCTGTCTTAGTTTCCTATTTCCAGGGGTTTATAACTCGGCCATAAAGATTCGCTCTGGGCTGCAACTTGCCATACAGGTCTTAACCTGGGAGCAAATGTTTTTAGAAAGTAAATTTTCAAACAAATCGGTGTTGTCATCTCCTCTTATAACCTCCTTGCTACCTTACATAGATGCCACCCAAATAATACAGTTGGATATGGATAAATTTTTTTAAAAAGTTTGAATATTGAGCAAATTTTGGGATGTGACGAGTTGGTCTTGGCATCTAATTTTTACTTTTTGTGTAATATAGAATCATGTTATCATCACCTTTGAGAACAGTTAGTAGTATAAGTTCATAGAAGTTAGTGGGAATTAACTATGAGCAAGTTTAAGTCTTCTGAGACTTAATTTTTTTTAAAAAATTATCCATTTTGAGTTATGCAATTCTCTTGTAATTCCTAAGGTCAGAGAAAAGAAAAAAAAATCCAAATTTGAAAATATCAAAATATATGTGATTGGCCCATAAACTCTGTGTTGGCTTTGCTATGTGTAAGTTTTAAAAGTGCTGGTTTCCAGCAGGAACAATGCAAACACTTGGAAAACGCTGAGTTAGTCGTTAACTTAAAAAATCAAAAATGGTCAAAGAGGCCATCCCTGATATCCTGATCTAATCAAACTAGACCCTTGATTTATTTTCTGGTATAATATACACTGACGCAAATCTGAATACTATTAAGCAATGCATAGACACATTGTGGGCTTGAGTTTGAAATGAATGTCTTCTGTAGTCACTGGCAAGGCTCTTCTAGGACTCCTCTGATGTTCCAGTTCTCATCAGTCAAGCTGTCAATGGTGACAGATGTTGAGAGTAATAGCTCAATAACTAGAGGACTTCAGATACTCCTACCCTGGACTGGGACCTCCACAGATATGTCTGGATCTGCTTCTGATGCACAAGTGGGAGCATCAGTAGGTCAAATAATCTATGGGTCAGACTAGTCAATGGTTAAAATCATGTTAGTGATATAGGTGCTTTGGGGTAACAAACTCTTTTAGGGTTATTGTGCAAGGAGCTATTGAGTGCAAGCTGAGCTGAGAACTCCTTATTTAGAATTCCTAATTCTGAAATTCTCTGAAATTCATCTTTTGTTTTCTGATAGTTCAATGTGCACAAATTTTATTTCATGCACAAAATTACTAAAAATATTGTAGAACATTACAATCAGTTTATGCGTATAAGGTGTAAATGAAACATCAATTAATTTCTTTTTTAGACTTGAGTTTTATTTCCAAGATATCTAATTAAATATGTATGTGCACATACCTGTATTATTTTATTTATTTATTTTATTTACATCTCTTTTACCCCGCCTTTCTCTCCGAGGAGACTCAAAGCGGCTTACAGTAAATAGGCAAAAATTCAATGCCTAAAAACAATGTAAAAACAACAATTCATATAAAACAATCTACAAAACAACAGTCCATATAAAACAGTATTCCAAAATATGAAACCCACTGTGCCTCTTGTCTCAAGCATTTTGGATAAGGGATACTCAATCTATTTCTCCTTTCTTGTGCTGCAAAGGACCAAGGCATGGATTTCCTGCATTTAGGATGCTTTTTTATTGGCCTAATGGATCATTGGATCATTGATGCATGTACCATGTTTCCCCAAAAATAAGACATTATCTTATGTTTATCTTTCCTCAAGAAGATACACTATGGCTTATTTTCAGGGGATGTCTTATTTTTATTAAGTCATGGTACAAAAATCTGCATTTATGGGGTGATCTCTCTGGGCTCAGTAGCAGACTGCTTACTGAAGCTTTTCCCCTATCCCCTGGTGTTTGTGTGGGGTGAGAGAGACCCACAGACTGTTGTTGGTTGGTGTTGGGGAGCAGCAGCTTTACTGGTGTTTGTGCGGGTTGAGGGAGACCCACAGATTGTTGCTGGTTGGTGCTGGGGGTGAGAGACCCACAGTGCTGAGTAAAACGGCAGCCACTGCTTTACTTCCTCCTCCTGAGGACACACAATACCTAAAGCAGAGAGTCCTACTCCTCACTTTACTGAGGAGACTTTTACTTTCACTTTCTATGTCTCCCTCTATGCTTTCGCTTGCAGAATGCACAGAATGACCGGGACATGACAGGGGAGTTGACCTTGTATGCTGCATAGCCATGCCTATCAGTATGTTTTATTTTCGGGGGTATGGCTTATATTGCGCAAATGCTTAGAAAGCCTGCTACGGCTTATTTTATGGGCATGTCTTATTTTTGGGGGGAAACAGGGTAGCTCTTTCCTGTTATACTAGGAAAAATGCAGGGATTGTATACTTCTCTTAATATCCCATTTGACTCAGTGTTTTCTGATGTTTATACTCTCACAAAAAACAACAACAATTTTTTAAAAATATGTAGTACTTTCTCTTGGCATTTCTGAAATCTTCAGTCTGTACTAAGGATTCTGTGAGAAATATCTACATTTGATGATATCTAATTCCTTGTTGTAAGGTATGGTCATTTACTGCTTAATTTTTAGGAGATCATCCAATGAGTAACATTGGTCCCATCTACATTGACGCTGTAATGTGACTCCAAGCTAATGCAAAACCATAGCAGCCACAAAAGTCATGCTGCCAATGCATTACAAAAAGACGCAGGAAGGCAAATAAAGTGCTGCAGCAGATTCTCGTGTATCCCAGATTCAGGGCAAAATTGACTCCACAAAATACGGAGTGCATTGTAGATACAGTAGAGTCTCACTTATCCAACATAAACGGGCCAGCAGAACATTGGATAAGCGAAAATGTTGGATAATAAGGAGGGATTAAGGAATAGCCTATTAACTGTCAAATTACGTTATGATTTTACAACAAATCGACAGAAAAGCAGTTCAATACACCATAACATTTGTAGTAATTGCTGTATTTATGAATGTAGCACCAAAACATCGCGATATATTGAAAACATTGACTACAAAAAACATTGGTTACTAACAAATTGACTACAAATAAAGATAGAATTGCATGAAATGAACTTACAATAACAACATTGTCAGAAATTAAATGTGTAAAAAGTTCAGTTCTTGCTGCCTAGAGAAACAGCTGTGGATCCGGGCAGAAGGCAGGCCGCGTTGGATAACCCAGAACATTGAATAAGTGAATGTTGGATAAGTAAGACTCTACTGTACCTGTACTTTCTGAAGCGCATTATAGAATCCAAAATGAGGGCTGCTGAAAAAAGTCCCAAGGACATGACTGAGCACCAGGGGACAAATTGGCCAACCAGGAGAAGTAAATGATTACATCTGCTCTTAAGTGCCACTTTTTTTTTTACCCCATATGCTTCTGAAGCGCCGATGAACATCTTTCCAGGAAATGTGTGTGTGTGTGTGTGTGTGTGTGAAAGGCACAGTGGTTTGAGACCAGGTTCCATGGTGAATGTAATTACCCACCTGGCTTCCAATCAGTTCCAGACCTGTCACTATGATCACCTATGCAATGAAATTGGTTTCTGTCAAAACTGGTTCCATCCTGCATTCAAGTGTCAGTGTAAAGGTTCCCATCATGTCAACATCAATGATGATTATGCATCAATTCTAATTCTGATTTTGGCTGAATTTGGGCTAACTTCTTTTGTTAAGGGCTAGGTATCTGGGAGAAGAGTTGGCTCAAAATGGTGCAATTTTTAACAAGTATGTGGTTCTCTCTGTGTGTAAAACAATTATTGAAAACTATGTTTTATACATGGTCTTGGTGGTATGGAGAGCTTCTCAGAACCTTCAAGGGCCAAGGACATCATGAAACTTATGGACTACTCTTTGCCGAACTCTGCCCTAAGGGCAATGGTGGCACTTTCACCACCACCACCACCACCACCTTCTTATTATTAGCCCAGAAGATTACCTTTCGCAAAATGAAAGCATTAAACTACCTCTCTCACCTAAATCTTTTTGAGAGGCTTTAGGAGTGTATTTGCCATAAGTACTGAAAAAGGTTGATTAGAAGCTATTGTGGCAACACATGTTTAACTCAAATGGCAGTGAATTCCATTTTCAAAAACATGTCCAATAATAAATAGCCAATAAATGGTCTATTAAGATCTATTTGCACCACATAATATAAATCACTTGAAATTGCCATAGGGAGATCTCCATTGGATGAGTGCCCAAAGTTTTTGTTTCATGAAAACTACTGTGACTTCTTATGCACTCCTCATTTTGTGGAACCTTTCCAACACAATTAGCAGTTAATAAGTCAGTGACGCATATAACATGTGTAGAGCTATAAATTCCTTAGTAGGCTTTGTTTTTAAAATAATTTACTTTTGAAGATTTAGGACTTATTTCCAACATAATGATTGCTATAGTAGATATTTCTTTTGATGTGCACATCATTTCTGATGTCAGGGAGCTTTCTGTTGTGTGATGCTTGATGGTGGCTGGAGCTGTGCACCAAGAAACCTACATCTGGCACATAGATAAATCTCTGCAGCTCTGTCTTCCTTTGAGATATACCTGCAGATGAGATCCTTCTAGGACATCCAGCTACAGGAAAATAGCTGGCTCTCCAAACTTTGCAACAACATGGAAATGGATCTGTTGGGAGAGCTGCATCACTGAAATGGTGGGCTTTAGGTGAGAGATTTTGGCCACTGCAGAGCTGTAAAAAATACTGATCAAAAAGTGGCCTATGATTGATTATGGCAGGTGCTACTGTAATTCACTTAAGTAGCCAAATTCTGTTTTGACTGTATTGGGTGCATGTCTTTGGCACATCTTTGCACCATTCATTTTGGCTGGGATCCTACAAATGTAGGCCTTCTAGGTTTTCCCTTCTGTCCCATGAAGAGGACAGTTTCCTGTGGTTGCTATGCCTCTATGGCCATTTAGTGGCTGGGGAAGACTTTGGTATCCCTTGGTAGTATTTAGCTGCACTTCTGCAGCTGGGAGGAAACGCCTACTGTCCCTGCGGATGTTCAGTGAGTACACTGGAGATCTAAGAGATAGATGCTCTTCTTTCCTGACTATAGGCAAGGTTTGTCCAGACATTCTGCCCCTAACACGACTGATTGAATATGTGATTGCCCTCTGCTAGCATAGGGGAAAGGAGAATAGAATGATATGTTTTGCACAATTAGGGTTATGTGTATATGTGTGTGTGTTTATGAAAATAGTGCAAAGATATATAAAATTGGACCCAATAGAATTCCTTGGTAAGAGACGAGCATGAATAAAATTGAAAGACTTTTTGTTCTGATGCTGGTTGAACCAAATACTCTCTTGGAAAAGCTTGCAGAATTTAAATGGCTGGGGAATTTAAAAAAGTACATGCTTTGTACTATTAGATTTCCTTTTGTTTCTTTGTTTTATTTGAACAATACAATAAAATGATTAAAAATGATGATGTTGTTCATCCTCCAACCACCAAACACTTTGAGATTCATTTTGATACAATAATGGAATTAAAGCGATACTGTGAAATCAAGAGGGAATTGTAAAAACAATGGCTAGCATATCTCACTAACTGAAGCCAACCAAGGTCCCAACAAATGTAATGTTTTTGCCAGAGCAGTATCTTTTTTGTCCCAGATAGTGTACTGTTAGGGATCAGAAAATATACTATGCTGAGAAGCCGATGTGATATATCTTAGATGTTAGCTCTCTTTGGGGAGGTGAGAAAACAGAATTTCTCCATGTGATCAGAAAAAAACAAGAAGGATACTTTCAACCCTACTACTATGTACAATCCCATAGCCACAGTGGTAATAATCCTCAGTACAGTAGAAATCTTGTTGTGGTCCTATAATATACCACACTCAACTCGATGAAATTGAAAAAAAAAATCATGCCTTAAAATAGTGGTTAAAACAATAAAACATTTGGGTAGTTTTTTTTAAAAAAAAACACCACTATTTAGAATGGAAAGTTGGCTTATCCTTGGTCACCAAATGCTTACCTTCCAGGGTGAGCCCTATTATTAGGAAGAGTGAGTTAGATGTTTCAGGCAGCAGATGATGGGGAGAAGATACCTCCCCCCCCCCCCACATGGAGCTCAGAATTCCTTAGCCATTGAAGTAACTTTATTTCTCATGTGCTCAGGAGAATGCTATTTCACCACTATGTTGAGATCAGATTTACCTGCCTGCCTAGTCAATATCTGTATAATGACCAGAGAAGGTGCACCATCTTGTTCTCCTTAAGCCACAAAATGTCTTATTCCAGTTTAACTCCTACTAGAAGGAAGACATACCAGTGGTATTGTAGCTGCAACCAAAATACCCCAGCATGTCATCATATAATGCAGTATGGTGACCATCTTTAGAAGGTTGCTCTTATCAGATTGTGGATGCAAGAATTGCAAGTACACAGCTATGAGGATATGTAAGGCACAGTCTATTTGTGGCAGCTGCCGTTGCTGTCATCATCATCATCATCATCATCATCATCATCATCATCATCATCATCACCATCACCATCATCTTTATCATCATCTTTCTAATTAAACCTCACCCTATATCTACTGATTTTAAGGCGGCTTACAAATAAAATGGATATAAACATGTTAAAACAGTTTAAAATAATATAAATATTTAAATAAATTTAAAAAAATATAAAATGCAATGAACAAGTTAAGAGAGATTTAAAAGACTACAATAGTTTGAACTACACCCATAGCATTTGAGGAAGCAGGGAAACACAAAGGTTTTGATGAAGATTGATGCCTAATAGGCTTGTTCATGGATTCAGTTTGGTCAGTTCCCTTCGGCCAATCTGGCTTGTTCAGCTGTTCATAACAGTAAGACCTCAGTCACTATGTTGTTGTTTTTTTGCCAAACCGGAGCATACAGCAGCCAGTCATGGCTCCTCCTCTCCTATTCAGCATCACATGGCGTGCAAAGAGGCTGCTGCATGCTTGTACTGGGTTTCCCTGGGAGCCCTGCCTGTTCAGCCAATTAAAATAGAAGAACGCAGTTACGTGTCTTAAGCAAGCTGTGTCTATTTAATGGGTCATCAATAGAGTAGAGCAAAGGTTCTCAAAGTGTATCTAAAAGCCTTATTGTCCTCCTTGCTGCCCCAAACATTCAGACCCCCCACTCCCCCCCCCCATCCAAAGATTTTTTTGTGTGCTCACCTTCCCTGTGGTGGGAGTATTCTTGTTGATCCTGCATCGCCTGCCCCAGACAGGCCACCAGCTCCTTTTCCCTTGTTTGGTCTGCTGCTAGACTTAGAAAGGGTGGGGTGGCCAAACAACCACTCTGCCCATGACCTAAAGTCATTCTTCTCCCCTTGTCCTTGAGCAGCTCTATTGCCCCTTTTTGGGGCTGCCATTGTTGCCTTGCCTTTCTGAATCAGTGAAGCTAATGACCTGCTCTGAACCGTTAAGACTTAAAATAATATGCTCCAAAAACATGTTTTCCCCCTAAACATGGCTAGATTTAACAATACATTTTGAAAATGTTTTTCCTCCCCAGTGGAACATACAGGAGTGTTTTTGTAATAAGGGGACAATGCTTGCTTGCTGCTGTTGCTGGCCTCTTCCAGTATGTTTTGTGAGAACAAGGAATGCAAAAGCTTTGGAAGAAGTTGTTTGCTGTTGTTTTTTATTAGTAAAGAAGAAAACGTAATAGTAGAGCACTGAGCTGTGTGATGTGAAAGTGCATCTTTGACATTTGGCAGGAAGGAATGGTGTCCTGCTTCCTCTCCTGGAGTAGTTGCAGGTCGGGGCCAGCGGGGGATACCATTTGGGGAATTTTTAAGAGAGATTTTATTTCTAAAAAGAAAAGAAATTCCTAAAAATCAGGGGATGACCCAAACGTTATGAAACTTGGAGGGTTAACAGTGGTTGGTGTGGACATTTTAATCCCGATAGCCCTAAAAATGATGGGAAGGGGAGCCCGGGAAGCCCCCATTGCCATCAATGGACCAGAACTAGCTGCATTTTTCGGCTGGGAATCAAATCAGCTACTGTAGTTGGCTATCTGCCTGTTTTTGGGAGGCGCATGAAAACAGATACAGGGATCTCCCGAAATTTGTCCAGCAGAAAAGGATCAAGGTTCAGTCAGAATTCACAAGCCTAATATCTAATGAAATCCGTTAGTGCCAAGTGGGCCTCCAAAGGAACGTTATTCCAGAAGTATGGTACCTGGTTTAAAGAGCGCTCTCCTATGTCTCCACACAGTGCATTGACCTCACTGGTGGGACACCATTGAATGACCACCATTCCTGAAAATTTCAGTCCTCAAGCAGGCATGTGAAGGAAGACATATTCTTTCAAGTAGATAGAAAGAGATGTTGCCTCATGTATTTAGTGCTGTTGGCTTGTTGTTAACTGCCTTCAACCTGACTTTGATATAGCTTCTCCATCTTCTGCTTCCAGTCATGTAGTGTATCTGATTTCTACATTGGCCTCTTGGTTTATTTGAAGAATGTATTTGCAATGAACAAATTGCTGGCCTCTCATAGTTCAGTTAGTTGGTTTTCTGCCTCATTGCTTGATCCTGGGGCAAAACTTCTTACAATTCTCTGTTTCCTATTTTTGTATTCCAGTTGCCTGTATTTAATAAGAAATCTTGATCATTTCCTCTTGAATTTCAACATTAAATCTTTCAAGTCCTTCTTATTTTACTTTTTTGGTGAGCGCATAACACAATTACATCATACTACCTCATCAGATAGGCTCTTTTCCCCATTGTACTCCATCTCCTCTTTCACAATGGAGCCCATTACATGACGCAGACTCCATTAGAAAAGGGGAGAGGAAGTGGAAGAGGGTTCCTGTGTTGCCTTCAGGATAATGGGGGGGGGGGGGAAGCTGGGCAGCAATGCTTTCCCCATGTGGTGGGATCCCTGTTAAGTCACACAATACGGGTAGTAGAACAACAGGTTCTCTATGTCCCCCGCCGGGACCCTATGGATTTGCCATGATGCATGGTGAATCCATGGATCTTTGTGATGAGGTCCTGAAAATTTTGAATATCTTATAGTATAAGTGTTAGAATACAGTGTACCTGCCCTGTGTCATAGCCTAGAGGATTGGTTGCCTTCCTCTTTTTACCTCTCTGAAAATAAGAAAAGATGAGGATTTATTGCATCTGAAGTAGGTTGCTATATGTGACTGTAGTGCGTCAACATGTTTTGTGGGGCACTAAAAGTAAAGAAAACAAAACAAAAACAAGATGCAGAAAAACATTATTTTCATGCATTTCATGCCCTTTTAATTTTAACAGCCGTTTATCTTGGAATCTGTTCTCATAATTCAGAGCAAGGACATTAGAACTAGATAACTTCATTATGTAGAATTTCCATGATGATTGATAACAGGAAAATTTCAATATTCAGAATTTCCTCAATGGAAATGGTCTGAAATGTGTTAGAATAATAAACGTTTTTTGTCCACAAACCTTTGTTTTACTTTTGACTGACTATTTGGGGGCTCAGTTTTTTGGACACAATCCCAGTAGGCCCAAGACACTGAGCTACCCCATTTGCCTCTGAAAATGCTCGCACCTTATCTGTGATTCTTGCCCATCTGTATTCCTTTTGCCTCCATTTCTAGCTGTGATCTCGCTGTGCGTGTGCAGTGACACTGCCCCCTTTCAGAGAAAACTGTAAACTATTTCCCACAATAATCATCAAATGTGCGGATGCATCCAAAGGCAATATATTCTCACCTCCCACACATCCCCTTATGTTATTGTTGTTGGTTGTTGGGGGGGAAAGCCCAGCTTGATGCTATTCAGAAGCTCCTTGTGTATTATCATTTGGGTTAACTTGGTCCAAGTGCTCAGTATTACTGTTGGTAAGAAGACAATCTGGATATATAATGGTGATGTGTCCCTAGGAGGGTAAAAACACATCAGTGAAATTACAGCAAAGGCAATGGCACACAATCATCTCCTGGATTTATAGAAGCGAGTAAGATGCTCGCGAGTGTAGAGACTTCAAATCACCATAATCAATCACGAGAGTTTTATCCTTTCTGTTAGAGTGTATTAGGAAATATAGTAGCAACAAGGGTGATACAAAAAAGCACACACCGGAATTATTTTAGCTGGTTTGTTTTTATGGTGCGGGCTTCTACTTTCCTCTGACAGTCTCCCCCTGGCATCTACTTGTATTATTATTATTAAAATCTTTCACTTAATCCTCCTGGTAGCTCTGCTTGGTGATTCTAGGTAGCGGAAAAGGGCTTTGCTCACTAGAGGGCAGCATTTGATTAAATGTATGAAACAAAAGCATTTGGGTCTCCCCACTACTCTCATAGTGCGAGATATGTAAAAGAGAATAAGGAAATAAAAGAAAATAATGTCTTCACAGTTTTTAGCAGCCTTTTGGAACATGGCATTCTAAATTCTATATTGTTAGGTTTTGTTACTACTTAGTTTAGTAAGATAGTTGGAAAGACTCTTAATGCTTTTGATCTCTCTCTCTCTCTCAACTAT
Organism: Anolis carolinensis; assembly: GCF_035594765.1. NCBI lineage: Eukaryota > Metazoa > Chordata > Lepidosauria > Squamata > Anolidae > Anolis > Anolis carolinensis. The sequence continues at coordinate 152,863,213 of NC_085844.1, read as the reverse complement.
CTATCTCTGTTATCTATCTGTCTATCCATGTATCCATCTGGCATTCATAAAATGGTTTTTAGATTATGGCTTAGTGTTAAAGTATTGAGTATAAACAATTTAAAACTTTCTTTTACATTAGGAGATGTACTAGCTACAAAATGCATACCCTCCAACATTTTACAGATGAAAACTCAGGACATGTGTGACCAAGCTTTTTCAGCATTTTTGTCAGGGGACAAAACAATGTCATTAATGAGGGAGAACACACGAGAGAGGTTACAGCAGTTTGCTTTTGCCTGAGCCTACTGGGAAAAACTTGATTCCCTTCCCTTCGTTTTCTCTTTACCCTGCAAGTTAATAGAGTGCAAACTACTTTTGCCCTTCGAACTCAGCTTCCATCAATTGGGGCAAGCTGAGAACAAAGGGTGAATGTGAAAGGAAGAAAGAGAAGCTGGGATGCCTACGCCGGATGTCACACAATGTTGGGTGATGTCTGACTTCAGTCACTGCCCCCCAGATGAGGTGAAAATATCATAGGACACCAAAATTACCCCATGTGAGGAGGCTGTAAATTCACCTTATACCAACATGTACACCTTATAGAAGATAGAGTGAAAGCATCCTAGGACACTAAAATTACCTCATCTGATGAGGCTGTAAATTCACCTTATACCAACACGCACGCACGCACTTACACACACACACACACACACACACACGCACACACATGTAATTCCAGAATTTGTTATTCTTTCCTGCTTTCTTCAATGACCAAACCCCACCTCCCAAGTCTCATGGATTCACTGTGATATCCCCCTATGAACAGCAAATTATATAAAAAAGACATCCAGTTACTATGCTACTGTATATAATGGAACTTGAGCATCTACAGATTTTGGTGTCCACGAAGTGAGTGCGTTCTAGAACCAAACCCAAGTGGATATCACTATAGACAATGGTGGGCTTATTGGATAAAGAGTCATACAACCAAGTTTTCATTCAAAGAGCTTTCAAAATATACCTTTTTTGACCATCACTAGCCCTGCCAGCTGGGAGATTCCAATGTTACAATTCACATAAGTAACATTTTCAAGTTCTGCCGTTTTGATCTCATCCCTCTTATTCTCCTTCTCTCTTTTTATCACTTTCACTTCCGTTTTGGGTCTATCCGCTCTTCCCTTTATTTTTTTGTAGAGGTTTCAAATGTGCACATACATGTGCCTTGATGGTACTTGTGGTTCAATTCAGTGTAGGTTGGTTGTGAATGCCTGACAGAATCTTTCTTCCAATCTTTCATCTAAGGCACCTGTGGGCATCCCAAACAATATTGAATTACAAGCCAGCTATCTGCAAACGAGGATTTTTTCATTTATTTGCTTGCTTAATTATCCCTAGGTTGAATTTGGACTGTTGCTCAGCTTTCCAGTCAGGAAATATTTTAAACGCCCCCTCCACCCCCATTGAAACTGATAATTGCAAGTCTCTGATGAGCCTGATATTGTATTACTCTGATGTTTCTGTTCTGCTCACTTCAAAATATTCAGTCCTGAGTCAGATTAATGAGACTTCTGGGCAGATGGGTTAATGTGCCAATGTTTGTCAACAGATGTGATCTCTTGTAATGAAGCATGTGTTCTTAATTTGGCGCTGTTTGACGCTGGGAGGGAGCTTCTCACAAATAAAGTGTCATTTCATGCATTCTGAAAGCTTCCCTTCTCCTATGATCTTTGGTTGGTATCTGCACGATGCTTGAAAACTGTCACAGTACCTGTGCTAATGGGCATGGTGCCATCAGGACAGATGGGTATGTGCAGAGCCTTGCCAGAGAGAGAAGTTGACTGTAGAGGAGCAAAAGGCCCATCAGCAAATGTAAGGAGAGAGAATATTTCTTTTCAGTGAGTTAAAGAGTGGTTTGGTGACACTCTGACCAAGCTTTTCAAGAGAGCTCTATTAAAATTCTTTGATAGTTCCTGGTCTTTGCAAAAAGGTATGGTATAAATAAACTTTAATGTTGATGATGATGGCTGGTATCCTGTGTGGTATTTATTCTAAGCCAGACTTATGACATCAAAATATTGCAATTCATACTTATTGCTGTGACTACAAAACCCATCTTAGAAGCCAGGTAAAAACATCAAGGTCTGGAGATTGAGGTGCTACTTCTTCCATCTTGGCAGTAGTGCCTCTGCCTCTCCTTTACAACCCATACCATCTTTGTAGGATGGAGTTAGATGTATCACCGTTCAGTGTCCTGGTGTCCAATGTCCTGGAACCTCCTTGGTTGTTGTGTTTGACTAACTTCTATGGTGGGCTATGGGTAACAAATTGGGAGATATAGCTACAAAAGCAGAGCTCCATTATTGTAGCTATGTCTGAAAGTGCATGGCCAACAATAATAGTTTTCCAGAACAAGACTTTAGCCTGAAAAAATGAAAATGTAAAGGAAAGGGTAAGGTCCAATGTAGAAAACATATTGCAATTCAGTGCAGCGAAGTGTTGAATTGTTGAATTTAAAGATGGACTTGCTAGCACGAATACTATGTAGTCTTATTGAAGGCTTTCATGGCTGGAATCACTGGGTTGCTGTGAGTTTTTCAGGCTGTGTGGCCATATTCCAGCAGCATTCTTTTATGATGTTTCACCTGCATCTATGGCTGGCATTTTTAGAGGTTCTGTTGGCAGTGAGGCAAGTGGAGTGTCTATATACCTATGTAAGAATGTGAAAGCTTGGACTGAGGACGGTAGCTTCTCTATCTTATGACTCAAAAGCACAATGATTCACAATTTTGGTACTCCAAGTAGTTTAGATTTCAGCTCCCAGAATTTTTGATAGTTGGCCAAGTTAATAGGGGTTTCTGGGAGCTGGTCCCAAACACTTGAAGGGCCAAAGGTTGGGGGCCATTGCAATAGCAGAACCAAGCTTTGGAGAAGCTTTTTCTTTGCCCTGCAAAACGATATGAGTTCACTTTCAAATAGGTCCAATGTGGTTCAATGGGACTTACTCTTAGATAAGGGTTGTAGCCTCATTCGCAAAGTAATATTAACAGCTGAACTGTTTAAAGATATACGTGGTAGGAAGGAATTACATTCCAATTACCTATCTTTCATCATTTCAGATATACTTTTGGAAAGGGGGCACACAGTCTTGAAGATCTTCATGTGTTCATGAGTACATAATAATTGCCATTCTTATTGCATACCATCTCGAATGCCTCCTCTGCCGATCAGCACTTGTACCTCTTCTTTTCTCCTTCCCATGGTGACATTACTTTTGATCCCTCCCCCACCTCGATTCTGCTGAGTATCCATTTTGAAATAATGTATGCAAACTGAGCATACCTTCGCAAGGTAAGTAACTGTATGCTCATATGATTTGCATATGCTGCCAACATTAAGAATTTGGCATCTCTTTTTGCAAATTTTGTTTTGTTTTGCTTTTGGTGGACTGAAACCATGAATAAGTGGAAGATAAAAGAACCCTGATTTGTGTTAAATTGAAATCACTTGTTACTTTTTGGAAACTTTCTTTGTGTTTTCATTAGGCTAATGTCGCTGACCAGTAGTAATATGTAACTGAAAAAGGCAGGATTAGGCCAACTTAATACAGAAACACAGAGAAAACAGATTTAATTAATTGGGCTATGGCAGATATACACATTAGTTCCATTATTACTCCCAACAAAAGTTGACTCATTGAAATTGTGAGATTTACCTATGTGTTGACTTATAATCGAACCATTGAGTCAATAGATTTACTCTAACTGAGAGTAGGATTCCACTCAATGTGTGTGCCCAACAAAAATAAAAACGAATGGAAGAAAGTATTTCAGCTTGCATTTAAATGCTCTAATATTTAAATGCAGGAAAAATGAATAACTATAGTAGTAATAATAATAATGCTATAACCAATCTCTCTAGTAATATTTTACTGACATTTTTTATCAAAAGCACTAGAGTTTTATGTGAGATTGTACTATTGTAATCCTCATATACTTTAACAATTGTTTGACTTAGGTTTTTCCATGGCACCCTCTATCAAAGCACTGATAAGAAAGGATCAACTATCAAGACTGTCCGCTGAAAGAAATGGCTGAAAAGATTATCTCCCCATAGTCAGGAGACAAGAATTTACAGAAAAGGAGATAAAGCCTCTTTTTTCTTATGTGATCATGATCGTGACTATAGCCGTTGCGAAATCCCCAAAGGCTAAGTAGCAAGGGTCGAAGGGATAACACACATGTGCAAAAAGCTTTTGTCACCCAAACACTGAAATCTGGACACATCTCTCCACCACAAGAGAATTCGTGTGCCTGTGTATCCATTTGAGCTATGGCTATGGTAACTTGTTGCCAATTTTGTACAATTAAGGTGTACAAAATGGTCTCTCTGCTAGGAATATTGGCTGTGCCATTATACTAATTAGGGGGTTGTCTCCTCTATGTGCAAGCCTGACTCCCATTAATATTAATGGGAGTAATGTCCAAGCATCAAGGGAAGAAAAGACCATTGTAACCATGGCTTATGCATTTATATACATATAAAATCCCTGTACAGTAATTCTGAGAACATGTTTGCTTGCAAATTAAGGACTTTTGCTAGTAGGAAATTGGTTGGCATCCTTTCTCTTTCTCTCTTTTTGCTGCTGTTTTATTTATGTTTACAGTACATTGACTATTAACTTTAAAACTTTATTTTTAAAAGCTACATTTTAAATATTTATGGTCCAATAAATCGGGTTATGGCATAAAGGAGAAACGTGGACCTGAGCAATTTCACAGACCACCAGGTAATGGGGACGTAAAGATGTAAGCTAGGAGCATATACTTTGTCAAAGTTGTGTTCTCAAATTGTGTGAAGCAGGAAGAAAAGCAGAGGTTGCCACATGCAGCAAACATACACTTTCTGAAGAAGTATTCCTGTAGCACTAGACAGAACTCTTCAAAAACTGGAAATACATTCCTGTCTTACTGTAGCTATAGAAAACAAACCATCTCATGACTGTTCATTTTTTAAAAGTGTGTATACCTCCAGATCATGGGCTGGATCTATAGTGCCATAAAATGCAGCTTGGAATTGCATTCTATGGGCAGTGTAGACCAGTGGTTCCCAACCTGTGGTCTGTGGACCACGAGTGCTCCACAAGAATGAAAATATGGTCTGCGGCCTCACCAGTACTACTATGGATAATAACACAGCCTAAAAAAATGTCTTGGTGTCTTCGTTTTTAGGCCTGTTCCTGGGGTTATTTGAGGTGCTGATTCAGAAAATTGCATTGGATAGACCACATCAGCTCTAGATGATTAAATATGGTTTTCTGTGGGTGAGCAGATGGCGACTATAATAATAATATAATAATTTATTTATTTGAACAGTTATATGACCATTTCAAAATACAATACAAATAAACATGAGGCAAAAAGGAGGAGAAGGCAGCAGCTGACCTTCTGTTTACAGTTAGAATATTATTTTCCTGATTCTTCTTTCAGGAAATGTGCTCTTTTTGAGAAAGCTTTCAGGATAAAAAGGCTTACTTTGATTATGGTGGATCTTTCTTGTCCTTTCAAGAGGAATGTCAGAAGATCATTTCTGTTGGGGGATCTGAAATTGGATAGTAATTGATGTAAATATCTGTATTGTAGTTCAGTATATGCTGGACAGTCAATCAAAAATTTTTCGATATCCTCCACTATTTGTTCTCCCCAAACACAAAATCTCTCATTTCTTGAGATGTTGCTGTAGCGACCAGTTTGCATCATAATACCGATTTGTTCAAACCTAGCCCTGGTATATATTCTTCTTAGGGGTAACGGAACTGGAATGGTCAGATAGTGTTCTAAATGCATGTTCATTTTGTGAGAAGCTAAAAACTTTGTGACAGAGGACCTACTTATGCTTGCTAGGTCCAATTGAGCATAGATATCATGAGTGCGTTGCATAAGCACTTATTTTGCCCTTCGTCCTAGATAGTTCAGAAATGGTAAAGGAAGGCCAATTTTAGCCATCTCATTGTTTAAGGCCACTACCCATGATGACTTGTGGACATGCTGGTCTTGATCCTCTAAACATAGGCGAGGAAGTCTACTGGAATTCATCCAATTTATTTTTGACCAGTAATTGAATTGTCTCATTAAAATTTGAGCTTTTACTGGGAGCATTCCTAGCTCTGCCCTTACTTCAGCAGTCAGCGTTGTTCTGGAAAGGCCCAGGAGGATGTGAAGCTGCTTAACTTGGAAGGCTTCGATCTTGGCCAAATTGGTATGTCCCCAAATTTCAGCCCCATATGTAAGTGTTGGCATTATTTTTTTCTTAAAGACTTCCAGGGCGGGTCTGATTGTGCCTGGGTATCTATGATGGTACAGCTTGTAAATGGAACCTGCTGCTTTCGTTGCTCTTTGTATACTATGAGTAATATAGTTAGCCCAAGCACCAGATGATGAAAACGTAATGCCTAGATATTTGTAGCTATTAATTTGTTCCAAGTGTACATCATTCAGGGTCCAAGTGTACCATTTCTTGTTTTTAAGAAAGACCATGATTTTGGATTTATCCTTGTTCATAATGAGGGAATTTAGCTCACAATACAAATTGAATTTTTCCAGAGAGCTTCTCAGTCCCACTGGAGACATTGCCATGATCACCATATCATCAGCGTAAAGCAAGATGTTGATAGTGCTGGTCAGAACTTTAGGGCCATGTAGACTGTCAGAGGATAATGTTTGCATGATGTCATTTAGCTGGCGACTACTGGATGACATATGTTCTGTATCAGAAACTAGAGCTGATACGGTCTATCCAATGCAATTTTCTGAATCAGCACCCCAAGCAACCAAACTGAATCTAGGTAAAGGTTTTCCCCTAACATTAATTCCAATCATGTCAGACTCTGGTGGTTGGTGCTCATCTCCATTTCTAAGCCGAAGAGCCAGTGTTGTCCATAGACACCTCCAAGGTCATGTGGCCAGTATGATTGCATGGAGCTTCGTTACCTTCCTTCCGGAGTGATATCTATTGATCCACTCACATTTGCATGTTTTTTGAACTGGTAGGTTGACAGAAGCTGGTGCTAACAGCGAGAGCTTATCCAGCTCCCCGGATTTGAACTGCTGACCTTTTGGTCAGCAAGTTCAGCAGCTCAGCGGTTTAACCCACTGCACTATCAGGGGCTCCCTAACTGAATTTAAAGTTGACCAAAAACTGATTCGTAACCCTTTTGGTACTAATGTTGGAAAGTGGTCCCTGGTCAAAAAAAGGTTGGGAACTACTAGTGTAGACCCATATAATGCAGTTCAATGCAGTTAAACTGCATGATATAGATCTACACTGACCATAGAATGCAGTAGACCCAGACATGGATAACAACTGGAAGCCGAAAATTCTATTGTGGGAATTCTGCAAAGTAGCTATGAATCTCTGAGAATGAAAAATGGTGAGAATTAATATTTCTTCCTTTGACCTGGCAATGAAAGATTTGCATTATGGAATTGGGTTCAAATAAAGAACAACTATTTGTGTATGTCCAAGACAAATTTGGGTTTTGGAACCAATAGCTATTTTGCATCACAGGCAACAGTTTTAGATATGAAGTGTACCTGAAATAACACTTTCAGTGCCATGTCAGGGAACGCAGCTCAGAATTCAGTATTGTTGTTAAGCTCCCAGCCACCATGCTTTTCTTCTTATAGTACTTATTCCTTTGTTAGTGTGTGAAGGATAGCCGCTTATTATACCAGTGTTTAACTATTCAATTAAAACATTCAAGGGTGTGGTCTGTCACTCAGGAGTCCTCTTAATGAGTAACTGATGTATAAAACTAGAGAAAAGCTAATATGAATCAGGGCCAACAACTGCTGGAAAATGTACAACATAGTAAAAACAAACAATATCTATGCCTGCCTGTATGCCTCTCTACATGTTTTTGACCTACAGCTTCCATCAGCCTCATTCAACATAGGCAATGGTGAGGTAGTGTGGATATAACACTGACCCCCCCCCCCCCCCCCGGGTGAGGTTATAGTTGCTCTCCTCATTCTAGATGTTCTGTAATCATTTTTGCTCTCCAAATCACATCTCTATTTCAGTTATGAGTAAGAGAGAGTTCAAGAGAAGAGGGGGCAGGACAAATAAAGAGTTATGCAATGCTACAAATTCTGCCTACTTTGGGCTCTGTCTACAGCAGTGAACCCAATCTTTTTTTTTTTTTACCAGGGACCACTTAGACTAGGGACCACTCTCCAACATTAGTACCAAAAGGGTTACAAATTAATTTTTGGACAATTTTAGATTTGGTTTGGTTATTTGGGGTGCTGATTCAGAAAACTGCATTGAATAGCCCACATCAGCTCTAATTTCTGATACAGAACATATGCCATCCAGTAGTCGCCATCTGCTTGCCCACAGAAAACCATATTTAATAACCTAGAGCTGATGTGGTCTACCCAGTTTTTTCTGAATAACCTTAGGAACAGGCCTAAAAATGAGGACTACAAGGCGCCCCCACTTCCAGGCACCACATGGAATGGCTCTGCTCAGGGAGACGGAGGAGGAGGAGAAGCAGCAGTCAGGAGGCCTGCTGTCACATCTTTCATGAGTAGTCAGCCTCTCCCCTCTTGACATCCCCTGTTGCCTTGGCAGTATAAGAAGGCTTTGTGAGACTAATCACTCTTGTTGCAATGGTGTAGTAACAGTGAGGCCACATACCATATTTTAGTTCTTGGGGACCACTGGTAGTCCACAGACCACAGGTTGGGAACCGCTGGTCTACAGCCAGCCACCGGATCTGATTCTCTTCCCAACATGTTCTGGTTCTGTCCATAAGTCAATGGTCCTTCATAAGAAAAATGTCCTCCAACCATGGTTTTGAACAGAGCAGCAACCTGGAATTCAAGAGAAAAAGAGTGATGCCAACAGACTTGGACTAGAAGTATAAATGGCCTGATTTAATATAAGAAAGATATGTGTGATATTTGAAGATTATAGGCTATCATAACTATCATAACTGTCGAGGTCAGTGAAAAAAAGAGCATACAGACATATGATTGTAGCATTATTTTCCTATGGGGATATGCCACCACGTTGTACCTTGACAAAGACAGGAAAGTTAAGAAGGGCTGAGGCATTAACATTAGCTCAGAGGATCTAAAGGACCATATCTTCCCAACACAATCCTACCTGAATTTTGAGATCCGCAGGGAAGAGATTTTTCTTAGTCCCATTACAATCACAGCTCCAAGATGTGAAATTCCTTCTCTGATGAGGCCAGCCTGGTCCCCACTCTGTTCTCTTTCTGTTTACCCAAACCTTTGTTTGTCAACGGACCATTGCAAAAATAATCTTAACTGCGCTGTGCTGCTTTTTTATTTAAAAAATCATAATTAGTATGTTTAAATTACTTTTTAAATTGTTGTAAATTGAATTATATAATAATATAGTTAATTTGTATTGTGTCTTGTTTTCAATGCTAAACAGTCCTCAAAGATCAGCAAAAAGCAGGAAATACTTTGGCAAAAAGCCAAGACAACTCAGCTTCCAATAGAGAAGCAACAGAGAAATGGAAAATTTGTTGGCTCTTTAGTTCTGCCTTGCATTTAATTAATTGCTTAATAACACTAAATTAATAACTTAATTTTGGAATTGAGTTCATGTTGTCATTGCAACCTAGGTGAACTACCTGAGAGAGAAACTTAAAGTGCACATTTTTGTTAAAAAAATGTCCAGTTTAATTCATTTTAATTAGTTTCTATCACAGCCTTAGACACTATGCTCCTTAATGCACTCAGTTTATGCTCATTCTATTCTGAATTGCTAACATCTACATAAGACAACATGAAATACAGTTCATTGACATGCTTGTGTTACAGACTGATTCCGCAGTATCCAGATCACTGCATTTAGTTGAACTGTAAATAACTGATGGGTCTCACTCCTAATCTTAAAAAGAGTGAACTGTCCCAAATGATCCCAGGATGGTCTCACCCAGTATGCAAATGGGTTGTCCCATTCAGTGAGATTCAAGAATTGCAAATTGGAACTCTGCAAGATATTGCTAGTTCACAGATCTGTCCAAAGTAAGAGAGCCCCAACCTGTTTGGGAGAGCTTGCTTCTGCCTTCAGCACATGTGTCCTGTTCACAAAAGAAAAGAAGCACTGGAATGTTGACATAGTTGAGGTTAACAATGCTACAGTGTTCCCTCACTTATCGCTGTGGTTAGGTTCCAGGACCACCCGCAATAAATGAAAATCCGCAAAGTAGGGGCACTATATTTAATTTAATATGTACACATTATTTTTGTATTTATACACTATTTTAAGTCTTTATCAACCAATTGTGTATTGATAAATCACCCCCTTCTCCTCCTGTTGCCACTTGGGCACATTTTCTCTCCCTTTGGCTTCTCCTTCCTCCCTTCCTGAGGCTGTAAATTGTAATTTTTTAAGATTTATAATAGTATTTTAGAGTTTATTGAAAAACCGCGAAACAGCAAATCCATGAAAAGTGAACCGCGAAGTAGTGAGGTGAACACTGTATACTTTTTTTAAAGTTGGAAAAATCACAATACAAGAATAACAAGAAATGTGCACCTCTGATAGAGTTTCAGAGAGACACTGAATATTGTAAAGTTGCACGATATCATAGAATACCCATGTCCAACCCACTCAACCAATCCCTCAGGGGCATCTTTTTGCCCTATCTTGAGAAACCTGATTATGGTGGATGAAAGGGACCTACAACCTGGTGCTTACCAATATGTGTTAGAGTACAGATTTCACTATCCCCAGCAACAAAGCTGCTGGATAGAACGTGGGTTGCAGTTCAACCCATCTAGAAGGTAACAAAGAATCAGAGACTACTGTATAATTGACCCTGGACACAAATGAATGTTAACATGTGGTAATTGTGTGTCGCAGTTTGTGGTGAGACCCTTACCTAAAATTATGGGAGGTTCACCTCCCCATACACATTCAATCCATGAACAGACTATCCTTTTATCTGTTGATATTGTGTCGTGTGTTGCATCGTGTATTGTGTTGCATTATGGAGCACCTGGTTAAATCGCTAAGCTGCTGAACTTGCTGATCAAAAGGTTGGTGGTTTGAATCCGAGGAGCAGGGTGAGCTTCCATTGTTAGCCCCAGCTTCTGCCAACCTAGCAATTCAAAAACATGCAAATGTGAGTAGATCAATAGGTACTTCTCTGGCAGGAAGGTAACAGCACTCCATGCAGTCATTCTGGCCACATGACCTTGGAGGCATCTACGGACAACATCGGCTCTTCAGCTTAGAAATGGAGATGAGCACCAACCCAGAGTTGGACACAACTAGACTTATTGGCAAGAGGAAATCTTTACCTTTTATTATGTAGTGGGATAATAAGCATTTGAGCATTTGACAGCAACTCTGGAGACCAGGGTTCGCTCCCTTCTCAGCCATGGAATCCTACTGGATGACTTTAGGCATATCACATTATCTTGATCTCAGAAGAAGGCAAAGGAAAACCCTCTTTGAACAAATCTTGCCAAGAAAACACTGCGATAGATTTTCTTGTCAGAAATTATTTGAAGGCTCACAACAGTAACAATAACAAAGTGCATGGCCAAGATGCCATGTTGCCATAGTATAGTGAATACTGGTGGAATTAAGTTCCATTTGCAGTATACAGTCCCTATACTGGATACTAGTACAGTGCAATATATATAGATTAGTGCTGAATGCATGTGACTGCAATGTGATGTACCAGTGTACATTGGTAGAACTTCTACGTTGGGACTCTACATCAGTGGTTCTCAACCTGGGGTCCCCAGATGTTTTTGGCCTTCAACTCCTAGAAATCCTAACGGCTGGTAAACTGGGAGTTGAGGTCAAAACACCTGGGGACCCATAGGTTGAGAACCACTGCCCTACATGCTTTGAAATGGGATCTCGGGAAACATTATGGAATGAATGCATCCTTCACACACATCCCACCCTATATGCAATAGTATGCCTCCGGCATGTAAATCTTGGTTTTTGTTCTTATCAGCTGGATGGGCATGAAACTCATACTTCTGTATATCTCTGACAGAATTCTAGCTTATATCATGTGGACAGGTCACTAAATAAATATACGAGTGGGATATAAATTAAACAATGGCTCATAAATTCTACAATATGCTATCTTTTCATTAAAAAATGCTGTATGAACAAAATAACCGGAGTTAAAGATGGGGAAGAAATAAGCTTTAAAAGTAATTATACTCTTAATGAATAGAAGATGGAGCCCACGCAAAGAAAAAAAATCCCGCCATTAAGGAAGTAAATTGACCTATGTATAAATAGTTTGCTCATTAAAACAACACAACTGCAACAGGAAAAAAAGTCATCACAGCCTAGAGAAGATAAAATGCTAGGGAGCAATAAATTCGTACATTAAAATGTATAGACAACTCTCCCCCCTCCTTAAATTCATAGAGAATGCTCTTTACTTAGCTATCAAGGTTTAATGTAACTTGGCAGATCTGAGTTACTTCAGGAAAGCTTTAATGCTTGGCAGGTCTCTACATTTTATTTATGATATCAAAGCTGCGACTCAGATTTTTACTCCGTGGAAGACATAAAAGAGATTCAGAAGTCGTCCAAATCATCTTGTAATTAATGTTACCATGCACGCCCGAGACATTAAAATGTTAACAGTGTTAGAATCGTGTGCTTTGGAATACAGAGTGAGGGCTTTATTAGAGAGAAATACACTGCAGATGTCATCCACCCTAATTGAGGACATCAGGGCGCCTGCTGCTTGTTCTTATCAGTGGTTGAGATTTTTTTTTAATTTATTCATTTTCCTTACTGCTAGAATCTGCTCTCATTATTAGTCTATCTTGTCACTCATTTGCATTTCAAGTGCTGGGACTGTGGGGTACCAGCTAGCTGCCTTAGAAGAACACTTCAAGGGGTTACTCTATCAAATAGCAGCACACTATCACAGCGAATTTGACATCTGGGTTATCTTATTCCCAGATGCTCCATGGTGTCATTAGCAGGATTAATCTTAGCTTTAATTTCATAATGATTCTTATTCTAATATATGTGAATGAACACAAAGTCTCTTGACTCATTATCACCAATTTACCCAAGATATGTAATCAGGCTCTTATATTCGCCAACATTTATTTTTGCTAATACATCTAAAATTGTAGATTAAGCAAATACAGTTAGTTCCAGCTGAGTGAATGCCTAGTGAAGTAACAATGTAGTATTTATGTTTTAATTAAACTGCAATAACGATGTTGTCTTTTAAATAAGGATGGTTCTGAATCTCCGAGCCAGCGATTCTTCCCCAGCCAGTGTCCTGCTGGGACATCCATCAAATCTTTACCTTCTAGCATTAATATGAGCGTCTTTCTTTCTCGCTCCCAGGTTAACAAACCCACAGGAAGGCGCATTTTAAGGTGTGTAATCAACACAAGGCATATGCTTTTAAACAAAGGAAGCAACATTATACTCACAAGGTTATTCTGAAAAGAATAATAAATCTTAACAAAGGGATTGTAATGAGAAGCTATTTTAATTATTCTTTGTGATTCCTGCATGAGGCACATTTGCTGTGTATGCGTTGCCTTGTATCCCATTGCTGTTGAAAAGAGATACCTGTATTAAATTTCATCAGGTGCCCATTTGCGAAGTTTAGTGTGCATTGGTACCCTTAAAAATGCCTGTGCCCATTGATCGCGTCTACGCAGGCTCAGAAGTTTCTTGCTCCTCAGCTGCTTGGAAGAGCGTTCGAGGAGTGGTTTGTTATTGATGGATAGAATGTTCAAACATTTAAAGAAATGAAAGTCAGCTTTGCATTTTTAATTAATTAATTGAAAGGACTGTAAATGCCAGCTTGTTAATTGCTTTGCACCTGCAAGCCAACACAGGTTTTGTCTGCCCTTTCTTTGAATATTAATTTCTTCCCCCCGCGTATCTTTCTAATGCTCAGAAAGTCTCCCCTGCAAACATATTAGTAAAGAGTAAATATTGAATCTAAGACAAAACTCACGGCTTCATCTTTCACTGTACACAGAATAAGATTTAAAGGAGGATTTAGATTTCCAAGGCTTCTAATTAAGTAGTGATAATCAGGCTTTCTGCTGAGGGTCACTTCCTGAGAGTAATTTGAGTTATTAAAATGCATGTTTTTATTTGTTCTGCTTTGCGAGCTAAAACTGATCCCTTTTAATATAGCAGCTAATATGCAAATTGGTGTTTCATTATATTATGCAATTTATGGCAATCTTCTCTAATTTACAGAAAGGGCAAGAGACTGACCTTGTCATTCAACTCCTCTCCCTCCCTCCCCTCCCGTAAGCTGATCTAATTATGTGGATCTTCTTACAAAACTTGGAAAGTGTGCAGCTTGGGAAAGGAAAAAAATGTGACAAGTTTGTCTTCCGCTTAGCTCTTTGTTTCATCAAGGCGGCCTTGGGTTTGGGTTGAATCCCAGAGGTGGTGGAGATCTTTCAAGAGAGATTTGAATGTTCAGGTAGCAAAGATACAAGAAAAGCTAGATTGTTTATTTGCTCCCAACATGGGAATGAAGCCAATAAATGGAGCATTTGTTTGAAGAGGTCAAAAATCATTATGAATTATATCCATGGAGAACCACTGATCCTGTGTTGTGTATGTGTTACCAGTTATTTTAACTCATTTGATAATTTCACCAGTATATTATTCCTTTCCTTAGGTGTTGGAATATCATTTCTTTGACTCAAGAACTGTTTTATTTTATTCATATCCCACTTTTTTCCCATATGCAAATTAAAGTGGTTTATAATATAATTTCAACAATACAGCTAAAATGATGTGCGGTTCAAAAGTTTAAAAAACACAATGATATCCAAATAAAACATTAATTAATAGCAATTTAAAACACACTAAGCATTATATATGTGTGCGCGCACGCAACCTACTATCTCACTCATTTAAAGACTCTAGGTTAGTTTGATTGCCAATGAAAAAAGCAGAGATGGGACCAATCAAGCCTCCCTTGGGAGAGAATTCCATAACCAAGGAACAGTTACCAAGAAGTCTCTGGAATATGTATTCTGTCTTAATGGAATCAAAAACTAATTTTTGTTTAAGGAAACATTTCTTTGTTTTTGAAAATAGTTTTTGCCACTTTGGCTTGAATTCCATTAGTGCACATTGCTAGCATAGCTAGCTACTAGGCATGGGCGAATTCCTTGGAATCGTCATTAATCGTAATAAAATATCTATTTTGGGTTCCAAACAGGGTTTCGAGGTGGTTTGATGATTCGGAATTAAGCTTCCAATTCAAAGCGTTGCAGCCCATTTATTTAATGGCCTAGGAAAACCTTCGAATATATGAGAAAACATTTTTAATTCAGCCAAACTTTGTTTGCAGGGAAGAGCAGCCTAGCCTGGGGTTGCCTCCTTACCCAATCAGTGCTGAGTCTTGGTAGAAAGGGAAAAGCCTTTTCATCTGGGCTTGATAACAGCTCCATAGAAAGCAACAAAGTCCTGAGCATTTTCCCTCCTGGCTGGGGCTAGCCACTGACTTAATGGCAGCCTCATAAAAAGCAACCAAGTCCTGAACATTTCCCCTCCTGACTGGGGCTAGCAGCTGCCAGTTTTGAGACAGCATGGTGTAGTGTAGTGGTTTGAGAGTTGGACTATGATTGTGGCTTGATTCCCCACTTAGCCATGGAAACCCACTGCAGATTTTCGTTATTATTAAAAAATTTGTTTAAAAAAAACTTTGAAAATTTGCCAAAAATCTGAGGATAAGTCAAATGTTCTTAGATTTGGTGAGCCAACAGTGGTACATGTGTTCTACCACTGTAGCAAGTTTCATAAGGATAGCTAAAAAAAATGAGGGAGAGAGAAGCCCCTCAAGTTTCCCCATTGACAATAATGTTTTCCTTCATGCGCATGTGCATCCGCCATTAACGAGGTACATACGAAGATTTGGAAGTTTAAGAAAGTTTTGAACTTTTTTACTTCAAAATTCGGAAATGACTTTAGAAATGAAGCGCCAGTGCTCCCTTTCGAAGAGAGTTTAGAACCATTTTTTTCCTGGATCGCACATACCTACTAGCTACTTCAGCTTGGGTGCTGGTGACAGGGGAAAAGGCTGTGGCTGTAGTGGCTATGAAGAAAGCAAGGCATGGGGGAAATAGGATGCTCAGAGGCAGCAGATTCTATCTGTTTTCCTTTGTCACCATTATGCATCCTTTGAAAAAAGGCAGCTGCCAGCATAGTTCACCAATGGGATGCCAGCCTGTGCCTGCTTGTGTGGGTCAATAAAGGAATACATCCAACAAATATATTTGCTTCCGCATACCTTGAGGTAAAAATCATATCAAAATCTATAGTGCAGAGGTGTCTATGATATAATGTGGCATTGCAGATGTCACTGAACTGCAACTCCTGACAGTTCAGGGGCTGCGGTGGTGCAATGGGTTAAACCCTTGTGCTGCTGAACTGCTGACCTAAAGGTTGGCAGTTCAAATCCATGAAACAGGGTGAGCTCCTGTCTGTCAGCTCCAGCTCCTGCCAACTCAGCAGTTTGAAAACATGCAAATGTGAGTAGATAAATAGGCGGAAAAAAAGGCAAAAAGAGATGCTCCAAGCAATCTTGCTGGCCACACAGCCAGGAGGTGACAACGCAGACTCCTTGACTTGAAAATAGAGAAAAGCATCTCGCCAGAGCCAGAGATGAGCACTGCCTCCAGAAGCCAGAAATGAAAGGAGAAGCCTGTGCCTTTGTTTGTGTTTTTGTGTCTTCATTGTACATGATTGTAAAGGCATTGAATGTTTGCCTATGTATGTAAATGCTGTAATCCGCTCTGCGTCTCCTGGGGGAGAAGGGCGGAATATAAAGTGTATTATTATTCTTCTTCACCAATGGCTAGACTAGTTAAGGCTTGTGGGTCTTACAGTCCTATAACATCTAGAGGGTCAAATGATTCCTACTCATACTATAGTTGTTGTGATGTGCTTTGTAGTAGTGATTCTAAGACCACCTTATTACAGTGTTTTCTGGGCTTGAGAATGTATAACTTGCCCAGGGTTACCCAGTAGCTAATGTAGTCCAACATTCGAACCAACATACCATACTGGCTTTCCCATGCTATAATGCAATAGTGTAAATAAGTGTTGCATCGTTTTCTTACAGGGCCACAGTAATACTTACTTGCATTGTCTCTACTATATGCTGATTCATTCCTGGCTAAGATGTGATCATTGTTTCTGTGTAACTTCTTAGAGTAATTTTCCTTGTTAGATTTACCAAGGCTAGAGGCTGCTGGTGGCTATGTTACTTTGAAATATATGCTGGGTACTAGAGAAACACTTCAAGGTCCTGAACCCATTTGGGGAAATAATTCAGCCCGATGGTAGCTCCTATAGAACTCAAAGTAATTTCCACAAACCCAGCAAGGATTCATTACTCTGAAGCAATGGAGCCAGTGGGCCATCTCTGACTTCAGCTCAGTGCTTGAAACAAAATTATTACAAACAATTGGCTTCTTGTAATTAATTGCTTTTCAGAACAATGAAGCTATACAATACTAACATTGTAGTAAACACTTATATATTTGAAAAGCTGGGACCTCACTAAAGAACAGAGGAGGAATATCCTATGGGTCACTGCTGGCTCCTGCTTTGCCTCATTCCCTGTTGTGGTTGTTGAGAAAAGTAGAGAGAAGAAAAATCACAGGTTCATGGTTTGCAGAGTATTCAATTTTTCAGAAGTAACTAAAAGGGGATTATTTTAGATACTTTTGGAAAAGAAGAATATCAGAGTTATTTTTCTAGGTTGGTCTTGTTTATGAGTACTAGACATCTTTTATTTTTATATGAGTATTATCATATATCTTCCTGGGAATTGTGGTTTATTTAATTCCATTTGCCTGGCACCTACCAGCTACAAGGAGGAAAGTAATCATAAAATGCTTTTGTTGGAAAACATTTGGCAGAACCGGAGCTAGTAAGGAGGAGGCTCTCTGATCATGTGGTTTGATCATGTAGTGCATACACATGAAATAATATTTAATTGAAACCTTGTTGGTCTGCAATTTCCAGCATCTCTACCCAGCATGATGCATGGAGAAGAAGACTGAGGCAGCAGTCCAACAAAATTTACAGAGTGCATGATTTAAACCCATATTTCACCAAGTGTTCTATGTTGTATTATGTGTCTGTTGAAGTATTCTATCTCTGCTCTTTTTGATTATTTCAGAAACTTTTAAACATTTTTATTGTGTTTCAGTATGTTCAACTCTTGGGGTGACTTTTGTCTATGAAGTTCTCAAGACATGCAATAAATAGATAAACAAATTAAAAAAAAAACAAAAAAAATGCAATGTGTTGTGGTGTCATAGCAACTTGTCACACTGCCACCGAGAATATACCGCATCGTTGTGGGGTGTGGGGAACCTGGCGCCTCACACCCCACATCATCTGGCTCCAGCTGAGGGCGATCACATGGGGGAAAGCATGGAGTGTGCAGCTTCCCTCCGTGAGTCTAATGGCAACACAGGAAGCCGGTGGTGGTGGCATGCACTGGGTCCGCTCTCCTTCATCCATGAAGCTGCGCCGACATTGTTTGATGGGAGCTAGAGGGCTCTGTGAGTGACCTGAACAAAACCAGTGCATGCCGCCAATTTTAGCCCAATGTGAAGAGGTCCATAGTGTTGTAGGAACATACAGGCAGACTGTTTTCCCCTGACATTAATTCTAGTCATGTCCAACTCTGGGGGTTGGTGTTCATCTCCATTTCTCTGCTGAAGAGCTGGCATTGTCTATAGATACATCCAATGCCATGTGGCCGGCATGACTGCATGGAGTGTCATTTTATATATACAGTAGTCTCACTTATCCAAGCTTCACTTATCCAAGGTTCTGTATTATCCAAGGCAGTCTGCCTTTTAGTAGTTATTGTTTTTGTAGTAAATGTTGCAATGTTTTGTTGCTAAATTCGTAAATACAGTAATTATTACATAACACTACTGTGTACTGAACTGATTTTTCTGTCAATTTCTTGTAAAACATGATGTTTTGGTGCTTAATTTGTAAAATCATAATGTAATTTTATGTTTAATAGGCTTTTTTCTTAATCCCTCCTTATTATCCAAGATTTTAGTTTATCCAATGTTCTGCCGGCTCGTTTATTTTGGATAACTGAGACTCTACTGTATATACTTTTGATAGCATAGAATTTCCCTTCCTAGGGGTAGATTTCTCTCAATTCCTGTTGTCTCACCCCTATTTGTAACAATAGTTGTATGTAAGTCGGATGTTTGTAACTTGATGAATGCCTGTATATTTATAATGAGATAGGTTGTCCACTACCTTCAAGTTGACTTTGACCTATGGTGAACCAATTGTGTACTTTTGTTGGCATGAGAAAGCATGACTGGCTTAAAGTGACCCTGTGGATGGTTGAAGATTCAAAACCTGTTTCTTTCAGAGTCCTAATCCAATGCTCAAACTGTTCTGCCATGATGGCTGTCCTAATGAATGAAGCATAGCTTAGAAAGAAAATTCTCCACAATGCCCATTCATGGAAGAAACCTAACAGAATTCCCCAGAGCACCCTTTTCTGGAATTGCATGCACCATTGGAATGGATACTTCTGTTCCATATCTCAAGTAACTTCCACAGGGATGGATGGTGATATGGGATGTGTTGTTCACAGGTTTTCCACTACTGACTGCTCTGCTAATGTGAAGACTGCTGGGGGGAAAGGGGGAAGCAAAAACCAGGGTCTGAGAAAAGATCAAGCCCTTGAGTTGTTTCAGATTTCTGTATCTTCCATTCTGTCAAACATCTATGGAATTGCTTTAGCACCTGCACATGCTTGTTACAGGGTAAGCAGAATTCAACAGCATGAATGCTTTGAAAAACATCTCTTTCCCATATTTTGTGGGTTTTTTTCTTGGCACATTTATCATAATACAAATCAAAGAGCAATATTCACGAGCTTCCTAATACAGTATGTTAAACCTCTATAACTGTCAGCGAGAGGATGTTGGTGGGGAAAGAACCGGGTAGTTACAGAATCGCAAACCAAAATAAAAAGATGTTGGCAGGAAAGAACAAAGAACTGGCTAAGGAAAGAGACTGTAGAAAACTACTGCAACACCTTTGTCATGTTGCTGTGTGAGCAGGTTGCTGAAATTATGTATGCCTCATAGAAAACACCTTTGCAGCTGGGAGTAATTGCTTCCAGTAGAAAGCGATACAAAACCAGGCACCTGATTACTTCTACATTTGATCGGTGGTCAAAAAGAACGGCCAAAGACAGGTACACAACACTGGCACAAGGTTTAGCAGAACAGGAATCTGGGTTCTCAAGCAATTTATTTTAAAAGTTTTGAAACACATTTTGACTGTGTTGTAAAGAAGGTGTACCCAGGAGGTGAAGTGCAATACTTAATTAAAAATGAAAAAGTACCGACCCCAGGCCTTTGTGTGAGCCCAGTTCATCTTGCCTGGAACAAAGCCGAGGGGGACTAGCTGCAGTTTGGAGTAGTAAAGAAACCCCCTTTGCTCAAAAGTAGTTTCTCCAGGTTATATGCTACAAATCCATCTCTGCATTTCTTTCTTTTCTTTTTTTTTTTAAGAAAATGCATAGCAAAAGATGAAAGGGGTTGAAATTACATGGTTCTGGTTCTATCCAAAAATAGGGGAGGCGGTGGGGGATGGAAGAAAAGAAAGCAAGTCTACACAACTAAGATTTCGCATGGTCTTTAGAAGGGTCAGGTTTTCCAAAGCGACAGCTAGGGCGAACGTCACAGCTTTTTCATTACAACATGAAGACTAAAGATAATATAGAACCCACTGTGTTTCCTGGAAAAGTAAGAGAAACCTAAGTTATAGCAATCTGCCAATAGTGGTGCAAGCAAAGTGAGACAGGGTTACACCTAAACCAGTGGTTCCCAACCTGTGGGCCACGGCCCAGCAGTGAGCCATGAGAACAGAAATCTGGTCCATGATCCTCCCTCTTCTTTATTTATTTATTTTATTTTATTATCAAATATGGTCTTCTAGATTATTAAATATGGTTTTTTGTGGGCTAGCAGATGACGACTACTGGATGGTATATGTTCTGTATCAGAAACTAGAGCTGATGTGGTCTATCCAATGCAATTTTCTGAATCAGCACCCCAAATAATGAAACCAAATCTAAAGTTGACCAAAACCTGATTCGTAACCCTCTTGGTACTGATGTTGGAGAAAGGGCCCTGGTCAAGTGGGCCATGGTCAAAAAAAGGTTGAGAACAACTGACCTAGATGGAACGACAGTAATATATATCTTCCTTTTCTCAATTTCCCTTTATCATCCTCAACACTTGCAGTCGCCTCTTTAGTTGTAGAATTTCATTACTTGCACCTGTGTTTGTAAACTTTCCTTGCTATCTTGGAGTGTGGCGAATTTTCCCTTTTTTTTGGGAAGTGCTTTGATTTTATATTCCTGCATGGTGGAATGGGGTTAATCTGGATGGCCCTGGTGGTATCCCAACTCTATGACTCTATGATATGTGTTGTTTGCTACTTTGTTCCTTCAATGTCCTTTCTTCCCTGAGCCCCTAATTCAGACATGTGACATGTACTCATTCTGTTCTAATAGGATTGCATTCCACTTACAACCATGGTAAAAGGTAAAGGTTTCCCCTTGACATTAAGCCTAGTCGAGTCCAACTCTGGGGATTGGTGCTCATCTTCATTTCTAAGCCGAAGAGCCGGCATTGTCTATAGATGCCTCCTCGGTTATGTGGCCAGCTTGACTGCATGGAGTGCCATTACCTTCCCGTCAACAGTACCTATTGATCTACACACATTTGCATGCTTTTGAACTGCTAGGTTGGCAGAAGCTGGGGCTAACTCACCCTGCCCTGTGGATTCAAACACCAACCTTCCGGTCAGCAAGTTCTGCACCTTAGCAATTTACCCCTCTGTGCCACCGTGGCTATGGGCTCCTATCTAAATAGCAAGGATAATGTTTCTCCTATTCCTGGGATTCAGAAGTTTCATGCAACTTTGCCTTAGTTTTAATTCCCCTTTCCCTGTTCTTAAGTCGGATGTGAAATCTGGCTGCAAGAATTTGGAGACTTGGATACCATTCTCAGGATGGGGTACCAGCAAAAGCTTGGCATAATCTCAAAAAAAAGGGAGAACATAATTGTAAGGATTCTATCTGGTATCATCAATTGAATTGCTTATTTGTTTATTCATCACTTGGAGCAGAATCCAAATGAGGGAAATATTTCTTTTATTTATATTCCATCCTTCTCTTTGCTTTTCAAAGTATTTTGGATGATGCTTGTTGTTTTGATAAATCATGGAAATATAGAAGATAAGCTTTCCTAGAAGTTCAATTCTGAAGATAAGCATTGAGTGTGTTCTGGACATTTCTGGAAAAAGTTCAGTCATTAGTACCAAATAAAACAGAGCCATTACCTCAACTGGGATTTGGTAAATCAGGCCTTACATACATTCCTACTCTAATTGGGACTAAAATTGAATTTAGGCTTCTGTCAGTTCACTCACACTGACAGGGATGTGCCAACCGTTTGATTAATGCTGAGGATACATGCCCTAAAAACTATTTCAAAATCCTAACTAACAGGTTCTATTGCAAATGAGTAAATATGGATAGAGTTATCCAAAGGTAAATGCCTGCTGTCACAAAGAACATTGCAGAATGGGCCTTTAATGCATGGATTTCTTGTGTGTTTCAAGATATGAATCT
This sequence comes from Anolis carolinensis, assembly GCF_035594765.1. Lineage (NCBI taxonomy): Eukaryota > Metazoa > Chordata > Lepidosauria > Squamata > Anolidae > Anolis > Anolis carolinensis. Next base: position 152,840,499 of record NC_085844.1, on the reverse strand, counting down.
ACCACTTGAAGTCTTTACATTGAACTTGTTTCTAAGACTCTTGCAATAGATTTTGATTCCACATTCATAGAGATTACGAAATGGATCCTCAAGCTCCTCAAACATAAATAAATTAAAAAATAGAGGCCCAGCTCACTGCTGTCATCAAGAGACCTATGGATCTGCTTTGGGAAATGCTTCTGAAAGTTTGATTGTGATACAAAATTTATGAGTGATTTTACAACCACTTTCTCTGTAAGTCATTTCCATTTACACTTTTGTCTGGCTTTTTCTGGCGATGTTTTTCATTTTTCTTTTTAAAGAAGCCTATCTTTCACAGTACCTTATTCTCTGAACATGAATGCTTTATTTTCCTCAAGCTATGCAATATGCAATATACAACAAGCAGCATCTTTGTTAGGGATGTAGTTTCCAGACTTCAGGGATGTACAAATGAAACCATTTTCTATCTACATTTCCCCGCTATCCTCTTTTTTAAATGGGCAAATAAGTTGACTTCAAGAAATATTTCCTATCTCAAGAACAATTGAAGGAAATTTCAGCAAACTTCTCATAATAGAACAAATATTCACCTCTGGGTAGATTTAACAACATTATTCCCTAAAGTGAATGTTTTGTATGGCTAGGTGTGTGCAAAAGCCTCATTGTTAATGGTTTCAGAAGGTTAATAGTAGCAGAGGTTATCGAAGCATAGTGGGATGTGGAGGCCGAGATGCTTCTCCTGGAATTCCATGTTTGGGAGACCTTTGTTGTGTTTTTCTTTCTCAATTGATTATCATTTACTTGTTTGCTTCACTATTTGTGTGAGTATAAATGCACAAAGCAAATAAGTTGTACCAGGGTGATTCAAAATTTAGAGCAAAAAGGCTATTCTGGGAATCACGTGTCATTCCCCCATGCCCAATATATACAAAATAATAAATAGCTAGAGAAAGCCCAATGCTGCACTGAATTCAGATGTGTGAAGAACTTGTGATTGGGTAGAAAGGGTGAAAATATTCTTGAATTCTTCTCTTTCCTCACCATTTCACTCTTATCCACTACTTTTCCCTCCTTGGATAGTGATGTGGATGTAGATCCCTCTCAATTATTGTTCTAAAAGTTGGCTTGAAATATCATTTGAAAAGAATCTTTCATTCAATAACCAAAAAGGTATCCAGTAATCAGGGCCGGTCGGAGATAAATTTAAATATTAAGCGGGGGCGCTGAAAAGCGCCTCCCGCCGGCCCCGCCTCCTGCGCCCTGGCCCCGCCTCCCAACCAGCGTGCCCTGGCCCCGCCTCCCGCGCTGCGTGGGAGGCGGGGCCAGGGCACGCTGGGTGGAAGGCGGGGCCAGGGTTGGCCCCGCCTCCCATGCTATTCGCCCTGGCCCCGCCTCCCACGCAGCGTGGGAGGCGCGGCCAGGGTTGGAAAGAGGGAGGCTTCGCCGCCCGGGGAGGGGAGGAGGGGATCCCTCCTCCCCTCCCCGGGCGGCGAAAAAAGCCGGCTTCACCGCCCGGGGAGGGAAGGAGGGCATCCCTCCTCCCCTCCCCGGGCGGCGAAAGAAGCCGGTTTCACCGCCCGGGGAGGGAAGGAGGGGATCCCTCCTCCCCTCCCCGGGGGGCGAAAGAAGCCGGCTTCACCGCCCGGGGAGGGAAGGAGGGGATCCTTCCTCCCCTTCCCGGGTGGCGAAAGAAGCAGGCTTCACCGCCCGGGAGGGAAGGAGGGGATCCCTCCTCCCCTCCCCGGGCGGCGAAAGAAGCCGGCTTCACCGCCCGGGGAGGGAAGGAGGGGATCCCTCCTCCCCTTCCCGGGCGGCGAAAGAAGCAGGCTTCACCGCCCGGGGAGGGAAGGAGGGGATCCCTCCTCCCCTTCCCGGGCGGCGAAAGAAGCAGGCTTCGCCGCCCGGGGAGGGGAGGAGGGGATCCCTCCTCCCCTTCCCGGGCGGCGAAAGAGGGAGCCACAAGGCCAGGGCGCACTGGTCGGGCGGCGGGGCACCGTCAGAGCGGTGCCCCGCCTCCCTCCCAGCCTGACGGCGCCCCCCGGGACCTGCGCCCGAGGCGGCGGCGTCACGTGGCCTCTATGGTGGGGCCGGCCCTGCCAGTAATCATAACACCTGGTTGCTGTGAGATTTCCGGGCTATATGGCCATGTTCCAGAAGCATTCTTTCCTGACGTTTTGGCCACATTTATAGCAGGCATCCTCAGAGGACCTCATAACCTCTGAGGATGTCTGCCACAGATGTGGGTGAAACATCAGGGGGATGCCTGAGTCAACAGCAGCACGTGTGAAAAAAATCTTGGAGTCCTCGTGGACAACAAGTTAAACATGAGCCAACATTGTGATGCAGTGGCAAAAAATTCAATGTGATTTTGGCCTGCATAAATAGTAGTACAGTGTCCAGATCCAGGGAAGTAATGCTAGCCCTTTAATCGGCCTTGGTCAGACCACATGTAGACAACTGTGTCCAATTCTGGGGACCACAGTTTAAGGGAGATGTTTATAAGCAGGAATGTGTCCAGAGGAGGATGACTAAAATAATTAAGGATCTGGACAACAAGCCCTATGAGGAGCGGCTTGAAGAGCTGGGCATGTTTAGTCTGCAGAAGAGGAGGCTGAGAGGAGACAGGAGGGCCATGTATAAATATGTGAGGAGAAGTCATAGGGAGGAGGCAGCAAGCTTGTTTTCTGCTGCCCTGCAGACTAGGACGCGGGACAATGGCTTCAAACTACAGGAAAGGAGATTCCACCTGAACATCAGGAAGAACTTCCTCACAGTGAGAGCTATTCGGCAGTGGAACTCTCTTCCCCGGGCTGTGGTGGAGGCTCCTTCTTTGGAGGCTTTTAAGCAGAGGCTGTATGGCCATCTGTCAGGGTGCTTTGAATGTGATTTTCCTGCTTTTTGGCAGGGGGTTGGACTGGATGGCCCATGAGGTCTCTTCCAATTCTATGATTCTATCAGGAGATAATGCTTCTAGAAGATAGCCATACAGCCCGGAAAACTCACAGCAACCCAGTGATTCCAGCCATGAAAGCCTTCAACAACACAATCATAACACCTTCAGCAATTGAAAGCATTAAAAACCCATGGAGAGTGAGATTCTATGCCCATCGCTTCAGAGTTTTGTCCCCTTGACTTCAATGGGATTGAAATATGTGAACATAAGATTACAGCCAGGAAGCGCACAAAAATAACTCATATTTTCCTAGCAGACAGTAAGGGGATATAGTCAATGCATGCATTATCTAGTCATCCTGTAGTGCTATTTTTTTTAAAAAAAATGGACTGAGGCAAAACCAATTGCAATTATTCATTATTCAAAAAAGATGTGTTCCAGTGCCAATTGGGGGCTTCAGAGTCAGCAAGGTAGTTAATTCACTCTGGGTTTTTAATAAAACCTGGAAAGGACCTGTCCAAGATATCCCTTTAGGATAGGTTTCAACACCTTGGATAACTCCTTTAAGGCTCTATTAAAATGTGGAGTAGATTTACTGCCCCACTGATAGTAGCCACCAAACACTATGGCAGCTTCCGATGTTGAAATACAGATTGTTTTTATATTAGTAGGAACTCACATGCCAACTCTCTAATGGGTGAGTACTCCAGAGGTGCAAGCATGGATTCTGGATTGTTTGATGAGGTCATGGGAGGCTTGTTATATTTGTATTTATTTGCAAGTATATTCAGAGTGAATATAAACAGAGATTTAATGGCTTAAACTTGTACTTTTTAAGCCATCTGATGTGGCAGACTGGCACTTCCACCAAATAAACTAGGGAATAGTACAATATTTGTGCCATGTTACTATCGTAATTGCATACTTTTCTGGAAACTGGCTACAAAGTGGCAAACAAGGACTCACGGATTGGCACTGGTCCATAACTTGCCACCTCAAGGAGCATTGGCTTAAATCCTGGACATGTTAGCCAAAAGTTCTTTGTTTCCCATAGATTTGTAGCTGAGAGAGAGCCTTAGAGACAGCAACCCTGTGTCTCTTTCAGTTCAGGGCCCTTCTACGCAACCATATAACCCAGAATATCAAGGCAGAAAATCCCACAATATCTGCTTTGAACTGGGTTATCTGAGTCCATACTGCCATATATTCCAGTTCAAAGCAGAAAATGTTGGATTTTATTCAGCTGTGTAGAAGGGGCCTCAGTTCAACTACATAGAGATCAAAGAATATTATCTCTGACTGATGGATCCCAAATTGGTCCTTCTCCAGCGGATGGAAAAGTCCATCCATTGAGAGGTACTGCAACAAAGTAGGGTATCTGACCACTCTTCTAAATTGAAGAACAATCTCAGTAGTCTTGCTAGCTCTATTAATTTCCTTTACTGAGACCCAGTCTTGCAACAAAGGATTGCAAACTTGCAATAGATTTGGTAAGACATAATTTAGTCCAAACTTCCAAAGTGGCAGCACCTGCATTGTCGCCATTACCATTATAATCTGTATAGTGTCTTCAGATGATGAAAGTGCTTCACATGCATTATCCAGAAGATGCATGTGAATTAGACATACAACATACAGACAGAGACACAGAGCTATTTAACATTCCAGCTTCCGGCTTCATGTGGGTATGCTCGATTCCAGCCACAGGGGGAGCTCCTGCTTCATCTTCCACTGTGACACTGAGTCCTTGGTGGAGTACTTCCTCATTCTTCCGCATGCACGCTGCTGGATGTTTTTATGATGATGTAAATTAGTTAAATTAGCCTCCCTACATAAGCTGTCCCTAAATTTTCCTACTTGACAGATGCAATTGTCTTTCAGGTTGCTTAGGTAAACAATGAGCTAGGCTATTTAATGGCCGAGCACTCAATTCGACCTGGGCTGGTTTCAAACTCATGACCTCTTGATCAGTAGTGATTTATTGCAGCTGGCTACTAACAAGCTGCGCCACAGCCCAACCCTTGCCTCAGGGCCCTTCCATACAGACATATAACCCAGAATATCAAGGCAGAAAATCCCACAATATCTGCTTTGAACTGGGTTATCTGAGTCCATACTGCCATATAGTCCAGTTCAAAGCAGAAAATGTGGGATTTTATCCAGCTGTATGTAAGGGGGCTTGGTTTCCATACAAAAGAGCCCTTACTCTGGATTTAGTTATCTAGATATAACCTACCGGTGTGTTTGCTTGTGTATATACTTTGCCAGAGATATGCAGCAGTTCATGATATATTAAACCATGTCTACTCAATCTATGCTAATACTTTGCTTGCTATGTAGAAGAATTCTTTGCTCCATACCCATTGGTCCTAATTATCTAACATTACCATATATTTCTTGCTGTCTACAATATGCTCCCTATTTTTCAAAGTTTATTTCAGACAACTTTCCAGCTTATTCATCAGTAGGTAATAATGTTATAGCTCACGGTCATGGCTCATACAGAGTACTGTGGCTCCCACAGATTTCTTCACAAAAATGACAAGGCAGAGCCCAGCATATCTCCTACTGTTTGCTCCGGTCAAATGATATTCCCCTCACAGCTCCTGCTGTAATCACTCCTACTAATCTTTCTTTCTTTCCTCTCTCACCCCTTCCCACTTATCCGCTTGCCAGATCATTACTCCATTTAAACTTCCTGCAGACAACCCTACTGTTCATAAGATTCAAACAAAGATTTTAAAAAAAGATTCTGCAGATAATAAATGCAGATAAACAGCAAAGCTAAGGAGCTGAATAAGATGGATGCCTTGAAGAACAGCTAATATGCAAATCTGTGAGTGACAAGCAGGAATAGATGGGAGAAAGAAAAGCCCTAGAAGGCATCAACCACTTTGTGCCAACAGCTATATTTGGGTCACACTTGACCCTGTCTATGACCTTCATCTTAGCCTCCTACTGTTATTACGGCAATTGCAGCACCAAATTTTCTTCCTGAGCTGCTGTTCTAGCAGTTTCTGTAGTCAGGTCAAGTGACCATGTGGTGCATATGCTGCAATTTCCTTCACTTTTCAACTCTATTTCTTATTGTATGGGGTTGGCTTGCCCTTGAAGTAAATTGGGAGAGGTTTCTTTATTCTCAGCCAACAAACTGGTTGCCTGTAACTGATGGTAGCAGTAGAGATAGCAGATGGAATGAACCAAAGGGAGAGAAAGCTGAAAAGATTTTACCAGGTTATTTCAGATGATGTTCGTTGACTGAGGAGAAGTTGATTGAACAATTGTCCAGAACATCAATATATGAAGGTTGTAGTTATAGGGCTGACACTACCATGAAGCCTGGTGAGTTAGTCATTGCAGACTAGTAATTTAGAATGCCATGAAAGGGTAGCAAATCATTAGCAAGTGAATGACTCATTAAGGAGGAAAGAAGGGAGAAAATCCTAAGGTAAGAGGGAGTTTCCTGGTGTCATAATGACTTGACCAGCTCTGATATTGGAGATGTATTTCTATAGGTTGTCTCACACAGTAAAATATTCAGATAATAGAGCAGTTTCAGTGTTAGCTTTTCCAAAATCTGGCTGCGATAGCAGAAAACAATCAGTTATTGTATTTCCCCCCTCATATTACATAAAGTCTCTCGTGAGCTTTGCAAAGCAGTCTTGGGCTCAGGATCTGCCCTGTTCAACATGCCACATGTCTGATGTGAAGTAAATATGGATTATTTTCAAGGCCTTGGTTCTTAGAATAACAACTGTCTCCACGTATTGGTGTTATACTGATATTATGAAATTTTCTCAGTCTTCCTAGTCTAGGTATTGAGATCTATTGGAGAAGGCAAGACATGTATGATAAGAACTTGGGAGATGACTTCTTAGTGGTTGCTCCATCAATGGAATACTCTTCTCTGCTTTACTTCAGCTGGTATGTAATTTTTTTTTGAAAATTTAGTTGAGCTTTCAGCTATTAGTTGGATCCTGTGGAAGACTGTTTTTAAAGGGGAGATGCTATACTTATAATTCTGTATGATAATTGATTTCTCTGTCATTGATAAGCTGTCTGTGAAATACCTTGGGTCCCGTATGAGAAAGGTAGAATATAATCCAAATAAATAAACACATTGGTGATTGCTGGCTGAAAATGCAACAACAGCATTATCAACCGAGGAAGAAGGTCCTGAGTGGTTCTCAACCTGGGGTCCCCAGATATTTTTGGCCTTCAACTCCTAGAAATCCTAACAGCTGCTAAACTGGCTGGAATTTCTGAGAGTTGTAGGCCAAAAACATCTGGGGACCCCAGGTTGAGAACCACTATCCTAGATAAAGAGAACCAAGTGGAGGATTCAAAATTGCCCTCCTGCTACCCCCCCCCCCCTCTCTCTCCCCCCTCTCTCCTGACTTTTATCCACCTTTTGCCACCTTTTATCTTCTTGCCTGATCCACCAAGCCCACCTTAACAGTCAGCAGCCACATGGGGTGAAGAAGGTCTGTTCCTCTGACAATCAAAGCACAAGGAGGACGACGTTTCCAACCTCCTCTCACCAGTGAATGGGGCTGTGACAATGACTTGAAACAGCACCCTAGTCCTATTTCTGATTGCAGCAAAATCTCCCACCTTGCTCACTGGTTGGAGCAGGTTGGCAACATCATTCTTCTTGTGACTTGATTAGCAGCTAAACAGATTTTCTTCACTCAGTGTAGCTGCTGTCTGTTAAGGTGGGCTTGGGAAGTCATATATGTAGTCTTATACAAACCAGTTAGGGATCAATGATTCTAAGTAGGACATATAGTGCCAGTTGCTGGTGATATAGCTGCTGATAATACGAATACTAATACTTTTACTAATACTAATATATTCACAGCTGAAGGACTTCAAGAATTACAATGCCTGTTTTGACTTAAAAAGGAAAACCTCATGTCCTGAAAACACTACTAATGTACCTTTGGAGACTATGTCAATAAACCACCCAAAGAATGAAAACCAAAATGCTCATCCAGCTCATAAGATTGTAAAATCCTTCATGCTGAGCTTGGAGGAATTAACATTTGATTTGGTTTGAACACACTGACAGCTGCCGCTTCCCAGTAGTGGAGTATCTGCACACGCATGAGTATGTGTATAGGAAAAAGCACATGACTGCACTCAAGTGAATTTCTTCCTGGATGCAGAAACTGTCAAAGTATCACACATCGGGCCTGACAAGTCTACCTCCTTGCCTCAGTCTTTACTGGTAAGGAGGTAGGGAAATGTCCTAGCATCAGGACTATATTAGACTGAAAGGAACCACAATCTAATTCAAGAACAAGGACAAAACCACATTTCTCTCCATGGCTCAGCAATTTGTCCAAGAGAATGGCATGACGTGTTGCAAAATAACTTCCTTACTTTGGCAAATGATGCAGAAAATATACTGCAAGGCTTAAACTTTTAATGCCATTTAATCTCCCCCCGCCCTTCCATTTTTACTCTTCCAGGGGAAACTCATCAACAGTAGGGAAAGGAGCTGTAAGCAGTGTTCTCTGCCCAGAATATATGTATATTATCTTCACCTACTGTGGCATATCTGCAGCCATGCTTGTTAGCTGGCTCTAGCCTCCCATTAACTGAATCCCTGGTGGAAAGCCGTTTCCCTACATTATATTGTAATGCTCTTGTTAATGATAAATTGATGAAGAGCTGCTTTTTTAGATTAGGTGAGTGGTCCTTTGATAATGGGGTTGGAATCGGGCCAGGGGTTTTATACTACTTTGCCTGGAGGGTGAGAATCAACTAAAATATTCCTTTCTTGTGTTCTCTTAGAAAGTGAGACAGTCAAAGAATTCCATCTTGAAAAAAAGAAAGAAAATTAACAGAGCTGTTTCAAATATGGTTTATGTAGTTGGTATTTTTAGATGCTTTTTCCCTAACAAAATTATCTTGTCCTGTATTTCTAATAGATTATTAACGGAAGGTGTTTCTCATTCAATTAGCAAACTCAGCACCTTTTAAATGAATTTGTTCTTGTAAGATGTCTGAATTTCATGGCTTCATTACAAATGTCAAAAGAGCATTAGCAAGGTACATTTATTTAACGTATCAAAGTTATCTGCAGTTGGTATACTCTTATAAATATCTATGATATACATTAAACCGCTGGATTCTAAAATATGCCAGAGTATTTGAATGCAAGAATATTTGCAGTTAGGAATAAACAAATCACATCTTTTGGTTTTATCTTAGATAAATTCCAGTCTTATGATTTCATGACAGCACTCAGCAATACATGTATTCAGTGCCATTGAATTAGTCTTTGTGAGAAAATGATCAGTAAAGTCCCAATGCAATGAAAAACAGAGTGCACCATTACATACTGCTGAGAACAAATGAAGATGGCTGCATTCATTGAACCTGTCAGACAAATAATTTAACTGCTGAGCTTCATTAGTATAAGAACCATAAAATAGGAGACTTCAGGTTTGCCAGCCTAGTAAAAAATTATATATAAGAAACTACTAGGTCAAATGTGAGAGCCAGGCTCAAACTTTTCACTCCGAGATACACACTTTCCGTTTTATAACTGCCAATTTTAGATTCCTTGTGTGTGGAGTTTGACTCATGAGACACATGGCTGGATGAAATGATTTTGGCCAATTCAGCCCTTGGATAACTTTGGCCAATTCACCGCTTGACTCTACCACCATCTTCCACACTGTTCACAAGGATCCATTGACCCTCTGCAGTAGCGTTTTGGGGAGGAGAGAGAAAGAGTGGAGTGACCTCGACTAGATGAAAATCACCTTCTCTTCTCTTCCAGTAAGCTCCCTTGGATCTGAATCCCTACAGTAAGTGAAGGGGCTTTCTGACTGCAGAAAGCAATTGCTTGGATCTAAACCGCATGACGTTTTTTAAAGCAGGGAAGTAGCAAGGTGTAGGGGCAATAGTCATTGATCTCTTGAGAAGCTTAAAATTGAAAATTGACAATGAGACAAGATGGGTGAGACAGGGTGAGGAGAGAAGACAATGAATTACTATTTCAACTTTTAGATAACAAAATTGGTCAAATCAGCCCAGAGCTTGGAGAAGCTACAATTTTTGATAGCAACTCCCAGAATCCCTCAGCCTTTATAGCCAGTGGCAAAATAGTATTTCTGCATTTGGACAAAGTGCTATGTACCTTTCTCTGGAGCGATCTACAGATATATTTGGAGAATAGTGTGCATATGTAGACTTCACTGATTTCACTTCCCTACATTTTCCCAAGGATCCTAACTATTAATTCTGTAAACATGGCAATCATTCTTGATTTAAAATCACAGTGTTTTCTCAGAATGACAATTCCCAGGCTCCCCTTTGCTTTGGATTTTGAACAGTGCACTGGTTTGGTGGTGTAGTCACATTTGAGGAGGTAAGATCTGTGCTGGTTGAAAAACTACACAGCTTAGCTGGAAAACAAGGCTCTCCCAAGCCAAAACTTGCAAAGACTTCTTTTGACACATGTCTTGCTTTATAAGTTTTAACAGCCATTACAAGGGGGAGGGTTCAAATATATAAATATTAGGTTTAGGCCTAGCAAAAAAGCAAGAACCCAAAGACCTAAGAGACACATTGCTTGAGTTGATATTTGTTTCAACCCACAGAAAAAGCCACGGCTGACTCGGAGTGCTTGTTAAGGGTACCTTTCTTTTAAGTCATAGGGAGGGAGATGTCAACTGTTTACCATAAATATATACCTCGACATTTGAATATATAAATGATACTGTTACTTTTACCTTGAGTAAGTTTCTCACTGACAGGCATGTTCAGAAAACATCTCTCACAAAAACTGAAATGTTGATATAAATATCTGAAGAAAAATACTAATCACAGAATACATTGAACAGACTTACTGATCTTGTATACCTGGAAAAAAGATTTTCAAACAGACTTTGTCAGCTCAGCCTTGGCATTCCTTGTCAAACAAAAGCATGCCTAAAGACACATTTCAAAAGCAGACAATGCAGCACTTGCTAACCTGCAGAAAATCGAAAAGGATCAGCGAGACAGAGAACAAACAGAATAGGTAAGCAATAAGAAATGGAACACAGTTCTAAAGGGCTGTTTCAGAGAGCCAAAGATGTTTAAAGAAGCCCACATCAATAATTAAACATGAGTAAGTAAAATTCCAGTATACTTTTTGGCGGTATTGTCTTAAGATTTGTAATAGAGAAATGAAATTATTGATTCAGTATCAGCAAGGTTAAAAAAAATCCTCTAGCACAAAACTAGCTACAGTGAAAGATTTGTGGGTGGGGGAAAGTAAGGGGGAAAATACATGCTCAGAGACACATCCATCCATTCGACTCTCTCCCCCACAAAATGTTAGCCTGGAATGTCAAAATTTTGCTGTGTCGAAGGGCCTTACTTCTGAATCCATCCACCTCTCTCGCCTGAAAATTCAGGTCAGAGTACTGTTAATGGAATTGACAGCAGCTACCTGATTAAAAGTAAAATGTTCTCTTAAGAAGAAGGGGAAGCAATTCATTTTTTTTCACCGCCATATCACATTTGCCCCCTTCATGTCGCTGACGTTGTGTCACACCCTGCTCTGATTTGATGCTACATAACACAACATGACATAATGCTCAGTTCATAACTTAAGTATACCCATTTTAAGGGTGTGCTTGCTCCCTCCCCTCTGTCTGTGCCAATGTCCTGTTCTGCATTGCTGCTCTTTCAGTTCATGGTTAATTGGCATGGCACTCAAAATGAGAGTTCAGTATCTAAATATATTTTTCATTGGCTTTGATGATGGGAAATTGAGGTCATCGTAGATTGCTTTTACACCTGTGTGGGTAGTTCTTTTGCTCAGCAAGATGTTAAAGAGCAATAACTGTGCAGCTGAGCAGGAAAAAGGAAGGAAGATCATGAAGGAAACCTAGAATCAGAGCCAGACCAAAATCTTGAGCAAATTGACCTTGACTAGACCTTGAACATGTCTTGAATATAAGCAAGGATAATGTTTATATAGTTGTATATAAACTTACATCTTTTATTTTTCTTTGCTCTATAAAGCAGCAACATTCACAATAAATTACTACTTGCTGTGCCTATACTATAGAACCACTTTTTCACTGTGCTGGGACTTCACACTCCTATGGGATATACAGATGGCAGCACTGGTGCCAGTAGGATCTTTCTTATGTTAGACAGGGATTTTTAGGACCCAGGCTAGGACTTCATCACACAGGGGACTTCCCCATGCCATTTTACCAGCCTCTATCACCCTGTGTGCTGCTTCCTCATGGCAATCCTTCCCCCATCACACAGGAAAGCATTGCCAAAGTGGCACGGATCTCTGCTGGCTCCATTAAAGCCAGCACAACATGAGCAGGCTCCCATGTTTGGAGGGAAGCTTCCTAGGACGCTTCCACTCTAGTTGTGAATGGGGCATTTGCCAGAAGTCCAGTGACAGGCAGCATACCCATCCATCTCTGGACTAGTGGAGAAATGTCATAGGATGCTAAAAAAGCGATATATGAGGCAAACAGCTACTGAGTAGTGAGCGTGATACTTTCTGATCTTTCTGAGAGGTAGTACTGTCTTCAGGAAAGCCTTAAAGACATGGTTGTGCACGCAAGCTTTTAATGAATGAGAACATGGACTTTACATGACCTGTACGAAGACTTGAGGAATCTGGATGAATGGATTTTAATCTTGGACATTCTTAAAATTTTATATAATGTGATTTTATTTTGTAATGATATCTGTTTTATATGAACTGTTGTTTTGTAGATTGTTTTATATGAATTGTTGTTTTTACATTGTTTTTAGGCATTGAATTTTTGCCATTTACTGTAAGCCGCTTTGAGTCTCCTCGGAGAGAAAGGCGGGGTAAAAGTGATGTAAATAAATAAATAAATAAATAAATATAAGATGGGGGCATGATAAACCACTTTTAAATGTTTTTTTAAAGCATGGAAAACCTACCATGAGACAATTCAAAATAAACAAGTTATAGTGCTGAAAGGCGACACTCCCAGGTTGGTTGGCATTCAATGAGCTATTGGGTGCAGTAGAGGACAACTACAAATGGTGCTTTGGGTAATGATGGAACTGGATTCAAGGAGAAAGGATGTGCAGCTGTTGATGTGCTCAGAGATGAAAGTACAAAGCTCCACAACACATACTATGAGAGCATGGAATATGAGAAGCATGACTCAGGAGAAGCTAGACATACTAAAGCAAGAAATGGAATGTGTAAAGATTGCGTTACTTGGTGTGAGCAAGCTAAAGTGGACAGAAATGGTGTCTTTGACCCACACATTGCACAGCAATGAAAAGAGACCAGAAGCCTTTGCATTTGGTGCAATTAAGGAAGCAACAGCTCTGAATTTACAAAACCTGAGCAAAGCTGTTAATGATGGAATGATTTGGACGTGTCTCATTCATAGAATTGCCATAAGCCAAAGTCAGCGTCATGGCAGTTCGCAAGAACATCTATAATTAGGTAGATGTGATATTTCTATCTTTTTATTTATTATTACAAGGAATTGTTATTGTCTTTATTGCTTGCATATACACCTCCAGCACTATACATAGGGCTGGACTGAGAGAACAATTCCCCCCTCCTATATTTATTATTAATTATATCAGCCTCAATCACAAAAAATGGGGTTGGTTCTACATATACTCATGCTTAGAGAAGATTGACTGGAAGGAATGAAACCTAATTAAACTTAATTAAGTCATGGATAACTTAATGACTTACCTTACCTTATCTTGCCTTAATAGGTCATTGGCACAGAGGAAGAAAGTCAGCCTGTGGTTTATCGTTCAGATCACAAGAAATCATGTTTTTGTCTAAAAGAAATAGATATGCCGCAACATCTGATTGTCCTGATTTGTAACGTATGTTCTAGACAAGAGGCCACAACCAGAAGACATTATGGAGAAACAGAATAAGTTCTAATTAGGAAGGTCAGACAAGATTATATTTTATCATTATATCATCAAAATCATTATATTAATTTTACATAGAACCTATTGTATGAAATGAGAGCATGAAAGGGATCATGAAAAATTGGGGAAAAATCCCAACAATCTAAACTATTTTGATAGCACCATTGTATAAACAGCAAGTAGCAAAGAGTAAGGAGTACTGAGGGATGTTAAGGAAATGTGCACAAATGTGCACAAGTAAGGAGTACTGAGGGATGTTAAGGAAATGCGCACAAGGAATTACAGCTGCACATAAAGAAAACAAAAATAATGACCATTGATTATACACACACACACACACACACACACACACACACACACATATGTATATTCAAAGTGGATGATAAAGAAATAGAAAGAGGGCTTGGTCATTAGTCAGAGGTGTTGTCAAGAATGGTAAAAAAGTATAGAAAGAAAGTGGTTTTTGCTGTGCAGATGATTATATAGGAAATCCTGGAATCAGTTTGAGGCCTGGATGGTGAGTGCACAAGCTATAAAGCACTGATGCACATTAGGGGCTTTCTTTTGCATGTGCTCTTGTGAGTGTTTGTTGTATGTCTGCCACAGTTTGAAGCTAGTTTCGAACTGCATGAAATGGTCAGTTATAGATGGGGCCTAAGACTGAGGGTCCTTCCAGACAGGTCCTATATCCCAGGATCTGATCCCAGGTGTTTTGTTTATCCCAGATTATCTGGCAATGAGGACTCATATAATCCAGTTTAAATCAGAAAACCTGGGATCATATCCTGGGATATAGGGACTGTCTGGAAAAGCCCTGAGTCACATAAAATCATAGAAGCACTCCCGGTGGTGCAATGGGTTAAACCCTTGTGCCGGCAGGACTGCTGACTTTAAGGTTGGGTTGCTGACCTGAAGGCTGCTGGTTTTAATCTGGGAGAGTGCGGGTGAGCTCTGTCACCTCCAGCTCCTCATTCGGGGACACAAGAGAAGCCTCTTACAAGGATGGAAAAACATCAAAAACATCCGGGCATCCCCTGAGTAACATCCTTGCAGATGGCTAATTCTCTTACACCAGAAGCGACTAGCAGTTTCTCAAGTCACTCCTGACACAAAAAATATATTTAAAAAATATAGAAGCACAGAGTTGGAAGTGGCCTCATTGAGTTCAACCTGCTGCTTCATGCAGTATTTCTAGATAGAGGATTCCCAGCAGGTAGCTTGCTCAGGCTCCTTTTGAAGACATTCATAGAAGGAGATCCCAATCCATATTGAGACAATTTGTTCCATTGCTGAACAACCCTTATGAAAAAGAAAATGCTTTAATTCTCAATTGAAATCTACTTGTAACTTAAAAAAAACCCAATAGACCTGGTCTTACCATCTGGCAAGAATGAACAAATGTGCATCCTCTTTTTTGTGCGAGACCTTGAAGTATTTACATAGTGTGGTCATATCCCTCCTAAGTCTTCTAAGACCATGTTCAGTTTCTTCAACCTTTCCAGTTGTTTTGCTATCTATACCTTGTGTAATTTTTTGTTACTCTTACAATTACTTTTCTATGTAATTGTTAAAACAAAGCCCCCAAAACTGTATTCAGCACTATTGGGAAGGCTTGGGTAGCATGGAATATAGTGAAATTATTACGTCTCTTGACTTGGAAACTATGATTCTATTAATGCATGGTAAAATACTACTTGCTTTATTTGTTGCAGCATCACACTGCTGTGTCATGTGCAATTTATGATTGATAATACTCCAAAGGTTCTTTTTTCATGTCATCCCACCAACGTAGAAAAACAGTTCTGAAGGAACTAATAAGATCATTGGGTGCAAAATTACAAAAGTTAGAACTGTTCATATCAGAAAGAAAGAGAATCAAATGAAAGGAGAAAATAAACTCATTCAGAATGTGATACTGGATAAGGGTTGTACAGATACAAATAAATGGGCCCTAGAGAAAATCAAGTCTGAACTCGACCTAGAAATCAAAATGACTAAATGGAGACTATTGGCCTATCATGAGATGGAAAGTAAGATAATTTTGGAATATGAAGAAGACAGTAGAAAAAGAAGACTAATTACAGTTGGACAGAATCAATAAGGAAGCCACATCTCTGAGCTTGTTAATGATTAGGTAAAGGTAAAGGTTTTCTCCTGATGTTAAGTCCAGTCGTGACCGACTCTGGGGGTTGGTGCTCATCTCCATTTCTGAGCCGAAGAGCCGGCGTTGTCCGTAGACACCTCCAAGGTCATGTGGCTGGCATGACTGCATGAAGTGCCGTTACCTTCCCGCCGGAGCGGTACCTATTGATCTACTCACATTTGCATGTTTTCGAACTGCTAGGTTGGCAGAAGCTGGGGCTAACAGCGGGTGTTCATTCCACTCCCGGGATTTGAACCTGGGACCTTTTGGTCTGCAAGTTCAGCAGCTCAGCGCTTTAACACACTGTTAATGATTGGGGCTCTTGAAGTCAAAGTTGACTTGATAGAAAATAATAACAACACAACAATATGTGTCCAGCTGATTTAAATGGGCCTGCTCTCAAGTCTGACACTGTGGATCAGTAAAAGGTGGCACCTTCAATGCTTAGGATTGCCTTAGTCCAAATTCCAAAAGACCTATCCAAGTTGCTGAATATATTTTCATGGAAACGTTCAACACTCTGTATAGCTCACTCAAAGTTTAGATTAAATCCTGGAGTATATTCATCAGTTCACTGACATCAGAGCCACTGACTGCAATAATAGTCATTCTTCTGTGTGCATATGAAACACTTTAAAGTACCAAGGGTTGAATCCAGACATCAAACTAAGGAAGTGGATTATAACTCCCAAAGGGATTTCTACAACAATGCTCTAAATTGCTACATAATTTGTTATTATGCTACAGTTGACATACATAGGGAATTCCGATATTCTCAGTGTGAGCTATGTTTGGAGTGCTAGAGGTGGCTCTTTTTTGCATATTTTCTACATGGTCTCTTGCCTTTTGCACACTTCCAGAGATGCTGTGGATTCATCAAGGGCCTCGAGCATTGAAGGCCTGTGCTCTTCCTCAGAACAGCACCTCTTTCCTTTGATCTGTAGGAACACCTTTAAAGTTGTCTCTCATTATTAAAAAGTTCAAGTTTCATTTAGCACCCTCTGAAATGGTGCTAAATGATATAGCATTTTGGAGACCAATCCAATCTTTTCATTTATAGTGCCAAATTCACCCCTTAACAACTAATTAACCATGTACTTTATGAGTCTCTCCAATCCTTGGCTCTTGGCTACAGTCCAAGGAACACCTTTGCGCAATGATGCTCCATCAGCAGAAAGCAAAGCTTATTAAGAGAACAACGCGTTCAGTAGGAACCGATGGATTTCCCTCATTCTCCTTCTTGCAGGTAAAAAAAGCAGTTGCAAATCCAATTTTGGCAAGTATCCAAACATTTAAGGATTGTACGTGTCTCCAAATCACCTGCTGACCTATGGTGACCTTATGAATTTCATAAGGTTTTCTTAAATAAGGAATACTTAGAGGAGGTTTCTCCAGTTCCTTCATCTGAAATATAGGCTACATCTCCTGGCATTCATTGGCGGTCTCCCATCCAAGTACTAACCTATTTGAAGGTCATAAGGCCTAAGAAATCTGAGCAATCAAGCTATCATTCAGCTTTCAGCAGTTCTCTTCAGCTTTCTTCTTTGTTCTTATGGCTAGTTCTTGAACTGAATGTGTTCTTCTCCTCCTGTGCTTAAGGTTTAAAGTGCAAACAAGTGGAGTAAAAGAGGTAATAGGTGTTCTGTGTAGTTGCTACTGAATCTCTTGTCTCCTTCCAGCTCCAGCAGTTCCTTCCCAATTTGCTTTTCAAAGCTTTATCTCCAGAGTGCCTCCATGGGGCAGGAAGAAGAAAAAGTAAAGTATGGAAGTAGAGGGAGAGGAAAAGGAAGAAAGGATGGAGAAAGGAAGCAAGATGGAAGTAGCAAGGAATGAATCAAGCTACAGGTTGTCCATATTGGATCACTGCATACTCTAAAAAACAATTTGCCAACAAAAGTTTGGTACTCGTGTGTCATAAGCTCCATTACTATTTTTTTTTAGCCTTTAGTAAGGTAAAGTTTTCCCCCTTATATTAAGTCTAGTTGTGTCCGGCTCTGTGGGTTGGTGCTCATCTCCATTTCTGAGCTGAAGAGCCAGCATTGTCCATAGATGCCTCCAAGGTCATGTGGCTGGCATGACTGCATGGATTGCTGTTACCTTCCTGCTGGAGCAGTACCTATTGATCTACTCACATTTACATGTTTTCGAACTGCTAGGTTGGCAGAAGCTGGAGCTAACAGCGGGAGCTCATCCCACTTCTCAGTTTCAAACTGCCGACCTTTCAGTCAGTAAGTTCAGCAGCTCAGCAGCTCAGCCCACTGTGCCACTGGGGGCTCCCTTAGTTCCATCCCTCTTTCTCTTGTATTCTGGTTAAATGTAACTATATGCCAGCATGGTTTCAGTGTCTGATTTACTGCTATTTTCCCTCCCTTTCTTCTGGCTATATGTAATAGAAATTGGAAGTCACATTTCAGTAAATATGTGCCAGCTATAGAAAATATTGATTTTATTTTATAAAAGAAAAATATTTTGTGTAAAGCCAGCTCCCCACCCCCACATTTAACTCTCAAGGCAGAGCACCAAATTGCACCTTTCCACCCATTCAAGTTCAGAGCCCCCATGGCGCAATGGGTTAAACCCTTGTGCTGGCAGGACTGCTGACCAATAGGTCGCTGGTTTGAATCCGGGGAGAGGGGGTGAGCTCCAGTTCCCATGCAGAGACAGAAAAGCCTCCCACAGGATAGTAAAGCATCAAAGATCCTGGCATCTCCTGGGCAACATCCTTGCAGACGGCCAGTTATTTCACACCAGAAGCAACTTCTCAAGTAACTATATGTTTTAAGCTTGACTAATGTATTTTATGGATTACAGTTAATGGTTTTAAATGTGTTGCTGTTTTTATTGATCTGTTTGGCATTGAATTTTGCCGGTTGTTGTAAGCCGCCCTGTGTCCCCTCTGGTGAGAAAGGCGGGGTAGAAATGCTGTAAATAAATAAATAAATAAATAAATAAAATAAGTCACTCCTGACAAAAAAAAGCCCCAATTCAAGTCAGGTTTTGATACCGAAAGAAAGAAAAACCCCAAAGCTTAGAAAAGTTAAAGTTATGGACTACAATTTCCAGAATCCCTCAGCCAATGCCAATGGCTCTACTTACTGGGGAATTCTAGGAGCTGAAGTCCAGAAAAATATTTCAGTAAAATGCAACCAATGTGTCTCTTCATCCTTGGCAGTAGAAAAAGAAAAAATAAATGAGTAGTAAATGACATTTTTCATGCTATCTTCAAATCTGCTACCTGAGATGCCAGACTTGCTCTGCTTAATAAGGTCTTGCTTTTCCACCTTATCTGCCTTGGTCTTTAAGGACCTTTAAGCCTTTTTCTGCAATCACTAATTTTTCCATAAAATGCCACTTCACCCCAATGATACCCAGGAGTAGAATTTTAATCCATTATGCAATAATGAGTCAGAACATTTTACAGTCTCCTCATGTTATCAATTACTCCATGAGCTTTCTGACCAGTAAACGAACTGCATGAGCCCCTGCATCAATTGAGTGCAACTTGCACATTTGGTACCTTTTTCGATGATGACATGGGATTAAGAATACAGACCAAACATCTTCAAGCGATTGTTTATGATTAAGGGTGGGAATCACATGGCTTTTCTAATGTTGTTGGACTGCAGATCCCATCCTTCCCCATCAGTGGCTATGTAGATTTTTGCCACTGGGAGTTGCAGGTCAACATCCACATAACCTCCACTTCTGCCTTATAATAATAATAATAATAAAAAACTGGGTGAAAACTACTCTTCACTGTAGAGCAATGGTTCTCAACTTGTGGGTTCCCAGGTGTTTTGGCATACAACTCCCAGAAATCCCAACCAATTTTCCAGCTCTTAGGATTTCTGGGAGTTGAAGGCCAAAACATGTGGGGAGCCACAGATGGAGAATCACTGCTGTAGAGGCTCCTCTAGACAAGTAAATGTTGCTGGGTAGGGTTACCAGACTGAAAATTAGTGAAGGCTCCTGTACTTTTAATGGTTGTGTCATAGGGGATATGGGTCTTAATGAGACATGCGGCATTATCACAGGATGTCTATGCCCCACACTACTGGAGAAATTATACTGTTTAGCTGGCATTACACCATCTGCCAGGAAGTAGCAAACAGCAATGAAAGGACCAAGTGACATCTCCAGGCCATGCTCTGTTTGGATATCAGCGATCATGCCAATGCCTTAAATCAAGAAATAGTTTTCTCAGATCTACAGAGATACTCACAGGAACACCTCAGCAAGAGAGAGTCCAAAAGTGGCAGGCTAAAACTCAGAATCTCAAGCCATGGCTGATACCGAATGAGAGACTCCCTCCTGGACACACAGAAGACTGGACGACTTGGAAGGCGCTGAATAGACTGCGCTCTGACACCATGAGATGCAGAACCAGCCTTAAGAAATGTGGCCACAAAGTGGAGTCCATGACATGTGAGTGTGGAGATGAGCAAACCACAGATCATCTACTGCACAGCAGCCTGAGCCCTGCCACATAAACAATGGAGGACCTTCTTATAGCAACACCAGAGGCACTCCAAGTGTCCAGCTACTAGTCAAAGGACATTTAGTATAATGCCAAGTTTTTAACCTTGTTTGTTTTTAAATACATTACAACTGTACCCTCAGTTTGCTTCTGACACGATAAATAAATATGGGATGGCCTTATTCATATGGACAGTGTACTCTTTTTTATATTTCTTCATTGCTGGTGGATTTTCCAACCTGATAAAAATTGCAATTTATTCCAATTTGCTGTACTAAGGTCCAGACTTTTGTATCTAAGTTAGCTTTGGTCAGCAGAAATGTCAAGGTGTGCCTCTATTACTGACCTTGGAAAAATTACATTTTTGATCTACAGTTTCCAGAATGACAAAGGCATCATGGCAACTGTTCTTGTTATGGGATCCTGGAAATTGCAGCTGAAAAAAAAAGTTCTAAATCATAGTAGGAACATTGTATCAAAGGAGAACTTTGAATTGTTCTGGATCAAAATAACACAGATACTTGATGTGGGGATTTTGGCTGTGCTGCCAGAAGCCTTCTCAAACATTCCAAGGATCTGCAGGAACATCTATATATATAAAAGGGTAATAAAATTTCGGCCTAGGACAAAACAACAAAACTACACATCCCAGAAACACTAAACTTGGCAGCACAACCCCTCATCCATGCCTCTACGTTCATACAACAAAAAAAAAAGAAAGAAAAATAAAGTCCTAATTAGAGGGAGAGGAGTAATTGTTTTTATCCAATTGCTGCCAGTTAGAAGACTAAACTCCGCCCACTTGGTCTCCTAGCAACCCACTCAGCCCAGGGGACGGGCAGAGTTAGGCCTCACCTAGGCCTCTTCCACACTGCCTATAAAATACAGATTATATGATTTGAACTGGATTATATGGCAGTGTAGACTCAAGGCCCTTCCACACAGCTATATAACCCTTTTATAATGGACTTAATGTCAGGAGAAAACCTTTACCCTTTATCTTAACTACCACCAATTCCTCAATACTTTATTTGCCATACCACCAGACTTCGCCACAGCAACGCGTGGCCGGGCACAGCTAGTATAATATAAGAGAAGGGGGAGGAGGAGGAAGATTATTCAGCTCAAAACACTCTGCTTGGCTATTCAAAGCTGTAAGGGAAACTTGTGAGTGTGTGTGCTACTAACAGGGTGCTAACGTTCATGTGTTCACCTGAAAATGTCTAGATTAAATTAATGATTTTGCAATTGAATGGATACTGCTGTTGTTTAATGAGTAATGTTCTGTTGGAAACAGGTTGGTGTGTTATTTTATGAGCACAGCTAGCTGCTCCACCTTTTCATTTTTTGTTCAAAAGTAGGGAATTTCATTGTTTTTAAAAGTTGTTCAAGATTGCTCAAAAGTAAATGTAGGAGCCTTAATATAAACATGTTTTTTGCTGTTTAGTTTCTGGGAAAAAAATTGCCAACATAAAACATATTGATCTTTGGGTTGCTGTGAGTTTTCCGGGCTATATGGTCATGTTCCAGAAGCATTCTCTCCTGACGTTTCACCCACATCTATGGCAGGCATCCTCAGAGGTTGTGAGATATATTGGAAACTATGCTTCACAACCTCTGAGGATGCTTGCCATAGATGTGGCCGAAACATCAGAATGCTTCTGGAAAATGGCCATACAGCCCGGAGAATTCACAGCAATGCAGTGATTCTGGCCATGAAAGCCTTTGAGAACACATATTGATCTTTTCCAGCAATGTCTACAAAGAATATCCAAAAACTTATTTTCAGATGTCAACTGGGGTGGAGTCTATCTATTGTCTGTCTGTCTGTCTGTCTGTCTGTCTGTCTCTATCTATCTATCTATCTATCTATCTATCTATCTATCTATCTATCTATCTATCTATCTATCTATCTCTATGAACATTGAGGTCCAGGAAAAACTGTAAGGCACACATAATTGTGTGGATATGCCTGTTGGTGATTTTTTACAAAAGTCCAGTCACTAAATTTAATTTCTTGATGGTAGAAACAGGAAAGGACCCTAATACATAGCAGAAAACTGTTTAAAGCACTAGTGAAATTTTGTTTTGAAAAATATTTGCAATTCAGGCTATTCAACAATTTATCTTGTGCTAATAATTACTTAAACGAATATCATACCTTTTATCTAGCTGTGAATCATTCCCATGTGATTTCTAATCTCTCCAGGTGGTTTTTATAGTCAAAGATTTTCATTAAATGGTTGTTTAAATAGTTTTCAGCCTGAAAATTGTTTGTCAATTTATTCTTTATTTTCTCTGAACTCACACTTCATCAGTCCAAACTGAAATATTGAATGCTTTTCCCTGGGCCATTCTCCATTCCCATCTTTATGTACACCTGGCCAGAAGGATGATAGCTATTAATTGAGTTTTCTGGTATGGTAAGTTGAAGTTTTTCACCACATAAATGATTCATTCAGAAAAAGTGAAGTTATTGAGCAAAAGTTAAATTGGGCTTCTATTTGCCCCAGGGCATTTTTAAAGCCACATCTTGGCTTGGCACTTGGTTATGAAATGTTTCTTTTATCCATGTAACTTTCTTAAGGTTGTTTTTTTTTAAAGGTAAAGAAATTGGAACAAAGTGAGTAGGTTTTAAAAAAGATTACTATGGCCAAACAGACCACAATTCTTCAAGATATGCATGAAAAGAAAGTTTCCTTCTTATGTAGGAAATGTGTGAAGGATGAATGTTTTAAAACCCAGTTTCCAGTAAAATGGAATAATAAAATATCAGGTTGAATTCAAACTGACTCCTGCTCAAAATAGATCTGCTGATATCAGGGGGACTTTTTGTCATCATAAGTCTGCTCTAAGGCTGATTTCAAAGAGTTGGGCTCTAAACATGACTAAGGGATGTCCAATCTTTTGGTTTCAGTGGGCCACACTGGAAGAAGAATTGCTTTAGCCACACATAAAATATACTCATTATTCCATTCTGTTCTGTTATCATCTATAACGTTTGTGCTCAAGAACCGCACAATCAAGTTACAAAATTGCAAAAAGATATAATCTCATAATTTTTTCTTTTTTATTCAAATAGACATACATTTCTAAGTGTTTCTTGCAAACAGTGCAATATTTTCCAGCTATTGATATTCCATAATCATTTCTCCGATAATATATTTTCTTTAAGGGGTCACAACCTTCTATTTAAATAGTACATACATATAAAGGTATCATAGGCTCTAAATCAGTATCCGTTTCCTCCTTATCTACAGCATTACAGGTCCCCCTATGTACATTTTTAGATTAATTTTACATTGAGATGTTGGATCTTTGGTTGTCATTCATTAACAAAGTTATCTAAAAGTTCTCCTCTTAAGAGTACAACAGCTCAGAACCTCGGGCTTTCAGACTGAGAAAACATGTTTTGATGTGGCGATGTTCCAGAAACCAAATGGACTGATACCACATATATATACAAACATCTACTGATTCAGCACATGGAAGAGGAAGTAGTAAAAGACTCGATGGTTAGATGGGCTCAAAACATAGGCCAAGAGATAAAAATGGCCCAATGGGAAAAGACGTGGAAAAGAAGGCTGAAGTACACAGCATGTCTAAACATAAAAGAAAATGTCTACAAAATGCACCTGTGATGGTATCTCCTTCCAACTGCACCAACAAATGTTGGAAATGTGGGAAAGAAAAAGGCTCATTTTACCACATGTGGTGGTCGTGCAACAAAGTAAACAACTACTGGAAACAGATTCATGTATATCTTGAAAAGGTGTTAAGCACAATTTTCAAAACAACACCACAGATGTACCTTTTGAACATGCCTGATGAAGATCTAGAAAGGAAATTCAGGAAAATTTTTATTTTATATGATAGTGGCTGCCCGAATAATATATGCTAAATATTGGAAAACCTCAGAGATACCTCCCTTAGAAGAATGGGAAAAATACATTACAGATTTGCGGATAATGGAGAAAATCTCAGAATGTTTTAAGTAAATTATAATTTTGTGTTGGGCTATATTCATAGTCAACCTCCGACCTGCAGGTTGGACAAGCCTGATCTACACTATAGAGTTAATATAGTAATACTGCTTTAACTGCCATGACCCACTGCTATGGAATCCTGGGATTTGTAGTTTGGTTAGGCATTAGGAGTCTTTGGCAGAGAAAATAAAAGACCTTGTAAGACAGACTGTCAGATAGACCATCATACAAAAATTTTGAAGGATAATACAGACTACCAAACTACATTGGCAATTGAAAGAATCTGATTGTGGGGTGAGAATTAGTGTAACATGCTCCCTGAAACTATAATCCCATTTGCACTTGTGTGCAAATAAGTCAGTAGAGTTCAATGAGACATTCCGAGAAGACATGTATAAAACTGTGTTTGCATAGTCTTCTGAAGTTGCTCTGGAATCTTCTGAAAGATCAACTTCTGTAAAATTAAGAGTTTAATTTAGGAGCTGCGGTGTCACAATGGATTAAGTCCTTGTGCCGGCTGGACAGCTGACCTGAAGGTTGGGTTGCTGATCTGAAGCTTGCCGGTTCGAATGAGCGAGATGGGATGAGCTCCCATCTGTCAGCTCTAGCTTGTGGGGACATGACAGAAGCCTCCCAGCAGGATAATAACACATCTGGGCTCCCCTGGTCAATGACTATGTAGACGGCCAATACTCTCACACCAGAAGTTACTTGCAGTATATTCTCAAGTCACTTCTGACATGATTAAAACAACAGTTTATTTTATTTTGTTCTATTTTTTTCCATGACAACAATAAAAATTTGGGCATAATTATTTGCTGATATTATAGTTGATTGCTCTGGGGATACACTTATCTAATATAATTATATTGTTGTTGTTTATATTATTTAATGTGTTTTAATTATGTTGACTTTTTAATATGCAAGCTCTACATGCCATTTATTTTATGTAGTACGTTCATACTGTTGCATTTTTTATATTGTGCTTATTTATTTTGTATGCAAGGGGCCTATGGCTTGTGCATTAATAAACTACTACTACTATTTTATGTGGGGGGTTTTAATGACCATGATAATGGGAGGGCTTTGAGAGATTATTTTCTGCTTTCTGCAATTGGCACCTAGGGATCTTTATTTGGGCAAGTGGACATGCCATTTACCATTCTGTCCCAAGAAGGAAAAAGCCTTTGGCGGGTCCTGGTTCATTGGGTTGTCTTGAACCAAAGTTCAGGATAAAAGAAAATCGAGGATGAGAAGATTTCTGGTACTGAAAATCATTTCCCTCAACAGCATGAAGAACCTCCTGTAACAGAGAATTCATGCCATAAACTGAGATGAAGTGTAAAGGAAAAGAATAATTTGAGGAGGGGATAAATCACATAAAAGGTTGTGAGGTCGCTTTGAAGTGGCACTACAGTTTGAAAGGGCTGCTCTTGGCTTGCTAGATGTCACAGTTTGATCAGCATAGCTGAGACCCATGACACTTTTCACATACAGAAGCCTATGGACCACAGTACTGTCAGTTTCAGTCTAGCCTCTTATGGCCACATAGGATTATGAGGATGTGAGGCAGCAGTGAGTTTACGTGAAGAGAATGGGAAAGAGAGATAGCTTCCCATTTTTAGCCCCATCCAAAAGTTTGCTTATGCTCAATTTTCCTCCTCTTTTTTGAGTAGGGAAAGGCAGAATCCATTTAGTCTTAAAATATTCCTTTCCCAAGACTTTGAATGGTCTACACAGAATTTCTTTTCTCCCATACCTGCATTTTGTAAGTTGCACACCTATACTCAGGTTCATCCCAATGGCATGTGTGTGTGTGTGTCCTTCACTAGCAAGGCATTGAATTTGCTCTGGGCTATGGTCTATACCACTGGTTCTCAACCTGTGGGTCCCCAGGCGTTTTGGCCTACAACTCCCGAAATCCCAGCCAGTTTACCAGCTGTTAGGATTTCTGGAAGTTGAAGGCCAAAATATCTGGGGACCCACAGGTTGAGAACTACTGGTCTATACTTTAAAGGTGTTATCCACGGTCCTGAGCATTATCTGCAGAATAAGTCCAGCAACTGACTTTCACCACCTGATTTGAAAGGAAGCCAACAGATAGCACTGCACTATTTAAGGAATCATGAATTTATTCTATGAGTAAATCACATGGACGCACAGCCATGAATGACACCAGCCTCAGAAAGTTTGACCAAACACATCATTCCAGGATACAGCTCTTCTAGACATGGGCTTCATCTAGGCCTCCTTAGCAAATATTTTTCATTATTTGTTTACAGATAATTGGAATACAGTTGGCCCTTCGTGCCAACAGATTCTGGAGCCACAGATTCGACCACATATAGCTTGAAAATATTTTTTTAATCCAAAAAGCTAAGCATGATATTGCTATTTTATATAAGTGGCACCAATTTACAATGCAGTTGTATATAATGGAACAATAACATCCACACATTTTGGTATGCACTGGGGTCCTGGAACCAAACCTCAGCAGATACTGAGGGCTCACGGTATTGACTACTGTGTATTTGCAGCAACACAGTACAACTTACTCTTTATTATGGAGAGGGAATAGAGCAGCATTGGTTTGAATGGCTTTGTTGTTGTTTATTTACCGGTACTTGTGTTAATGTTAACTTGACTTTGACTTACAGGGATTGTATGAATGAGAGATGTTCAAGAAACTGGGATATTAACTCAGATCTTGCAAAGTCAGGGATGCAGCTTCCTGACTGAGTCACTCTAAATCAGTAGGTTCAAGTCACCAAAGCTTTCTTTCTTTCTTTTTTTAAGCAATGATTCGCCATCTTAGGCCTTTTAGATATTTGCAGATTACTTGAACCGTGGTTAAGAGCCCCTCCTATAACTGTCATTTCACTGGCCATTGAGTGGGAGGGAGGCAGCCAGCAAGACACAGCTAGATTGTGTTTTTGTATTAATTTTATTTATCTTTATTGTTAGCCCGAGGGCACATTAACATTTTGTAAGCTGCTCTGAGTGCCTTTGTGGAGTCAAAATTATCTAAATAAAATAAAAAATAAAATTCCAGCCAGTAATTTTGAAACAGAAAACCAAGCTGTCCATAAAATCAAAGACTGAATACCAGTGCTCCAGAAAGCCAGTGTGTCTTGTAGTATTTGAGCATAGGACTAAGGCCCCTTCCACACAGCTGTATAAAATTCACATTGAACTGGATTATATGGAAGTGTGGACCCAGATAATTCAGTTCAAATCAGATATTGTGGATTATCTGCCTTGATATTCTGAGTTACATGGCTGTGTGGAAGGGCCCTAAGGCTCTAGAGATCAGGTTGCAAATCCTAGCTTTGCCATGGAAATACATTGAGTAATATTAGGCAAGTCACATTATCTCAGCCTCATAAGGAGGCACTGCCCCCAAATATATCTTGCTAAGAAAACCTTGTGATAGGTTTGACCTTAGAGTTACCATAATTAGGAAATGACATGAAGGCACCCAAGTACAACAAACCTCTGCCCTTCAGAATCCCTGTTAAAATGAAAAGAAATTAAGGAAAAAGTATTGTTGACTTGATTCATGGTCCACCTTTCTCACTGTAGTGTCAGCCCCTCCATTCATATCAGAAAGAAAATTAAACCCCACAAATAACTCTGAAAATGAGTCATACCAGCAGATAATAATTTCTTCCCTCTATGGTACTGACCAGTTTCGAAGTATTATTGTGGCCTCTCTAATTCTCATCCAAGAAAACAATTTCAATGTTTGGCAGAGTGATTATTGTCATATCTTGTAGGGCTTAATGTGTGTGTATATTGTGTGCCGGTGCCCAAGGTGGGGGGAGGCAAGCGGGTGCACCGTAGTCTCCATCTTTAGCTGTTATTGTTGTCACATAACTCACCTGCCAACTTGTTCTTGTTAATTTGGCTCTTCTTCACCATCTCTACTTGGAGATGAGGCGAGTGAGATGGAATAGGAGGGAGAGAAAGGGAGAGCAGCAGCAGCATTCGAAACAAGATGAAAATGAATGCTATTTTCAAACCCTAAGCAGGGCCACAGAGGCTAATAATTACATTAAAAAGGCCCTCCGTAGGTAGGTGCAAATAGGCTAGTCTAAACAAGTGCCACTCTTTTTTATATATGGGCAATTCGAGATGCTGTCATTACCTGACGAGACGGCCACCTTTCACCTTGAGTCATTGTGCTCTGTTAGATCGCACTAACGGGGAGAGTGAGGAACTTGTTTGCAGGGGATTTGTTGTCTCACGCTCTGAGGCAGCTGAGAGACTTGCCAAATGACAGGAAGACGCTTACATTCGCAAGGTGTGATTGCCTAAGTGTTTGACTGTGTCTAATTAGCTTGCCTTCGCTGGTTGGTAGCTCCTCAGTCAGAAACAGATTGACTCGGTAGGCTTTAAGCAAAGTGGTTTGATTGGTGTTGTTATCCTATGTTTATTTAACTCTCTCAGTGGCCTCAAAACTGTACACAGAATAATATGTCCTTTTTCTTTTGAACAAATGATTCCATTTTAGTTAGTTATCTGCGGCATGCAGCATTAGCCATAATAACTTGTCTATCTTCTTTTCAGAGAGTCCATCGGCTTCCTTTGTCAGGCTTTACGGCTTTTTAGTGGTGTTTGCTGTCTTGTAAGTCAGCTGATATTCTCTTAGGGGAGAATATAACATAGTTTCAGTAGAAACACTAGCATTAATTGGCTTAAATGGAAATAAAATGGCAACGTGTAATTTATTTTTTTTATTTATTGTGTCAGAAGCGGACCGAGGGCACAGTTGTAATGTATTTAAAAACAAACAAAGTTAAAAACTTGGCATTATACTAAATGTTCTTTGACTAGTAGCTGGACACTTGGAGTGCCTCTGGTATTTCTATAAGAAGGTCCTCCATTGTTTATGTGGCAGGTCTCAGGCTGCTGTGCAGTAGATGGTCTGTGGTTTGCTCGTCTCCACACTCGCATGTTGTGGACTCCACTTTGTGGCCACATTTCTTAAGGCTGGTTCTGCATCTCATGGTGTCAGAGCGCAATCTGTCCAGCACCTTCCAAGTCGTCCAGTCTTCTGTGTGTCCAGGAGGGAGTCTCTCATTCGGTATCAGCCATGGCTTGAGGTTCTGAGTTTTAGCCTGCCACCTTTGGACTCTCTCTTGCTGAGGTGTTCCTGTGAGTATCTCTGTAGATCTTAGAAAACAATTTTTTGATTTAAGGTATTGGTGTGCTGGCTGATATCCGAACAGGGCATGGACCAGAGATGTCACTGCCTTGGACCTTTTGTTGCTGGCTGCTTTTTCCCAGCAGATGTCAGGTGGTGCAATGCCGGCTAAACAGTATAATTTCTCCAATGGTGTGGGGTGTAGACATCCTGTGATAATGCACATGTCTCATTAAGAGCCACATCCACTGTTTTAATGTGGTGAGATATGGTCCACACTGGGCATTTATTTAAGATATTTTTACCCCATCTTTCTCCGCAGCTGGACCCAAAGCGGTTTACAACATACAAAGCATACAATATCACCAATAAAACATAAAATACAAAAGTCAAAACATACTAAGAACACAATGGGTACATCCATGGGAGTTGCACTAACTGTGGAATCCAAAACCATGCAAATCCAACCAATTGTTGAAGAGAAATGGCTCACAAAGTTCTCAAAATGGGTGTTCATGTAGAACAAATGGTCTTCTACCCTTGGGCTCAGGAGCCCTCGCAGTACTTTGAACAATTTGGTAGGTCTGTCTTTTGCACCCACAATAAAGGTGAAGTAGAGAGTTCTCTTAACGGCGTCAATGGCAACTCCATATGTCTTTTGATGGTTTTGGTCTTCTTGCTGTTGGATTCATGTCAGTTTTTTCTCCACTTGTGCTCTAGTCTCCTCCCCAGCTGTTTCATTGCTAGTAGCTCCCTGGAGAACCAGGGGACTAACTTAGCTCCACACTTGCTACTACCAAGTGTGTAATGATTAAGATGTTTCTGCTTTCATGCAAAGATACAGGAAGGAAGGAAAGGTAGTTGGACTAGATCAGTCGTTCTCAATCTGTGGGTCCCCAGATGTTTTTGGACTACAACTCCCAGAAATCCCAGCCAGTTTACCAGCTGTTAGGATTTCTGTGAGTTGAAGGCCAAAAACATCTGGGGACCCCAAGTTGAGAACCACTGGACTAGATGTTTCTTGGAATCTCTTTTTGGTTGATTCTATGAAATATATTGTGATACAAATAGAATAGATATTCAATATATTTTTAAAAATCTTATCTCCTTTTACTGAGCTCAAAGTAGAATATATTGGTATTCAGCTATTTTACATTCACAACCATTTTATGACATAGGTTAGGCTTCAATATTGCCTGTGATTGACATGCGTTCATCCAGAGAGGTTAGTGTAGTACTGTATCATGAGTTTGAACCTGTGTATCAAGTCCAATAATCTATGGTTATAGGTCTTGACCCTATTATTTCTGTCTTGTATGCTTTTGATGACAATGCAAGTTGTCTGCCCCTTTCAGGAGTCCCTTTCAAATGAAAGCCCCCTCGATGGATTGTCACCTTGCCGTGGTGAGGGGGCTTGCGTGTTCCGATGAACCTGTGGGCACTGGAGTGATGCACTCCCAGGAGTGGCCGCAGGGGAGGTTCCAGACCAAGCACAATCCGAAGACCCAAAGACCTCAACGGCGGAGCAGGCGGAGGATAACATGGTACATGTTACAACGGCTGTGAAGGCGGAAGAAGGCTGCAACAGACTGAGAAGCCACTGTCGTTGTGTTAACCACACCACTGCTGGAACCTCACTCTGTGAAGACTGTGTGTTGACCGGCCGTGCACCGACCTCCACACATTAAAAAAAATCACGCACAGGCGTCTTCCAACAAAAATAAAAACAAACCTACAAAAGTCCCATGGCGATCAGCGAGTGGCGACGGGGGCAGGACTGTGAAATCTGGAAGCCCCTAGTCACAGACTGGCACATGGGCGGTGGATATGGACTCAGTCGTTCTACCTCAAGGACCGAGGCAGTTGAGTAGTCCGGCAGCTGTATCCATGACTGAGCAGCCCTTTTTAGGATCCGCTCTGCTCACCCCACACGGGGAAGGGGCTAGAAAAGGTGCCCTAAACATAGTCTGCCTCTCCTACCCTGACTGGACTGCCGCGTCCAGAGGGGTCACCACTCTGCGGCCAAAAAAGAAAAATGAACTTTGGAACATGGAACGTACGGACATTGTTAGATAACACTGACAGCGAGCGCCCCGAACGCAGGACTGCTCTCATTGCAAGAGAGCTGGGACGCTTCAAGATCGACATAGCAGCCCTTCAGGAGACCCGGAGAGCAGGAGAGGGGCAGCTGAAGGAAGAAAAGGGAGGCTACACCTTCTTCTGGAAGGGACTACCTGAAGAAGAGCGAAGAAGAATACACGGAGTTGGCTTTGCTATCAGAAACGACCTGGTGAAGCACCTGACTGAAGCACCCACTGGCATCAACGAACGACTTTCAACCCTCCGAATTAACCTTGCCAAAAACCAACAGGCAACCATCATATGCGCCTATGCACCAACTCTAGATGCTGACGAAGACATCAAGGAAAGTTTTTACTGTCAGCTGGATACCATCCTATCGGAGATACCTAAGGAGGACAAAATCATCCTCCTGGGGGACTTTAACGCAAGAGTCGGAAGGGACTCTGACCTGTGGCCAGGGATCATAGGAAAAGACGGGGTCGGAAACAGCAACTCGAATGGCATCTTGCTTCTCACCAAATGCGGAGAGCACAACCTTGTCATCACCAACACGCTCTTCCGCCAGAAAAACAAGCTCAAGACATCATGGAAGCACCCTCGGTCAAAGCATTGGCACCTCCTGGACTATGTTATCACACGTGCCAGAGACCGCCGCGATGTGCTTCTCACAAGAGCCATGACAGGTACTGATGACTGCTGGACAGACCACAGGCTAATCCGATCCACGATGGCTATCAAGATCGTCCCCAAACGCAGACTCCAAGGAAGAAAAACAAGGCGAAAAATGAACACCCAAGCCCTTCAGGAGCCCTCCAAACGAGCCCTTCTCCAAACAACACTCAAAGATCATCTACCCACAGAACACCCCGAAAATGTTGAGGAAC
The DNA here is from genome assembly GCF_035594765.1 of Anolis carolinensis. Lineage (NCBI taxonomy): Eukaryota > Metazoa > Chordata > Lepidosauria > Squamata > Anolidae > Anolis > Anolis carolinensis. The sequence continues at coordinate 152,807,989 of NC_085844.1, read as the reverse complement.
ATTGGAACAAACTGAAGACCTCCATCATCACAGCCTGCGAAGAAAGCATTGGATACCTAACTAAGAAACATCAAGACTGGTTTGATGATAACGACAAAGAGATCCAACAGCTGATTGATAACAAAAGGAAAGCCTTCCAAACATGGCAGAGAGACACCAACTGTGCTGCCAAGAAAAAGATCTATGCCAGTGCAAAAGCTGAGGTCCAAAGAAGGACCAGAGAACTCAAGAACATCTGGTGGACAAAGAAGGCTGAAGAAATCCAACACCTTGCAGATACCCATGACGCTCAGGGATTTTTCAAAGCCACAAAGATCATTTATGGACCAAGAAACCATGGCATACAGCCCCTACGCTCATCAGATGGAACCAAAATTCTGAAGGACAAAACATCAATTGCACTACGTTGGAAAGAGCACTACCAGAACCTGCTGAATCGCAGCTCCAATGTGGCCGAAGAGACCCTCTCACAAATCCCGCAACAACAAACCAGGGATGAGCTTGCAGCACTGCCTAGTTTGGAAGAAGTCAGCAATGCCATCAGCCAACAAAAAAACAACAAAGCTAGCGGACCTGATGGGATTCCCGCTGAAATCTTCAAAGAGGGTGGACCTGAGCTGATGCAACAACTCCACCAGCTCATTGAAAAGGTGTGGATGACCGAGAAAATCCCAGCAGACTTCAAGGATGCCACCATCATCACCCTTTTCAAGAAAGGGGACAGAACAGACTGCGGGAACTATCGTGGTATCTCCCTTCTAACCTCCGCCGGGAAAATCCTCGCAAGAATCCTTGCAAACCGCCTTCTCCCTGTCTCAGAAGACACCCTCCCAGAATCCCAGAATGGCTTCCGCCCCTCCAGAGGAACAGTGGACATGATCTTCACTGCTCGACAGCTCCAAGAAAAATGCAGGGAACAAAACCAACCTCTGTACATGGCATTCATTGACCTTGCAAAGGCATTCGACACAGTGAATCGCAGCGCTCTCTGGACCATCCTCCAAAAAATCGGGTGCCCTGACAAATTTGTGAACATCCTGCGGCTCCTCCATGATGACATGATGGCAACAGTCTTGGACAGCAACGGCTCCCAAAGTGACCCATTTAAGGTTGAATCAGGTGTCAAGCAGGGATGTGTTATTGCCCCCACCTTATTTTCCATCTTCATCGCTATGATACTTCACCTTGTTGATGGGAAGCTTCCCACCGGAGTGGAAATCATCTATCGGACAGATGGCAAGCTATTTAACCTCAGCAGACTGAGAGCCAAAACCAAGGTCACCACAACATCTGTTATAGAACTCCAATATGCTGATGACAACGTAGTCTGTGCGCATTCAGAAGAAGACCTACAAGCCACTCTAAACACCTTCGCAGAAGCATACGAGAAGCTCGGCCTCTCACTGAACATCGAGAAAACCAAAGTGCTCTTCCAACAGGCACCAGCTAATCCCTCTGCAAAGCCAGGAATACAGCTTAACGGTGCAACATTAGAAAATGTTGACCATTTCCGCTACCTTGGTAGCCACCTCTCCACAAAAGTCAACATCGACACTGAAATACAACACCGTCTGAGCTCTGCGAGTGCAGCATTTTTCCGTATGAAGCAGAGAGTGTTTGATGACCGGGACATCCGTAGAGAGACCAAGGTGCTTGTTTATAAAGCCATTGTCCTCCCAACCCTGCTCTATGCCTGCGAAACGTGGACTGTGTACAGACGTCACACCAAACTCCTGGAGCGTTTCCATCAGCGTTGTCTCAGGAAAATCCTGCAAATCTCTTGGGAAGACAGGCGGACAAATGTCAGCGTGCTTGAGGAAGCAAAGACCACCAGCATTGAAGCGATGCTCTTACGCCATCAACTCCGTTGGACTGGCCACGTTGTCCGAATGCCCGATCACCGTCTCCCAAAGCAGCTCCTCTACTCTGAACTCAAGAATGGGAAACGGAATGTTGGAGGGCAGGAAAAGAGATTTAAAGATGGGCTCAAAGCCAACCTTAAAAACTGTGGCATAGACACTGAGAACTGGGAAGCCCTGGCCCTTGAGCGCTCTAATTGGAGGTCAGCTGTGACCAGCAGTGCTGCGGAGTTTGAAGAGGCACGAACGGAGGGCTTAAGGGAGAAACGTGCCAAGAGGAAGGAGCGTCAAGCTAACCCCGACCGGGACCGCCTTCCACCTGGAAACCGATGTCCTCACTGCGGGAGAATATGCGGGTCAAGAATCGGTCTCTTCAGTCACCTAAGAACACACGCCCAAGATACCAAGGTTGGAAGACCATCGTCCTCGAACGACGAGGGATCGCCTAAGTAAGTAAGTAAGTAAGTAAGTAAGTCAAATGAAAGGCAATTCTCAACAAGACATGCACAACAAAAATTCATTTCACAGTTTGTAACACTTTGTAATTTCCTCATGTTCTGGTGCCCAAATTACCAGAATCCTGGAGGATCTCATCTTGACCAGGTTCTGTCCAATGTGGATATTGGGTTGCTAAGCATAGCTTTGTGGAAGAGAGCCACATTTAGATCCTGTAATTTTTTCTTGAGCATCTCACTACTTGTCTCAACCTAAATAGAAGTCATTCATTTATCTAAGTAGAACAATGCTTGCTATACCAGACTCCATTTCACCTATTCATTGGGTTCTTGCGGGGTGGGTGAGGGCAGAGAAAGAAATCTTATACAAGTGCATTCGGTTTTGGGGCTGCAAGAAAGTGTGCTTCTATTTTCCAGTTTCCTGTCAGTGAGAAGAAAACAGCAGACATCAGACTCTTCCTCACCCTTTTTGAATTATATGTAAATGAATGCACACAATTCAAAATGCCTATCTTTGAAACATGTGCAAAAATATGCTTCAATGTAAACAAAATGTGCATATTAAGAAAAATGGGTCAAAAGTGCATATATTAGGAAAAGTAGACAACAAAACATGCATGACATTCCGCGAAAGCACTCAGTTTTATAATTAAGTTCCAAGTGAAGCAGACCCATTCAGTTGTTGAGAGCTGAGTAAATCCATACAGTAAATCAAAAGTATTTAATGGGTTTACTCTAGATCAGTGGTTCTCAACCTGTGGGTCCCCAGGTGTTTTGGCCTACAACTCCCAGAAATCCCAGCTAGTTTAACAGCTGTTAGGATTTCTGGGAGTTGAAGGCCAAAACATCTGGGGACCCACAGGTTGAGAACAACTGCTCTAGATGGATCAAACAATTCAGTCAAGCCTTGCAATTCGGGGATGGGAGGAAAATGCAGGTGACATCAAAAACCTCCATTTACAGTCTGGCAGAGGGTCACCAAAGAGCAAGGCACTGGAAAGCAACATCTCCACCGAGCATAGTGTGCATTGAGACAATCAGTTGCAGAAGGTTCTGAAGGGTCATTCGAGTTGCCTGTTCTCCATCTAGCCTATAACCAGGAATGTCTGAAGATGTCATTTTGAAGCATTTCAATCTGTAGTTCCTCACATAACCTTCAACTGAAGCACTGCTAGGCTGGAACAGTAGGTTTTTCAGAAGTTCCATAACTACAGTTATATTTTGATGGTGCAGGGTCTTAGCCTAATTTTCCAATATGTCATGCAAAGACCTGTTTTCTTTACAAATGGTTGGACACATCTTATTAAATCAGTGCCACTCAATGGACTTTAGTAGCTTTTATATCTGATGCTTTGAGGACTAGGGGTTTTGAAACTGCTCTAATTTTTCTTTCTGGCAGCACAAATTGGCACTCAACGTTTGGACAAGATTTGATATAAAATGTGTATAATTGTAGGACACCATGACTTATTCTTAGCCAGGAGAGATTTCTCATCCGCTTGGTGTGTTAAGCTCCCTGAGCCGTCACCTAAATGGCAGTGGCAAGAAGAAATATAACCTATCAAGTTAACAGATTAAAAATAAAACAAACTGATATTTTCTAGAGCTTTTGCTAATTGTCACTTCTCGACAATGTTACACAACTCCCCTGAGCAGGTGGACGCACTGGCAAGTTTCTGTGTACATAACTGGAACCCTGGCTCTGCAAAAAAGACCCATCTCTTAGCTACACTAATTTGCCATGTCAAATTAGTGTGATGAAACAAATTCTAATTACACTGAAAGATCACTTAGAGCATTAGCGCTACTGCTGTGGCCTGTTCTTATGCTGCCTTATTTGCATACTAATCCACGCTACCTAGGTAGATGAAAACATGAATTGCCTTCTTGCGTGTTTACTAATATTTGCAGAGGGAGGTACGGGGAGGCAACTGTTCCCAGCGGCTGGAAAGAAATAGGAAGTGGAAACCTGGGTTATTGACTTTAGTGAAGATTTAATTCCCCCTGTTGATTTCCAGTTGAATAAGAGCTGGTGTGATATAGTAGTTTGAACATTGGACTGCAACTCTGGAGACCAGGGTTGAAACCCCAATTTGGACATAGAAACCAACTGGGTGATCTTGGCCATGACATGCTTTCTGAACTGCTGATGGAGCCCCCGGTGGCGCAGTGAGTTAAACCCTTGTGCCAGCAATACTGCTGACTTGAAGGTTGGGTTGCTAACCTGAAGGTTGCCAGTTTGAATCCAACCTGGGGAGAGCGCGGATGAGCTCTTCCTATCAGCTCCAGCTTTATGCGGGGACATGAGAGAAGCTTCCCATAAGGATGGTAAAACATCAAAACATCTGGGTGTCCCTGGGCAATGTCCTTGCAGACGGCCAATTCCCTTATGAACAAATCTTGCCAAGAAAATCACACTCTAGGTTCACCAGAAGTTGGAAACAATATGAAGACACACAACAACAACAACAACCAAAACAACTGGAAAATAATTATAAGAAAATTATATTTTATCCCCCCCAAAATAATGTACAAAGTCGGTAGGGAACAATTCCCATACTGTGACTAGTCTGAAAACCACAGTTTCAAAAACTTTTTTGTAGTGGGAAGAAAATTAATAAATTAATTTGTTGCACTCTTTGTGTACAAAATTAGCACAGAATCACATTCCTACAGATGGGTTCAGTTTAATTCCTTTGGAAATCATAGAACTCTTCCCAAATTTTAAATAGTTTAGGAACTTCCTCCTGAAACTTGTTGGTTGATTCAAGTCAGAAAATATGCCAAGTCAAGAGTTCATTATCCCATAAAAAATGCATTTAAAACAGATTCCAGTCTATTTGGCCTGCATTACAGGAATTACTGAGATAATGTATGTGGTATGCTTTGAGACACATACATACTATACAAAGGCTGCAATCCTAAATGTACTTTGCAGATAAGGTCTCCAATTGAATAGAATGGGATTTAAGTCTGAGCAAAAAAGTGATCATAGGAGTGTGCAATTAATTTTCAGCCTTTCATATTGGTAAGTAACCTCCCCATATCGAACATTTCCTTCTTTGAAAAAAATTAATTTGTTTAATTAGCTAGATTATTGGTCCTTAGCCTTTGGTTCTCCAGGTGTATGGACTTCAGTTTCCAGAATTCATGACAGCCACGCTGGGTGGGGCTTATGAGAATTGAAGTCACTAACATGTGGAGGACCAGTTTGGGGACCAATGATCTAACCAATTAGGCAAATTGAAAGAATTTCTTTTCAAAGAAGAAAATGTTCAATATGGGGATCTACAGAGGTTACTTATCTATATGAAAGGCTGCAAGAGGGCTTTTCTCTATTTTAATGTCTGTCTAGCTCAAAACTGCTTTAAAGATAAAGAACTGTTAAGAAGCCTATAAAGAACTGTAAGAAGAAAATTGGCCATTGAAGTTAGAGAGAAGGTTGAGTGGCCACAAGGAGAACTTGAAGAGTCTTCCTTTTTTCAAGTGAAGGTGTGTTATACCTTCTTTTCAAGTATAGCTCAACTCTCTACATTTGTATGCTATTATTTCCATTAGTCCTCTTGTTTGAGTGATGCACCTACACATTTTGGGGGGTGTAGATGGTCACTTTCATGCTACTGTATAGGTGTATACAGAAGTTAATATAGAATTGCAACCTTAAGGATTTTAATATAATTAACATTCTTTACGATTCTTACTTTTATTGGTCTGTGTGATAATCTAGGACAGTGGTTCTCAACCTGTGGGTCCCCAGATGTTTTGGCTTTCAATTCCCAGAATTCCTAACAGCTGGTAAACTGGTTGGGATTTCTGGGAGTTGTAGGCCAAGACACTGAGGACCCACAGGTTGAGAACCAATGATCTAGGAGAGCCAGCTTGGTATAGTGGTTTGAGTGGGGCTTTTTTAGACTAGTGTTTCAAAGCAGGCTTTCTTAGCATCTTCTGCCTCCTGAAGAACTCTGGGAAATGTAGTTTAAGAAGGCAAGGACCTCTCTGGCTGAAAATTGCAAAGGCCCTGCCCTAAACTACATTTCCCAGAATTCTGCAGAAGATGCCAAGAATGAGGGGGTGTCCCTTTAAAACGCTAATCTGATAAAGCCATAGGACTAGGACACTGAAATATCAGGGTTCAAATCTGAACTTTCTCAGCCTCAGAGGAGAGCAATGGCAAGAAATCCCTGTGATGAATTTGCCTTAGGGCCACCTTAAGTCAAAAATGATAATCTAACTATTTATTTATTTCTGGTATTTCTACCCCGCCCTTCTCCCTGGGGGACTCAGGGCGGCTTACAAATTGGCAACACAGTGCCATCACATCAACAATACAATACAAAAGGCATTAAAAACTAAAAACATTTAAAACATCATAAAAACCAATATACCCTAACTAGATATCCAGAAAAGTACTGCCATGGAGTTAGACTGGTATTTTGGACATATCTTTGGCCTTCATGACTAAATGTTTGCAGATCTTAGTCCTATAAGGTCTTTCATCCTTTCTACTGATGTCTAGTGACAATATTTTTCATTAAAGACCTCCACTGTTTTTGCACAAACTGGTGAAAAAGGATTAAACCCAAAAGGCTTAAATTAAAAGCTATGTTTTAACTCTGCACAATTATAATGCCAATATGAGTGCCAATTGAGCTCCTAAGAGGAAGGCATTCCAGTATCAGGGTGCCATGGCAGAAAGGCCTTCCCATGTTTTATGATTGCATCAACCATAGCATTGTGCTGTAGGCCTAGGGAGAACACTTCACTAGGCATGACTAGTGCAAATCTATGGTATACATAACTCTTCATGCGTAACTGAAACCTCACTCAATGAGCTTGCATAGTAAGTGGGCCAACTGTATGTTATCACATCCTTATATTGCATTTAGCCCCAAGGGGCAGGGTGGTGGGGGCTTCCATTGCCACAAATATGAGCAATTTTCCTTAGTTCCTAGATTGTGTGGAATTTTCATAGAGAAAGGGGCTAAAACACCTTTCCCATGTGCTATGGAAACTGAACACTTTTTGTGAATTGCAAAATATCAAAATTTCAAAAATAAAGGCATACTTCCTTGTGATACATTTATCCAGCTCCCATCACATGAGTGAAATAGTTTGTATCCAGTATTGTAAGAATGCAGATTTTTTTGCAGGCATGTGAAAATATAAACTGTTGAATGTAAAAAGGTTACAATATTGCAAGTGTGCAGATTTTGCTTGCAGAAAAGTAGCTACATTTTTGATTAATTGTTTAGTTTCTCTAACTTTCCAAAAAGCCAGTCTTAGAAAACTGAAAGGTCATGTGTGACTATGAATGACTATAACTGCAGCAATTATTTTAGACTCTCAAAAGGAAGCGAGGGGATTATAATCGTATGCAAAAGGTAAGAGTCAGCCAACTTTTGGCTGGAAAATGGCACAATATCCCCCAGTTTTGCAATCCACAGGCATATTTAATTTGGGACTATAAATTAAATTCTCTTCTGGAAAGGAAGCTGAGTCACCAGTTAATATCTAATGGTTAGTCTCTTGGCCATGGACAATGGTATTGTAGTTTAATAAATGCCTCCATTTTCAAATATGCTCTCTCATAAAAGAAAAATGCCAATTTTGCAACTTTGCAAAATCTATTTTTATCTTGATCTTTTTTCTTCTATTTTACTCGCTGTGTCCAAAGATGGAACCAAGTATTGAAATGTCATTAACTTATTTTCATACTTGCCAGAACTTTAGAATCTATATAAACTTACTGCTCTAAATCAGGAGTGACTTTATATAGCTCCTAGGTAAAATGCAGTCCTTTGGTGGGATCCAGTTGAGATTCCTACTGGCCTCAACCTTGTTCCCCAAAGTTAGGTTGAAAACAACAACCTCAATGCTTGGGCACACTTTCCTCACCTGCCCCTGTTTTTGGAGAATTTGTTAAACCACCTCCAACTTGAAGCCAAACAGAAATGTCAGATTGTGTCAACAACAGCAATAACAACATGCATTTTTGTAAATGTAAAACATCAAATATATGCAATCAAAGAAACCCAACAAAACATGATACATATACATATGACAAAGGGATTCAATGCTTCAATTGTTTTATTTCCCTGCTGGTTTTTAGTATAGTTTTGCTAGAATTATGGGTTCTTACACTCTTTATTTTGGCTTGTCTGGGCATCATTTAGTGATATCATGGGTTCAGGAATAATCAAATACTGTCTATGAGCCTAAATACCTGAAATATATCAGAACCTGTCTGATCTTGGAAACTAAGTAAGGTCTAGGCAGTACTTGAATGAGAGACTGTCAATGAATCCTAGTTACTGTAAGCTATATTTCAGAGAAACGAACTGGCAAAACCACCTCAGAGTATTCATTTCCTAAGAAAGCCCTATGAAATTCCTCAGGTCACCATAAGTCAACAAGCAACTTGAAGGTGCATTCACATACAAATGCTGTCTACTTGACATGGTTTCCCCAATTAGTGCTACTTCCACTGGATTCTACCCCAACTGCCAAAGTGGAAAAATAAGATTCTGTCCCAAAGTACCTTTATTCAAGTCTGAAATAGTTCATACTATCTTTACATATATTTCTATGGAAATGTATATAATCAATGTGAATAAAGGAGTCAACACACCCAGAAAATAGAGAAAAAGAAAAGCGTAAGAAAGAGAAGTAGATGGGGCAAAAAGCATTGGAAAGCATTTTCTACCTTATAATTGAGCCAAAATATATTTCTTCCAAAGGGATCCTTCCCACTGCCTGCAGTGACATTAGGGTCAAGCCCTATGCCCCCATCCCTCCTGAAGGAATGGCTAAAACATCTGTCATATTCAATCAAGGTTGCTCCATTCAATTTATATATCTTATGGACTATCATATAGAATTATCTATTGGGGATATTATTTCCTGTGAAATGCCAACAAATGGCTCAAAGAGCTGTACAGAGTTATAATTGTCTATGTCATTCTATAAAAGTTTCATCTAAAGGTTAGCTCAAAGCCCTTTCTCATTCCATTTCTTCTCATTCTTATTTCTACTGGAGCATAACAATCTTGTTCTGTGTATATATAAACTATACAGGTACATAGATATAAATCAAACAATTATCTTTGACAAGTAGAATACAAAGCTTGGAAAAGCTACATGTGGGCAGAGAGATCCTGGAAAGTCTAGTCCAAAACAGGAACATTTCTAAGCTCTGATAATTTGAAATTAAAATATTATGTGTCTTATTATCATTATTTCTCCTCCAAGAACCACAGACCTTGAGGTATTATTTGTACATACCGTGTTTCCTCGAAAATAAGACAGTGTCTTATATTAATTTTTGCTCCCAAAGAAGTGCTAGGTCTTATTTTCAGGGGATGTCTTATTTTTCCATGAAGAAGAATTCACATTTATTATATACCATACAGTAGTTGTCATCACAAACCAGCATAACCAGACAAACTGTGAATCCTATCAAGAATTTCTTATTACTACCATTATTTCCATGTACAACTGGTATGTACATTTAGCAATCCTGCATGCTCTGGTGTTCTGTTTGGCAGGCACTGGGCATACTTCCAAACAAAAACTTTGCTAGGTCTTACTTTTGGGGGATGCCTTATATTTAGCAATTTAGAAAAACTTCTACTAGGTCTTATTTTTCGGGGATGTCTTATTTTTGGGGAAACAGGGTATGTACATTGGTTGATGTTTTTGCATTAGCTATCTGTGTGGTATGCTGCAGGAGAAGTTAATGGGGCACTTTTTATTGGCATAGTTAGCATATTAAGATATAACACCACCCGCATATTAATGGGATGGATATCCCCAGTTTCATTTATCCACATATGACAAAATATGGCTTCTCCAGGCATTTCTAGATCCTCCAGCACAACAATATGGCATTTTTGGGTCAGAAGGTCTAATCTCAATATTGCTATTATTCATGGTTTTGTGTATCCGTGCAAAGTCTGGGAATGTATCCCCTGCAGATATGGGCTTTGTACTGTGTACAACCCTCAGCTGCTGAACTTGCTTACCAAAAGGTCAGCAGTTCAAATCCGGGGAGCAGTGTGAGTTCCCGCTGTTAGACCCAACTTTTGCCAACCTAGTAGTTCGAAGACATGAAAATGTGAGTAGATCAATAGGACCTGCTCAAGCAGGAAGGTAATCATGCTCCATGCAGTCATGCCAGCCACATGACCTAGGAGGTGTCTACGAACAACACTGGCTCTTCGGCCTAGAAATGGAAATGAGCACCAATCCCCAGAGTCAGACATGACTAGACTTAACGTCAGGGGGAAACCTTTACCTTTACTGTGCATGTATATATGTGTATATGTATATATGCACACACACACACACACACACACAGACGCACACACGTGCACAGTATGAACATAAACGTATGACACACACACACAGTAACCCTAAAAATGTATACATGTTTTGACATGGAAAATATTACTCTATAACTATAACTACTTTAAATTGATATGAGAGGTGTCCTTGAATTTTGGATTCAACATTTAAAGTGGCATTCAAACACTGTTGAAGCCGCCAAACTATGTTCTGTAATGTGTTTAGTATAATACCTGCACACAACATTGCAATGTTTTCTCATAGAGCATCCAGCGTAGCTGGTTTCCTCTAATAAATATCATCCTTTAGGGACCCCCATAGGTAAAAGTTGAGAAGTGTTAGATCCCGGGACCATGCTGGAAATGCAACAGCACCTCTTTCACCTATCCATTATCTAGATAGGGCTTCATTGAGATACACTCTGACATCTCAATGGTGGAGTGCCATCTTGTTGTAGATAAAAGCTTTTGTCCCCAAACAGCTCTTGGATGGCAGGTAACATTAATGTGTGAAGCATGTCAAGATACAGTGCACCAGGAGCAGTGCCTTCAAAGAAGAACGGTACAATCAAGCCCTGGAATGACAAACCACATCACACAGTAAGTTCTGCTAAATTTATGTCTTTTTCCAGATGAATGTGCAGCTTTTCAGAGGACTAGTACACAGAATTGTGGTGGTTTATATAGTACCATTTAGTTTTAATTGTGCCTCATCAGACCAGACAATCTTCACTGCAAATGTGTCGTGATCACGCAGCATGCTTGCAAACCACTCATAGTACTGGAGTCGGTAATCTGTGTCATCCTCATTCGTAGCATGCAGCAGCTTTTGAATGTACCCCTTCCACTTTGCACTTTTCAAAATTCCTTGTAAACTTGATCGACTAACTACAGTTTTTTATGAACACTGCTTCACAGACTTTTGTGGTGAGCATGTAAATTGTTCTAACACCACAGCAGAGGTAGCTAGCGTTGTTGCTGTCCGTGGTCACCCAGTGTGTTCTAAACTCATTCCACCTTGCTAATGTTTTCAAACTTAAAGTAAACATTATATATCCCTGCCATGTTCGCCCTGCCAACTCAATAGACATATTGAGCAATGATCAATCTATTTGCCCCCAAGGAACTGGGAAGGCTTCTGTGTGATGTTTTGCTTTTTGTCCAATATAACAGGTTGCGTTCTTAATTTAATTTTAGTTATTAAGTCATAATTTGTTTTTATATGTTGGGTTGTCAATTTTCATTATTATGGATGTACTGTTGTTGTGTTTGGGCATTGAATGTTTGCCTTTTATGTTTGGAATCCTCCTTGAGTCCCTCCGGGGAGATAGGCTGAAATATAAATAAATTATTATTATTATTATTATTATTATTATTATTATTATTATTATTATTACACTGTCACCCTGAAATAGAAATTTGGTGGGCTAAGAGTGGGGAATATATTGTACCACTATAGCAAGTTTCATCATGAGAGCTCTAAAAATGAGGGAGAGAGAAGCCTCTGAATTTTCCCCACTGACAGCAATGATTTCCTTATTGTGCATGCAGTTACTATTATTTATTTATTTATTTACAGTATTTATATTCCGCCCTTCTCACCCCGAAGGGGACTCAGGGCAGATTACAATGAACACATATATGGCAAACATTCAATGCCAACAGACAAACAACATATATAGACAGACACAGAGGCATTTAACATTTTTTTTCCAGCTTCACGATTCCGGCCACAGGTGGCTGTACTTCACTGTCCACTGGTGGCTGTACTTCCTCATTCATTCCTCATTCCTCATTCCTTTCCTCGTGTTTTGCTGGCAGTTTTATGATGTTGTAAATTATTTAAATTAGTTAAATTAGCCTCCCGCATAAAGCACTATTAATGAAATAATAAAATTTCATTAGCTCGTTAGATTTCCAAAATTTTTACCACTGAAAGTTTAGAAACACTTTAGAAATGAAGTGCCAGCACCTCCTAGTTTTGTAAGTCCTCTGTGTGTGTGTGTGTGTGTGTGTGTGTATGGCTAAACTAAGCATTTTTATGTTATTTGACTTATGTATCACATTCGTACTATTTGTGTATGTGTGTTTGTGTATGCACACACACACACACATGCAATATATATGGCTTGGAGGACCCCGCCCCCTCAATTGTCCTGTGGGGGGCCTGGGGCATGTCTGGGGGATTTCTTGGGCCCCCAGGTGTTATTTAGGGCAATTCTGAGGCTATTTTAAAACATTGTTGGCATAATTTAATTTTGATGTCTGACAGGTCTAAGTAGACTCAAAACATGGTATTCGATATTCCCTAGAGATCTTTTTGGGGCGTTTTGGACTTAAAAAAAATTATTGAGGAGTTCCTGGAACCACAAAAGGGTCTTCTAACTCCTACTCTAGTTGCTTGGCTCAAATAATTTCTCCAGCCTACCGTGTTTCCCCGTAAATAAGACAGTGTCTTATATTAATTTTTGCTCCCAAAGATGCTCTAGGTCTTATTTTCAGGGGATGTATTATTTTTCCATGAAGAAGAATTCACATTTATTGTTGAACAAAAAAATGAACATTATACTGTACAGTAGTTGTCATCACAAACCAGCATAACCAGACAAATTGAATCCTATCAAGAATTTCTTGTTACTACCATTATTTCCATATACAACACTCTATGGTACGTACATTTACCGTCCTGCATGCTCTGGTGTTCTGTTCGTTGGGCATGCTTCCAAACAAAAACTTTGCTAGGTCTTACTTTTGGGGGAGGCCTTATATTTAGCAATTCAGAAAAACCTCTACTAGGTCTTATTTTCTGGGGATGTCTTATTTTAGGGGAAACAGGGTAGGCTACCTCACCAAGTTTTTTCCCCATGTGATAAAACAGGAGTGAGAGATAAATACCGAATGCTGTTTTTATTTCCTTATTGGAAGGGTGGAGATATTACAGTGAATACAAGATATTGAAAATATAGATCGAACTTGGTATATGTAACCAAACTGTTCAAAGTGTGTGCATGTGCGTGAGAGGGCTGGGAGTTTTATCTAAAGTTTGAAACTTCAGCCCATCTCAACAAGACTTACAACAGTTATGCTATAATTGGTGCCATGCTGACACATAATGTAAAGTGTTACGTACATTTAAAACTTGCAAATAGTACTTGAATTCCACATTCACACTAATAAGAGTTCATCTTCAGTGTGGTGAAAATGAGTTTCAGAATGACAGCCAAAGGCCATGTATGTTTGACATGGTGGTTTCCTTGCTGGTCAGATCCTATAGTCATTAGGTGTGTGAAAACTACAGTGAGGCCAAGAATAACTAGATTACAGTGGATAACATTTAGACCTTCCAAGTATATGTATTATAGCTTCTATTCTCTTTATATATTGTTTAAAAGCTATATTAAATTAAATGGATAGAACAAATAGAACATTTTAGAAGTAAACAGATGGACAATTTAACACTATACCAATCTGCTACCAGCAACAAATAGCAAAAATAAAGAAAATGTGTAGGCACTAAGAGATGACATTGTAAATCAGTCTCTGGGGGAGTGAGGAATGATTGTGGGAAAGGAGGAGGAATTCTAGTTTTATTTTAGTGTTAAAATTACATTTCCATCACATCTTCCCCCTTGGAAAACACCCAAGGACCTATATTGGGTTGACAACTGTGGTGGGACTTGGGGGCCATTTAATACTACTAGGACCCTCTAGGGATTGCGTAGATGTCACAAATCACAGAAAAATGGGGGCGCAGAAGGGAACAAAATCAAAAGTGGCTGGAAGTCCATTTCTGGTTTTAAGTTTTTTTAAAAAAAAGAAAATATATTAAGTAATGCACAACATATTTCAAAGATAAATAGAAATGTTAAGGAGTGGCAATTCTCCTTTTGGGGGGGGGGGAATAGAAAAAACGATTGATTCTGGACAGCTTGAAGCCCACAGAAAAATCTGACAGAAGGTGTTTGTGGATATTTATGCAAATTCTTAACTGCCTTCAAGTTGACTTAGAACAATAGTGACCCAAGCCACTTCATCATCAGCCTTGCAGACTCCTTGATTGAGTCAATCCATCTGTAATATGGTTTTCCTCTTTTCCTACTGCTTTCTACATTACCAAGCATTATAGTCTTTTCTAGTGAGTCATGCTTTCTCGTGATATGTCCAAATTACAACAGTCTCAGCTTAGCAATTTTGGCTTTTAGAGAGAGTTAATAATAATAATAATAATAATAATAATAATAATAATAATAATAATAATAATGATAATGATAATGATGATGATGATGACAGCAATTGTATTCTTATAACCTGCCTCCATCTCCCAGAAGGGACTTGGGGTGGCTTACATGGGGACAAAGCCCAGAATAAACACAGAATTCAAGGCACAAAATTAAAACACATAACAAAAATAATGTAATTAAAAACAATTAAAACCAAGGAAATAAAACCATCCTAAAATACGTCAATCAACATTACAAAACCGAACAGTGGGCCTATTGAAAATTGCGAGGGAAGGACAAGGCTTGTGCAAAAGGCAGGACAATAGTACCAGGACTGGTAATAAAGTGCTGGAAACTGAAACAATAAATAAATTAGGGGTGGGAAGTGATGGTTACAAGCTAAACTGTTATTCGAAAGTGTAACGGATTGGCCTACCTTGCAGGGCTAGTGTCTAAAGGCAGATCAAGGCCTTAGTAAGAAAGATTAAGTAAGGGGGAGAAGTGATCAGGCAGCTTCATATATGGAAGTGCAGTCTGATTGGTTGATGAAATTGGAGGGAGTTGCTTAGAAACAGGAGGTAGGCGGGGCCAGAGAGACAGTAAGAGCTATTCAGTCAAAGAGTTAGTCAGTTAGGGCTTGGTGTTTAAAGAGTTAGGTAGTGGAATTTTGAAGAGGAAGGAAGAATTTGGGAAATGTTTGTGA
Source organism: Anolis carolinensis (assembly GCF_035594765.1). NCBI lineage: Eukaryota > Metazoa > Chordata > Lepidosauria > Squamata > Anolidae > Anolis > Anolis carolinensis. The sequence continues at coordinate 152,792,410 of NC_085844.1, read as the reverse complement.
GAAACCTCTTTGAGGGAAAAGTTAAAGTAGCCTTCAGGGAGAAGTGCTAAGAATTGTAGTGAACCTCTGAGGGTTAGAGTGCTTGTGTAAAGAGCCTCTGGAAGAGAGGATTCAAAGGTTTAAAAAGCCTGTTTATATTCCTGTGTGAGGGAACATATTTTTAAGGAACTCAAGTTAAAGAACCATTCACTATTTAAGTAACCAGGCTGTTATTTTATTAAAAGCAATACACAACCTTTTTGTTCAAATACAAATAAATATCATATTTCTGTTTTTTCACTTTACCTCAAGTGTTTGTGTGTTTTCCTATTCATCATAATAAAGAGGTGGCCTGTCTGCTTATTAACCATCGCTCCATAATACAGAGTTTCCCTCCATCTTTGGGTCTCTGAGTTGTGGCATATATGTTGTAAATGGTGGCAGCAAAAGAAACATATAAATATAATTGGTGGCAGCAAAGAAATATATAATTTATTTGGTGGCAGCAAGCAGCCTCGCACATCGTAGTTCGGCTACGTTCTCTATAGAAGGCATGTTGAAACATCCAAGTTTTCAAGTCTTTATGGAATGTGGACAGGGTGGGGGCTAATCTGATGGGGGGCCATCACGAGGACCTCTCCTTCATCCCCACCAAACGTGCTTGTTCAGGCTTTACTTGCTTTAGGACCCATTTACTGGGCTTTTTAGCAGTCATTGGTATCCGCTGAACTCTTCCCCATCACAGCATTTCAAATGTTGATTTTCATCTTCTTATCAGCTTTCCTCACTCTTCAGCTTTCACACCCATAGAAATGGGAAATACAATGGCTGGCACCATTCTAATTTTAGTATTCAATTATATACATTTCAAAATCTGGTCTAGTTGCTTCATAGCTCCCCTTCCAAGTGCTAGTCTTTTTATGATTTCATTATTGCAGTCTCCACTCTCATTTATAACTGAGTCAAGGTATGACAATTTTTATAAGATTTCAATGAGTTCATCCTCTGCTTTAAAGTTGTCTTAAATATCTGTGCTTGTTCCTTTATTATGTTGAACTCTAAATGGGCCCTTGCATTTTCTTTCTTGACTTTCTTCAATAACAGTTCTAAGTCTTCACTATTTTCAGTTAGCAGTATTGTGTTATCTGCATATCTTGGATTGTTCATGTTCCTTCTTGCAAATTACAGATTTCCTTCCTCTGAATCTAATCCTGCTTTGTGTATAATATTTTCAGCATACAAGTGAAACTAACAGGATGATTCTTTGCAATCTTGCCTGACCCCCTTGCCAATTGGAAACCATTCTGTTTATTGGGTGGTTGTATGTTTTCCGGGCTGTATGGCCATGTTCCAGAAGTATTCTCTCCTGATGTTTCATCCACATCTATGGCAGGCATCCTCAGAGGTTGTGAGGTATGGAGAATCTAAGCAAGGAAGGTTTATATATATCTGTGGAAAGTCCAGGGTGAGAGAAGAACTCTTGTCAGTTGGAGGCCAGTGTGAATGTTGTAGATAATCACCTTAATTAGCATTGAATAGCTTTATCTCCTGGCTTCTTCCTGCCTGGGGGCATCTTTTGTTCGGAGTTGTTAGTTGCCCCTGACTGATTCATGTCTGGAACTCCTCTGTTTTCAGAGTGCTGCTTCTTATTTACTATTCTGATTTTTGAGTTTTTTAATACTGGTAGCCAAATTTTGTTCATTTTCATGGTTTCCTCCTTTCTGTTGAAGTTGTCCACATGCTTGTGGATTTCTATGGCTTCTCTGTGTAGTCTGACATGATAGTTGTTGGAGTGGTCAAGCATTTCTGTGTTCTCAAACAATATACTGTGTCCAGGTTGGTTCATCAAGTGCTCTGCTATGTCTGATTTCTCTGGTTGAGTTAGTCTGCAGCGCCTCTCATGTTCTTCGACTCGTGTTTGAGCAATGCTGTGTTTGGTGGTCCCTATGTAGACTTGTCCACAGCTGCATGGTATACGGTAGACTCCTGCAGAGGTGAGAGGATTCTCTCACCCTGGACTTTCCACAGATATATAAACCTTCCTTGCTTAGTTTCTCCAAACCTCACAACCTCTGAGGATGCTGCCATATATGTGGGCGAAACGTCAGGAGAGAATATTTCTGGAACATGGCCATACAGCCCGGAAAACATACAACTACCCTGTGATTGCGGCCATGAAAGCCTTCTATAACACATTCTATTTATTCATATTCTGTTCTAACAGTAGCCTCTTGTCTTGAGTATAGGTTATACATACAGACAATAAAATGTTGCAGAACGCTTATTTCTTTAGAGACTGGTTGAAAGCTTCAAAGATTCAGATCTAGGATTCTGAAAAATTGCTTGGTATACTAGGTTGCTCTGAGTTTTCCGGGCTGTATGGCTATGTTCCAGAAGCATTCTCTCCTGACATTTTGCCCACATCTATGAAAGGCATCCTCAGAGGTTGCAAGGTCTGTTGGAAACTAGGCAAGTGGGGTTTATATATTTGTGGAATGTCCAGAACGGGAGAAAGAACTTTTGTCTGTTTGAGGCAAGTATGAATGTTGCAATTGGCCATCTTGATTAGCATTGAATAGTCTTGCAGCTTCCTGCCTACTAATCAAGGTGGCCAGTTGCAGCTTTCACACTTGCCTCAAACAGACAAGAATTCTTTCTCCCATCCTGGACGTTCCACAGATATAGAAACCCCACTTGCCTAGTTTTCAACCTCTGAGGATGCCTGCCATAGATGAGGAAGGATTTAGTTTCACAAGTGGACGATGAAGTGGCAGCTCCCCTTGTGGCCGGAATCGAGCATACCCTCATGAAGCCAGAAGCTGGAAAATGTTAAATTGGCATTGTTGTCTGTCTATATGTTGTATGTCTAATGGCATTGAATGTTTGCCATGTATATGTGCCCTGAGTCCCCTTTAGAGTGAGAAGGGCAGAATATAAATACTTTAAATAAATAAATAAATAAATAAATAAATAAATAAAAGATGTGGGTGAAATGTCAGGAGATAATGCTTCTGGAACATGGCCATACAGCCTGGAAAATTCACAGCAACCCAGTGATTCTGGCTATGAAAGCCTTTGACAACACATTGCTTGCTATAGTTTGGTCTCCTTTTGTTTCAACAGTGTGGTCCAGTCACATATTGACAAACATTTGGGTTCAGTCTTTTAATACAACCAAACCATTAAAATCATACTCATTGCTTAGAGCTAAACTCCAAAACAATGCTGCAGATCTTGGGTCTGGAGGAATACCATTGGGAGACATTCACTGCAGAGACTTAGCCATGTCTTCTAATGCTATTTCCTCAAACTCATCTTGTAAGCGTGCAGCTCTTTCAACATGGATGTTTCTGGATTGTTGAAAAGTGAGGGAGGAACGGTCAAAGACAATGTATTTAGCTACTCTCCATTAACTCCAAAACAGATATGTTTGGTTAGCAATGCAGCACAAGGTGGATGCATGGGAAAAGCCATACTGGTTATGAGGGCTGCAAAGCAAACACTTTATTTCCTCAGCACATAAGGAGAGGCATTTGTAGAAAATACAATAGGAAATGATAAGTACCCTTGTGCAAAAGATCAATAGGGTCACTTGCGGAACATTGTGGCCTTCTTTTTGGTCATCCATTTCAAGAAAGATAAATTCAATTTGGTCAGGAATGATATGTGCTAGCAATTCATAAGTAGTATTCTTTGCTCTTTAGCTCATGTGCTGTTGAAAAACAATTGAGCCCCAAAGACCAAAGCAGGTTCACTCTACATCTGATTCCAACCGCTTCACTCTCCACAGTCTCAGATAAATTATTTTTGACTCTGGTTAACAAATATAACACATGTTTCTTGTTATCTTCTGCCATTCTTCTTGATTTCCTTGGAAGATAAAGTCATCTGATCGTTATTCTTGAATAACGCTAAATAGAAAATTGTAAAAGCAGTATTATGCGCACGCTATGCGTAATTAAAGAATAGCTGGCATGTGTGTACCCACAAAAGCACGCTGACACTGAACAAGGCAATATGCTTCATGCATTTCTATTGTGTATTGGTTTATCCTCAACAGTGGTGTTTCGCATATCATGCCTTATCAAGCAACTGCTTCCTTTATTCATATTAAAATGCCTCTAATCTTATCAAAGTGGCCACGCTATATCTCAGAATTACTGTGCAGAGAATCCATTCATTCATGCAGGGAAGGAGAAGGTAAGGCTGGCATAAAGTTACTGATGGGCTCATTCTGATGGGATGCAACCTAGCCGCTTACCAGCTGCCTAAATTGGTGACTCTCAGGGGGAATGGGGAGGGAGAAGAGAAAGGAATAGAATGGGTTATATTTTCTAGTTCTTTTCTATAACAGCAGCAGCAGTTCCAGAAACACTAGGATGCATCCCCCAAAATAATCTAATTTGTTTATGAAGGGAATGCTTGAGTATAATAATTTGTCCAATGACCTCCTCTTTAAGGTTAAGATCCATCTAATCTGTCTTTCCTTTTCTGTCTGCAAGATCTTATCATCTGTCATCTTATAAACTCCTTTCTAGAGGGAAAATACACTGCAGGTCAATGCGCAGAATTCAGTTTCTTTAAAAAATAGAATTGCAACATGTGGTCTAATGAGATAACCTGTTCCTGTTGTGCTGGGGAAAATGCAAATGGATCATCTCAGGCAAGACAGCCTGTCTTATTTCTAAGAGACTTATTTCTCAAATCTGAACAATAAATAAATATAGTGATAGCAATAAGATGACTCCAGCTGAGATGACACTAGAGTTGCTAGCTGGGGAAAAAGTGGCATTAAGGGTAAAGAAAAACTATTTTAAGTGTAGCCTATCATACAAAACCAAAGACTCCCTATTTTTCTGAAATATTAAAACAGTACTTGGAATGAATATTCAAACATTTGTATTGGAGAGACTGGAGATGATAGTAAATGCTGATCATAATGATGGGACATATTTTGAGCAGTATTGATGAATGCTACCAGAAGTGCAATCAGATGTCAAGAAGACTGAAAAGTCTTTTGTTGTTGTTATTACATGCTGTCACGTCTGTCTTAAGTTACAATGGCCTTGTGAGTGAGAAATGTTGAGGCGCTTCCAGACAGGCCAAAAACTCGAGAGAAACTGGCATTTTAAATGCAAACAGTGGTCCTAAACCCTGAGATTTTGGTGGTGGTGGGGTGGGCACATTCCCTCCCATGCCAAATCAGCCTTGGCACAGCAGGGATGCAACCACTGGTCCTCTGCCCTCCTCGCCCCTTTTCTACCTTTAAACAAGTTAAAATTAAGTAATTACCAAGGCTGGAGGTTTCAAAGCGCTCCGTTGCTCCTGGAAAAGATGCAATGGAGTTTTTGAGGGGGAATTTATTGAAAGGTCTAGATCTTTATAGATATTGTTTTTACCTGAAGTAAACCTGGAAATCCAGATTTACTCCAGGTTAAATTGGATTGGCCTGAGGCATCGTTTGGATGCCTTAGGATAATCCAGAAAAAAATCCATCTACACAGGGATTTAGGCCTGTGTAGATGGACCATAATATATCATATTCAGATTCATAGTTTCCATGACTTGAGGGTGCACCTACACCTCAAAATTAAGGTGTAGGTGCAACCTCAAGTGGATGGTGTGATTTTAATATGGAATACAATGTTTTAAAATGTTTAATATATTTTAATTTGTATCTAATTTAATTTTAATTTTTGGAATTTTATGTGTTTTCTTCTACAACCCGGAAAACTCACAGCATTGGATGTATTTTAAGACACTGAACAATTGCCTCTATGTATGCCACCTTGAGTCCCCTCCAAGGTAGAGAAAGGCAGGGTATAAATAGATTAAATAAATAAATAAATAATAAAGTAATTAATGGAATTAGACATCACTTTAATTGCCATGGCACAATGCTAAGGAAAGATGGGAGCTGTTGAGACAGGAGCACTCTTTGGCCGAGAAGCTAAAGACATTGTAAAACTAAAACTCCCATGATTCCATAGCATTGAGCCATTGCAGTTAGTGATGTCAAACTACATTAATTCTGCAGTGTAGATGCACCCTGAGGCAATCCCTCTGTAGGTTGTACTATTACTAACCTATTTATTTCCCCTGCACTCTCAAACCAGGATATATTGCCTGGTCTTCATGTGCAATTGGGAATGAGATCATAGAGACATAAGAGTACTATGTGAACTGTACCACTTTGGCCTGTTGGTAGTGGTACGACATCACCTCTTTGAATGTTTGCCTAAGTGGAAAAACATGGAACTAGCAAGCTACTACAGCATTTAGGACATTGGGCTGGAAACTCTCTCTTGGTCATATTTTTCTTAGTCTTTTTAAAAACCTGTGGAAACTGACTTCAATAGAAGCATTGAAATTGTACCTCCCATCTTTCCCCTGAAATGGTACTATTCGTTCTGCCATCTTTACCATTGCTTCTTAAACTGTGGGTCCCAATCCCTTAGCTCAATGTTGGGATCCCAAAAATTTGGCAACAGTAAAAGTTTTCTGAATGTCACCTGGAGGCTGTTTTAGACATTTACAGGAATCCTTTGTGCACCATGGACACAGTAGCTGTACTTCATGAAATGGAAAATCAGCCTGTTAAGCATAGTTTGCAAATGCTGATTTGTTATCAGTAAATTTTGATTTTTATATCTGTTTTACCTATATATAAAAATTTGAAGGCAGAAAGGAGTCGTAAATGGAAAAGTTTAAGAAGACCTGATCTAGTCTTTTGTTGTTTATTCGTTCAGTCTCTTCTAACTCTTCGTGACCTCATGGACCAGCCCACAAGATCTAATCTATCTTGCTGCAAAACAACAACAACAAAAAAACCCCATTGAAACAAAATATGTGATATTAAACAACCTTTATGCTTCATAATGTTCTGGTAAAAAGAAAACATTCTTACTTGGTAGTAGAAAGTAGTTGTAGTAATATAATGACAACAACAGTATCCTTGCTCGTGGAGATCTGGACATTGCTGCAAAAAACTTGTCATGCCACTTTAATTATTTGCTTCAGTTATTCTGCATCCTGTATCACACTTGCATATCAAACAAAAAAAATGAAGATTGGGAATTGCAATCACTTGATACTGAGCAGGACACAGCTGTAATTCTAATAGGATTCAGTCTTTCCACTGACAAACTTCTTTCAAAATCGGCCTTAAAAGAGCTGTGAACATATCATTCAGGCATGTGCACACCAATACAGCAGCTGCTGTTGCTGATGATATTAGTGACTTAGCTGCAAAGACAATGCTGGAAGCCCATGGACACATGCCAAATCATGATTTTATACTGATCCTGGGAGATTTTTGTGCAAAACCCCCATGCAGCCAGAGGTCATAGTCCAAATGTAATCGGCTGACATGAATTAGGTAAGATTAATGAGTCTGGACACAAATTAATGGAGCTCCATTTGGGTAAAGCAGCTTGTTCGCACTCATATTTCATTTCAGCATAATGCTAAGGGAGATGGGCTCTGCATAGGCTTGGATGATCATCTTTAAGGGATTCAAATCCCTTAAACCCCCTTTTTCGAGATAAATTAAGAAGCAAGTTTGTTTATTATCCGTTTTTATCATGTACTCATGTCAACCCAGGTGTGACTGCTGTGCAAAGTTCAGCATTAATGAGGCAAGAAATTGCATAATCATTGACGAAATACTGACCTGGTCACCTATTTGGGCTGGGTATATTTAATGTTGGAAAGAAATAATTTGGAATACGTCAGATTTCCCACACACACTCTTTGGAAAGAGATTACAGCGAGTCTACCTTAATTGCTAACCAATGTAATTTTATTTTAAAATGAACCATACTTTCTAAGTAACCATTTTAATATATCTGGGGTCATGAAAAAATTTCTCAGGCTGAAAGAGGTCCTGAGTGGAAAAGTTTAAGAAGCCCTGCTCTAGAAAAGTATGGAAAATAACACAGTGGGTGATGAAATTTGAGAACAAACAAATTATACTCTTTTGAAAGTCAGGTGAAAATGAAGGTTTTCCCTGACATTGAGTTTTGTCGTGTCTGACTCTGGGAGTTGGTGCTCATCTCCATTTCTAAGCCAAAGAGCTGGCAATATCCATAGACATCTCCAAGGTCATGTGGCCGGCATAAATTGTTACCTTTCTGCTGGAGTGGTATCTATTGATCTATCCACATTTACATGTTTTCGAACTGCTAGGTTGGCAGAAGCTGGGGCTAACAGCGAGAGCTCACCCCACTCCCCAGATTCGCACCACCGACCTTTCAGTCAGCATGTTCAGCAGCTCAATGGTTTAACCCGCTGTGCCACCAAGGCTTCCAGTGAAAGTTGGCGTCTCTGCTATATCAACATCTCCCATAAATACGCTGTATATTTCCGAAGAACACTGTTTGTGCTGAGGAATGAGTAGCAGTCTGATGAGTTAGGAATTGTAAGTCCATTTTTAAAGTCACCAAACTCTAAATGTAAACAAAACAAGACATAAGAGAGCTCTGATAGAGCTTTCATGGGAGTTTTAAGGGTCTTTAGCCTTCTCTGCCAAAGTTTGCTGGGGCCTCACCAAACTACAACTCCCATAATTTCATAGCATGGAGCCATGGCTTCTAAAGTGGTGTCAAACTGCATTCATTCCACAATGTAGATGTACCATATTTGGGGCAAAAGCTGTACTTTTGAGTAAAATTATCAGAAAAAATACAAAAACATCACCCCAAAACTCTTACAATTTTGTTGAGTGGGAAGAAATTATTTGAATGTTTACTTCTTGAGTGCAATAAGTGAAATTTTAGTTCAATAAAATTTAATCCCTGCTAGGTGTGCAGAGATTGGCTACCTTAACGTCACACTTAGTTTGCAGGGAGTATAATGTGGCCATTTGAGAAGCAGCTGGCATGTTATCAGAATCTCATCTCGGCTAAGTTTTCAATCCATTGTTCTGCTTTAGCAACATCTCCTTCTTGGAGCAGGGCAAGCCTGCCTAAGTGAAGCATATCCTTATTCTGAGCCACACGGAAAGCATCAGCATATCCACCGCAGCTTGTTAGTGCACATTTTGGATAATGTTAACAGGATTTCAAATATTCAGAACAAGCAAGGTACCTGCTTTAAGTCCTTAGGAGAAGCTAAAAAGACTATTAACAAGCTGAGTCCATAAAAAACATCTGTTCCAGTCATGCTGCTGGTTTTTTATTAGTCCTTCAAATCTGTAGCACAGATCTCTAGAGCAAGAAAAATGCTCTAGTGTGGAGTGCAATTTCCAATTTCTAACCTGATTTTGTTGATTCATACATATGCATGACTGAAGTTCTCTTCCTGAATACAAAGACCAACCTCTTCCCTCTTCTCTCTCCCTGCTCTCCCTCCCCTTTTTGGGCTGTACTTTGTTTATTTTCCTTGAAATGCCCTTGAAATTTCATTTGCTCAGTGAAACCAAACAAATAATTGCATACTAAAAGGGAAATGAAGACTTGGAAGCAAAGTAATTTGCAACATCAAATATTCCCCTTTTGTGGTTAACATTCACAGCAAGGAGGAAATAGCAATAAACAGCCGACTGTCTTAAATGCAATAACTAATGCCAATGTCAAATGCATGAAGTGAAAATATCTTAGGATATGCCTTCACAGCTCAGCTGTAGCGCTGTTAACTGGAATATGCAATATAATATAATAGGAGCCAGACTTGTCATATTTCCCCTGATCTCTTAAAGAAAAAGACCGGTGTAACCATAATATGGCTTACATCTTTATATTTCATGGGACTTTGAGATGGAGCTTTGAAAAAGGTTAGGCATTGAAAGGGAAAACTGCCAGGATTTTTAAAGTTGAGAGTAATTTGCCAAGCCATTTGAAAAATAAAACCAATAGAGAGACTGTAATCTTTTCACCGTGGGCGTCATTGTTACTAAACAGGGCAGCAAGTACACAAATCAGATATGAGTGGAGTTTCTTGTAATATTTTCCAGTGTGAAAAAAGAGAACCAGGGCAGTTTGACACGGAATTTCTGCAGGAAAGCACAAAAGGGCAAAGGTGTGACTTCATGTGATATCCAGGGATGTCCATCAACTTACAGAAAGGATGAATTTGGTCCATTTTAACCACGGTGTTTCCCTCAGCACAACAACCTTAGAATTCACATGGCGAGGAGCAGTTTTCACTGTGTGCCAAGTGTGAAATGCTGTTGGAAAATGCATTTAAAAGTTTACAATTTTAATTGGCGTTTCTGAGTTCGCTGCTGGTAGTGATGGTCTTGCTGGGAAATAGCATTGTTTGTTTCACTGTGCTAGCAATGGAGAAAGGAAACAATGTGAAGAGCATAGACTGTGTAGCCTACACAGGAGAATTCTTGTGTTAATGGTGACATTAACAGCGTTGGTACACGAAGTACTTTGGGACAATGAAATCTGTTCTCACAACTTTAAGGCCTCCTCTCTCACACCAGCCATTACTTTAATCTACAATTGCTGCTACATAAGGGAATGACACTAAATGCATTCTAGAAAATCAGTGGAATTGGTCATGATGTTCATATAAGCAAATACAGGGGGTGCCAAAATGCATACACATTTCAAGAGATGTTATTCATGTACTACTTGTGGAAGTTGGATTTAATTACAGTAGCAATGTGTGGTATGATGCTCAAAAGACAGCATCAATCAAATGGATGCTAGTATAGCTGTTCGGACATCCACAACATTTGTGTCCAGCGAACAATGGCAGAAGACACATTGGACCGGTTCTGAAAGTCCCCCGGCAACACCAGACAGCCCCTCCCCTGTCCGATAGACAGTGCTGACCATGGAGGGGAACTAAAACTACAACTTGTATAAGAAACTTTCAATCAGCCAGTGAATGCTGGCTCTTTCAGATGCCTTGGTGTCCAGTGCAGAATGAAGACAGAGGGCATGCCAAAGAGGCAATTGTAGAAGGCAATCTCTTTGGCAAGATACTCCTGCATCAGGCGCAGGAACAGCACATCTCCGTGGTGGTTGTCCAAGAAGCCCTGCTGTCTTATGGAGAAACAATTTCCTTGGGTTTTTTCTTTATATTATTATCTTCATCATACCCCTCTGTCCTCTGGTGTGGATGGCTGCTGCAGATGGACTGGGGAACAAGCTGCCAAAGCCCTATGGTCACCACGGACTCTTCCCCTCATACCCAGATCCTCCCATTCCTCTGCTACAGCTGCCTCCTGACCACCAAAGATATGAACTGTTTGGAGTCCCTCCCGCCATACATCCAGTCTGAAGCTGAGCATCGGCGATGCAGGCTGCGATAAAGAGGGAAATCTAGGTGTTTTTGCTTGAAGATGATACAGTGACAACATTTTAAACCCCAATCTGCCTCTTTTGTGACTTTTGCTGGGTTTGGGACAATTGAGACAGAGCACAGCTAGTGGTACCACTCACCAGGGCTGAGAGCTGTTCTTCCTTGCTGAGTTTTAGTATGCTTTTGAATGCAATTAAATTATTTTTAATCCCCCCCAAAGGATGCTGGCATTACCATGTGACAGGCAGAATAGTAAAAGAAAATGGCAGAAGCACAGTTCTTGTTCATGGAGTGCAAGACCAGTGTGAAGTGGCGTTTGAAATTCAAAAATGTTGTGGAAGTTCAATGGATATGTGAGAATGCAACAGAACCTCCAATGTAACTAAAAATTTCATACATCCATGATAAGTTTGAGATGCAGTGTACTATATGTGATGTGCACAATGTAAGATCTAGGAGGTCTCACAGAGCAGCAAGTCCTGCTCTTCTGCCTTGGTGCTGGAACAGATTACACATTCACCACAGAAGTTTACCAAACAATGTGCACGTGAGACAGGAGTTAGCAGTACAAGTGTACAGCATATTCTTTAAAAAGCAAAATGAAACATTTTCATGTTACCTGCAATTCGTACAGTTTTTGGGAATGATCAATTTTACTTCCAACAAGATGGTGCCCCATCACACTTCCACTGAGATGTAAGAGCTTACCTTGATGAGAATTTGCCAGAACAATATATAGGATGAAGAGGTGTGGTTGAGTTTCTCCCATGTTTCCTGACTTAACACCCCTTGACTTCTACCTATTGGAGACCTTAAAGGATGTGGTGTACCATAGAAAACTGGCTCCAGTTGAGGTATTTCAGGCGGAAATTGAAATGGCATGCACAGTGATACAAGTTTTGTCAACATTGCTCAAAGAGTAGTTTGCCATAATCAGAAGTGTCTGGACACAGATAGTAACTACTTTGAGCACCTTCTGTAATTGCGGAAGTAAAATGTGTTGTTTGATACTTTCATCAGAGTTAGGCACGGAGCCCCCCCCCCCCCCCCCCGATCTCATCAAACGACATAGAGCTACTTCTGGCAGTGCTCTGTTTCTAAACTGTGGTGAAAACATTGTATGCAGGTGCAACAAGAAGATTACAGATTACCCCACTGCCCACTGTATTTGCCATGCTGCCTGGTGAATCCCCTCGCTGTTGCCCACTTTGGGAAACTTTATGTGATGGGGTCCTGTGTAATGTTAGTGTTATGTGCTTTCAAGGCATTTCTGACTTGTTATGGCCCTAAGGTGAACCTATCACAGGATTTCCTTGGCAAGATTTATTCAAATGAATTTGCCATTGCCTTCTTCTGAGGATATGTGAATGGGACTTATCCAAGTTCAATAAGTGGGTTTCCATGTACACTTAAACCATACACCTCCTTACAAATATTGTATGCCCAATTATTTGGGTGCCATATATATAGACATTTCCTAGACATTGTCACATCAAAATAGTGAGGGATCACTTAAAATGCATAATTTAATTGATTTGCTTCTATTTGCATTATAGGTTGAGCATCTTTTATCCAGAATTCTGAATTGCTCCAAAATTGTCTTCATAGATGGTTGAGCCTTTCTATGGTTGAATAGGGATTTGAATCTTAGTCTCACTGTCCTAGCCCAATACCTAATTTACTACATCCTCACTCTGTCATCATCATCATCATACCCAAGTATGATTGTCTTCCAACAGTAGAGTCTTGGCGGTGGGTTCGCAAGTGACTGTAGAGACATATTCTGGATCTGCATTGTGTTCCTCAATGAGAATATACATTTCCAGATGGAAGGCGGTCCCAACAAAGGTTTGATTGACATGCCTTTATCTCAGCACATTTCTCCCTTTCCCTCTCTATTCATGCCTCTTCAAAATCCACAGCACTGCTGGTAACAGCTGACCTTCAGTTAGAACACTCCGGGGCCAGGGCTTCTCAGTTCTCAGTGTTTATTTCACATTTTTCGGTTAGATTTAAACCAACCTTTAAATCTCTTTTGCTGTCCATCAACATTTTGTTTTCCATTCTTGAGCTGAGAGTAAAGTAACTGCTTTGGGAGATGGTGACTGGGCATTTGGACAATGTGGCAAGTCCAGCAAAGTTGATGCTTCAATGCTGGTGGTCTTTGCTTTTTCCAGAATGCTGACATTTGTCCACCTGTCTTCCCAAGGGATTTGATGGAATCTTTCCAGAAGATGAGAGTGATGTTTGTAGATGGTCCATATTTCACAGGCATATAACAGAGTTGGAAGGTCAGTTGCTTTGTAAACAAGTATCTTGGTATTCCTACAAATGTCCCAGTTCTTGAACACTCTGTGTTTTATTTTTTAAAAAAGGTTGCATTGGCAATGTTCAGACAGTGTTGTATCTTGGTGTCAATGTCAACCTTTGTGCAGATGTGACTGCCTAGGTAGCGGAAATAGTCAACAGTTTCTAGTGTTACACCATTATACTTTATTGCTGGCATTACAGAAGGATTGGCTGGTGCCTACTGGTAGAACAATTTGGTTTTCTCAATGTTCAATGAGAGGCCAAGCTTTTCTGCAAAGGTATTTAAAGTGGCTTGTAGATCTTCCTCTGAATGGGCACAGACTACATTATCATCAGCATATTGATGTTCTATAATAGAAGTTGGTGACCTTAACTTTTGGCTTTCAGCCTGCTGACATTAAAGAGCTTGTCATCTGTCTGATATGTGATTTTCACACCGGTGAGAAGCTTCCCATCAACAAGGTGTAGAATTATAGCTATGAAGATGGAAAATAAAGTTGGGGCAATAACACATGCTTGATCCCACCTTAAATGGGTCACTTTGGGAGCTATAGCTGTTCAAGACTGTTGCTGTCATGTCATCATGGAGGAGCTGTAGGGAATTGTTTTATGTTTTGTTTATGAGGGAGATTAATTCATGCTTGCGCTCTCTCTGATTTGTTTATCAATGTGTGAACTTGAGAAAAGAGAGATGAGGGCAGCACCAGAGAAGGCAGTCTAGCAAAGAGAGGCAAGCCTTCAACATGGTTGTATATATATATATATATATATATATATATATATATATATATAGTTTAATTAAAATTGCAATTGCTCAAGTTACACTCCATGGAAAAAATTGAACCTAAATTGATTTCAGATAAACCATATGCAATTAAAAAAATCCAGCAGGCTACACATTGCATATGTGTCTTTCATTCTTATTTGTTTTTGTTGCACTTTTCATATATTGGTTTCCATGTTAGGTTTTTAATCAACATTTTCTTATTAATTTCTTTTTCATTTTTTAGCCACTTTTAGCCACTTGGAAGACAGGTATAAATTAAATTTATGCACAAATACACACTGTATATTGGACTTTTACAGTTTGTATGATGTGAAGGAAGAGAAAGAGGCCCAAGAAATAACTTTTCAGTGAAAGCTCCATATATAGTTTGACTTGCCTTCTTTTCTGCCAGATTCTGACATTGAATCTTTTCTTTAAGTTTGATAAATGAAGATGCAGGAGGAAAAGATAGGGGTCATCGTACTTACTTTTGTTTGTATTTTAAAAAGGGGACAAGCAGGATATTTTTGCAGTTCCTTCTTATTTATATATTTATTTACTGCATTTATATCCTGCCCTTCTCACCCCGAAGGGGACTCAGGGTGGCTCACAAAAGAAGATACAACTTGATGCCACATATACATACATAAGTAAAATCATCATATAAATTAAAACCAATAATGAAAAACATATCAATCATAAGACAAGTTAGTTAAAACCACACAGCCCTACTTTTTTTAGCCAAGCCTTTTGAAAAAGGCCCTTCAGAGCAGACTAAAGGAGGGAATGAATCATTATTATCTCATGACCTTCCTTCAACATGGAACCTCCACTGAATCCCAGTGTCTTCCATAACAAGAAAGACCCTCCTGTCCATAGAATGGCCAGCCTGGGGCCAGCACACTGTTACTCGTGTTTCCAGATAAAACTAACATTACAGTCTACCATATTTATCCTGTTTTGGGTTTCAAACAGAAGCAGAGTATTATAGAGCTGGAAAGAAACCAGTAAGTCATCTAGTCTAACCTCATGCTGATGCATGAGATCCACAGCTGAAGCAGTCCTGAAAGATGGCTACTACCCAACCTTTGCTTAAAAGTCTGCAATGAAGAAGAGTCTGCTACCTTCCATTTCTGAAACCACTCTTATCATCACAAAGTTGCTCCTTATTTTTAGTCTTTCTATTTATTTATATATTTGAAATTCAAATCTACTTTTTCAAGTCAAAATCCCTGGAAGAGCAGAAAACTCTGAATTTAAAATAAATCCCCTCAAAACTCTGAACATTTTCGAGAAGTGACAGAGAGATGGAAATATCTAATTCCATCTCCCTTTCTCCTTTAAGAGATGAGTCATGCTTATTTTTGGGAGGGGAAGGGTAGCAGTGGGTTTCTGAATCAGAGCCATGCTGCAGACCTGGAGATGTTCTTCTTTTCCCAATCAAATTCCTCTTTAATCGGGAGCTTTTCCATTTGAGCAAGTAAGTTATGCAATGATTAATCCATTAAAGCAGAGCTAATCTGATTCCATTTCGTTTTGACTGAGCTCCATGCCACCAGCCTGGCAAATGATGTCATCTTTCCTGCAAGGTGCCCATGACTCAGCAGGTGCATTAGAAATGCCAGTTTTAATTAGGAAGGCTTATTTTCCAAATATGTTTCACAAACCTACTCACCCGTGATAATGCCAGACCTCTGGGTTTCAGCAACTTTGGTATGGCTTTCTAAAGCTAAGAATAAAATGACTTTAGACAATGGCAACCTCAACCCTCATTTTCAAAGCATCACTAAGAATAAATGAGACATTCTGAGAAAGGAAAATAAAAATGAGTTGCAAGAAATACTTCCTTCCTTCACCCAAGAATCATTAAAGCCTACACCAAGGAACTTGCTGGTTTGTTCAGCTGGTGTGTGAAAATTGGGTCTTACCAATCTCCCTCGTTTCTGGGTTCATGCAATTTCTATCACTTTATGACGTGGTACTGCCAGCATGATCTAGAATTCAGGTTGCCAGGTCAGCAGCATGGCGTTCCATGCAATTTCACGACTGAAATCTACAACTGAAAACCTGATTTCATGATGTCTCTCTGTAGTTCCCTCTCCTTGTGCCTGAAAATTTGCTATGTTATTTAAACACAACAAATACAAAAAGGACTCTTTGCATTGAGTCAGTCAGCTCTAATTCCAAATGGAGATGGGTTGAAATGAGTGCCCAAGCATTCATGCCACCTTATTAAAGCCAGAGTCCAAAAGTGGCAGGCTAAAACCCAGAAAGCCATGGCTGATACTGAAAGAGAGACTCCCTCCCAGGCACACGGAAGACTGGGAGTCTTGGAAGGCACTGAACAGACTGTGCTCTGGCACCACAAGATGCAGAGCCAACCTAAAAAATGGGGCCACAAAGTGGAGCCCACGAGATGCGAGTGTGGAGAAGAGCAAACCACAGACCACCTACTACAATGCAGTCTGAGCCCTGCCACATGCACAATAGCAACACCAGAGGCACTCCAAGTGGCCATCTCCTGGTCAAAGAACATTTAGCATAATGCCAAATTTTTGACTTTGTTTGAGTTTTTAAATATATTACAACTGTATCCTTGGTTAACTTCTGACACAATAAATAAATGCCACCTCATACACAAAAAATCAAATGTTATCTTTTTAAATTATATCAATGTAATATAAAGTATTGATAAATAATAATGGAATATAAAACTGACCTGCAGAGATTTTGTCTGTTGACGATATTAATGTGACAATGAAACTATACTGTATGCATAAGTTCCAATGGACAGGTTTGCATCTCTAATTCTTCCACGGGTTGAATGTGTCAGTTTATTTTACTTCTGACCAGATACCTTTTTTCTTCCCTTTGACAGCTTGAATATATTTCCTGTCAATGTCTTTAATGCCGCTTTGTAAAAGTTTTTAAAATGCTAAGTAAGCCTCTATGTCATTGTCATGACTTTCATCACACAACTGTAAATTTCAGTTACTTCATTCTTAATAACCGTAGGATTTTATAATAGTTGGAATATTCTTTTCTCTTTGTTTCTTTCTCTTTCTATAATGCTAATCCTCTTCCTAGGGTACTATTGTCATGTAAATTCATCTTATCTCCCTAATTTGGAAATGTTACTTCTTGGGACCATAGTTTCCAGAATTCCCCAGTCTTCATGTATGTTTTGAGCCATCTTGGGTCTCAGAATTTGCAGAAATGAATGAGTGAGTGACTTTTTAATGTTATGCTCACACTGAAAACAGTGCATATTTATAAATATAATGTATTCAATAAGCATATAAAGAGTGAATTTATTTAGTATTCTCTACTACTAGGTGCAGCAATAGTCACTGCTCTCAATAGAGTTTAACTGGAACAAGCCAAATTAATACATAATAGATCTATTAGCAGCTACCAATGACCATATATTCCTGTATATAAATCAATCTCATGTATCACATGGGTGAGGGACAGCAGGACGATTTGGCAGCCTCTGTGGCAAATTGGCAGGGCAGCGGGGCAATCCTGGCGCTTCGCTTTACCCGCACTAATGTTTCTTCATCACACGCGGGTAAGTGTCAATGCATAGCTTCCCCTGCACTGGCCTTATTGTGTTAAATGAAACATGGGAAGCCTGCCATGTTTTGGGTGCAGTATTATAGGATGCTTGTGCCCCAGTTGAGCTATCGAACCCCACTGAAAGTGAGCCTGCATCGTCTGATGGGCGGCGTGGAGCTCCGGGGCTCAACTGGGGTGCAAGTACCCTATGATGCTGCTGAAGACTCATCTGATGAGGTCGTAAGTCGAGTGCAGGTTTGAGAGCTGAAATGATGGGTTTTGATATGACCAGTGGATAAGTCAGGAATCATTTTGCATGGAGGGAGAAACTACAGCAAGGCCTCAGGGCCAGAGTTCCTTGCTGCCACCAGGGCCGGCCCTAGGCAATTTTCAAGTGTAAGCAAGCAACATTTTGGTGTCCCCCCCCCCCCCCAAACCAAACACTGAAAAATAAAAGGTAGAAGGTAGAGGTGAATAGAATATATATGGCACATACAGTCCCTGTGTGTGTGTGTGCGTGTGTGTGTGTGTATATATAAATATATATACATACACATACACACAATGTGGAGAATATGTGGAAAGGTAGATAGATAAGTAGGGAGCCACAGCGGAGGAACCTTCCTGGGAACAAGGCCTAATAATAATAATAATAATAATAATAATAATAATAATAATAATAATAAATCATCCCTTGCAATATCCAAGATGGCTCACTGCTACAGAATCTTGGGAGCTGTAGTTTGGTATGGTACCATTATTGGCAGAGAAACCTAAGCTGTAGGAGTTGAAATCCAATCATTTATCCTCCCTATAGAATCTATTTTCTATGATTTATTTGCTTTTTTATTGTGTTGTGTTTTTATTATTGTATATGGCATTGAATATTTGCCTTTGCATTTGGAAGCTGCCCTTAGTCCTTTTGGGGAGAGAGGGCAGGTTAGAAATAAAATAGAATAATAACAATTATTATTATTATTATTATTATTATTGACACAACTACGTTGTATGACACAGCAAACAAGATAGATATGCTGTATTTTGTATCACAAAATCACAAGTCGAACACTTCCCAAGTGTCTAGGACTGTGTGATGTATTTTCGGATGATGCGTGCAGATCCCAGTAGGGTGGCCTTTTGCAGTTGGCAGATCATGATTTTGTCAATGTCTATTGTTTCCAAATGCCGGCTGAGATCTTTTGGCACGGCACCCAATGTGCCGATCACCACTGGGACCACCTGCACTGGTTTCTGCCATAGTCTTTGAAGTTCAATCTTGAGGTCCTGATAGCGGCTGAGTTTTTCCTGTTGTTTTTTGTCAATGCGACTGTCACCTGGGATGGCAACATCAATGATCCAAACCTTTTTCTTTTCCACAACTGTGATGTGTGGTGTGTTGTGTTCCAGAACTTTGTTAGTCTGGATTCGGAAGTCCCACAGTACAAAGTTCTGGAACACAACACACCAGACATCACAGTTGTGGAAAAGAAAAAAGTTTGGATCATTGACGTTGCCATCCCAGGTGACAGCCGTATTATTATTATTATTATTATTATTATTATTATTAAATATCTGGAGGGCTAAGGTTTGCCCATGCCTGCTCTATACTGCACTTTCCAGAACTTTCCCATCACAATCTGCTATTGAGCTGGATACAAGATTAAGACATTATTTCCAGCTTACTGAAGTTGGCTGTTTATGTTTTGGCTGAGGGGGCAGAAATTGCCTTAAAGCCATCTTGTGCAGCTTCCAAAACCCAACACCTGAGAACATTTTGCACTATAGCCAGATATTTCCAAGGTTGTACCCAAAGGGCTTGGCAAATATACCCTTTTTTTGAGATGGATCTAAATCAGGCATGGGCAAACTTTGGCCCTCCAGATGTTTTGGACTTCAACTCCCACAATTCCTAACAGCCAGTATTTGAGAACACAGAAATGCTGGACCACTCTAAAAGCCACCATGTCAGACTAAACAGAGAAGCCATTGAAATCCACAAGAAGCACATGGACAATTTCAACAGAAAAGAGGAAATCATGAAAATAAACAAAATCTGACATTTGGAAAGAAGCAAAACTAAATGGGGAAGAGTCTTTTTTCCTTAGAGGGAGAAAGAGGCTAGCGCTGGTCTGCAAAGGGGGCTCCACTTCTCCCTCCCTCCCATCCCTCCCCAGGAGCCCAGCCTGAGCCATAGGGCCACGCTGCCGGGGAGGCTCACCTGGCTCAGGGTGGAGCGACTCCCGGCTCCAAGGCAGGGCAAGGAGAAGGCCAAGCAGCAGGCATGGCTCTTTCTTCCCTTCCCTCCCTCCCTGCTTCTCTCTCTCCCTCAGCGGCCTCTCAAAGAGAGAGAGCGAGAGCAAGAGCGCGCGCACGCGAGAGAGAGAGAGAGAGAGAGAGAGAGAAGCAGGGAGGGGAGAGAGATAAGGGAAGAAAGAGCAGTAGGCTTCAGTTGAGGGAGCCAGCGAGGGAGCTGCTGCTGCTGCTGCTGGTGGTGGTGGGGTGGGGGGCTCGACGGTGACCCTGAGGACCGTGCGCTCCAAGCGGAGGCCTCATTGGTTTCCATGTTGGACCGGCTCTGGCTGCCACTGCTATCATTTTCCCATCCAGATATCTGAAAAAGTCTTTCACCACTCTGCTCATAGATTCTTTCTTTCTTTCTTTCTTTCTTTCTTTCTTTCTTTCTTTCTTTCTTTCTTTCTTTCTTTCTTTCTTTCTTTCTCCCTTTCCCTCCCTCCCTCCCTCCCTCCTTTGTAAAAGTTAATATACAGTTTCAACTCTTATAAAAAAGGAACAATTTGCTTCTCTGAGAGTGGTAAAAAGGAAAAATCAAAAGAGGAGCTGCCACTTCCGGCATTTTCCCAACCAGGGATTCAAGAAGGCCAAAAGCAGTGTTGAGATGGAAAGAGTGGGAGTGGGAGGGTCCATGCTTCTTTTAGGTTTCCCCAAGATGAACTGAGCTCTTTCCTTTTGCCACCCTATTCAGAGAAGGGAAGATTTTATATATATGTATGTGTGTTAAGGTACAGTACTCACATTGTCCCATGAATCAGTTGACCAAGGTTTTGGGAGTTGATTTTTTGATTAAGATTTCTAGACTTACAGTACTATATAGATGCTGTGTAGAAAAACAGCAACAAAGTCATCCCTTGCAGCATAGTGGCCTCAAGAAATGCAATGCCTGACTTACCCAGGCAACCAAAATTGGAGTCTGGTATGGGTTTGAAGCATGGCGGTGGTTCCTCATTGCCACATGTCTACTGCTTCCCCTTGCTAACTCCTTGCACCAGGGAGAATCTTATTGGTACTGGCCAAAAGAGCAGGCAGAGACTGTGCTCTCATTTGCTGGCAAGCCTTGGAGTGTAGTTTCAATTCCACTTGGGAAATAAGCTATACAGGCTGGAGTGGGAGCTGACTGCAATCCACTCCAAGCCTTTGTGGAGGCATGAACTAGGTGAAGAAAAACTGCTGTAGAATGAAGTGAAAGATGGCTTGATTGGCAGTGTTGGCAGGTAGCAGTGTGGCCTTTATTATTTATTTATTTATTTATTATTCAGACTTATATGCCGCCACTCTAGGGCTCGTGGCGGCTTACAAGAGCAGGCTAAAATCTAACAATCTAAAAACATCTTTAAAACATCTTAAAAAAAAATCTTAAAAACACTCCCCCAGGGCTCGGAGTGGCTTACAAAACAAGCTAAAATCTAAGCAATTTAAAAACAGCAATAACAGAGATCAAAAGCCTGCTGAAACAGGTGTGTCTTACATGCCCTGCGGAAGACTGATAAGTCCCGCAAGGCACAAACTTCGGGTGGCAGAGTGTTCCAGAGTGGTGACTTTATGGGGGTGACAGAGGAAGAAAATGGTGGCAGCAAGGTGGTGGTGGCGGCGGCGGCAGCTCGCACAGCACAGTAGCTCATATGAGTGGTTTTAAATATTTTAATGAGGGAAGAGGCTTGCAATGGTTTGGTGATGCTTGCTGCATCAGTGGCATCTCCTTGGCTTATGGCAGTGGCCTACAGTGTGGAACCCTCTGGCAGGCACCAGAGGATGAGATAGGCCAGAAGAGCTATCTCCCAGACCTTTAGGTCTATTTTTGCCTAGTTCAGTGGTTTTCAACCTGTGGGTCCCCAGATGTTTTGGCCTTCAACTCCCAAAAATCCTAACAGCTGGTAAACGGGCTGGGATTTTTGGGAGCTGTAGGCCGAAACACCTGGGGACCCACAGGTTGAGAATCACTGACCTAATTGATAACCCAATGCTATATCTTCTATGCATTAAATATTGAGGGTATTGCCTTCATGCCAAGATTATAGTAAAAATGATACTTGAAATTTATATACAAGTATAGAATCATAAAGATAAAACATACATATGAAAAATCATAGAGCTGGAAGAGAACACATGGGTCACCTCATCTAACCCGCTGCCATGCAGGAAAAATGGCATTAAATTGGAAATATTACTTTTTTGTACTCTGATTTTCAGAATTCTCTCGGGAGTACAGGTTGTAAAGGTGAATGCTATATGGGCTGGCACCCATGCAGGGTATCTGTCTATAGGAAAACAACCATCTTTAGTGTTGGCTAACAAAAGATAACACTAAACACCACTATATGCTAATAACTATATCAGTCCTAAATTTGAGTTCTTAGTTGGTGTGTGTATGTGTGTGTCTATTTTTAAAAAACTAGCCCCATAGAGCTCTGGAAAATAAATATTTTTGCCACGTGGCAGCAGTTGTGAAGTAAATATGTCCCGCTGCTCTGATCTTACATCCTGTCACATTAATGTTTCAGAGCACTCAATATAAATATTAAAACTAATAGCTTCTCTCTTCAGCGATTACTCCATCATTCCCTGAAATCATCATAAAACATTCAAAGCCTTTTAGAACATTTACACACTCGAATCTTATGGTGGAGAAAGGAGACTAAGAGAGCACAGCTCGCGAGCTTAAATAATAGTGAAAAGCTGTTTATGGAATATGCTTTATTTATTCATCATTTTGAGTAAAGTTTCAGTTCTGATGGGGGTAGGGGTGGGGGAAATCAAAGTATAGCCGCTATGGGAGGGGAGACGTTGAAGCTTTGCTTTTCTATATACTGGAGACTTGTTAAAGGGGGAGGGAGAGAAGAGGGAGAAAGAGAATAAAAAAGTAAAGTCTATGAGACTCTCAGTCCAAGGTCAATCAATCTAAGGACTGTAGGTACGTAAACAGCTAATGGATTGTAAGGACACATACTGGTGTTATGAATTTTTAACCAGTGAGTCTTCAGGACAGACCCCTATAAATCAATGATGACTTTATTGGCTGGATCAATTATGCAAACTTTAAAACATTTAATGACAGGTAATGAACAAGTCTCGAGGGGCTGTCGGTCAACAACCTTTTGCCATTGCAGTTACAGCAGCTTAAGTTAAAAGTCTAGGTGGGAAGCTCTCTCTGCCCAATAATGGAAATCAAAACAGAACCAAAAGTGAAGGTTATTCATGGCACCTCTCTGTCTCTTTCTCTACTCAGGGTCCCTTCAAGGGAGGAAGAGGTGCTGTTTAATGGGCATGTGTTTTACCTTGGGTATTTTAAATGACTATTCGTATTAAGAAAATGCACCACTCTGTACTGTTAAGCTCTTTGCCTTAGAATAACCTAATTTTCAAAATAAGGCAATGTCTTTCAAAGAAGAGAATGCATTGATATGTCATTCAGAAAGAGCTATTGCAGAATAAGTTTATTTTGCAACCATAGCCAGCTTAAGTGTCCACTACAACATACTTAAGATAAAATAGGTAGATCCCAAAAGCAGGCCATATGGTCAGTTTTCAGCATTCAGCAACCAAGTGGCATGTGGTCCATTAGCGTCTCTGGCCCCTTCTACACTGTGCTATATCCCAGGATCGGATCCTAGATTATCTGCTTTAAACTGGATTATATGGGTCTCCACTGCCAGATAATCTGGGATAAGAAGATAATCTGGGATCAGATCTTGGGATTCACTGCTGACACTTAAGCAGCCCCTGGTGGTGCAATGGGTTAACCCTTGTGTCGGCAGGACTGCTGACTTGAAGGTTGGGTTGCTGACCTGAAGGTTGCCGGGTCGAATCCAACCCTGGGAGAGCATGGATGAGCTCCCTCAGTAAACTCCAGATTCCCATTTGGGGACATGAGATAATCCTTCCACAAGGATGGTAAAACATCAAAACTTCCGGGCATTCCCTGGGCAATGTCCTTTGAAATTGACACCCCTGAAGACAGACAGACAGACAGACAGACAGACATTAGCAGAAAAATAAAACATTGCAAGCATCTAAATGCACTAAATCTTTAAATGCACGGGAAATAACCAGTTCTTCACCTGGACCACCAAAAGACCACAACAGATTCATACAGTAAGGTTGTCTTTGGAAATGGCATTCTCCAATTACATATTCTCCAACTATCCCTATTGGCAGGAATAACCCATGCTACATTTTTGTGGCTTCTAGTACAGTTATGAACAAGATAGGTTCTGTAGATTTGTTCTTAAGTTGAATTTGTATGTAAGTGATAATAGGTACATTTTTTAATGTTACTCCAGCCAAAAATATTTATTTTAAGCTTTAGATAGCATAGGTAAGGGTTAACACCCCTAGGTGTTTGTTTAGTTGTCTGTGCCCCTGTTCAGATTTCACCTCACTTTCTGTCCCTGTGACAATTGGATTTTGAAAAAAAATTGGCTTGTTGTGGAAACAAGAATTGTGAGGAAGATTCAGTGGAGACCCCTTTTCCCCATGATTACTCTTCCAGGAGATAATTTCCCTTCCAAGGGGCAGATTTCTCTCATTTCCTTTAATCTTAGCCCCATTTTTAACTATGTGTCATTTGGAAGTCAGATGTTCATAACTTGGGGACTGCCTGTACTACGAATGTATGAGGAATCCAATTTCAGCCCAAGATTGTATCAATTCACATTTCCCAGACTTTCCATGGAACAGACATGCTTTGTGTTCTGCAATCTTCACACTAATGGATGTCTGCAGATGCATATGAAATTATACATAGGTTGTGTGTGTGTGTTTTATATGCACACAAAAACTACTTAAAATGCATTTTTTCAATGAGGATATGAATTTACGTACTGCATAGGATTTTAAATATACCGTATACACAAATGTAGATACACAGAGGGAACAGAGAAAGGTATGGTTTCTCTTGCACCTCTTTGCATTTTTTGGTAAAATTGACAATGATATCCACCCAAACAGTATACAGAAGTTGGATGTTAAAGATACTGACATGATTTACTTCCTGGACGGCCAGTTCCAGAAAGTACTGGTGAATGATTATTGCTCTGCCCCACCACAATTATAATATCTTATTCTTTAGAGCTCGTTTTCATCTAGATCAGTGGTTCTCAACTTGTGGGTCCCCAGGTGTTTTGGCCTACAACTCCCAGAAATCCCAGCCAGTTTACCAGCTGTTAGGATTTCTGTGAGTTGAAGGCCAAAACATCTGGGGACCACAGGTTGAGAACCACTGATCTAGGACCTCTTACACAGAGCATTTTAGTCCTGTTTTGCCGCCTTTATTCACAGCAAGGATGGGGCCTGCCATGCACCATCACACAATGCACTGCAGGCCCCACTCACATTTTCTTTCCCTCTTCTCTTTATGATGGGGGAAAGGGCAGCAAGGCAACATGCATTGCCACGCGTTGCCGCTCTTTCTCCCATCTGACGGGACAGGGTACCAATGCACCCTGTCCCATCCCCACCGTATGATGGGGGAAGGAGGGAGGGTGTGGGGTGCCACTGCCGACAAAATGGCATGGCCCAAAAGGGCCATGTGAAGAACTCCCTAGTGTGCTGTTTAACATCAAATTGAGATAAACAGATTCCACTGGTACCAGGATCATGTGGCCTTTCCCCAACATGCTGCCACCTGGTCTCCCAAATTCAGTGGCAACCCTTATTTTCTATTTTCAAGCAAAATACACAAGTAATGAATGCCTTAAAAAAAAAAGCAAAGCAGAATCACATTTGCATCATGTGTAATTTATTTTAAAGTAAAACTATGGCTTTTTGTACCATTACCACATGTTTTAATCTTGATTGCATATTACAGACATGCTTGCTTTTTGGTAGCAGTGACAATAAAATTAGCATCGGAAGTGTGGTGCCTAAGAGTGTGTACATTCTCAACCACAGAATACCCTCTCTCCCTCCTTCACATCTAATCCATGTCTGTCTCCATTGATAACATTTTTTCATGGATAGAGAACATTAGTTTCTCTCTGAGCACCAACAAGGCTGGTTCTGTTCCAAAATCAGATACCAAATAGACTGATTTAGATGCAGAATCAGAGTGATGTAGTGGTTTGAATGTTGGCTATGACTCTGAAGTTTGAATCTCTGTTTGGTTATGGAAACCCACCACACATATATACTGCCATAAGAAGATAATCTGGATATTATGGCAGTGTAGATAGGGCCCAAGAGTACTTGGAACTTGCTTCTTCATTGAGTACTTTGCATAGAAAGTAGTTACTGGCAATTGGCCTAGTGTCGTTTTTGTCTTCAGAATCTAGGTGAGCTTGTTTGGGGTGCATGTGTGTGGTCTCTCTGTTAAAGAGACTGGTATCCCCCAATCTCTCAGAGAAGAGATGACAACTCCCTGAACCCAGAGAGCTTCTTCTTCATTCAGTTTTAAAAGCCAGGATGGGCAAAGGAGCAAGCACTCAAACGGTCAGCTGGATATGATGAAGCTTGTCCACAACCTGAGGACTTAGCAATTGGGGGTCCTTTCTACTGTTCTGGACATCTCTACCATTAGACTTACACAAACCATGGGGGATACGTGGTGACAGGTTAGGGCAAGTTTATCTTCAGACGCTTTCGTACACTTATAAGAGCATGTTTATAAAAATGCAACAATTTTTCTTTCTGGGAGACATTTTAACAGGCCTCCTTAGAAGTTGGGGAACTTCTGCTGGATGATAATTTGAGGAGGCAATGGAAAAGAAATCCTTCTGTGCTGCCATTTCTGCCCTCAGGTGAGCCAAAATGAATGTTCAATAAACATTTGTAATGTTGGCCAGCATTTCAGCTGTCATCCATTCACTTATTCCCCCTACTCTCAGATGTATCTGAGGAGCTGAATGAGTCCTGCAAAGAGAGAGGGTGCATGTTCAGGTTGACCACCTGGGAGTTGGGACTTGTTTGTATTCCACAGAGTGACAACTACATCAACAGGAGAACTAGCTACACCAACAAGAAAATCCCCCAGAGCTCTCTGGAATCCATCAAAATCCATTAGCCTCCAAGGATGGATCATTTTAATAGGACACCCATCCTAGCAGAGGGGGAAAGCTACTCTAAACCACAATTGGAAATGACCTGACCATGAAAAGGGAACAGACGTTAAATATGTATGTGCTCTTTCCAGCTTTAGCTTGCATCAATGGTACTAGAAATCTGTGGGGCATCCCGGTATTGCCATGCCTTCTTACTTCTCTTAAAATAATGCTACACTGAAACAATGCATAAATTACCAAAAATTTAGGCTATCTTAAAATACTTCATAGTCATCCTCATAAAAATAGACTTATGTAAATTTTAGTAAACATGTAGGATGATACCAAAGAAACAGTGTCTTATATGCTATACACAATCTATCAGCCTTGTGTTTGGAGTTATCAGTGAAAATTATTGGCAGTGGTCTCAGAAAAGAAAAAAATACAGTATGGTTTTCTGGTGCATAATTAAAACATAATTAAATTAATGAAACAATGGTATACTAATTCGATTATAATAAACTAGAAAGTATCCATCGTCACCCTCAGTTAAAAAGCATTTGTTGCAACACCCTCCTAGTATGCTTTCTGTTCTCTCTTCTACCTTCCCTTACACACTTTCTTTTATGCTGGTCTTTTTCTCCTTTCATCCTGATATTATAAGATGTTTTGAGTCCCATTTGTTAGAAAAATGGGATTCAGTCTTTGTTTGGGCTTCTTTACCTTTCCCTCACCCCCCACAATGCCCAATTCTCTTCACTCTTTACCCACTTCTTTTCTTAATGTATCCCCATATCACTCTTGGTACTTGATCAACCTTTTCATTTACTAATTCAGGCATGGGCAAACTTTGGAACTCCAGGTGTTTTGAACTTCAACTCCCACAATTTCTAACAGCCAGTAAGATGGCTGGGATTTCTGGGAGTTGAAGCCCAAAACACCTGGAGGGCCAAGGTTTGCCCATGCCTGTCTTATCTCCTTATAGGATATAGCCCAAAAAGTAACTTTTCTGAGCTCTAATAATACTCTTATACATAGGAATACAATGCTGGAATCAAGAATGGGCTAGGTTTATCAGACAGTTGAATTACATGGCAGGACGATCTAAGCCAGAAGATCCCATGTTTGAGTAGTGATCAGAACTCATTCATTAAAATTAAGCAAGTTTTTACATTCTTTGTTTGCTATTAAAAAGAGTAATGCAATTAAATTTATTTTCAACTGATGTGATTGACTTAAGCTAGAATTTCAGCATAGACACTTCTCCAGAACAAAGTTTGTATCTACGCTGTGGAATTACTGCAGTAAGACACCAGTTGAACTTCCATATCTCCATGCTATGGATTCATGGGATATTTAGTTTTACAGTGTCTTTAGCTTACTTTGCCAGGGTGTTGGTGCCTCCCCAGATTACAACCCCGATGATTCCATAACATGGAGCCATGGCAGATAAAGTGGCGTCAAACTGCAGTAATTCTACAGTGAAGATGCAGCCTAAGTTATTCATTATCCTCTTAATTTCATAGGCCCCAATGATAAATAACCAATGATTTTTATATTACCTACTTTCATACCCAAAGCTCAGTTCATTTGCATTTTTGGAAGATGAAATATTTGTTTTTTGTTTATCTCTATGACAATGAAAAATTACAAAAAAAAAATTCAGAAAATTCAGAAAATCTAGTAGTAATTTAAAACTTTAGCTGAACATGTAGAAATATAGTTTAGACATCCAAGGAAATGCATATGGTAGAATCTTCTAAAACCACAACACTAATGTACCACAGCCTTACTAAAATATTGTAGTTGTACAAGAAAATTTTTATGCATGTAACTTTATGTGCTGGAAGACTCATATTTTAGTGCCTGAGAGATGTGTGTGAAAATTTGTTCCCAACTTTCACAGCAGCTGACACCATGCAAGTGTTCCATACTTCATCAGAGAAATGTAGATTGGCTTTGAAGATAGCACATTTGTAGGAACATCAAGTGGATAACTTTTCTGTATGTTTGTATAAAAACCATGAAGCATTGGATATTTTTTAGCAATTCAGAATATGAAAGTAGAATGACCTGCACAGTATACATTTAATCCCTGGTTATTCAGTTTATGCAACTATTTTGCATGTGAAAAATATTGTATTTTAAAGTAACTTGCTTTTTAAAAAGATTACAATGTATTTTCTAATGAAAGCACATTAATTGGATCTCTATCTCTGATTCTTTTCCACTTGGAAAGCTCTATTATTGTGATGGATGCCCAAACAATTTGGTCTACCTTTGTCAAATGTTTGTGTCTGTCTTCCCACTGAAAACTGCCTTGCTATATCTATGGGCCAGGCCTAGGGGAGTCTTAAACATTTCCAATATTTCTGTGCTGCGAGGGGTTTGGATTCAACATAGCATCAGCCAGTCTAGTCTTGACTCAGTTGGCCTTTGGTTATCTTAGTGCATTAAGGAAGTATTCCAACTTGGGTTGGAGAGGGGTTGGAGAATTGCCTACAGGTGACAGTGACAGATGAACTTGACCTTAGTGTGGTTTTATCACCCATTTACCCCAGTCATCAAAGTAAGTTGTGATGGCTGATGGGATCTGCAGTTCAATCTGTTTACTTGTAGTGCTATAATTAGATAGTGTGAAGGGTCCCTAGTTTATAACTTGCTTGCTTCTTGCCTAGCATTGCTTCCAAGCATATAGTGGACACCAGTGATGGTTTCCATATCAAGGGTACAGTGAACCCTATTGAAGGTTTTACTCCAGATATAAGATGACTGACACATACCCCTAAAATTTGTTCAGCACCTTGGATTGTTCTATAATAAAACCCAGAGTAGATTCACTGGACCACTGACTTGGAATCCACCAGCTGCCACTTCAGACCACAGAAGATGTCCACCGGGCTCTATTAGACTCCATGTTGTGTCAGTGTCTTTTTGAAAATGACATGACTCCCGAGAGTCACCCTGTCCCATTTTTCTCAATCCCTTCACCATTTGGCCTAGTAGCAAAATGAAATCATAAAGAAGAAAGCCATCAGCCATGTTACCTTCTTTTTGTATCATTTTTCCACGTGCAAAGCATTTTGAGCTATTTTCTTTTCACTTTGGCTTCCCAGCTGACCTCTGACTTTGATATCTTTCACAAGGACAAAGTTTGAGAAGCTCTGAGCTTAATGAACTGACAAAGAATTTGGCTTCAACACTGCATAAAGCAGGTTGAATGCTATTATTATAATAGAAATATTGGGGCATAGCTGGTGGCTTCTTAGGATTATTCAACAAAAAGAGAAAAAGTCATTTTGGTGGGTTTTTGTGCTTAATTTGTATATTGTTTCAACATTAACCTTCCATACTGATGCAATTGGGGGATAATTCTCTAGATTATGGGAAGGTATACATTAAAGAAGTGATTTAGCAGTAAGAAGTGGTCCTTAAGGCAGCTGCTGCAATTTTTCTCTTCATCTGAATCAGATCTCCTGACAGAATGGCTAAACTGAAGGTCTGATTTAGTTTAATGAATTAATGTTTATGTGTAACTATAATCAAACAGAGTCACTTTAAAACAAGATATTGCTGTGCTCTGGTTGTGAATCTTGGGAGAACACAGAGTGCAGAAATCTTGAAAGCTCTAAAACAGTGGTTCTCAACCTGTGGGTCCCCAGATGTTTTTGGCCTTCAACTCCCAGAAATCCTAAAAGCCGGTATACTGGCTGGGATTTCTGGGAATTGTAGGCCAAAAACATCTGGAGACCCCAGATTGAGAACCACTGATCTAAAAGGTGAACCGGAGAATGTCCTACTTTCCAGATGTTCTTGGATTGCAATGCCCATTGGCCAGTGTAAGTAAGGTATTTAGAACAAATGAATAATGAGAGTTGTGCTACAACAATGTCTGGAGGACCATGAATTACCTAGCTCTTCTTTAATGTGTGTTTATTTCAAGATGCTTCAGGGCTATCAGTGGTATTAGCCATATTTTATATCATACCAAAGGTCAGCATGGTGTTATGGTTTGAGTGTTGGACTAGCACTTGAGAAGGTAAAGGTTTTCCCCAATGTTAAGTCCAGTCATGTCTGACTCTGGGGGTTGGTGCTCATCTCCATTTCTAAGCTGAAGTGCCGCCATTGTCCATAGACACCTCCAAGGTCATGTGGCCGGCATGACTGCATGGAGCACCGTTACCTTCCTGCCAGAGCGGTACCTATTGATTTACTCACATTTGCATGTTTTCGAACTGCTAGGTTGGCAGAAGCTGGAGCTAACAGCGGCTGCTCACGCCACTCCTGGGGTTTGAACCTGGGACCTTTCAGTCTGCAAGTTCCGCAGCTCAGTACTTTAACACACTTTGCCACCGGGGCTCTTGAGAAAACCAGGGTTTAAATCCTTGCTTGACCATGGAAACTTGACAGGGTGATCATGGTGTAGTCATACTCTCTCAGCCTCAAAGGATGGCAATGGCAAACACATTGAATAAATATTTGAATCATGCAAGAGGTTCATTTTAAGGTTGCTGTAAGAAAAAATGCCTTGAAAGCATAAAGCAGCAAAAGCTCTGTTTGACTTACCAGGCAGAGAGATTGCAGCAGAGGGTGCCCTCCCACACACCATTGCTCCAGCGAGGGGCTTCTTCTTCCCAGAAATCCCCTGGGTGGCTAGAAGGTTTCCTGTCGGGTGGCTGGCTAGCCAATTAGCAAAGGCCTCCTTCTCCCCGATTGGCTGTGGGCAGCCTTTTAAGCCTGCACAAAGCAGCACACTGGAGCATATTGGGGACCATGTGGACTGTCCACAGTGGTACCGGGCACTTTGGGAACTGGTGGGGCATTGTACAGGCCACTCTGGGGATTGTTGGGACCATCGGGAATTGGTTGCAGAGGAGCAGGGTTGACGGTGGGGGGAGTTCGGTCTCCCACCCCCCTTTTTGTGGCGTGCGGCTTGGGCCCTGGATCTGGCTTGCTTATTCCCCCCCCCCTCATTGGAGGGAGAGAGTCTGGTGGTTTGCCAGGGGTGTGAACGGTAATGGTATCTGGATATTATGCTGGTTGGAAACAGCAGAACCCCCTGGCGTGGTTAAACAGTCAGCAACGGACTGCCTGATCCCTGATCCAAGACCCATGCATGGCAGACAACCTTGATTCTCTTCTATAAGCAATAAACAAGTTGTGGCCTCCTTGTTATCCCAACACTGTGTGTGTGTGTGTCGTAATTGAGTTGCTAGCGGGAGGTAGTGTAACACATGCTCAAACAACAAGGTGTTTTTAATATTCTTATTGCTTTAACTCCCATGGCTGTGTGATACAGAATCCTACTTGTATTTTTGTGAAGTAATTAGAATTCTCTACTACCAAGAAAGTGAGTGCTGTAATACAAGGAAGTGTATGAGAAAAATTAAACAATACATATCGCTAAACTACAGATCCCAGAATTCCATTTGAATTAACTGTGGAAGTTAAAGTGGTATACCTTCCACACATACACAATTCAAGCTATAATTGCTAAAATAACTTGCTTTTGATTTTATCATTCTCATCGTCACCACTAGCCTCTCCATGGACTGTCAAATTGCAAACATGATATTTAACAGTAGGGCATATTATTGAGGGATTATGAACATTATATTTAAAGCTAGGGCATATTAATAAGGGATATTCTATAAATAACCACTGTCTTCGAGCAATAGGAGTAGCTCTTAGAAGCTTTAATGTGTGCAGGAAGAAACTGAACCAAACATTTTGCAGTCTCCCGCTGGCAAAAACAAATTATTTGAAAGTTTTCTTGGGGCCTACTGGTAAAAGCAGAAGTTCCTTGTGTTGCGTAGCACTACACTCGGCAAGTAGTCCATTGATTGTGGGTTGGTGTTTCTTTCCATGTGAGGAGACAGTGGACTCAAGCTGCTTGTAGGAAGGCATTTGCTTTTGATGTTCAGCCCTCAAAGTTTTACAAAGGCATCCAAAGAGAAACCACCAGAGAATTTTACCGGAGTAGGGAAAGAGTCAAGAAATCCGTACTGATTAAAAACAATAGCAACTTTTTATTTATCGATCTGCCTGAAGATTAGGTTCCCTTGGTCAGTGTTTATTAGTGTTTCATCCAACCACTCCAGGAGCTCAGATCCATACATTCAAAGGTTCCCCACCTCCCCCTGTTGTTTTGTTCCACCATTCTCTATAAACTTCCCAGTGTGCTGTTGAATATTGTTTGGTGTAGTTGTCTACAGTAAGTGTCCACGAATGGAGCGCCTTTCCTTTTCTAACAGCAAAAGAACAAAATTGCGCTGTATAAATGGTTGTAGTTGGCCTTTTGACATTGATTTTTTTTTTTAAAAAAAGGAATTTTCTGTTTAAAGTGTTTGACAGCCTGCTAAATACGGCTGCTTGCCTATCTCCATTCCTTTTTAACGTGGCTTGGGAGCCAAGAATAGTGGAGTTATCTCTTTCTAATATTCCACCACTTTCGACACCAAATATAAGGTTCTGCCTAAAACACCATGGCCACTATATGTGAAGACTTCCACAATATCGCTGCTACCACCAAGGGTGTAGCTATACTGCCATATAATCCAGATTATCTTCTTTGAACTGGATTATATGAGTCTACACTGCTCTATAATCCAGCTCAAAGCAGATAATCTGGATTTTATATGGCAGTGTAGATGTGGCCCAAGAGAGAGAGGACTTCCTCTTATCTTCACTTTTGCCACCAACTTAAAGGCTTCCTTCTGCCCCAGTGCTGTGGCCACCACTGTAGAGACATACTAAATGCTCTCAAAGTACATGTGTGGAAGATTATGCAACTTCTATCTTTATTGGGCACCAGCCCGCTTTGACCATCTCAGGCACCATGCTTGAACCCAACCTTAATAGATATACATTCCTGCAGGTCAAAAGCATGCTACACAAAAGCTATAGTTTATTAATGAAGTTGAATAAATAAATAAATTAATGAAGCTGATCCAGAGGACCCACTGTATCTAAATTCATAAACCAATATTTTACAGAAAGTCCATGACATTATAGTTCTCTCTACCAATACTAGGACATAGAGTTTTCAAATAAATTGAAAAGTCAGTGTTGGTAAATTTAGTGATTCAGGAGGGAAGGCTGCCATATATAATACACAGAAATCCCTGAAACATCCCTGGCTTCTACTGCAGGGTAATGAATGAGAAGAGAGAGGAACCCCTATCTTTTCCAATAACTTTTAAGAAATGTCAGGCAGAGAATATTACTGTATATACTCGAGTATAAGCCTAGTTTTTCAGCCCTTTTTTAAAGACTGTAAACCCCCCCCCCCCTCGGCTTATACCCAGGTGAGGGTCCTGGTTGGTTTATATTTCAGTCAGCTTATACTCGAGAATATATGGTACATTTATTATTTTTCTCTATTATTATTGATATTATTACATTTATTATTTTTCTCTATTATTGTTGCTACTATTACATTTATTTTACTCTATTTTTGTTATTATTAATACATTTATTATTTCACTCTGATATTATTATTATTATTATTATTATTATTATTATTATTATTACATTTATTATTCTACTCTATTTATTATTACATGTATTATTTTCCTGTATTTATTATTATTACATGTATTATTTTACTCTATTATTATTAAAAGGATACATAAGCACATTTACATTGAAGAAGATGAGAATAATGATTTAATCAGAGTTGGACAATCTTATCTTAAATTAGAGCTTTATGTAAATATTCAAAAACATTTAACCTACCAATGCCTCAATTAATGTAATTTTGTTGATATCTATTTATATTTCTGAAATTTACCGCTCTCAGCTTATACTTGAGTCAATGTTTTCACAGTTTTTTGTGGTAAAATTAGGTACCTCGGCTTATATCGGGTTGGCTTATACTTGAGTATATACGGTAATTTCAGTCTTGTGCAATCCAGAAGTTGTTGATTGGACAGCTGCCCCTATTAAACATCAGCAGAGCAAGCCTGGTTAAGAGACTTCTTGCTCCAACACTGCCTTACCTATGAGAAAGGGCTGCTATTTCTTCCCATCTACCCATATTATCCTACTGTCCTTTTGCATTCACAATAACTTGCATGGCTGAAAGGCTTCTCCAATAGCCATTGGCCTTTGGAATGGATGCCA
This sequence comes from Anolis carolinensis, assembly GCF_035594765.1. Lineage (NCBI taxonomy): Eukaryota > Metazoa > Chordata > Lepidosauria > Squamata > Anolidae > Anolis > Anolis carolinensis. The sequence continues at coordinate 152,757,148 of NC_085844.1, read as the reverse complement.
ACTGTTGTTATTCAGTCCTGCAGTCAGCATTCACAACATTTCATGGAGGTTGTCTTCCAATTACAACTCTTGTGTGTTTTCCCATGTCTTTCCCTGTTATTTTTTAATTTTTCGCCAAAACAAAATCTATTAAAGTGGGAAAGAAAGAATTATAATCTGAATTTTTTTTCCCGGTAGCACTAGAGATTACCATCTGAAAAGAGCCCCAAACAGCAACATCCCTTCTAATAAAATAATCTTTGTACAATGAGGAACGCCCATTCGTTTTCATTAAGGGAAACCCTTCAGTACCACAAAGACTGGTCATTCTTACATCTGCCGCCAGGAAAAGCAAAGAAGCGCAGTAGTTTTAAATCACGTTGAAGTGACAAGAGAAAACGTTTTCAGTTTTCGTAATACTTTTTGTCCTCTTATCTAGATTGACATTACATCCCATTCATAATTGCCTGTGTCAGAAGTTAGATCCATTATCTATAGCCATCTGCTGGATGAAAGTTCTCCATCCTTCACCTGTCAGGTTTATCTCTTTCCTGCTCTTGTAGCTGCACTCAAAATATCATCTGAATGGTTGCTAGGAGGAAAATATTAAAAATTGATCCACAGTCACAATCAAGAAAACTCATAACATATTTAAAAGACTAGCATGTCAAGTAGCATTCCTTGTATTGTATTGCTACCAAATTGGATTTCTATCACTTTGAAATAAAAATGTTACAGTTACATTCCTGGCCTATCTGTTGTTTTTAGCAGGGCCAAGGGAGATGTCATTTGTTGCTCTTAGAATCCCTGCCAAGCCTAATTGAAATTAAATTAGTTGATACAAAAAAATACACTCTTAGATTAACGATAGGAACCTAGGCCATACCGCAGTTGGAAAATAAATATAAAATCATTTTAGTTATTTTAGTTCTATAACTCTAGAATCAATCCTGGAATTTGTAGTTTGGTGAGGCATCAACACTGTTTGACAGAGAAGCCCAAGGTTCTTATGAAACTACAACACCCATGTCCCATAGCATTGAGCCATGGCAGTTAAAGTGGTGTCAAGCTATATTTATTCTACAGTGTAGATGCACCCAAATTCTTCCCTGTGTTGTTCCACAGTTTCTGGGAGGGTTTTATTGTAAAACGGCAGTATCTTCTATATTTTGGATACTATGGTTGTATGTCTCATTCATTACAGAGTGTGTAATTCGACTTCCACAACCTTGCATCCTATAGATATGTTGGATTACAGCCCATGAACCCTAGCCAGCATGGTGAATGAATTGGGTGCAAGTAGCCCCTGGTGGTGCAGCGGATTAAACTGCTGAGCTGCTGAACTTGCTGACTGAAAAGTTGGTGGTTCAAATCTGGGGAGCGGGGTGAGCTCCCTCTGTCAGCCCCAGTTTTTGCCAACCTAGCAGTTCGAAAACATGCAAATGTGAGTAGATCAATAGGTACCACTCCAGGAAGGTAACGGCGCTCCATGCAGTCACATGACCTTGGAGGTATCTACGGACAAAACCAGCTCTTCGACTTAGAAAATGGAGATGAGCACCAACCCCCAGAGTTGGACACGACTAATGTCAGGGGAAAACCTTTATCTTTACCTAGTGGGATATGAGGTCCAAAGCATCTAAAGGCATTGTGTCAGGGGAGGTTGGTGTAAAATCACTGTAGATGCAAAAATCACTTGTGTTATATAGTGCAGCTGATTTTTTGAAGTTGTATTCTTAAGTATATCCTCCCACCCACTTAAAAAGTTAGTTGTTTGGAAGATCAGAGAAGACACATAGAGCATCTTCCAAGCAGATAGTCTGATCAGATCTTTAACTTTTCATTTTGCTTTGTAGCTCTCAGTAAAGTGGACTTCTTACTTGCAGTCTACATTCATTAGTTAACGAACAGACAGTTAACAGACAACATCCATCTACTTATCCATCAGGGATAGTAAACCCTAAATGAAGATGCATCGAGCTAGAAAGAAGTCTAGATGATTACATTAGAGTCCACCATGGGTAAAGGTGATTCCATTCAGCAAGGGGAATTGTATATATCCATTTACTTACTGCAAACTCAGTTCTTTCCAGTACATGGAGGAGAGGGAAAGAACCTTTGGCCCTCCACATTTGGTTTTCAGTTCCCAGAAGCCTCACCCAGCATGACCAATGGTAAGGGATTAGGAGGATTTCAGCCTGAGTCCCAAAGCATCTGGAGGACAAAAGGTTGTGTGCACCTGATTTACAATAGTAATGCTTCCTCAACTCTCAGTTTGGTTTCCAAAACACTCAGGTTCTTTCTACACTGCTAGATAAAATCCAGATTATCTGCTTTGGACTGGATTATATAGCAGTGTAGACTCATAATCCAGTTCAAAGCAGATAATGTGGATTATCTGCTTTGATAATCTGAATTACCTGGTAGAGATGGCCAGAGTTTGTTTTCCAAAGTATTATCAAACTAAAGAGTAGTGGTTCTCAACCTGTGGATCCCCAGGGGTTTTGGCCTACAACTCCCAGAAATCCCAGCCAGTTTACCAGCTGTTAGGATTTCTAGGAGTTGAAGGCTAAAACATTTGGAGACCCACAGGTTGAGAACCACTGCTATAGAGCAACTTCGGGGCTTTGGAGCAGAGTTCCAAAGCAGCAGGGTTTAACTTTTCCTGACAGTATGAGCATCTTTAGCAGAAGCATTACTTGGTTTATAAAGTAGACATAAACCAAACATTGAGAAAATGCTCTTTTTTTTAATTAGCAAGATCTTCATCACCTATGTTTTTTGCAAAATATTGGGCAATGGACTTGCAAAAAAGTGAGTTTATCAAACTCTGCACATATCAGCATTTTTAAACAACCAGCTCTTTTAATAACTTCGCTATTAACAATGTTTAGAAATGCTAGGAGTCAACAGTTGCTGAAAAGTTTAAGCATGTCAAGGTTAAGCATTCAACATTTTGTCAGTCAAAATGTGTTCATTATCTACGGTCAAAATCCTATCTGCTGATTTGGGAGTACATTTGATTGAACCCAGTGGGGCATACATACAAGTAGACAGGTATAGAATTATGGTGTAAATGAAATATATCTACTGGAATAAATCTAGGGATTATTTTTAGCATCTTCAGTACTGGGCAAATCAACACTGTAAGTGGTTTTCAGTCTTATCACTTGAGGCTGTGTGAATCCCGCTACTGGCTTGCCTCCTCCCCATCCCTAGTCATTGGCAGGTAAAACTTGTCAGTATTTTACAATTCTGTAATGTACCTGCCACCTACCATCTCCTTTTGTGCCCAAATGCCAGTAATAAAGTGAAGTCAGAAGGCAGGAGTCTCTGCCTCTCTCCCCTCCACCCACTATTCACAAGCCATCTGTTTTTTATTTATTTTATATATATTTTAGTTACATTTGCCCTTTTTTTCAAAGTTGGAATTAAGAAATTACTTGAAAAATCTCTCTCTATAAAAATCCAGCCTGCATATGTTTGCGCACGCAGAACTCGAAAAGTAGTTGGTCGATCAACTTGAAATTTTGACACAACCAATATGTGTGTGTTTTAATAATAAGTTGAGGGAAGGGAAAACCATGGATAATGGGATATACAGTACTTTGAATCACTTCACCTCCCACAGACCACTGCAACTAGCACCAATGGCAAATCAGGACCTAACCTGGCACACAGCCCCCTCCCCTCCCCAATGCACCACTTTATGTCCTTCATAAAGTGGTGCATGGGGAAGACAAACCATGGATGATGGGATTTGCAGTACCTTCACCTGAATCATACCACTACGAACCCCATGAACAATGGACCAGCACTATATTTGGCACACAGACACCCCATTAGCCACCTCACATCCTGGTGACGATAGGAGGAGGAGGAGGATGTGATTTGAATGATGAGATTTGGATTATCTTCACTCGATTCAGCTCCAACTTCAACAGACCACTGAGGCCCACACAAATGATGGACCTATACAAAACATGCACACAGACTCCGCATGATCAACAGAAAATACTGGAGAGGTTTGGGGAATATTGACCTTAATTGACGGGAATTATAATTCAACTGCATCCAGATAAACTGTGACCCCCACTGACAATGGACAGGGATGAAACTTGGCACAGAGAACCCCAATGACCAACTGAACATACTACTGTAGTTTGTGAACATTGTCCTAAATTATGGGGATTGTAGTTCACCCTTACCCAGAGTGCACTAAATCCAGCCGACAACAGATCTGGGCCAAACTTGGCACACAGACTCAACATGGCCAACTCTATATACACGCAGGAGTTGGGGGTGATTGCCCTGGGAATCCCACTCATTCCGACTGACATGGCATTTGAATTCACATGACTTCAATTTCCAATATGCCTTGCAATCACAATGACTATCAATAAAGCGCAGGGGCAATCTTTGAAATTAGAAAACAATTGCTTATCTCATGGGCAATTCTATGTCGCACGTACCAGAGTCAGTAAATTGTCTGATCTTAATGTGTATGCAGAAAAAAAGACAAACCAAAAATGGAGTCAATCCACCAGCATTACAATAATTTTTTGGGGGTAAAAACCTCTTTTTCATTCCTTACCATTCATTCCACATAGACACAACAATGCAAGGCAGCGTATTGAATTGAATGACATGTTTTCTTGGTGAATCAATGCTTGCTACAATACTTTTATTTATTTTCACATTCATATCATACTGAGCCACCGCAAAGCGTGGCCGGGTTTAGCTAGCAAATAAATAAATAAATAAAGCAATGGTAAAGTGGGAAGGCAGGGTTACAAGAGTATTGGGAAATAAGGCCACAGAATAATGAATTGGTAAATAGGTGCAACTGCATGATTAAAGAGAGCTGAGATATCAACGAGACTGGTTTGTATTATTATTACTACTATTATCATTTGGTTTTAATGCTTTTCATTAGTTTTTTAAAAATAATACTAAGTTTAATTCTATGTAAATTGTTATAGTCTTTAGGTTTTAAATAGTATATTATATTGTTTTACTGCTGTTCACCGCTTTGAGTCTCTTTTTGAGAAATAATAGTTATTATAATGCATGCAGATCCCAGTAAGGTGGCCTTCTGCAGCTATTATTATTGTTGTTGTTGTTGTTGTTGTTGTTGTTGTTGTTGTTGTTGTTGTATGACACAGCAAACAAGATAGATATGCTGGATTTCGTATCACAAAATCACAAGTTGAACACTTCCCAAGTATTATTATTATTATTATTATTTGACTATAATCTGTGTAGAGAGAAAAGGGAACACTGCCAACATGGATGCAAAGGAAATGGATGCACAGATGACATTATAAGGACAAAAAACCCAGCACCCTAAAAATTAGTATTCATTGCAAAGAGGCACTTTTAAAATCTCATACTGAGCATAGAGGAAGAGTGTCTGAGATGAAACACATGGAGATAGAAGCAATTTGTGGTGTAGACTTTGCATGCCTAGTGAAAAATATCTAGTAGCAAACTGCAATGAGATGGGTGGGTGATGATCGTCTGCAAGGTGACGGAACGGAAGAGTCCTTATTATGTTAATACCTCTGCTCAAACTCTAGTGAAAGGTTTCTTTCATGCTGGAAATTCATTGTCAAGTCTGGTATAAGAAACATGCCCTTATTTCACAGTAGAGATAGCACCATCTTTTCTTGTTTTAAGCCGTTCTGAATATTTCCTTCAAAGACTGATGGACAAAGTAATTTGACTGACACTAGGCAAGATTTCCCTGAGATGCAAATCTTGACAGGATCTTATCTCATACAGCTCTAGCTTGAAGAGAGTGTCCCCTGTGTATTTCTTTGGGCATGCTGAATCAGAAGAACATGCTCCTTTTCTTCCTAGTGCATTTAGAGAAAATGCCATGCAGTTGGCATTTTCTACCTATTTTGACTTAACCATCTGAAGATTTAGGACTTTATCACAAGAGGCAGGCATACTGGTTTTGCTGTCAAAGGTCTTTATCACATGGGCACTGTGTGCATCCCACTACTGGTTTGCCTGTGAAAAGTAAGAAATTACAGTAGTGCAGGAAGGTGGGGTTATGAAAGTTTGCCAAAGTATGATTGTGGGACCATGAAATGGTGAATTGATACAATTGCACCATGGAAGAGAGGATAGTATTGAAGGTACTCAACCTGGTATGCAATGCATCCATTACACTATGTAACATGATTTTTGTTCCTGGGTTAGAAATGCCATTTCTTAATTGGTTCTACCATAAAAACATGTAAAAAGTATTTTAAACTGCAAAAACTTTGTTTTTGTGGGACATCCTGCAGAACATTGTGCTATAGTTTGTCAATGAATATCAGTGGCATGTGAAACAGCAGAAATCCATACCATTTTCAATTACATTTTTGGCTCCCCCCTTTCTGTTATTGAGAAAAATCAGGAAATTTGAGGGGTTTTGGATTTGTAATTCAGGATCTGTAGTTCCGTTTTCATTCCGGGAAGATTTGGTCCATTGGCGCCAATGGGGAAACTCTCTCATTTTTTGGCTATCAAGATGAAACTTGCCTCAACTTATAGGATACATTTATGACTGCAAGCCTGCCAAGTTTCAGAACATTTCATTAATCCACTAATTTTTGAGAATTTAAAAAAGTTTTTACCAATAACATTTTTTTAAAAAACTTCCACAAGAGGGGTTTTTGGGATTTGAAGCCCAAACCAGCGTGCACCACAAGAGGGGAGGTTAATGGACAGAGCCAGGCCTGTGATTGGCAGGGAAACATGATGCACCAAGTATGGCTGTGCTCGCAGCTCAGCCCCATCATCCCTATGAAGGAGAGACCACTGCTTGTGCTTGCAAAACAAACTGTCAGAATACTAATGTGAAAAATAAGTCTGAATCAATTAATCTTTCCCAAATTTGTAGTCGAAAGATTAGGCAGTCTGTTTTTTGTTCCGGGAAGTCTTTGAAGGAGTCCTTCCCAGTTTGTTTCTGGTGGCTCAGCTACTGGATCTCAGAAATTATCCGAAATCTGAATCGACCAATGAAATTTCTCACATCCCTAATAAATATCTCATAGAGTCTCAATCAATTCAATATAATATGTAGCAGCCACAAAAATGAAGTTTCTGGAGTATAACAACTACTTTCAAAGAAAGCATTGCACAATTAAACAGGAAATAACACTTTCAAACCAGGAACTGAATTTTTTTAATATAGTGTTATCAACAATAACACAAGTGTAGTGGGATAATGGGTTCATGTGATAAAATCCTCACTTAACAAGTTGGCTTGGACAGCACAGGATAGTGTGGGCTTCCCTCGGAAATTCGAGTGGAAAAAGAAGGGGAAACATCCCACCTCACTGTGGTTTGGCTGCAGTAGACTGAGAAGCCAGACTTGGCCACAGTGGTCCACGCTCTTGTTACATCTCGAATAGACTACTGCAACACGCTCTACACGGGCTACCTTTGAATACTCTTTGGAAGCTTCAAGTTGTCCAGAAGGTGGCAGCTAGATTGCTCACCGGAGTGGCATACAGGGAGCTCACAACCCCCCTGTTACACTTGCTCCACTGGCTGCTAGTCTGCTATCAAGCACAATTCAAAGTGCTGGCTTTAGCCTATAAGGCCCTAAATGGTTCTGGCCAGCTTACCTGTCTGAACATATTTCCCTCTAAAAACCACCTCAGAGATTAGGATTCAGGGGAAGCCCTGATCAGCCCAATCTCCTTCGCACCCCCTTGGTGGGGACAAGAGACAGGACCTTCTCAGTGGTGGCCCCTTGGCTTTGGAACTCCTTCCCCAGTGAAATCAGATCAGCTCCCTCCCTCTTAACCTTTATAAAGAAATTAAAAACATGGCTGTGGGACCAAGCCTTTAGAGAGTAATCAGTGAAATAGCTGGATATGAAATAAATGCAATAAAACTGGAAAGGCTCCTGGACTGTGATTTTGGATCTGTGTGATTTTAGTATTATATTTTAATGCAGGGGTCCCCAAACTTTTTAAACAGGGGGCCAGTTCACGGTCTCTCAAACTGTTGTGGGGCCGGACTATAGTTTTTTTTTAAAAAAAAAACTATGAACAAATTCATATGCACACTGCACATACCGTATTTTGAAGAAGAAAAACAAAATGGGAACAAATACAGCCTCAATGTTAATCATCATCAATAATCATCATCAAAATAATAAAGGGGGTTGGAATAGACCCCTTGGGCCATTTAAAAAACGCCTGGGAAGCATTCGACTTGTGATTTTGTGATTCGAAATCCAGCATATAGATCTCATTTCCTGTGTTATACTATGTCTTCGTGCCAACAACAACAACAACGAGAGTTGGAAGAGCCCCCTTGTGCTATTTAGTCCAACCCCCTTCTGCTTTTATGCACCAAAAACACTAGCAAAGCACCCCTTAATAATTAATAATTAATTAAATAATAATAAAAATGCCATTATAAATAAGCAAAGCTTTGGAAGGCATGCACCAGGTGAAGGAGGAGGAGGGAGCTGCCACAGTGGGGGCCGGATAAATGGCTTGGATGGGCCGCATGTGGCCCCCGGGCCTTAGTTTGGGGACCCCTGTTTTAATGTATTGATGTTGATTTTTTATTTTATTTTAAATGTCTTTTAAGGTACCGGTATATGTTTATTGCATTTGTATGTTTGTTTGTATGGCATTTAATTGTTGCCAATTTGGACGCCACTCTGAGTTCCCTTTGGGGTGAGATAGAGTGGGGTATAAATGTAGTAAACGAATATATAGCAGGGTTAGGCAACTTGTGGATTTTTGTGGATGGCAATTTCCTTTATACTTAGCCAATTTGTAACTTCTTTGTTGCAACAGCTCCACTAGTTGCTGGTTCATTTCTGGCCGCAATTCAAAGTGCTTTTGATGACCTATAAAGCCCTACATGACTCAGGTCCAGGTGACATGAAGGATTGTATTCTCCCTTGCAAATATGCCAATGTTTTCACATTTTTTGGAGGAGCGGGTGAGTTTCTTCTCTCAGTCCCATCACCCTGACATGTCTTTATAGGAGGAGATGGTCTTTACAGTAGCTGTTCCCATTCTCTGGAACCCCCTTTCCCAGAGAGTTTAAACTTGTGGCCTCCCTTCTTGCTTCCTCCCTCCCTCCCTTCTTTACAGCCTTCTTTCCTTCCTTCCTTCCTTCCTTCCCTCCCTCCCTCCCTTATTTAATATCATTTACTTCCTGTATTATACCTAATAAAGTTAGACTTCTACCATTTAAACAAAAAATGATCAATATACAAAACCTAGATGTCTTATTTTTCTTCTGTCTCCTTTATAAACGTCAAAAATGTTACCAGTCTTTAAAAAAATCCAAAATGTTTTTCTGATTAAAACAGACAGCATATTAATTTCAAAGATTGTCAATATCCAATCATCCATTATCATCCAGGTGTTGTGGGCCACAGTTTGCAACAAGGTTCCCTATTGGCAAGCCTTGGTAGGGCTGGTAAGTGTTGCAACCCAGTGTTATTTGGAGAGCCATACAATCTACTCCTTGCTTCTATTGGAAGGCAGATTAATCTAATCTCTATCTTGTTCTTGATTGAAGAGGCTAAAGATCCCTCCGCAATCTGTGTATAACACATATTTATATTTTGCATCCCATAATTTGCAATGTGATATATACAGGTGAGCCTGCTCATGGCAGGGGGAAAATATTCAATGCATAGCATGGTGAAACACTGAGGTATCTGTTAGTATCATTACCCTGATTTTACTTTGGGCACCCAACTGGAATAGTGACTTCTCATGGGGAGCACATGGGGTTTAAAAGCTTTTTAAAATCACAGTTGGGTGACTTTGTGCCAGCAAAGGTTTTTGAAATACACCCCCTGCCTCGGTCTATACCCACACATATACACACACATTTCCCCCATCCAGTTTGCAGTCATGAAAACATCAGTGTGGGATATTGAGCTAGATTCTCAATGTTTTGGTTTTTTTTAAAGAAAAAACTTAAAATTATTTTTGCTCTGCTGCATATTGCTGCACCTTTGATAAAATGTATACTTAAAAATATTCCCCGTTAAAGGGAGCTGGGTGAGGTCATACTGAGTTATTAATGAAACCTTTTCCATAAGGATTTCTGTTTTCAGAGGTCCATTTGCAAAGTGGCGCATGGGGATTTTGCTCTCTGGCTCCCATTAACATCAATAGGACTCACAAAGCTAAATGTCCATGTGGACCTCCTTTCTTGTATTTTCTTTTTTCCCTTCCTTTTCAAAATGATCTCAAAAGGTAACATTATTTTAGGAATATAAAAAAGAAAAGTCATTCTAGTAAATAATATCCTATACAGCAGAGGTGAGGAATCCTTTGCCTTCCAGAGGTCTGGACTGCAACTCCCATAATCCTTTACTGTTCGTCATGATGGCCAGGATAGCTGAGAAATGTAGATCAAAATATCTGGAGGGCAAGAGGCTCTTCACCTCCCCTTTAAAGCTAACCTATTTTTCCAGTTAGTGGATATCTTTATCTGTCTGAAACACAATTCTTTCAGATCAGAGTATTTAATTTCTGCATATTTGATTAGTAATACAAATATGTGCAAAACCGAATATTTGATAAAATCAGACCATATTTTGGTTTTCTAGAATTGCTCTTTTATAATTCTCCTTTAAGTCTCTAGTGCTGTAATGTTTTGCTTCTCAATGATCAATTTAAGGCTTAAATGTCAGCAGATTTGATGAGTTTGTATGGTATTGAATGGGAAATATGTAAAGTCTACATTTGGGGTGGATTCATTGTTTATTCTTCTAATAAAAAGACTTACAAATTTAGAAAATAACGATTGAACAAGAAGATGAAAACTATATTTCAGTTTGCTGTGTCTCCATCTGAACAACTTTATCAGGAAATGCAAAAAGTTAAATATTACTAGAATAATATTCTCTTGCAACAAATAGAACTGACTTTGACATGTTTATAGAAAACGTATTAGGAAAAAGGGTAACATCCCTACAAGATTCTGGCTCATCACCTTAAGAAACAACAGCAATGCAGTATTATTACAGCTATCAAAGATGAAAGCAATAATTTATATACATCACCCACAGATATAAATCTACAATTTTGATGTGTTATGTTTGTAGTTTTGATATTGAAATTCACCAACATGATATGGAGACTTTCTTTTCTCATATCAGTCTTTATCAGCATATCACAATAATTTCTTTGGGAATCTTTACATTTAGAGGAAATTATCAACATTATAGTAAATGTGAGAAATGGGAAGTTTCTTGGCTCGGATGGGTTTCCAACTGAATGCTATAATTCTGTTACTAGTCTTTTAGGATCAAGGCTGCTCCAACTTTACAAACATATCTTAGAATTTGTCTCCCTCTCTTTGCCATGAAATGATGCCTATATTAATTTTTGAATATATGCATTTAAGTAATCCTCCATGATCAATCTTGGAATCTTCATTTTTGGCATCCCTATTCAAATGGACAGTACTTGGTTCTCATTTTATAAAAAAGGGGCAGTGTTTTGCCAAAAATTTCAGCAAATATTGTGTGGCAAATATTGTTCTGACATATTGACATATGCACCCATGCCAGATAATAGGCATGTGCAAAAATTCAGAAGAGTCAGAAAACTTAAGAAAATCAGAAGTTTTGTAAGTCAGAAGCCATATCTGAAGCATTTTAGAATTGAAACTTACTCCATACTTTTTCATTTTAGTTTTGTAAATCTCAGAAGGCTCCCAAAGTTATTTTCATATTTAGTGCAAGGAAGCAAAGCCATTAAGCCAAAAAGGCTGCCTGTCTGCCTGCCTTAGTGCCTGCCTTGCCATTCCTCTCTCTCTGGAATTAATGGAGTCTCGAGTTGGCATTAGGAGTGGTGAAAAGAAGGAGCAGTCCATTTTGGGAAGGGGAGGAGCTCTATGTCAAATAATTAAAAAGACTCTGCCCTAAACTACATTTTCCAGTATTCATTAGCGTCAGAAAGCCCCAATTAGGAGAGAAGATCAGTCTGTAGCCAGACAGAGTTCCAATACATTTGTTAATGTTCTACACTATGATTTCTGTTCCTGTGTTATAAATGTCATTTCCTAATTAGTTTTGTCATAAAAACGTGATGAAAATTTATTTCACTGCAAAAACTTTATCTTTGCACAAATGTCCTATATAATGCACATTTTGCTTTGTTGGGTCTCCGTCAATTTAGCAAACTTTTTGCCACAAAAGCAAAGTTTCTGCAGTAGAAGAGCTACTTTCAAAGGATGGGCTACACAATTAAAAAGGAAATAATGCTTTGAAACTAGGAACAGATTTTCTTTATTATTAAAAAAGTTGTTCTTAAAATCTTTGAAAATTCCCCCAAAATTTGTTGATTAGTGAAACTCTGGTGAGCTAACAGTGGTAAATGTGTTCTACCATTCTAGAAGGATTCACCCAAATAGCTTTAAAAATGAGGGAGATAGGTGCCCCTGAAGTTTTCCCATTTGTTGTAATTTAATTACTGTATGTGCAATTACTGTAATGAAATAGTAACAAAATTTTGTTAGTCTCGTTATAGTAACAAAATGTTCACTAAGTATACTTTAAAAACATTTTAGAAATGGACACCGGTGCTGCCCCCCCCCCCAAGTTTGTAATGACTTTTGAACCATTTTTTTATGGATCTTACATCCCCACCAGACAGACTTTATGGGGAATCCAGGTTTGAAAAATGTACCAATGGATGTACATTTGGACATATGTGGAGTTTGTTTCTAAAAGGTACCAAATCCAAATTGAAAAATGTGTTATATTTGGCAGCACATTTTTGGGTAGGAGTAGAATATTATGCACAGATGAACACTTTCAAAATGTTTCAAATCACTTTGGTACAGGGCTTGGGAAATTGCATTTTATAATAAAATTTTTATATTAAAAGAATGCATATCCTCAGCATGCCCCCCACCCCCGATTCCTATGACATTTGTTCAGACAGATTTGGTACCTTTTGGAAACAAGTTTCACATTTCATCAGCTTTTATAGAAGCTTATGCCTATTATGGTTTCTACTCCCGCAGTTTATGTTCCCCCCCTGCTTTCATTGTGTTGGAATGTTGTGTGTAAATGGGATTGTATGTAAATGAGATCCCCTTCAAAAACAAATACATTTAGTTAAAAAAATAATTTAAGCCACTGTGATCATAATATTATATCTTATGAAACCTATGCATCTGAAGTCTTTGCCAGGCAAAGGCAAATCATGCAATTAATATTCAACTTTTACGAGACATACTGGACAATTTCACATAGAGACACCCTACTTTAGTCTGCCAGATTCTTGATTGTTACCAATTTAATAGCTCTTCCCGGAGTCTACGTTTTCTCTAGCGGACAATAACTGTTTAAAACTTATCAACAGAAGACATGTCAGGTGTGGAATCAATGCTGATAGAAGAATATTTCATCTGTTTACCTTTATGAAGGATCACTGATAAAACCTTTGATCCCATTAAGGATATAAACTCTTCACATACAGTCAATGACAAGCATGATGGGTGAGCTGAGCTTCCACCAGCCCGGCTGTTCTTAGTGAATGTTCAGCTAAAAAGGGATCAAATTGACTTGACAATTTCAGGATTCCGCAAAAATTACCATTGCAAGCTGACCCAGTTTTTTTTATCAGTGTCATGGGAAGACAGGTCTCACTGAGAAATAAACGAGCTAATGTCACCCATACGCTTAAGTTCCTCTTGCCATTAGACACATTCACTTTCAAATTGGTTTGTCATTTTAGCATAAACTGTATCACTTGCTTTCATCTACAGAACACAAGCTTAGCATAGTTCAGTGCAAAAATCAAAGATGAACAGAAAAAAGTCCCCCTCTTTGCCTACTGAATCATTGATCATACAAGCATAAAGGGTATTTGCATGGAGCTTTGCTATGAAGTTTCTGAGTTCCTTCCCAAGATATTTAGACAAACATCTCATTTCGATATTCATCTGACAAAGCCACTGCAAAACTGAACCCCCCTCCCTCTTTAAATATCACAAACGGTTCTTGTTTTATTCTTATTGTGTTATTTCCAATCATTTGGGGGCCTGTATTAACTTTCAAGCAATGTTGCCTAAATCCAACTGAATTTAGAGAAATTCATAACAGTTGCTCTTCATGATGGGAAAAGGCCTTTCCAAAAATTTCAGTGCCCATGTTTGTGATCATTTCAGATGTGCCAGAAAATGGTGAAATCCAGTTGACGTTGACTATGGCAGGGCTTTTAAAACTTTTCCATTTGTGGCCCCTTTCTGCCTGAATAATTGTTTTGTAATCACAGATATATAGGTATTGAAATAGGTATAAAAATCAAACACTGACTGATAATACTTCTACTTTTTCAAGGCTTGCTAAACAGCCTGATTTTTCTTTTTATGTGAACAGACAGGCAAACAGGTGAGCGGCACTGCGTGTCCCTTCTGTCATACATGCCATAGGTTCGCCACCAATGCCATAGTCACACTGGAGGACCCAACAGTCCTAGTGAGAACATGCTAATCAAATCCAGAAACAATAAAATCTGCAAAACCTGCAAATGTGGAGGGCTAGTTGTATTTGTGTAGTGCGAAAAGGCCTGTATTTTTCTCCACTGCCATGAGTAGGGGGATATTTTCACATGTGTGGATGTATGTGTCACCATTTGCTTCCAAATTTCTTTAAACCCTGGGAAAATTGAAATAAACTTTTGCTTCATGGTGTGAAAAGAGATCGAAAGAGGCAAGGACTATTGCATGAACGTGTTTTAAAACAACACATCTATCATAAGAAAGACAAAGAGGGAACACAGTGAGTGATGTTTTTGCTTGCTATTCTGATGTGCCCAATCCTTTCCACACTCGCCGGCCCAGAATTAATGCTGTTTGACACCATTTTAACTGTCATGGTTCAAAGTTATGGAATCCTAGAAGTTGTAGTTTTTCAAGAGCTTTAACCTTCTCTTTCAAAGAATGCTGGTGTCTCACCAAACTATAAATCCTTCATAGCATTGAGTTATGATAGTTAAAGTGGTGTCAAGCAGCACTGATTCTACAGTGTAGGTGCACCCCCTGTCTCATTTACCTTTCTTTTATTCTTTCATTTATTCATATTTACAGTACAGACTTTCTCCAGTTTACTGAAAGAGGAAAGAGAGCTTTAACAGAGCAAAAATGTGCAGGATGGAAAAGATTGTTGACTTTTAAAGCTGAAAATGTGTTTCTTTATAGATTCTTATTAATGAATGTATAACTGTGCATGACACAAACCTTTAACATTTAAGAGATAAAGCAGAAAGGGAGAGAAAGAAAAAAATGGAAATAGTACAATTAAGATATAGATGCCATTCCTACATAGCATAGCAGCATTATCTACCTCCAAATATTGGGCCCTTAAAACTGAGAGTGAACTTTAAGCCCTCAGCTCAGCTTCAGAAACCGATTGCACCGGAAAGGTGATGCCTTCAATCTGCCGGGATGAAAGTTGTGCATTATATGCTGAAGTTCCCATGTCTAGAGACTGAAGTCCTTTTCCTTCACCCAATTCATTTTGGTATGTGTGTACTGTATTGACATTCAAAACCAATAGCCTTCAGTCCTTTGAGCTCTCCAGTATCTTTGACCCATATTAGCAGCTACCTGGTGAGTGGCTGTGGCAGTGAATGCCATGAGGCAACAGAGGACACCAAGTGGGTGTGAAAATGTGAATAAAAAGTTGTAGTCACTCTTTTCTGAGGTAATCGGCACACCCGCAGTTATAAAGGCTGTTCCTATTAAACATTGCAACAGAAATCTATATTTTCACCACAGTCTTTCTGCTCCACCTTGCTCTGGTTCTGTTATCTGGTTTTAGCTTCTGGACCTTGATTGATTCTCACATGTTTAAGTTTTGGTCAGATGGTTTCATAATACGTAATGATGAGATGATGACAGGAAGAAATGCATGAGCAAAACTCTGAAGACGTTTTCAGGTTTCTCCTATTTTATCACTATCAACTTTAAATGCTATCACTATCACATTTGGTTGCCTTTGTGGATAACCTATGTAATAGACTGGGAAGGGAGAACATGTCCCTGTTGCTGGACATCTCAGTCCATTCTTTATATCAAACCAGAAAAATGGATAGCAAAATGCAATTCAAGGTCTGGTAAATCCAATCCACCTTTTGGCTTAGCATTTTATAACACTTCAATGTTTGTGTAGTTGAAGGCTTTCATGGCTGGAATCACTGGGTTGCTGTGAGTTTTCTTGGCTGTGTGTCCATGTTCCAGAAGCATTCTCTCCTGACGTTTTGACCACATCTATAGCAGGCATCCTCAGAGTTGTAGGTGAAACATCAGGAGAGAATGTCTATGGAACATGGCCATATGGCCATACAGGCCAGAAAACTCATAGCAAACCACTTCATTTTTTACCCTTGCCTTCTTTCCTTCCCATATAAACTTAGATAAGTCCTTTTGACATTGTTTAAGTAGTATACCATTTGGTAAACTTGCCACTGTCTGAAAAAAAAAAAGACATCATTCTAGATAGGACATTCTTTATTATCACCCAAAAGTGACAACTTTAATTCTCCCCATCTATGCAAATCTTTTAAAATTTTATTCCAAATCTTCTCATAATTGTTATGAAATAATATACATTTTATATTTATCATAATAATGCCCAATTATTCTCCAGTGTTTATATTTTTAGTCAACCTCTTCATCTTTCTTTTTATAGTTTTAAAACCTGCCTACTCCCCAAATTCTTTCAATTTTCCCAATAACATCTATATTCTCCAGTGGATTTTTAAAACTATTTTGTTTTATTGTACATGTACCTTGCAAACTACTTTTTCTCCATATGAGAAAAACACAGGATGTAAAACAAACAAACAAACAAAGCCCTGTCATCTCTAGCAAGAACTCTTGCTAAATAATTCACCTGTCTTGTTGTTATCCACCTTAATCTGTTTTCCCATTATATGTACATTTCCACCTAGCTTTTCTGTACTCTATAGGCTTAACTCTCATTCATCATTATACTCCTGTCTGTGGCTTTGCTTTGTGTTGAACAAAGTTGTACACTTTAGATGTTCCCATTTCTGCTAAGGAAGATGATTTGATTCACATGCACTCACCACAAGAGGTAATAGACATCTATTTGTTATCATTCTTGATTGTCCTCAACTGCATTTTAATTAAGATATTTCTATCCCGCCTTTCTCTGTGACTGTACCCAAAGCAGTTTACAGCATATAAACATACAATACCAACAATAAAACAAAAATGCACAAATTAAAACATACTAAAACACATATACGATAAAAACCAACTTCCACCTCCCTCATATCAGCCCCTCATTAAATTAAATTAAGTGACCCATTTAAGGTGGAATCAGGTGTCAAGCAGGTATGTGTTATTGCCCCTACCTTATTTTCCATCTTCATCGCTATGATACTTCACCTTGTTGATGGGAAGCTTCCCACCGGTGTGGAAATCATCTATCGGACAGATGGCAAGCTATTTAACCTCAGCAGACTGAGAGCCAAAACCAAGGTCACCACAACATCTGTTATAGAACTCCAATATGCTGACGACAACGTAGTCTGTGCGCACTCAGAAGAAGACCTACAAGCCACTCTAAACACCTTCTCAGAAGCATACGAGAAGCTCAGCCTCTCACTGAACATCAAGAAAACCAAAGTGCTCTTCCAACAAGCACCAGCTAACCCCTCTGCAATGCCAGGAATACAGCTTAATGGTGTAACATTAGAAAACGTTGACCATTTCCGCTACCTTGGCAGCCACCTCTCCACAAAAGTCAACATCGACACTGAAATACAACACTGCCTGAGCTCTGTGAGTGCAGCATTTTTCTGTATGAAGCAGAGAGTGTTTGATGACCGGGACATCCGTAGAGATACCAAGGTGCTTGTTTACAAAGCCATTGTCCTTCCAACCCTGCTCTATGCCTGTGAAACATGGACAGTCTACAAACATCACACCCAACTCCTGGAGCGTTTCCATCAGCGTTGCCTCAGAAAAATTCTGCAAATCTCTTGGGAAGACAGGTGGACAAATGTCAGCATGCTGGAAGAAGCAAAGACCACCAGCATTGAAGCGATGCTCCTATGCCATCAACTCTGCTGGACTGGCCACGTTGTCCGAATACCCGATTACCATCTCTCAAAGCAGTTGCTCTACTCCGAACTCAAGAACAGAAAACATAATGTTGTTGGGCAGGAAAAGCGATTTAAAGATGGGCTTAAAGCCAACCTGAAAAACTGTGGCGTAGACACTGAGAACTGGGAAGCCCTGGCCCTTGAACGCTTTAATTGGAGGTCAGCTGTGACCAGCAGTGCTATGGGTTCGAAGAGGCATGAATGGAGGGCTTAAGGGAGAAATGTGCCAAGAGGAAGGAGCGTCAAGCCAGCCCTGACCGAGACCGCCTTCCACCTGGAAACCGATGTCCTCACTGTGGGAAAACATGAAGATAAAGAATAGGTCTCTTCAGCCATGTACGGACCCCCCACCCCCCCAAAATGGAAGACAATTGTCCTCTAACTACGAGGGATCGCCTACCTAAGTAAGTAAATTGTCATAAACCTTAAAACTCAACCCATTCCTATGGCACATGTCTTAGTTAAAGGCCTTCTTGAAAAGAAAGGTCTTTACGCCCTTCCTGAAGCTTAGGAGGGATGGGGCTGATCTTAGTTCCTTCAAGAGGGAGTTCCACAGTGCTAGAGCTGCCCAGAGAAGGAGCCTTCCATCGCTTTGCACAAACACATTTTTGAACAGGACCAAGTGGCAGTCAGGTTCTCCTCACTGGACCTCAACTCTCGATAAGGAGTGTAATGTGATTTATTATGTAGTTGACCACTAGAAGATATACATAGGCTTCATTTGCAAGTCTGATTGCTGAAGTTGTATCCCTGAGGAAATTTCACACAAGAGGGAAAGCATATTTATTACAGGGAATGCACAATCCCTTAACAATGCTAGTCTGACTTTCATACTACTCTTATTTATAGTGTAACTGTAACATTGCAGTTACTTCTATAGTTGGTGAAGTTTGGCCCCGCTAAAAGTTGGAGGATAAATATTATATGGTTCAAGTATTGTACTTCCTACCGCTGCCTTTTATTGTGTTGATGCTGAAATAATGAACAGAAAAATGCACTTTTTGTCTTATATGCATTGAGATGTATTTATTTTCTTTCAAGTAACATAAAATGACTATTTAGGTGCTTTTTGAGAGATGGGAAAGTAAAAAGTACCCTTTAACAGTGATAATGAAAACCACCAACATTTGAATGAGTTGAAACTACAGTATGACACGTTAATTTCAAAAGTTGCCCATGTGGGAAATTTAAATGGCATCTCCCTCTTGTGCACTGTGTGGAGAAGAGTAGCTGTCATTGCTGTGGTTGCTGCCAGAGAAGTCCATCAGAGCGTTTCCATGGAGGAAGAATTGAGAAATGGGAAAAACCTTAGCCAATGGGCCTCCCAAAGGTGTCATCAGTCTGTTAAGGTGTCACTTGCTGAAATTAATGTGATGATGTCTCAGTATATGGGTTTTTAAATAAGGAAGCAGAGCAACTCTTTCATCAATATACATTTTAACCTGTATGCTTTTTCAAAACAAAACAAAAATATTTACAGCAGCATAGCTTATTAAGGTGCCATTTAAGTATGTTCTTCCTGTCATTTACATTTCACAGAAGTGCTATTATTTTTATTCTTATCCTAGTGAGGCATGCATTCCTATTCACATCCACAAACCATTTCAATGTTTGGAGGAGGGCAAAAGGGACTCTAAGGAAAGCCAAAGGAAACAAGCACCCCATTCATAATTAACTCTCTTGAACACACTGAAACAGTTTATCAGTGGTGCTAAGACTCTCTATAGGCCAGGCCGCATAAATATTTTTCATAAGTAAACATCCAAATAATGATGGGAAAACCCCATTCCCTTGATGTGGTGGATGTACTGTAGTTCCATTTGAAAACCATTGCAATCTTTTGCAGGCATTATGCAGAAATTTCCATTTTGCAATCCCCATAGAGGCGCTTGCTCACTCGCTGTGGACTGATAAACATTTAGAAAACTTAAATAACTTAGATAGAGTTAAGTATTTTACAAATATGGGCAGAGTGTATAAACACTTCCTTGGCACAGAAACTATCCCATAAAATCCTCCACAACAATCCTCTTTGTCTCCCTGGATGCATTACTATTTCCCAATTTTATGGAAATTTCCCTTCCTTCCCCCCCTTCCCATTTAACATCTCAAGTTCCATATGGAACATCAGCTGCCTAAGATCAAAAGAGGAAAAAAGGAATTGCCTTAGTCCAAAATGGTTTTATAAAAGTGAATATCATGCATCTCAAGTGGTAGGCCCATGACATGCCTTTAAACCCATTATTATTTTATTTCATTATCCAGCTCCTCAGAAGCTTAAAGATTTTTAGTTAACTGCCTAACTTTCAACCCATCAATCAGCTAACAGAGGTATTAAAGTACATGCTGAAAGGGTGACAAAGAATCCATAAAGGCAAACTAATTTGTTGCGGCACAAGCTTTTGCTGGCAAGAACCTCCCTTATCAGATGTCACGGTGTTTCAATTCAGCTGTTATTCTGAGGCGATTTAATCACTATGATACCACATTCTGCAATCATGGGATGTGAATACAGAATTTCATTCAAACAGAGGTTGCCCCGCTATTTTCATCCTCCTGGATGGCTTGGTGTGCCCACTGTAGAAATGTGCTGCTAAGTTGTCTCCAGTAAACATAGGAAATGACTGCTTTCGTGAGCTCTGTTGTTCCAGTCTGGAAAAGCCATTCTTGATTGTTTCTACTGGTTCAACTACTAAAATGATTCCCTTTCCTATTTTGTCCTTTTTCTTAGAATTGGGGACACTTTTCATGTTTAATTTAGTTATGGGGTGTTGCACTGTCTGTTCAGTGCTCTGTAGGTTAAAGGTAAAGGTTTTTCCCTGACATTAAGTCTAGTCATGTCCGACTCGGAGTTGGTGCTCATCTCTGTTTCTAAGCTGAAGAGCCAGCATTGTCCGTAGACACCTTCAGCATGACTGCATGGAATGCCGTTACCTTCCCGCCGGAGCGGTACCTATTGATCTACACACATTTGCATGTTTTCAAGCTGCTAGATTGGCAGAAGCTGGGGCTAACAGCGGAAGCTCACCCCACTCCCTGGATTTGAACCAATGACCTTTTGGTCTGCAAGTTCACCAGTTCAGCAGTTTAACCCACTGCACCACCAGGGGGGCAGTATGCTATCCATCCATCCATCCATCCATCTATCACATTCCTGCTATCTATCTAATTTATATCCCATCCTTCTTCCAGCACTGGATCCAAGGTGGGATACAACATTTTAAAAGCACAATACAATTTACAAACTGAATACAAAATACAATTACAGCTGACTTTCCATATCAATCAATTCTATATCAATGGATTCAACCAGCAACACCTTGAAAATGTTGACCCATCCTGCAAAAAAAAAAATTAATTAAAAAAGCAAACCTTGTTTTTGCCATTTTTTTAAGAGGCATAATTTGATTGTACCTATCTGTCTAATGGGACTTGAGCATCCACAGATGCTAGAACCAAACTCCAGTGGATACCAGTGGATACCAATTTCTGTTTTTTTTTTAATTGTGTCAGAAGCAAACATACTGCAAGTCCTTTCTGGTCTGAGAGAATCAGTCACTTGCAAGAACGTTGCCCAGAGGACGCTCGGATGTGTTACCATCCTGCTGGGATGCTTCTCTCATGTCCTCACATGGGAAGCTAGGGCTGAGAGTTGGGAGCTCACCCCTTCTCGCGGATTTGAACCACCAACCTTCAGGTTAGCAGATCAGCTGGCACAAGGGTTTTATTCATTGTGCCACTGGCTGTTGAAATACCACAAGTTAAAAATGTTTACCAACAGTGTTAAAAGACATGCAGAAATATAATAACATAAAAATGCCACACTTTTCTGTTCTTAGATGTGATGGAGGACGCTACCTGATCTCTGAGATTAGTTCCAGGTCATTCATTTTTTTTGTATGTGGAATTGGTGGGAAAGTGGCACCTTGCCCTTTAACTCAGGCAGCAAAAATAGCTTGAGCTAGCCATACCCCTTCTCTCTGAGATTACTTCACATTTTGCACATGGGATGAAATATACAAATTCAAGAGCCACTTTTTTGGACTACAATTCTCCAAGTACTAGTTCAGGGATTCTGGAAGTTATAGTCCAAACATGAAACTTCTCTGAGTGAAATCTCAACTCAAGAATGACATACAAGCAGACAGGACAGGATGGATGAGTGGCTCAACATTCTGTATTCACTGTTTTTCTGCCTCTTTCTTTGTGTCTCTGTGGAAGAAGTAGAAAAAGAACATGCTTTGTCTCTCATTTGTGTT
Organism: Anolis carolinensis; assembly: GCF_035594765.1. NCBI lineage: Eukaryota > Metazoa > Chordata > Lepidosauria > Squamata > Anolidae > Anolis > Anolis carolinensis. The sequence goes on along the minus strand of NC_085844.1, from coordinate 152,734,767 downwards.
TGCTCCCTATGTCTGTGAAAAAGCAAACCCATGTAATGAAAAAAGAGGGAAAAAAGCACCCTGAACTGAAAGCCACCATGGTACCTCTCTAAAAAATGTAATGGACTGTACTGAAAACCTAACTTTGACTGATGTGAGGTTTGGGACTTTATCCAGGTAAGAATTCATGCAGCAATGAGCACAGATAAGGCTGATGACCCAGACTAGGGCCAAACTGTTTACCAGCAGATGTGTTTTTGAAAATCTTCCTTAACTGGTCATGGCAGCGGAAAATACCCTGCTGTTAAACGCATCTGCAATCCACTGCTCTCCCAATCCACGTACAAAAATCCTGACCTTTAAAGAAATGATGGAGAAGCTGGTGATTTCCTCCCCCTGCCTTCCCTTTCCAATGGCATTGAAGCTAAGTCTATTTCAGGCTCCAAGGCAATTGCAGCCCTTTTTGCTCCCTATTTCACATCACTTTTAAGTCTTGTTCTGGCCACTATGAACCCTTCAGCGCTTCTCCCTGTGCAATCGCTCGAGTCAAGATCTGTGATTTGTGATTTGCAGATGACATGTACATTTCTTGGCTGATGGCTCTTCAAGCCGTTTGTGAACCTAAGGCAATAAACTGTGGGGACAGAGTGGAAATATTCCGCAGTTGCATTAAATTGCTAGCCCCATGCAAAAGGGGGACCATTTTGCCTGTTGTTTTCAAGGAAAGGATCAGTTGCATACTTACAGGGTTGGTAAATATTTTGAATAAAGACACATTGTTCCCCAGCACACTTTATTTAAACTCTAAAATGAAAGACACACTGCTTGGAAATACATTCCATTAATGTCAGGAAAAGGTCCTTGTTTGCCATTGTATTTAGGATTAGGTCAGCCAACTGAAGCTGAAGGATGCTCTTGTCTTGCCCAGACGTTACACCATGGAAGTGTTACTTGTCCGAAGCAGGCTGAAATCCTGCTTGATTTATCTGGGAGTAAATCAAATTGTATTCAATGAGATTTAGTACTGAGCAGGCACACATGGGATTGTACCATCAATTGTATCACTGAATCCTGTCTGAAAAAATCAAGTCACGTTGAGTAACAAGCCACGGCAGCTCATTTTACCAATTGCTGGCCCTACACTTTGCAGGTTTGACTTTTGTAGACTTGGTTAGAAATCTCTATAAGATCTTTGTGTATCTCTCCTCCTATAATTACAGTCGTTCCTCTACATTTTTGGGTTTGACACTTACGGAATTGATTATTTGTGGATTTGATTTAAATGCCCTCTCTTGGAATCAGTCCTCCTGTGCAACTCTATGGTCAACTTCTGGTGTTTTGTTGGAGGAGCTAGAGAGTGCTAGAGAGATGTTCTCTCAGTTTTTTTATTCGTGTTTTTTTTAACCTGTGCAGAGGTCCTGCACCCCTAACTCCAACAACTGTGGATAGTTGACTGTACAGTAACTGTAATTCAGTACGAAGGAGATCACCTGGACATCTGACGTCTGTGTTGGACTGCAACTCCGAGCACTCATCATCATTGGTTATACTGCTAAGGCTACTCGGACTTGCATTCCAACTACATTGGGAGGTCTCTATGATACCCACAACATCTGGAGGACAAGCACAGAGGCAAGAGTGGGTTATTTGTAGAAATATTCTTAGTGTAAATCAATGGTTCTAAACCTATGGTTCTCCTATGATTGTTGGACTACCATTTCCAGTTGGACTACCATTTTCAGTTTCCCTGCCATTGGCATGCTGACTGTAGTTTCTGGAGTTGAAGTCCCCTATAATGTCCTGAAGCCCAAGGTAAGGAAACGTTGGAACATATCTTTCTGGTTTTGTGTAACAAAACAATGCAAAAGTACAGTTCCTGCAACCTCATTTTTGAAGTGACTCAATGTAAATCCTTTAATCCTTTTTCGGTGGAAATCTCTTACCAATGTATTGGTCCCTAGAGCATTCAATGAAATGATTTCAGATAGTTTTCACTAACATGTGCATAAAATATTGAGAGGAATTTGCATATTTTTGAAACAATGCTCACTGTTGAAACATTGGCTTATGATGATTCTCTAGAAAATCTGATACATGGTTTCTTTCCCCCCAAGCATCATAGCACCGTAAATGTACAAATCTAATCTTCAGCTAACATGATCACCTTAAGTAGGATTACTGTGATTCAGATTTAAGAGCATCAGAAATGCAAAAAAGACATGTTTCCAGTAATATGTTAGGTTTTGCAGAAGAAATAAGGTACCAAATGAAGCTTTCCAGTTTTATGCTTTATTTTTAAGCTGATGTATCATTCAGATTCCAATCCTAACCCTGACAAAATCCAAGTCTCAGGATTAACAGAATGTATAATAAATGCCCTGCAGTCATTACATGTCAAAACAATATTGTTAAATCAAGTGTACCTTTCATAATCCTGACTTAGAGAGATGTGCTTTACATTTATACAGGAAAAGCATGTATGGTCGACTAAAACGCATTCTCCATTTCTGTGGCTTAAATTGGATTGCCTGAACAAAAAAGCCACTGGGTATAGTTCTTTTCTTTTAAAGAAGCAAAGAACTTAATATTTATTGAGATTTCATGTCCTTTTAATTATTAATACCGGCAGTGTTATAGCATTTCTACATGGGTGCCACTGTTGACCTTTTACCTGTTGTTATTTCCCCCACAAACTGTTTTCTGTGCAAGCATGAAAGCCCACATTTACCATTTATTTTGTGTGACAGAGAAGTAAAAAGATTTGTGGGTTTCACTACCTATCAGAAAGATTCTGAAAAATGTCATTCAACGAACCACTGATTTTAAGCTTAAGCTACCAGAGACAGAAAAAGTTGCACATTTTTGTAGGGTTTTAAAGGGTAAGATGGCAAAATGAAATGGAGAAAAAAATGGGAAACACAAATAACAATGAAAAAGCACCTTATGTGAGGTAAGGATTAAGGATGAAACCGAAGGTGGTACAAACTGTCTCACGAGCTTGACACTGTTTCCCCCTCCTCTTCACTGTTCTTCAGGTTGACCAAAGAAATTTATCAGGCATCTGAGCAGGAAACTTCTTTTGCTGACATTGAGCTATGTGTGAAGCCCTCCCTCAAGAATGGCCATTTGTTACTTTTGTTTGACCCAACCTTTTTTTTTTTTAACCAGGGCCCACTTTACCAGGGCCCACTTTTAACAGGTACCACTCTCCAACATTAGTACCAAAAAGGTTACGAATCAGTTTTTGGTCAACTTTAGATTTGATTTGGTTATTTGGGATGCTGATTCAGAAAATTGCATTGGATAGACCACATCAGCTTCAGTTTCTGACACAGAACATATGCCATCGAGTAGTTGCCATCTGCTAGCCCACAGAAAATCTAATGCAATGGGCAGCTCTGGGGAAAGGAGTGGAAATAAAATTAATAAAATAAAATAAAATAAAGAGGAAGGAAGTTCGTGGACCGGATTTTCGTTCTCACAGCCCACTGCTGGGCCATGGCCCACAGGTTGAGAACCACTGCCATAAAGGAAGCCTTTCCTCACTGACTCTCTTCTAAAGTTTCTCTCAGGCTTTTTCCTGCGGTTAATTTGAGCCCTTACATACTCCTTCACAAAATGAACATGAAAACTGTATTTTTGTGGCATATTAAATCAAATAATGCTTTTCATAGGGTTACAATTTAGGACTAATATGTCGGCCATATCCCATTTCTTGAGATTTCAGGACCCTAGTCTAAAATGTCCCTGGGTGAACCACAGAAGTAGAACAGTCAAGGGTTGGGAGGTTACAAATGCCTCTGAATCATGACTATTGAAATGGGCCTAGGGGCAATGGGTCCAGAATATGGATAAAATGTAGGTACAGTCTAGAAACTAGATAAGATGGTAACCCAGAGTTAGTTGAGAAAAGCCAAAACATTTCTGACTGTTAAGCAGGTCACAATAGCTGCAGCAATTACCAAAATTCTCAGGGCTTCTTATTGTCTACATATCATAGAAATTGTCCAGATCCCATGCTGCTGCAGGAACCTTGTGGAAAATTCATTATAATCTCTCAGAGAATATTTTCATATCCTTTACCACTGCCGATAGGGCTTGTACAAAAAAAAGGGGCACATGAATCAGAACATTAGCCCTCCTGGCTTTACCGTGCCCCAAAACTGCACAATCATGACACACACACAAACATTTTTGCAATGAGCCAGAGAACCCATTGTACCTAGTCGTTAAGCCAACCCATACACAAAAACACATTTTCCTTCTTTTCCAGTGGTACTCCCACTGGGATTTGTGCCACCACCTGAAAACTTGGAGAAGGACCACAGTTTCGTGAAACTTTGGTCAAAATTTCAATCTGGCAAGTTTAATTGCTCTTACTTGTAGTAAAACAGCAATCAGAGGCTCTTCTCTAAATGCTTGAGCAAATCTATTCAGTGGTACCTCCCTACATTGGAGAGTGCATGCCTCAAAGAAGTCTTGTTTTGTGTTGGTTGCTTATCCTTTTTGTCATGAGGAAAGTTCTTATTTTCATCCCTCAGTCATTTACCACTGTTATTATTTCGTTTCCATTATATTATGTTGCCTGGAATGTCATGGGTAACATGCACGTATCTAAGTTTCCTTTGAATCTGTACTTTTGAAAAATCATTGTAGAGTGGATTTATTCATTTCATGGCTGCATAAACAGAATTCTAGAAGTGTAGCCATCTTATATAGAACTCAATCCTATTGTCACAACAGGAGCAGTGTCATTGAATCAGTTTGATTCAACTACATGTTTACTCACTCTCCAATAATTGACTCAATGGGCTAACTCCAGCTGGGACTGATCAACAAGAGACCAGACATGCAGTTGCAGAATATTGGATGAGTGTACCTAATTGTCAGTATCTTAAATGTAGCACTTTATTTGAACGGGTTGCAGATAGCATTCCCACTGCACAATGACACAAAAGACAGACATATTGGCAGATACATGGTTGCAGAATGTCAATATTCAGCAGGAGGAGGATGTAATGTAATCACCTCGTACTTAAAGGTAAAAGTAAAGGTTTTCCCCCTGGCATTAAGTCTAGTTGTATCCAATTCTGGGGGTTGGTGCTCATCTCCATTTCTAAGCCAAAGAGCCGGCATTGTCCATAGACAACTCCAAGGTCATGTGGCTGGCATGACTGCATGGAGTGCCGTTATCTTCCTGCTAGAGCGGTACCTATTGATCTATTCACATTTGCATGTTTTCAAACTGCTAGGTTGGCAGAAGCTGGAGCTAACAGCAGGAGTTCACCCCCCCTCCCTGGATTTGAACTGCTGACCTTTTGGTCAGCAAGTTCAGCAGCTCAGATACTTTAACCCACTGCACTACTCTCTTATGAGTGTAGGTTTAGGACTTAATTGTACAAGGCAGGCAAATCGCTGTGCCAGCAGGTTGATAGTGACTTCAAGGGATGGGAATCTCCTCATCTCCGACTCTCACCACTATTCCTAAGTTGTTGTTTTTTTAAAAAAATAACAACTGCTAAAACTAAGCATTGCTGGTGTTTATAGGAAATCAGGGCCCCAAAACCTGTGACCTGTAGGGGTCTGATCAAATGACTGTGTAGGGTCTCCTATTTACACAATTGTACATGCACTCAGAGGGAAGGCATAGGGTTAATCCCATTATTCCTCCAGGTGGTTGAAACAATCACCCAGTGCCATCCTTCCTGCCAATAATGAATTAATCCCCAGCCATCCCAAAAAGCCACCGAGTCACCTTTGTCTCTCCCTGGGAACTCATCAATGTATTTTGGCACCCACTGTTTTCTCAGGTCAGGTCCATTGTGAGATCCTGGCTGACAGGAATAAACTCATCAAATACCTTCAGCCCCAGGCCTTGTCCATGTTCTTTCCTTTAAGCACCCAAAGAAAATAGTCACAGAAAACAGCCACAAGTTTCAAATTGAGCAATGACAGTTTATTAAATTTCCCTCCAGACTAGAGAAATAATCAGCTGCGGCAGCAGGCTGTGCACCTCCACCAATCAGTGTATGAATCATAACTTGCAGCAATTAGTGCTCAGAGTAGCAAAAGTCAATTCTTTGAGTTGCTGTCAAGTCTTTCCATTGTCTTTAGATGTGATTTGAGAGTGCTTTCTCTCCGACATCCACTTTTGGCTGAATAAAACCAGTGATCCTTGCCTTCACCCTGTTTGTGTCTCATTTGGAACTTCGGAACCTAGGCATGCCGGGACCCCGAACCTTTGGTTTTTGTAGAGATGAAATGACATAACACTGGAACTAATAATAAAACTAAATGACAGAACAGAGCTGCAAAAAGGCACAGTTACAGAGATATGCAAAAGTATGGTTGTGGGGCCATAGTTAGGTGAATCAGTGCACTTGCGTACGTGAAGAGAAATGCAATAATGATAGTGTTTATCCTGGTTTGTAACCGGTATTAGTGATCGTGCAACTGCTATGGAATAGTGTTTAGTGCAATGACGTCCTTACAAAAACTAGGGTTTTGTGGCTGTTTGTTATTTTTATTGTATGTGTGTTTTTATTTTATACTTTTCTGAGAATACCAGCTGTATAGAAAATCAAAACAACTATGTGTGTGTAGAATAAAATTGTAATAGGCATACTATATAACTGGAAAAGAAAGGTGAAAAAGACTAGTGAGGACCACTAAGGTCACCTTAATATTCTGAAAATATAATGAAAGAAACCTTCCTTTAATCTCTGCTTGATTGACATTTTTGCCAGGGAAGATAAATAATCTAGTAGTGTGTTTATATGTATCATAATCAATGATGATATATAACCAGAGGGTTTATAAATATTGGGAAAGTTGCCCTTGGAATTTAAATTCATTACTAAGCTTCAGGAGTTAAGAATGAGCCCAGAGGGGTCACTATATCTGGCCACTGTGGGTCTCTTTTGAAAGAGTCACCTGACTGTAATTGGTATTGTAATTGCTGCAAATTGATTCAGTAAGCAAGCTTCACTGTGAACTGTGTCCCCAGGCTTATTAGCAATTTCTTTTTCACCACTTTACTATTCTTACATCTTCTTTTTCTATTTTATTGCTTTTTTATATATTGTTTGGTTTTTGCATATTTTCATCAGTTAATGGTTGACTGTGTTGCTCTTGGGTCCCTTTTAGAATTGATTTTAAAAAAGAAGTAAAAACTACAGGAAATCTATGTTAACAAAAAGGAACTTCTGTTTGTCTGTGCCAGACATAATTCATCATGCTACATGGCTCCAAATGAGAGCGAGTGTTTTTAGATGTCATTGACATTGTACTGCCAACTTTCAAGCTGACACTGCAAACAAGGCCCTCGCTAGAAACAAAAAAAAATGGGGGCAGCCAGAATTCATCAGGGATGCATGATATATGACTCAAAATTTGTTGCTGTTGGTTGTTGTTCAAGTGGTAATACCTTGTTTCAAACTGGAAAGTTAAAACCCCCCAACAGCAGGCTTTTTACGAGTATTAAAAGAGCGCTATCCTAAGTCTTCAAGAAATGGTGGTAGAGGCTGATTTTTTAAAATAATTACCCAAAATTCTATGGCCAATTTCAATTCAAAAATCAAAGGGGGGTGAAGGGTCTTTCTTCACTTTTTGGAACTTCATGGTAGATGCTTCAAAATTTAATGGCATGTTTTGGTTTTTGACCAAGTTGCATTGGCTAGTTTCCAGTTAATATTCAAAACAGAGTTGTTATTGGAAGCATGACAAGGGAGTCTGCCATAAACATGCTGCCTGACTTACTAGGTGGTAAGATTGTGGGTAAGAGTAGGAGTGGATCCATGGATGCCACCACACTGCATCTATAGTGTTTCTTCTTTCTGGGGTCCTCTACATCTTGGGAAGACTCGTGGGAGGCAAGTAAATGAATAGAGGGAGGAATAAATTACCAGGTTGGGGGAGAATGCCTTGAAACAGGGTCTAATAATTTCTTCAGTTAACTTTGGCAAGGAGGGACTAGAACAAAGTTCTGTATTCACTCACTGGCATCTCTAGTTAAAAGGATCAAATATAATTACAGTTTAAATCACAATCATATCATTTCTTGAAACTAAGATTCAAGGAGGCTTGCAAAATTTGTGCAAGGAGACTTGAACAAGTTGATAGATTTGAATCCTGTAATGAATGCTTGTTGATGCATTTAATTAAGTGGGCTCTAGTTTAAGAAAGGGTATATCAAATAAAACATCCTAGTTTTTAAATCACTGTATTACTTATGCTGCAGGAGCCTGAACATTTTCTAAAATTGTGTGTCCATATGTGTGTGCATGTGCATGAATGCACATGTGTCTATATGTGATGTAAGTGGTGAGGAAACAGGGTGAAGTTTGCTTGGTGTTACTCCAGGGCCATTGCTGCTGCTTGCCTTCTTCAGAGGTGGTCTATTTAATCTCCTGTAGTGTGGAAAATTATGTTCAAAGTCACTGTGATCCTGTGTCCACAGTAAGTTATGCAAGTAGTGGCAAGTACATGCCATAAGGTCTTGAGATTATATCTGTAATGTGTTAATAGAGGTTGTTGATAAAAGGGTCAGAAGGAAAAACATCATTTTCAGGTGTGGAAAAACCATCACCTTATGTCTCCCAAGACATTGGAACCACAAAGAAGAAGGGAAAAAAACTTGGGAGCTTAAAATTCTAACATTCCAGAAAGACTAAAATTGTTTGTAATTATGATGTTTCTGATTAGGTGCTACTGCTAAAAACAGAAAACAGCCACACTGAAGCTTTTGTTCAGTTCTGCAAAGATGGTTTAAAATATGTATCCTGTTTATATTTATTTTGGACTGCATTTTTAAAAACATCACCAAGTTCTGAATATGGACATACATACATGCTTTACAATTTCTTTGTTAGAATAGTACTGTTATTATTATGCCTAGCTATTTTCATGACAAATATATGCTTAGAACAAAAAATAGTAGTTTTAAAGGATGGAAAGGAACTGTGGTCTTACACAAACAACTAGTTTTATTTATATATTTAAGACAGTTTTATTCCATATTTCAGTTTTTAAAAATTTCTCAGGGCAACCTCCAGTTACAAATAATCAGTTTAAAATCTATCTATCTATCTATCTATCTATCTATCTATCTATCTATCTATCTATCTATCTATCTATCTATCTATTGTAGGGTGTCATTTAAAATCAGGAGCAGTATAGTGCATTGCCTCCAAAATGTAAGTTACATAAATCCATATTGGGATCAGCCTTAGTTGTCATTCCACCATGATGTCTTAGGCCATCCTATTCATGGTTCCATCTTAACTTAACCCACTGACTCCCACAGCAGACCTGTAGCGAGGGGGGGGGGGGGTTAGGGGTTCAACCCCCCCCCCCCCCCGAAATTTTTCAGGTTAAAAAAAACCCTGGTTTACTCGTGAATTTTAACTGGTTAACCAAATCCCCATGCTAAGTCTATGAGATGTAAAACATTAAGAGTCTCTCCAGGCACTATCTCAAGCAGATATTGACAGGTCTGAACCCGGGGGGCGGGTGGGTCAGGGGTTCAACCCCCCCCCCCCCGAAATTTTCAAAACCCCTCCCTGTCCCACAGCATCAAGAAGAATGCAGGGAACAAAATCAGTATCTGTACATAGCATTCATTGACCTTACAAAGGCATTCGACACAGTGAATTGCAGTGCTCTCTGGACCATCCTCCAAAAAAATTGGATGTCCTTACAAATTCATGAACATACTTTATCTTGTTGATGGGAAACTGGATAAATGATGGGATTCTGGATGAATGGATTTTAATCTTGGACATTCTTAAAATTTTATATAATGTGATTTTATTTTGTAATGGTATCTGCTTTATATGAACTGTTGTTTTGTAGATTGTTTTATATGAATTGTTGTTTTTACATTGTTTTTAGGCATTGCATTTTTGCCTATTTACTGTAAGCCGCTTTGAGTCTCCTCGGAGAGAAAGGCTTACCCCGCCTTTAAATAAATGTAAAATAAATGTAAATAAATAAATAAACTTCCCACTGAAGTGGAAATCATCTATCAGACAGATGGCAAGCTATTTAACCTCAGCAGACTGAAAGCCAAAACCAATGTCACAACAACATCTTCTATAGAACTCCAATATTCTGATGATAATGTAGTCTGTGCTCATTCAGCAGCCACTGTAAACACCTTTGTAGAAGCATATGAAAAACTTGGCCTTTCACTGAACATCGAGAAAACCAAAGTGCTCTTCCAGAAAGCATCAGCCAGTCCCCCTGTGTAGTGAACCTTACCTATTAGGCCAAGAATGAAGCCTTTGTAACAGTGAGTGAGGCAGGCATCCATTTTGTAGAGGAATGCCAGGCAGCCATCTTGAGTGTGGTTAGAAAGAGGCAGGAGCTTAGAGAGAGATTCCTAGGATTGGCCAACCAGAGCAGATGGGAGGAGCCAAGTCTTAGAGTGCAGAGAAAAAAAAACCTCCAGGGAGTTCTGTTTTAGGGTTTGAAGAGATCAGTTCGGTTTTGGATTTGGAGGGTGTGTGTGTGTGAGAGAACTAAAAGCTGTGGAAACTGACAGGCTAAGTCAGGCAGTTTGGATCTCTTGAGGGGAAGATAACTCAAGGGATTGACTCTCACTACTGGGCTGGTTAATAGAAGGACTCTAGGTTAGAGTTACAACCCAGGCGAACTCATGTCTATTCTCAGCAAATACAGCAAGGGTTTTTTTTTTTGTGACCAATAGATAGTTTGGTTGGTTGGAATTGTTTGAAATTAAGTGAAGTAATCTGAAACATACAACTAAGTTTAGCTGAAGAACGTCTGTAACCAATTATGCTTATGAACCTCTGTTTTTAAGAAAAAAAACCCTGTTTTTAAGAAAATAAATTTTTATTCTATTTTCAACTTTTAAGAGCCTCCACAGAATATATTTTCCATCAAGAAGCCTTAATAAAAGTTCCAGCAATACAACAACAAAATATCACAGAAAAGCCTCATAGTGAACATCAGTTTGGGAGCCTGGGGTGAAAACAATGTGGGCAAGGAATGGGAGAAGTTTGCCTCAGACACATTTAACAACAAAAATCCTAAAGACATTTTAGGTTGGTGGCAGCTACCATTTTAAAAGAAAATCTAAAATCAAATGATATACCCTTGCATTTCACATACTTGTGCTTGCGTGTGAGCGTGAGTAGAGTGGAGAGTGGGTACGATATATTTGGTGTCTCCGCTTTTTATTATATTTGTGGCGGAGGTGGGATTTAAAAAGACTCCCCCCTGCCGTCATTCTTTTATACCCCGCCATGTCAGAAATACAGCTTAATGGTGTAACATTAGAAAATGTTGACAATTTCCACTATCTTGGCAGCCACCTCTCCACAAAAGTCAACATTGACACTGAAATACAACACAGTCTGAGCTCTGGGAGTGCAGAAAGTATTTGAGGATCTGGACATTCATAGGGATACCAAGATGCTTCTTTATAAAGCTATTGTCCTCCCAATCCTGTTATATGCCTGTGCAATGTGGACCGTCTACAGACATCATAGAAGCATATAGTAGAATTACACTGGAGGACTTTGAGAGGCCTGTAAACATTTCCAGGAAATAATATTTTGGAGCATGGGCAAGTGAAACCATGGATACTGAATTCTTCTGTTATTTTTTGTCTGTTCTTGTTCTTTTCATTGTGGAGTGTCCAGTACAGCTAACCAGCCAGTTCCTAAACCAGCTGTGTCTCAGAAGTAAGTTATGTGTATTGATAAATATTTAAAACTTGATTAAGTATATTGTCCTCAGGCATCCTGATGTCTAGCAGAATTTATTTTTCAATGACAGAGAAAATCTTTTCTTTCAGCTGATTTGAATAATCAATAGGTGGTCTGAGTGCACAGTGACCAAATGAGAATTGAATTCTCATTATTATGTTGAACGGAATGTGATTTGATCACTCTGTTGCATGCTCAGCCTGCGGTTCAGTGTGCAATAAAGTGACTGGACAAATGTACTACCTGAATTATGTACTGAGCAGCTATCTTGACTTGCAGCAGAGGTATCAAATAATCATTATACCTTACAACCTGCTGTGATTTAAGATCACCTTGCAGTGATCTTAAACCCTTTGAATTTCCTATGCTCAGTTATCTGGGAGTAAGACATATTGAATCCAATGAAACTTAGTTTTGAATACTTGCATATAGAGCTGGCCCTAGGTATTTTTCAAGTGTAGGCGAACAGAATTTTGGCACCCCCCCAAAAAAAACAATCACTGAAAAATAAAAGCATTGGATAAGCAAAAATGTTGGATAATAAGGAGGGATTAAGGAAAAGCCTATTAAACATCAAATTACATTAAGATTTTACAAATTAAGCACCAAAACATCATGTTTACAACAAATCAACAGAAAAAGCAGTTCAATACATGGTAATGTTATGTAGGAATTACTATATTTGAGAATTTAGCACCAAACATTGAACAGGGATATAGGGCAGTATGGACTTAGATAACCCAGATAGCCCTCGGTATTTAAAAAAACTCTAAAATCAGGACAATAAATAAAGAACAACCCTCTGAAAACAGGAGAAATCCAGACATTTGTTCTCGCCAGGAAGGTGTTCGGCAGCTTCTCTGCTCTGCAAAGCCCCGAACGCTTTCCTGGCGAGAAAGAAGGTGTTCAGGGCTTTGAGGAGGAGAGACTTTTGTGAAAACCAATTAAAATTTGAGGAATTTTCCAAATCTGAAATTTAAAAAATGTTAATGCTCTTGATTTTTTTCAGGTTTCACTAACAAGTCTTGCAGAGAACAATTTTCTAGCTGGGATTTGAGTTCCCAATAAATGTGATCTGAGATTGTTATTATTGTTGTTGCTGGTATCATCCCTTTCAATGGAAATGCTTGGTATTTGTAATGCAATGATAGGTTAGACAGTCCTTTAAGTACTGTTTCTTTGTGTCTTGATTTCCCTGCCCAAGCTACATTCTATGGAAGATAAACAATAGGGTTGAATAATGTAACAGAAATTGTCAAATATTTTTGATAGGAAAAGGGAAGATGAACTAAAAGAAATCAGTGTCTTTTCCTGATTTTCCTGAGTATTATTCATTTGAATCCAGAAAGGGACTTGCAATTTGTATAGATGTAATTCTTCCCTAATTTTGTTTTTTGGGGAAGCAATGAGCAATTTTCCAGACAATGCAAAAATAGTCCTTGAAAAATGTATATGTCTTGAAACCTCTGAAATTTTAAAACTGATTCAGCAAAAAGTTCATGCAGGACATATTTTTATAGAAAACAATATAATATAAACTATTTTAAAATTATATTTTATATAATATATTTAGCAGAGTATGGCATAACATAGCTTGATCTAACTATATATGGGCCATGATTGTATTGACAGTTCTCAGTAAAGAAGACTCATTGAATCAATAAAACGTTGACACACTGTTCTGCAACTGAGTCAGCAGAACTACTCTAGTAGCAAGTAGTTGAAATTAACCAATGGAATCAGGCCACTAATTAATATAAATGTTACACGCGCACACTCACATATATAATAAATTATACTATACCTACCACAAAATTCAAAAGCAATAACAAAGAAAATAAAACAAAAAGAAAAAAAAAACAAGAATAAAAAAATGACAGTATATCATGGTTAAATAAATTCTTATAGGATGAGCCTATTCCATTTCCTTTACTTTGCCCACAATACGTAAGTGAAATAGATTGGCAGTTTGGAGATTTTCTATTTGGTTCTGTTTAACAACATTGCATTTTAAAATTCTTTCCCATATTCTGATTTTGACAGATACAGCATCATATATATCTGATTTATGTATAAGATGAAATCATGACACACTGTATAAAAAATTTGATGGTTTAACTTTACCTTTAGCTAACTGAAGCTGCTGATTCCATTTTTCAACCATGCCTATTTGACACAGCTTTGTATACCAAGAGGTTCACACTACAAACTGTGGTTCTGCCATTTTAGCTGTTACCCTGCATGCTAAAGCCAACATAAACACCTATAAATTCCTTTTATGTTATATTTACATTTTGTTCCACCAAAATGTTAATAGCATCAAACCTAGTGTGACTTGATTTCAGATTACAATACAGTACCCTAATAAAAAGATATTAGTGCAGTGGTACAGTACAACATTTTGTGTGATTCAGTACTATGCATTTCAATCAAAAGATAAAAGTGGAATACAAATAAATATAATAACAAATATAATGGGAATAGTGATGATGATAATAATGCACAGGTTTAGAAGACAGAAGTCAGACAATATGTATGTATCAGCTGTTGTGACCTTATATTGTTCAGGGGTGGACAACTGTGGCATTTCAAAGATTTTTGGACTGAAGCTCTGGTTCTTACTGCTGGTTACGCTAGTGGATGGGTGCCATAGATCACAAGAGAGCTGTGTGGTAGAGGAAAAAAGATCCTTTGGATTAAATCCAAAAGGAACGCTTATGAGAACTCCATTCACACTGGAAGAAGGGGGCTTAGAGTCTGGAGGTGATAGTCTTTTCTCACCTGTAGTTCTCTGTACCTTCCTAAAATATGTTCTTGAGGGGTGGGATATCCACCTAAACAGCATCAGAAGCTGTAGAAGGAAGGGGGAAGCTGTAAGAATCACTTTCTCATCCCCGTCCTCTAGTAGAGAGCATCCATTCAGCGATGGTTCCTTCTGCAAGCAAAAGCCACCCTTCACTTTTTTGGGAACGATCAATATAGATCCAAGCAACCAGCTTTAGTGCTCAAGAAAATGTTTCATAAATTGGGAAATCGGCTATGTTGAAGAATAGTATTTTTGGACAGCCAAAGAAATAAGAATGAAGTAATGGCACAAGCTTTATACAGACTTGACCAATTCCTCCATGTCAAAAGCTGAAGCAGTTTTTGCAGGTAGCTGCTTCCAGAGGTGAGCCCCAGCTGATAAATATATTTCAGCTTATCGTGTGTGTGTGTGCGTGTGACATTTCTGTTTTACTTCAATTGTGACAATGTCAATATAGAGTTGCTTACTTGTAGAAATGATTGGAAGAGAGATAGATAGATGTTGATGAGGTCATTGTTCATCCTGACCAGCAATTGATGAGTGGACAGTACACTACGAGCAAGGATACTTCAGTAGCAGATGACAAGTGAGTAAATGAAAGGGTATGAAATATGGCAATGGTGGTCTACCATTTACTGTCAACCAGAGGCAGCTGCAAGAAAAGAATCTAAAACAGGTTCCTCAATGCCCATGAAATGCATAAAGTCTCACAATGACCAATTTATTATTTTTACCCTGTCCAGTGACATGGAAGGGTTCATCAGGGAACTACCAGCCTCATTTCTGAATACAGCCTGGCTGCAACATACAAAATAATTGAGCTGGCCAGAATTTACAGCACTAGCAGGATTCTCTGTCTTTCCTTCTTTTTAAAGTCAAGGTGGGGATGGAGGGTCATGAAACACAGTAATGAGAAGTATTACTGGAACACCAGACTGTTCTTACTTTCTCATTTTTAAAAAATGTACTCCCCATATCATGGTAGTTTATAGTTTCACTGATTTTTTTTGGGTGCTTGGTCTAGCTTTTTACCAGTTTGTTATCTCCTATGATCAGTCACAGTCTCAAAAAATGAAACCCACAGAGCGATCAAGTTACCAGTTCAATTTCTTGGTTGTTTTTCCCCCTCACAGATTAGTCTCATCCTAGACCATATTCCACATGTTTTTTCCAAGCCTGTCTTGTTGAATGGGGACTTTGTTGGGCGGTAATTTCTTTTACTCAATTATTAATGAATATATTATGTATATTAGTTGCACTTGACTAGATAGGGAAATGCCGCAATGGAAAGGCACTATGTTTTTTCTTCTTAAGAGCCATCCTTCATTTTGCTTAAGGTCAGAACACTTCTTCTGTTGACTTTGGCCCAAATTAGCAACAATAACTGAGAGATTGTTTCATCTATTCCATCTCCTTTTAATTCATTTCCTTCTTCCACTATAAGCTTTTAAAAAAAGCTTACTTGCTGCTGACAGTACTAATGATCTCGGCTCCTCCTTTCTGGGGTTCAAATCCTCTCAGTTAGGCTCTTTCACACTACACAATTATACTTTACTACTATGGTTCCATCCTATGGAATCTTGGGACTGGTAATTTAAGGAAGGGCCTTTGACCATTGGATGCAAATATAGCAGTTAAAGTAGAATCATGGTGTTATATATGTATAGTGAATAAGGGCCCCTTATCTCCAGTTCGGTTTTTGCTGACCATCTCTGCACCCAGCTTTTATTTCTAATGTGCCTACTCAAATACAATCTTAGATACAATCTAAATACATATTTAGAAATGTCATTTTCTTGGAACTACTACTTTTGAAAGAGGGAAGTTTATCTATATACAGGGCAGCTGCTAATGTTATGGGTGAGATTTGGGGGTGTGAGTGTTCAGCTTTTAAATGTAACTTTAATTGTATTTGCATTGTATTTTAACTTTTGTATTTATGACACAAATATTTAATTTTTTAATGTTTATATTTGCCTTGTTTTTAAATTCCATTGGGTTGTGTCATGTTATTATTAGCTGCCTTGAGTCCCTATGGGGAGAGAGGTGAGATATAAATAAAGTAAACAAACATGTTTTGCTTCAATATAGCTAAAACATTCAAATTTAACATTCATCCTGACAAACATATTTTCCATAATTTTTTTTACATTGTTCCATTTTCCAGGTGGAGGCCACAAGGGGGCACTAGAAAGAGAATGATAGTCCATTTTATGCAGGATAGCTGAAGCAGTTTCCCCTTTTTACTGGTTATTCCCCCTCTCCACTTCCCATTTCATAAATAAGGATTATTCCCACTATGGCGACATGGGTAGGGGGAATAGCAGGAAAACAAGGGGGAATGTTTTTCCTCCCTCAGCCCACCCTCCATCCCCATAAAATGGACTATCCTCCTCTCTCTAGCACCCCTAGTGGCCTCCACTTGGATAATGGAATAGTAGCATTCTTTTTAACATTGGAGGGACATGTTACCTTATTTATTTCCCGCATGTGTACCCTGCCCTTCTCACCCCAAAGGGGACCATCAAACTATCCTCTAAGATAGCACTGTATGGCAAGAATTCCAGCATGTAATTCTGCAGATCATATTGCTCAGCTCTCATTTATTCAGGGTGTCTTCTTGAAATCTGAAACAAATTAGTGGGTACTGTGGGTTCTCCTCCATTGGAAATTGGGAGGAGAACCCATGGATTCTTTATTGACAAACTTTTTTTCCTTCCTGCTTTTATCTGTACTACCCAAGAGGACACAACAGACAGGTTGCAGCCCAGCTGCCAGTTAAATATTTTAATATTCACTGATGGGCAAAGTAGCATGAAGAAATTTAATATATCCTCAAATGTAAGGGCATTAATGGCTCCATAAAATGTAGATGCATTCTTAATTATTTCAAGTCACTGCACGTGCAAGTGGCTTTTTTTTAAGAAAAAGAAACACATCTTGCTGATAATGAGCATGAAAATGACTAAAGGACTAGATGGGGCAGATCTTACTCTTTCCCTTGCTAGGGCATTAGTATCATTTTCTTAATTTAGTCCAGTTGTATGTCCCAGCTGGAGATCGCATCTGCTAGAAAACTGATCCAAGCCATAATCAAGCTCATGGGCTTACTGAATATCCTAAGTGTATTATTTATGGGTTTTGCATTCTGTCACCTTACAACCTTTGCAGAGATGGGTCTGCATTGAAGAGGCATTTTCCAAACACAGAAAGCAGCTGTAACATATCTTCGTGCTGTCCAATCTTTGTAGTGCTCTCTATAGCTTGTCCATATGACCATTCATAATATTGACTCAGGACTTTATCACATGGGCCCATTATTCCACAAAAATCATACTATCATTGATAACAGACACACGCCAGATTGAGTGTCTCAGACAGTGCACCTTTCTTCAATCATTCAATTGTGCTATTTCGCCAATTTATGCTCCTACTATTATACTTCTACATACTTTCCCACTGACTTCCCACACTACTGATATTCCTTGATTTTTATATTTTTAGAGAAAATTTGTAATTCATATATATATATATATGTGTGTGTGTGTGTGTGTGTGTGTGTGTGTGTGTGTGTGTGTGTGTGTGTGAATATATATGAATGAGAAAAACAGCCAGGGAGATAAGGAGAGCAGGAGAATTTCACCTGCTGATGACATGTTTCTACTGGCGTGCCAGGTCAGAAGTGAAAAAGACCCATCACACAAATTCAGGCAACAACAACATTGCAAGATTGGAAGCTATTGACAGGTTTTATCTATCAATAGCAGAAGATAGAATAATTATGGGGAGAAGCCAGGCTAGCAGTGGGACCATTAATAGGAAGCATTACAAAATATGATGGTTCAGTTGCTGTCCTGGTCTGTCGGCCTCATGTAATAAAGTCCTTGATCCATAGTCACTCTAGTTCAGTGATAGCTGCTGCTGTGGCAGTGTAGTTTTCACAGATCTTAGCTGAAGGGTTGTTTTTTTTGCTCCAGCCAAAGATGAATTAGGAATGTGTGAGGATTTTGTTCATTCCAACTTTCTGATTGAATTGACTTTTCATACATAATTACATCGCTATAAATCTACTTTAACTGCCACGGAGACACCATGTGGAATCTTAGACAGACAGCATTGTCTAGTGATATGAATGGCAGACTACTAGACTCTGAAGAGCAGGGTTTGAATATCCACTCAGTCATAGAAATCCCCAGGTGACCTTGGTCAAGTTATACTCTCTCAGCCTTAAAGGCAAACTCCTTGTTAACAATATCCCATGATAGGGTTGCCATAAGTCAAGAAATGACTTGAAAGTACACGACATCAATTTAGAATTCTCAGCCAGAGAACTTTGGTGCCTCTCCATACTATAAATTCTAGAAAGCCATAGAATATAGTCAAGGGAAGTAAATTCCTCAGCAACCAGTTATGCTGACTTTTTTTGAGAGCTGTAGTAAAAAATGCCTCCCAAGTTCTGCCTAATATACATATCAGAACCCAGAACTCCTTTGGATTTTGCTCTTTTCTGAATTTTGTGTTGCTGTTTTCATCTTCAGAAAGTGCAACATGTATATTTCAGGACAAAATAAATGGAAAGAAAAATATTTTGTGAGAAGACACTTTTAAAAACATATATTTCATGGTGAGCGTAAATAGAAATTTTTTTGGTACAGATTTCCTTTTCCCATAAGAAATCTCATTAATGTTTAAAACGGGATGGAACAGACTCAGGAATGAACACATTTGAAACTGACATACACTGGAAGTAGATTGATCCATCAAATTGAACCTAGGACCTTCTGCATATGACACATGTGCTCTGCTACATCCCTTTCCCTGAGCTATGTCTGCTGCTGAAGATCTCAGTCTCCGAAGGTATGTTGTCAAGCTTCAAGTCTGTATAGCACATGGTAATTAAGACGACCAGGGTGTCAGGAAAAATGACTGACAGGAGTGAATGTGTCAAAGGATTCTAAAATTATGAACAATGCAGAAAGAGCACATCTGGAGCAATGGTTACCTCACTGCAATGTCTAGCAATGGATCTCTAAGCTTTCAGGCAAAAGTGTTTCTCAATGTTATCAGAAGATAGGAGCCCTCACACTGATGACTTGAAGGTTGGGTTGCTGACCTGAAGGTTGCTGGTTCAAATCCAACCCGGGGAGAGCGGGGATGAACTCCCTCTATCAGCTCCAGCTCCATGTGGGGACATGAGGGAAGCCTCCCACAAGGATGGTAAAAACATCAAAGCATCTGGGAGTTCCCTGGGCAACGTCCTTGCAGACGGTCAATTCTCTCAGTTTCTCAAGTTGCTCCTGACATGAAAAAAAATCATGACATAAGGAAGAGAGAAGCTGAGGTCTTTGCATCCAGTGGGCTATAACACTTAGCTAAGCCCCATGAAGTATGAATTGTATGGCTGGTCATTTTGATTTGCACGGTGGTCATTTTATAGCATTGTGTGCTACTTTGTGACTCAAATATGTGACCCATGGATTGGTGCTGGTCTTTAAAGTACTGGTTGCCACCTGTGGTGAATTACCAGAACAGTAGGAAACAGTTGTATATAATAGGACTCTTTTGTGCCTCTGTGTGTTTTTAAAGGATACATGCCTCCTAAAAGAACTCCCCAAAATTGGCTATAAAAATACCTGAGATGAAAGAGCAAAGAGTTTTAGGAAAACTACCCCTTAGAATAACACCTTTGAACAATGACAAATGTGTATGTGTTAGCGGGGAATGTTTAAGAATAGCAGGAAGACAAAAAGATACATTGCAATACATCCAAGCAAGAGAGGTGGCTGAAGCACCCATTTGGAAGAAATGATGTACCCAGAGAAGGGTTTAGGTGTTGAGAAAAAGAAGCACCTACTGACACAAAGAGATGCTGTTAAATGTCACTGATGTGCACTGACATTTTTCAATACTGCAGAGTTCCTTTTAAAAACTGCTTGACCTAAAACAAACAAATCAACAAACTGTTAGAAATTCATTTCTCTATCACCATCTGTCTTTCACCCTTTGCTTGACGAGATATCAATGATGGATAAGTTAATAGCTTCCTTTCCCCAGCAATTCCTTATGCTGCCTTCTTAATGCCATCAGTGAGATTGCGTGTTCAGGTGTGATGCGTGCTCTTCAAAAACACCACCACTAACCAAGCAGACACCAGATTTGGAAATAAAAAGGTCACAACTTTATTTTGGTTACAGCTGTAGACAAGCATTGAATCATACATGGGTCTGGATCCAGCTATAGACCAACCCACCTGTTGATTGACAAGCCTGATCCTCCCCAGTTGCAGTCTCTCAGGCCCCTTCCACCCAGATGAATAAAATCCCACATTATCTGCTTTGAACTGGAATATATTCATTGTGGACTGAGATAACACAGTTATTGTTAGATATTGTGGGATTTTCTACCTTGATATTCTGGGATATAGAGTTGTGTGGATGGGTCCTCAGCCACCAGGGGATGAGTAGCAAGTGTCTGCCCTGTTGAGCAAAACCACTCATACAACACACAACAAAGACCTTCTTTAGAAGTATTTTTTAAAACCTGTATTAAACCTGATTTACTCCAGTTTTAAGCAGATTCGCTTGATATGTCATCTGGACGCCTCAGGTTAATCAGTTTCCCAGCCCATGTTTTAGAATTATGTAAATAGTCTCCCAATTCTCCAAGGGAGTTTCCAAGAACTTGCTTGTGGATCCTGTCCAAGGATCAATAGTTTTTGTGTATTGCTTGGAAAAGTATCCTGCCCCCTTCTACAATTCTAACAGCCATGCACTCACCATAGCCAAGGTGCTGTTCACTCATTTTTACCCCTATCCCCAGCTCTTTTGCAATGTGATCAAATGGTCTTTTGTGGCAACAGTTTCTGGATGGCCATTCAGGCAGTGTGTAAATAACATTTGTGCTGTTGTGTGTGGAGAGGCCTTGGACCATTCCCTGATGGGCTGTGCAGTCACACTTCTCACTTACATTTTTGAGATGACAACATTTCATTGATTTGGTGTGCTTCAGCTCTGCAGGCTGTTAACAGTTCACAAGAGACAATCCCTCAGTGGACATACCAGCAAGGCTTTCTCAAGCCTAGCTGAGAAGTAGGAGTTCACAAAGGAAAAAAATATATATTGTTATATATCTTTTGTGAAGCCTTCAGTAGCTTGGTTAAATATCTGAGCTGGAGAAGAAGATTTGGGGTCTTTTTTTTTTTTAAAGGGGGGGGTTGTGCAGTATTTCAGAAGAGTACTTCTGAATTACACGGAGTTCCCGGTGGCGCAGCAGATTAAACCGCTGAGCTGCTGAAATTTCTGACCTAAAGGTCAGTGGTTCGGATTCAGGGAGGAAAGTGAGCTTTTGCTGTTAGCCCCAGCTTCTGCCAACCTAGTAGTTCGAAAACATGCAAATGTGAGTAGATAAATAGGTACTGCTCCATCAGAAAAGTAATGGCGCTCCATGCAATTATTCTGGCCACATGACCTTGGAGGTGTCTACCTACAATGCCGGCTCTTTGGCTTAAAAATGGAGATGAGCACCAACCCCCAGAGCTGGACATGACTAGACTTAATGTCAGGGGAAAACCTTTACCTTTTCCTTACTATTCTGAATATACTTTACCATTTGTTATGCTGGCTTGGGTTGCTGGCCAATAATATCTGGTGGGCTGCTCAATTCCCACCATTGGTCTAAAACTCTAAATCCAAGATTAGATACATTGAATCAATGGAATTCATGGCACTGTGGCCTTACCAAGTTCCCATTGTTACAATTAGTCTACTCTAGTTGGAAGTTAACAATTACATGCAGGCCTTGGTTTCTGTCTCCTGTGCTCATGCATCTTGACTATCCCTAAAAGCTTTCCCCATTTGCTGCCAAACAACTCTGATTGTGATTTCAAGGGTCCACAGTTAATCAGTATTTGAGGAACCATGCTGAGCCTCCAAGAGGTTGTCTTCATATGTCTGGATTTTTAAAAACATTTTGAGGGGATGATAATGGTGGTTGTGATGGTTTCAGTACAAAATGTTCCTCTATCTCCCCAGCATTCTGGTTTACCTCTTGATATAAAAATGGACTCTCTGGAACTTTGATGATTCAGGGGTAATAAAGTAGCATTTTTGGCTCACATCTGGACAGGAAAATGTCAGTGGCTATGAGTGCTCTAAAATGCTTTGGGAAGCCACAAATGGACCACAGGTCACACTTTCCCCATTTTCTTTATTTGTGGCAAGCAGAGAGGGCAGACAGGTAGCAGTAGCACCAGTGCTAATTAGGAGAAGATGAATCCATCTATTTTTTCTCCTGCATTCAGTTTTGTATCATCGCAAGTTCTTTCCACCTTTTTATGAAGAACGTTCTAAAATATATTGAATCAATACAGAAAAAATGAATTAAATGAATTCTCCCCTCTCTACAAGGGCCCAATTTGGTTCTTTCCGCATGAAGAAGACCCTGCGTTCTTGCTTGTGGCTGTAAAAATGAGGAGCCTGTCCAGGGGAAAAGTGTCAGATCTAATAGAGTGGCACAGACATGGTTGGATACACAGGAATTCACAGTTAGACCTTTAAGAATTAAGGTTCTAAATGCCTTCTGCCTGGAGGAATGAATCTTGTCCATTTCACTTTCACCTACAATTGAACTCTTTTAAAATCTCAGTTTCTTTTTGTCCCACTTATGAAGAAATGTGAACATTTTGGCAACTACTACTCTGGAAATGAAGCAAATGTAAATCCTCATCCATCTCATAATCATGTCAGGAGAGGCAAGGAGACAAGGAGGAGGTTTTTGATACTGATGAAGATGATTTCTTGCTGCTTTTCTCACTGCTGCTGTGATGTAGCACAAAATGTCATGATTTAAGACAGGAGTGTGTTTCGAATATCAAAAATTGTATAGACTACAAGGCTTATGCTTCCTTACGCTCTGCTTGTCCTCTCCAACTGGTAGTAAAGTGATAGGTTTAAATATAACTAACCAGTGACCACTGCTATAAAAGGCATTTCCATTTTTTTTAAAAGGGAATTTCAGAAGAACATAAGCCTGCCATTGACGCCCATGTGGCTACATTGTTATAGTTACAACGTTGAGATACCATATTTCAGATATAGCAAGGGTTCTTTCATTCATATGATGACCACAAGTCAAAGCCAATTTGGGGTGAAAGAGAACCAACAAAATTTGAAAATATAATATTAAATGAACAGACTCAAGAAGAAAATGAGTATCAGAAAGCGATAATTAGTATGATATACAAAATATTAGTAGAGGTTAAAGGGGGGAGGAAAGGGATACAAATAAGGGAAATACAGGAGGAAGAACTGGGAATAAAAATAGGAGAAAGAAATTGGGGAAACAGGGTTGTTGTATGTCTTTCGGGCTGTGTGGCCATGTTCCAGAAGCATTCTCTCCTGACGTTTCGCCCACATCTATGGCAGGCATCCTCAGAGGTTGTGAGGTATGGAGAAAACTAAGCAAAGAGGTTAATATATATCTGTGGAAAGTCTAGGGTGAGAGAGGTCAGTGTGAATGTGTAGTTAATCACTTAAATTAGCATTGAAAAGCTTATCTGCTGTCTTCTTCCTGCCTCTGGGGCATCCTTTGTTTAGAGTCGTTAACTGCCCTTGGTTGATTCATGTCTGGAAACCCTCTGTTTTCAGAGTATTGCTTTTTATTTACTGTTCTGATTTTTGAGTTTTGTAATACTGGTAGCCAGATTTTGTTCATTTTCATGGTTTCTTCCTTTCTGTTGAAGTTGTCCACATGCTTGTGGATTTCAATGGCTTCTCTGTGTAGTCTGACATGATAGTTGTTAGAATGGTCCAGCATTTTTGTGTTCTCAAATAGTATTCTGTGTCCAGGCTGGTTCATCAAATGGACACAGAATACTATTTGAGAACACAAAAATGCTGGACCATTCTAACAACTATCATGTCAGACTACACAGAGAAGCCATTGAAATCCACAAGCATGTGGACAACTTCAACAGAAAGGAAGAAACCATGAAAATGAACAAAATCTGGCTACCAGTATTACAAAACTCAAAAATCAGAACAGTAAATAAAAAGCAATACTCTGAAAACAGAGGGTTTCCAGACATGAATCAACCAAGGGCAGTTAACGACTCTAAACAAAGGATGCCCCAGAGGCAGGAAGAAGACAGCAGATAAGCTTTTCAATGCTAATTTAAGTGATTAACTACACATTCACACTGACCTCTCTCACCCTAGACTTTCCACAGATATATATTAACCTCTTTGCTTAGTTTTCTCCATACCTCACAACCTCTGAGGATGCCTGCCATAGATGTGGGCGAAACGTCAGGAGAGAATGCTTCTGGAACATGGCCACACAGCCCGAAAGACATACAACAACCCTGTGATCCCGGCCATGAAAGCCTTCGACAACAAATTGGGGAAAATTATGGAGAGCAAGACACCTCAAAAATTTATCAATTAGAATAAAAGAAAACTACTGCAAGATGATATGGATATGGTATTTGACCCCGACAAAGATACACAATATGAAGAAGAGCTGCTCAGAAAAATGTTGGAGGGGTTGTCAAGAAAGGGGAATATATATTCACATGTGGTGGCAATGTAAATATGTACAGAGGTTTTGGGGAGAGGTTATAGTAGAGATAGAAAGTATTATGAAGAAAAAAATTAATATAAACCGAGTGACTAAACTGTTATATAGTTATAATACAGATGAATGGAAAGAAAATGAAAAGAACTTGATAACAATGTTATTAACGACTGCAAGGCTATAATAGCAAAAAAAATGGGAAAGGAAAGGTGGAAATTTGGTACAAGGAAATTTGGAAATTAGCAATAAATGAAAAATTAACATGTAATTTCAATGTTAAAAAAGGCCTAAGGAAGAAAAATTATTTTGAAAGTATATGGAAGAAATTTATTGAAGAAACATTAAAGAAAGAAGATGGGAACCAACCCCCACCAGAAGAAATGAGGTTCTGGTAGGATCATAAAGAAAAGGACTCCGGAGATGCGGAGCGCAACGGGTAGCACATTGGGGAAAGGAGAAGAATTAATTATATTAATTGTAAAGTTGTTGTTTTTCAACGGAATGAATAGAAATGTAATAAAAAAATTAATTATAAAAAAGCCGATTTGATGATAACTGATGATTACAAAGTAGATTAATTCATCATTGTCATCATCAGCATCATCTTATCACTTCCACCCAGGCTTCCCAAACTCGGTTCTCCTCCCACTATTCCCAACAGGCTGAAGGTGATGGGATGCTGTAGCAAAGAGAGTTCTTTTGGCTGGTGCCAGAAATCACAGAAACACATAAGGGGAAGTTGCCTTCTCAGTGTGAGCTGCACTGATTGGCTTTATTTGAGCAATTCAGAGCTGCAGCTTTCGCTAAATTACCTGGGGTCCCAATGTGCTGTGGAAAGGGATTGGTTACGACCTAGTTCTTTGTGACCTATGGAGCTGACAAAAGTAACTCAAGGCTAAGTTGTTTTCTCTTGAGCGTTATGCAGTGGAGTGGCCCACAGCAATAAGTGCCTAAGTGACATAAGGGACTTGAGAAAGCATATATAATGATGGATGATAGCTTTTTTAATAGCTTCTTTTAAAGAATTAAAGAATATTACGTAGGAAATAGGATAGCTGAGACACAATGAGCTAGAAAATAGTTCTCTCATTAGGGGATCATCAAAGCTACTCTGCTATGCCTAGTCTTGTTTTTAATGGTTATTAGGATTTTTTAAATGCATCTTTTGAAAATCAAAGGTTTTCTACCTCTTTCCTTGAAAATTCCCTCATGTACAGGTATGGTTCTTGTCACATTAGTAATTCTGTTCTGAACAAGCAGAAAATGGGTATGTAGTATGCACGCCAAAAGGAAGGAAGAAACCCACCACATTTGAGACCATTATCTTCTTCATTTAAAATGGGGAAGAAAACATGAAATGTCTCTGAAGATCTTTTAAAAAATAATTTGAGACACCAAGTTAAAAAGTAGCTTAACATAAGATTTGGGTTGTTATAGAAACGTGTATTCCTAAATGTAGAAGATGAAGGCTCAAGAAGCGGTGGGGATTTTTGGCAACTCTGAAAGTGTGCATTAGCACACAGAATTATTGTTGTAGGAAAAGTCAATCTGTTGATTTGACTTCATGGTGGACTCTTTACAGTCTCTATCATTTCCACTCCACTTCACTGATGGTGGAAAAGCTTTTTTCATGGTTTATTTAGCAGAAAGTCATTTTGATTAGCAAGATGAGTAATACTTTACAGCTGTTTGCAATTACTGCATCTGTTCTATCAGTGGGTTCGGCTATTGGAGACTATATTGACAGACCTGCAAAATGCAAGGGGAAGAGAGTACAAGAGAGGACATGAAGAAATGCTTCACAGATCTCATCTTGCCAAGAGAAAACAACACCATGTTATTCTCAGATCTGTGCTAAAATTGAATATGTTTGAAGACAAGTACTTTTTTCAGTGGACAAGAGCATTACACTGTAATGCACTCCTTGGCCTAAATCTTACTGGTTCGTACCAGCTAGTATAGACCCATAGAATCAATTGTTGAACATATGACATATAGGCAAATCCAACTATTCACTGACTCTATTCTAGTTGAGACGATAGGATGCGGGCTTTTATATGAAAAACAATTTTCGGATCTCTTTTAGAGTTCATGGAAAAAACAATCTTTGGGGCCCCCTTTTAAAGTCCCAGGGCTAGAAGAAATTTTTGAGCTTCAGTCTTCTTATGATGGAGGTCTATCAAGTTCAAATAAAGATGATTGAGTAGATCAGGGACCACGGGGGACTTGCTCATGGCATGGATGAAGGAGTAGATCTAGAAGAGGAAATTCCTTACCCTACAAAACATTTCAAAGCAGAAGAGGCTTTAGGTATTTACTTTTTGCAGTTTTTGTAGGCTGTGTGGTCTCTGGGTGGTGGGGAAGAATGCCAAGGACACCAAATTGTCTCCTGTATTTGCCACACTTGCCCATCCCAAGCATATAATCATAGACTTGGAGGGAATCACAGGGGCCATTCAGTCCAATGCCCCTATCATGCAGGAACAGACAGTTAAAGAAGCGCTGAGAGATTGCCATCCATCCTCCGATAAAGGAGAGTCAATTAAGCAACGTTCCCCATGGCCATTGTCAGACTCTAAACCTCTGCACTAATTCTTATTTCCATTTACCACAGCCAGCCCCGTCATTAGGCAGACTGAGTAATTGTCTTTGCTTTAACAATAGGAGTCTCCCTTGCAGATCTGTACTGGGTCAGCCTGTGCCTCAAGCCTCTAGCGAGGAGTCAGGGGATGAGTTGCCTCTGGAGACTTTTCAGATCCATGAACAGGAGAGAATTCCAGACCTAAATCTGCATAAAACTTAGCCCCAGAGCCAGAGGCACCAGAGGAGGGTCGAAATGTGACAACACCTCAGCCTGCAGAAGCAGAGTAGGAGCAAACTCAGGCTCAGGGTTTGTTTCCACTCTATCATCAACCACCAGCTGCACCTGTGCAGACCTACAGCTCACCTGAATCACCAAAACAGCAGAGGTGATAGAGGCTAAGGTTCACCTTAAAGGAAAGGCACAGAAGTTCTCGGTTAGCTGCAAGAGATCAGCAGAGAGGAACTGTCGAAGTGCAGTCAGGATCCAGCCCATAGCTTGTTGGCTTATTATAAAGTAGCAGAAAAAATTATGGGCCAGTTGTGGGAGCAACTTGTATCTGTGCTGTACTCACTGTTTGTATTTCACTGAGAGTTTCTGGATCTTGACTTCTGCTTTGGATTATCATTGACCTGTTGGCTCCAGGCTTGACTTGTGCATTTAAATTTTGGGCTACTCTCTATCTAAACTATTATTGGACTTGGTATAGTGATTTTGGTGAATATTATTCCAAGCTGTATTTTTTTACATTGTTGTGGCTGTTAATTGATTGTTAGTCATGGGTACATCTCATATCTGGGGTGAGCCAGCACAAGGACAAAGCTCTGAGTCTCCTTTGACCTAGCCTAATGATGGTGAACCTATGGCACACGTGTCAGAAAGAACATGTGATGCCCTCTCTCCTGGCACACACACCTTCACCAGCCCTCCACTCCCTGCTTCCTTTCCCACCCCCAGCTTGTCCACCCACCTCCCTGTTTGCCTGCTTCACTGCCCTAATAACATGGGTGTCATCAGCTCACCTCTGTAAAGATCTGTATCAGGGTCCTGATTTGCTTCTTTCTGGGTGCTATTACATTCTATTTTACAACTGTACATGTTTTATACTCAATCCCTTAATATCACTGCATCCAAATAAGTGGGATTATATCTTTGAAAGCACTTATAAAAACAAAATAATTTAGTCTTAAAGATGCTCCTACATCTCTCTCTGCCCCCCCCCTTTTGCCACTTTCTTTCTCCATTTTATGCAGCAAGAGACTAACAGCTCCTTCCTTGGAAACTACCATCTGCCACTGTTTTTGAGTCTTGCCCTGGATGCCAAAATACTTTGGCCAAGCAGAAATCCAGAAGGCCACTTTGATTTTGTTTTTAGGAAACTCGCAACTGAATCAGTACCTTCAGAAATTACAAAGCTAATACCTCACAGAGAATTGACATAATATCCCCCAGAAGGCTGAGTTTTGACTCGCTGTCCTCAGAATGCACAAAAGGGGGACAAAACTGGGAGAAGGATAACCTAGTTTAGGGACGTTGAAAATAATGTTTTGGACAATTGTCCACATCTGATTATCATAAGGATTTTTTGGGTAAAACTAAAGCTAGCAGAGCTGGAGAGCTTAAATATATGTTTTCTTCACAATCACACACAATAAAGGAGGGTTACATCTTCATATTATAGTGCACTGTTAGCAATTCTTATTTCAGATGGGGTTGGTGGACAAGTTGATGCAAGTTTGCCTAGGAAAACATAATTTACTTCTGCCAGTGGAAGCATTTTCCAATGACAGCATTTTCAGCACTTACTTGAAATAGCTGATAATTATCTGACATAGGAGAGTTAATAGATTACTGTCTAGTATTTTGTTTGACTAACAGGACAAGTGTTTTAAAATGATTTCAGGATTCTGCCTACTATATATAAAAACAGAGCAGCATTTTAATTTAGTAATACATTCTATTTACTATACTCTTTTGTATTTACTATAATATCGAAAAAGGGAAAAATACTTTATATATCCCATAATAAAAGGAACAGTTTTATTTTTTGCCACAAAATTCTTAATTCTTTGTAAAATAATTAAAAATAAAATTACACAATTGATTTATTATGTGAGATATATATTCTACCTTTCTGCCATTAAATTACATTTAGGCAACAGCACAAAATCAAGTAATAACCAAAATCATTAAAAGATGACCAGAATCCTGCATCAGAGTTGTGTCTCTGTAAGTGGGGTTTATGTATTTAGCATGTAAATTTGGTCAGTTCAGTAATGTTTGTATGTTATGTTGTACTTAGCTGTTACGTTGCTACATAGTGGATCTGGCAAGTACCTGATATACATTGTGTACCAATGTACATCATTCAGGGATTTGGATTGTACACCTATGCTTATTGCATAATGATGTGCATCATGTGGCAATGTGATCATGTTCTGACTTGTGATCATGTTCTGACTTGAAGGTTGGGTTGCTGACCTGAAGGTTGCTGGTTTGAGTCCCGGGGAGAGCATAGATGAGCTCCCTCTGTCAGTTCCATGCGGAGACATGAAAGAAGCCTCCCACAAGGATGTTAAAACATCAAACATCCAGGTGTCCCCTGGGCAATATCCTTGCAGACAGCCAATTCTCTCACACCAGAAGCAAGTTGCAGTTTCTCAAGTCATTCCTGACATGGAAAAAAATAATCATGTACCAATACATATTGCATACTGACATAGTTACTGGTGAGCACTGGCATTCTGCTGACACATCTTTTAAATTCACTAACAGTGGTTTTTACTGCTTCTGCTACTTAGCCAAAGTTTTGTCATGTAAAAGATGATATAGGAATCCACTGTTAATTTTGAACCAATGGATTAACAAGGGACATTTCCTTTTCACTGGGAACGGTTCAGAGTGAAACAAGACAGGGAGCCCACAGTCCAGAAGTCTAGACCAAAACAGTAGACGCTGAAACTCTTGGGTGAATGGCCTGGTTTCACCTTGGTGATCAAACGAGGCCAACATCAGAATTAGCAGGTGATAGCTTTCCACATTTGAGGCATAATAATAGAGAAGCACTCGTAGGCTTAATTAGCCTAAAGGCAGCAGATACAATCTGGTTTTGGAAGCTAAGCAAGGTCAACTCTGGTTAGTTCTTCAATGGGAAACTGCAAATGAACGCCAGGTGCTGTAGGCTATATTGCAGAGGAAAGAACTAGTAAAGCCATCTTTGAGTGTTCCTTGCCTTTAAAAATCATATGGGATTAATAGGGTCACTATAAATCAAAAGGTGACTTGAATACACACACATATACAAAATAGAGAATCTCCTGTATGTCTAGACCATGCCTTGCTCCAGCTGGTGGGGCACAGAGGAAGGTCCCCTGAGCAGATCTTAATATCTTGGTGGTGCACACACAGAAAGTGGGGTACTCTAATATCAAACTCCCATGTGGTTTCTTTTACTAGTGGGAAAAGACTATGAATGGGAGTACAAATTCAGTTAGTATCCAAGCATGAGTTTTGTTTACCTTGCATGACTGTCAAAGATCCATGCATCATTATCCAAGTTTCACAGCTAGAATCATAGAATCATAGAATAGTAGAGTTGGAAGAGACCTCATGGGCCATCCAGTCCAACCCCCTGCCAAGAAGCAGGAAATCGCATTCAAAGCACCCCCGACAGATGGCCATCCAGCCTCTGCTTAAAAGCCTCCAAGGAAGGAGCCTCCACCACAGCCCGGGGGAGAGAGTTCCACTGTCGAACAGCCCTCACAGTGAGGAAGTTCTTCCTGATGTTCAGGTGGAATCTCCTTTCCTGTAGTTTGAAGCCATTGTTCCGTGTCCTAGTCTGCAGGGCAGCAGAAAACAAGCTTGCTCCCTCCTCCCTATGACTTCACGTATTTGTACATGGCTATCATGTCTCCTCTCAGCCTTCTCTTCTGCAGGCTAAACATGCCAAGCTCTTTAAGCCGCTCCTCATAGGGCTTGTTCTCCAGACCCTTAATCATTTTAGTCGCCCTCCTCTGGACACTTTCCAGCTTGTCAACATCTCCCTTCAACTGTGGTGCCCAGAATTGGACGCAGTATGTAGGTATGTATCACTACAAATAATAATAGGTATGTATCACTACAAATAATAAGAACGGAATTAAAGTGAAAAGCTTCCTATATTATTAGTACAGTTATTATTCTCCTAGTTTCCTATCATTGGCAATTTTATGGACCTTTCTCCCCCAGTTCCCAGAATCTCCCTACAGACCAGCAGATAGTCCAGAAAATGCTACTTTAAATAGAACCTGGAAATGATGAATGAATCGTTCAAAACAATCTTTCCAACATCAGAGCCTGGTGGTGCACAGGGGAAAGGTTTTTGGAATATAATGCCCAGAATTCTCCAGTCATCCTAGCAAATGGGCATGTTGGCTGGGGGATTTCAATAGGCATTTGAAGTCCATCATTTCTTACTTCCTGATACGAGGCAAGAGCTGGTGGTCTCTTTAATCCTCTGCATGTTGTGATGACCACTGTGCCTCAGCATTGATTTCATATGTTTCTCTTCCACAGCTGGCTGAGCAAATCAGCTCACAATTTGGCTGTCAAGCATGGAGGTTATACTAATGTAGACACCCTTGGAGGTCCAGGTTCCAGAGGGATTTAAGCCTCTTTTACTTTATAACACCAGTTTATACACCTCTCCTTGCTGACCACATATATTTGGACAATAGAAAAATGGAAGACACAAAGGTTGATTAGCTCTTGAATTTTCCCTTCATCATTATTCTTTGCAATCTGGTCCTGTGTACCATTTCAGAGACTAGCATGACAATTAGGAGATATCAATTAATTTTCATCTTGGTTTCTGCTTCCCCCCTCAGTTTACTTTGCTATACCTTCTCTACAAAGCTTGTAAAACAATAGTTGACCCTTCGTCTACAGTAAACGTTGATTAATTAGTGCATAATTAACACTCAAAAATCCCCACTTGTCAGTTTGAAGCAAATATGTCTTAGCACTTTTGCCTGACTGTTGAAATATAGTAGTGGATTGACAACCCAGTTTCCTCTAGAGCTAATCTGAAAGATGTTCGGAATATTAGTTGCTGCTTCTCAGTTGTTACAGGCTTCTTCACAATACTGGTCTCAGCTTTCAGGAGGGTTTTGTTATTCTTTGATACTGTCAAGAGAAGTCATGTCCCTTGTTGTGTTGGCCAGGTTGCTTGCTTCAAACTCTGGACTTAACCTGTATGACCACATATAGATATGGCTTTCAGGTCTTGGGAGATCAGCTGAAGATTGCTATGCTTTTCCAGGTCTTAGAGTGAAAGAAGAATGTCAAGATGAGAACCATTGGAAGGTATACAAGATAGCTTTACAGCAGCATTTCTCAACCTGGGGGTTGGGACCCCTGGGGGGTCGTGGGGGGGATTCAGAGGGGTTGCCAAAAGCCATCAGAAAACACTTATTTTTGATGGTTCTAGGAACCCAAATCCCTCTAGTATTTTCTGTTAGTCATGAAGTTTCTGTGTGGGAAGTTTGGCCCAATTCTATCATTGTTGAGGTTCAAGGGGCTCTTTGATTGTAAGTGAACTATAAATCTCAGCAATATAACTCCCAAATGTCAAGGTCTATTTTCCTCAAACTCCACTAGTGTTCAAATTTGGGCATATTGAGTATTTGTGCCAAATTTGGTCCAGATCCATCATTGTTTGGAGTCCACAGTGCTCTCTGGATGTAGGTGAATGACAACTCCAAAACTGAAGGTCAGTGTCCACCAAACACTCCCAGTATTTTCTGTTGGTCCTGGAAGTTCTGTATGCCAGGTTTGATTCAATTCCATCATTGCTGGAGTTCCGAATGCTCTTTGATTGTAGGTCAACTATAAATCCCAGCAATTACAACTCCCAAATGACAAAAATCAATCCCCTCCCAACCTCAGCAGTATTCAAATTTGGGCCTATTGGGTATTTGTGCCAAATTTGGTCCAGTGAATGAAAATACATCCTGCCTATCAGATATTTACATTATGATTCATAACAGTATCAAAATTACAGTTATTAAGTCGCAACGAAAATAATTTTATGGTTGGGGGTCATCACAACCAGAGCCGGCCCTAGGTATTTTTCAAGTGTAGGCGAACAGAATTTTGGCGCCCCCCCCCCCAAACCAATCACTGAAAAATAAAAGCGTTGGATAAGCGAAAATGTTGGATAATAAGGAAGTATAAAGGAAAAGCCTATAAAACATCAAATTACATTATGATTTTAAAAATTAAGCACCAAAACATCATGTTTTACAACAAATCAATAGAAAAAGCAGTTCAATAC
The DNA here is from genome assembly GCF_035594765.1 of Anolis carolinensis. Lineage (NCBI taxonomy): Eukaryota > Metazoa > Chordata > Lepidosauria > Squamata > Anolidae > Anolis > Anolis carolinensis. The sequence continues at coordinate 152,700,784 of NC_085844.1, read as the reverse complement.
ATGGTAATGTTATGTAGGGATTACTATATTTGCAAATTTAGCACTAAATTTAAATTTTTAGTGTGGACTTAGATAACCCAGATAGCCCTCAGTATTAAAAAAAACCCTCTAAAATCAGGACAATAAATAAAGAACAACACTCTGAAAACAGAAGAAATCCAAACAGTAAACAATCAGGGACAGCTAACTCCTCCCAAAAAAAGATTCTCCCAGGCAAGAAGAAGCCAGGCCTTGAAGCCACAGGGCCATTAAATGCTAATCAAGGTGATTAATTACAACATTCACACCTGCTTCAAAGAAAAGTTCTTTCTCCCACCCTGGACCTTCTACAGATATATAAACCCCACATACCTAGCTTCCAAGTTCCTACAGACCTCACAATCTCTGAAGGCCCCAAAGGTGGGCTTGCGTGGTGCGAAGGTGGGTCTGCGCTGCCGGAAGGCCCAGCGCGGCCGCTGGAAGGCCTGAAAGAGAAGGAGGTGGAGAGTGGTGCCCTCCTCCCAGGACGATGGTGCCCCCGGGACGATGGCGCCACAGGCAAATGCCTATTTCGCCTTATGGTTGGACCGCCTCTGATCACAACATGAAGAACTGTATTAAGAGGTCGCAGCATTAGGAAGGTTGAGAACCACTGTATTAAAGTCTGGTCACCCATCTTGATTCCTTCCTGCAGAAACATCAGGACTCTCTGGTTTTCATCAACACCTTTGAAAGTATGGCATTTGGGCAACATCAATATGCAAAAAGTTAGGTGTGAAGACAGGAAAGTAGGGAAAGGGATGTTGCTTAATTTCACTGGAATCTATTGTGCCATTTGGAGCAAAGCAATTAGTTTTGCCCTTTTTCCCCTAAGTGAGGTGCCTCCCCAAAGCGCCGGGCTCCTTTCTTGCAAGAAGGAAGGGGGCTGTCGCTTTGGGGAGGAGAGAAGCAGCGTTTCCCTCCCTCTTTTTGCAGTTGAAGTCTGGGCACCTGAATGCGCCTCAACTGCACTCCCTAGAGGATGGCACCTTCAGTTCGCTTACCTCTTGATCCACCCCTGACAATGATTTCCACGCCCTATCTCCAGTATCATTATGGTGCTGCTTTGATTAAACATGTTTCTCTGCAGTCATTCTTCTGCAACATTTCAGCTGACTCCACCTTTCTATCCGCATCTGCCCAATGTAGCACATTCATGCTGTTGTTTTTCTTTTTTTCTTACGTTGCAATTGAGCAATTGTGTAGTTTCAATGCTTCTTGCAGGTAGAGACCACGACCCACCACAACAGTGCAATTGCACGATTAAGGCTAAATAAAATTTAAAAAGAGAAGAAAAACTAGGGGGATGACGTAAAAGCAATGTTCTTGTACACCATAATGTCCTATTTGTTTAGACACTAAGAGAAGATGAGAACCATATCCACTAATGCCACATGACTGCCTGGATAGCAGAATTACAGTGGAAAGAAACAATCTCACCAGAAACAATAGTTGAATGGCAGCAATAGTGAAACGATTAATTTTTTTTTATGATTAAAAAGATGCAATCCAAATGAAGGTGAAAATGCAATGAAATAATGGGAGAGACACAACATCATGTGATAAGTCCTAGTAAAGATGCTATCATCCTTGCAATTGAGATTTATCACCTTCATGTGATAAAGTCCTAAATTAGCATCCGTTACACAATATGGGTGTTAAAAATATAATTTAAAGGAGCTACATTAAAATTTGTGCAGCAGGATACTTTCAGACCCGTGAACACTAACCATTATAAATGGAAGGGAACACATTCTGACACTAAAATGTTCATATGACAATCCCTCTCCCTTTCTTATCCCTAAAGCAACTTCAATAATTGTTTATGAATGGGATCTACCACTCTGTCATGAGGACTCTGAACACTTTTGGGGTCACTTTTGCAGTTCAAGACTTTTTATTTTGCCATAGCTGTCCTTTCTCTTTCCTTTTTTTTGTATCACTCTGTAAGTGAACACTTTTAAGTCATGCACCACAGGGGATATGCAATTCCAGAAAAGGGCAGAAGGAAAAGTGGAATTTCAACCTTTAGATGTAAGTCTGTATCTCTTTTATTACTACTACTACTACTACTTCACAAAATCAAAATCCATCTGTTGAGAGATGGATATATAGGGAGAAACCTTTGAAATATTATTTTGACAAAAATTGATGTGCCTGCTGCTGCAGCTCCAGGATATTGGGGAAAAATGTGCTGTGACCACAGTTTAAAGGAGTGGTACCTAAATTGATGGCATGCTTTCAACAACAGTGTGTGCCAGAAGGTCTGTGGATGCTTTTGCACTTAATCCAGCACAATGCTTGGCTATAAAAAACAAAGTGCTACATTATGATAAAATAAATGTGACCTTGAGAGCAATGCAAGAAGGTAATGAGAAACATGGAAAGAGAACGGATAAAATTCCTGAGAAGTGGCAGAGAATTTCCTCAGGATGTCTAAACAAATACACATACAAAATAATACCTTTTAAGATATGGAAAATATGTTGATACAATGGTCCTGGATATTCTGTTTTCAACTGAATTAAAATAATTTGTGCTCTTCTTTCCAGCAAAGATCAAGTAGTAAAATTGTTTTATATTAATAGCTTACTTTTCTGGGGCTAGGGACACTGCTTGGCATTCATCATTGCAGTCAGGATTCATAATCTAGAGCTACCAATCCATAACTGCTCTATATTCAATGAGACTATATAGCCTCACTGTAAAACTCTGCTAATGCCACCCCAGCACATCTTAAAGGCCAGAAGCCATATCAGGAAAAAGGTTCATTTAGCTGCTGATTGGGGTGTAAAAGGATGACATTTCTGCCTTCCTTTCACCAGTTAGCAAGGCTGTGACAAGAACTGGAGACAGGAGTTCCTGTTTCTGTTGTCACAGCTTCTTTTTCTGGGAGGAAGAGAGGTTTATCGAAACATCTTCCTTGTGCTCCAATTGGAAGCTGAACTGAGCTTCTATACCCTATCCAGCTGCTGGCTCTTAGATGGGGACTGGACAGGAGACATTAGTGTGTATTCAATGTAGAATATTGGCAAATTTTTCTCCAGAAAGTGTATGACAATGTCTGGTCTTGTGTATGATAAACATATAAACTGGAATTCTGTTGGTTAAACATAACTATTCCCATGCAATCAACAGATAAATGGTGAGTGGACACATATACAAATCCAATTGATTCAATACATCTAGTCTCGTTGGGACTAACAATAGGATTTAAATCATACTCTTATAGACTCTGCTCAGACAAGTAGTTTTGTAGTTCCCCTAAAACCTACCAAATAATCAGGTTAAAAGGAAGTGGCAAAGGGGTATACATTATAGCAAACAATTCAACAATATGGTTCCATTCTCTGCTTACCTAACATGTAACACAGTGTCATTCTGCTACTGCAAAGCTTTTGGCCCTTGTGGAAACACTGTTTTCATCCCTATGCAAGTGGAACCAATATTTGCAACAGCAAGTCTTTTTCAGAAACAAACCTTTTCACAAGATGTTGGAAAACCATTTCGTAAGTTGTTGTGCAAGTCTGTATACAAATTATTGTATTGAACTCATTTTGACTTCATTGGGCTAAGTGATGCTTATTCCACTAACCCAGTGGTTCCAAACTGTGGGTTCCCAGATGTTTTTGGCCTACAACTCCCAGAAATCCCAGCCAGTTTATCGCTGTTAGGCTTTCTGGAAGTTGAAGGCCAAAACATCTGGGGACCCACAGGTTGAGAACCACTGCACTAGCCAATGCACAAGTACTAACAGAGCAGTGTCAACTGTCAACTGTTTCTGCAGCTATAACAGTGAACACAGCTCAAGGTCTCCTACTAGAGTATTGAACTGTTTCTGGAGACATAATCACAAAGACCATAGTAATCAGCACGCATTGTGGCAATTCCGACGGTGCTCATTGGGGTGTGTGGGGAACCCATCGCCCCACGCCCCGCATCGCCCAACTCACCTGACTGCCCGGCTTCCCCCCATTGTTTCTGGTGCAACACGGGAAGTCTCCCACATTGCTCCACTTCACCTTCCCTTTAAGCACAGAGCCCTGCCACAAGTAGCTGTGTATCATAGAATGGGAGCTGGTGGGCTCTGTGCTTAAAGGGAAGGCGAAGTGAAGCATGCCGCCAAATTCACCCATGTCTGATGAGTTCGTGTGTGTGTGTGTGTGTGTGTGTATGTGTGTATGTATAAATGGGGAAGTGTACATCTAGTATTTAATACAAGGTACACTCTTTTGGATAGACATTAGAGGTTTTGCTGGATCCATATTTAGAGCATATCTACACTGACCATTTTTTGGAGGCTGATCCATCATGCTGCTTGCCAAATTTTCTACAGAGTTGGAAGAGAATCTCCACTACCTAGCAGCACTGAGCATGACTGGTGCCACTGGGCAGCCACCCTAACTATCCCCCTTCTCCCCTCCCTGTGTTGCAGTGGTCTTTGGCTATGACCAGGAACCTACCTGTACCCTGTCGTTTGTCTTGGTATCAGTCAGAACAATAGGGCAATGAGGAAAGTGACAACCTTCTTGTTCCTTCCCTTCCCAGCACTCTCCATAATGCCAACTGATGTCAGGTCAAGTACATGTTGTAGCTAGAGGGCAACATGAAATTGGGTTGGGCAGGGGGTAAAGGGGATTGCCATCCCATTTCCCCAGGCCACCCAAGCCCAGGAAACATGGGATGGAAGTAGGAACAGTTGCAGCTGGTTCCATTTGGGAACTAGCCCAACCAACTATTCCCACTGACCATAGTTGGTGGGAGAGCCCAAATTCTGAGTCAGAATTCAGTGTTTCCCTTGATTTTCAGGAACACGAGGCAAGGTCATGTTGAGGTGGCCTTGTTCTGCATTGATATGGATCAGCACTCTGCAGTATCTGGCCATCGTGGGGCTGATCCTAATCCACAGCAACCTGAGTGGTCAATGTAAATGGGGACTTGTTCATCAATGTGGCTTAGACTACATTAAACTCATATTGAAAAATAGAGTTTAGACTAAATTTATTGATTTTAATTAGTCTTCTCAAAAGATGATTAAGTCTAGATCCAAGCATTTTTATCCAAGGTATATGTAGACAGAATCTATGGAGAAATTGCAAAGATTTCAACTTATTCATCACTGATGTCTTAAGCTGATTTCCTGTGAGAAATGGTCTTTTAGGAATATATTCAAAGAGATAGCTGAGTTAAATCTGTTTCGGCACAAAAAGGCATAAAAGAATCCAATTGCACCTTTAAGACTGACTGTTTAATTCTACCATGGGTGCTTGTGATATTAGGTAGATATTTTCTGGATATTACATTCCATCTGAATTTAAAGAAATTGTGCACTTTTCTCCAGCAAGGGTGATCAATGAGTAGAAAATAGTTTATATTCATACAGGAAAGCACTTATTGACAAAGTAGTCCACTGATATCACCAAAGTTTATGCTAGAATAAACCACTTAGCCTCAAAAGTGGATTGGATGCCTTTATGCTTTCTTGGGAATATGGAATCCAAACAGGAGTGCATCACACTCTTCCTATTAGTTTATTAGGCTTGATGGATTGCTTGTCATCGAGGCTTGTGTTGAGTTTCAAAAAACTGTGTCTGTGTGCATGTATGCACATGCATGCATGCTTGCACAAACAGAAAGACATTTCATCAAACTGAAATTTCCCCACCCTTAATGGCTTGATCGTAATGTCACAAAGCCTGCAAGAACAGCTCTTGCAACACCTCCAGAAGGTGGGCTTTGATTGATAGGAGTATAGAAGACCCCCAAGAACAGATTTGTTTTCATTAGATTCTAGCTCACAAATGAATCATAAAGAAGACATTCTCAGTGATGACCACCAGCCTTTAGACAGATCCTTTGGGACTACAAATTTCGAAGTCTTTCATTGGCTAAGGATTTTGGAAATGATAATGAATCAAAATCAATGTTTCTAAGTTCTTGTGGACTCAAAGTTGCTTATCTGTTTATTAGATATTTATACTTATTTTTCAGAAGATTAAAACTTCTATTTTCATTGTGATCCTGCATTGCAGATCAGCCTGATAGTGAATTACTAGGCCTTTTCATCCAATATGCTTAGGGCCAAGGAGAGATTCAAACTTCAGTCTCCCTATGTCCAAAGTGTAACTACTGCACTGTGATGGACGTCTTCATAGGAGGAATGGGGAAAGGTCATACCTTTGACTTGAATAAAGGCATAAGTATAAAGTATCATATAAGTATTTTTCTGTTTGTATCTATGTAAGCACTGTGTACAGGTAAAGTATCCCTTGTCCTAAATGCTTGAGAACAGAAGTGTTTTCGACTTCTGAGTTGTCTTTTTTTTTTTTTGAGTTTAGAATATCTTTATTTGCAGATATCATGGAAATGGGACCTAGGTGTAAACATGCATTTTATTTCTATTTCCTATACACCATCTACACATAGCCTTAAGGCAATTTTATATAATTTAAATAATGTGCATGAAACAAAGATTGTGTACATTCAATCATCAGAGAGCAAAGGTGTCACATTTTAGCTATCCATGTGGACAATTTTGGGGTCTTTTGGATTTTGGAATTCCAGATAAGTGATGCTCAACCTGTACTACTTTATATTATTTTGTATGGGATACATAAACTCTCTTGCTATGCTGCACATGCATGTAAGAAGAGAGCACTTCATAGATATGATAAGGCACTGAAAAGTCTCCAGTTCTATAAATTGTCACGTGCAAATCAGTTATGATTGACCTAAATTGTATGCCTTCAGGCATTAAAAGTACATCTTAGATAGAACTCTTTACTATTCAGTCAAATTATCTTCAATTCAACTTCAAATTTAGGGCTTTACAGAGCAAGACCAGTCCTTTAATTTGGGCCTGGAGACAGATAGCCACTTTAAGTGGTTCAGAATTAGTGCAATGTGCTCTGACCAGTGTAAAAAGTCAGCAGACTTCAGGCATACTATGGGTCTACTTTGCTTTATGCTACAATACTCAAACCAGGAACAAAACCATGGCCTAAACCAGTGGTTCTCAACCTGTGGGTCCCCAGGTGTTTTGACCTTCAACTCCCACAAATCCCAGCCAGTTTACTAGCTGCTAGGATTTCTGGGAGTTGAAGGCCAAAACATCTGGGGATTCACTGGCCTACACAGAAGGTCATGCACTTAGATTTCAGGAAGAGAATTTTTCCGAGCACATGAAGAGCCCAGCAATGTGTGACCAGTGACAACTAAGCACAAAAGTCCCTTGACACGTAATCTACTTCTGATTTCTTCCCAATTCCCTTTTTTGACACCTAATTTTACAGGGTGTATGCATTCTACAATGCAGAATTGCATGTCAGATATTTAGGAGTTGGCGGGCTTTGTTGTTTGACTTCGCATAACCCAAAGTTCTACCAGTAGATCCCAATCTCCATTTTTCCTGTCTCTGAAGAGTAGTCTCATTGTTAGACAACCTTTCTATTTAACAAGCTGAAAAAAATAGTTTCACAAAACTCTAAAAACTAATAGCAACAAATGACAATGATGATGAAGGAAAGAAACAAAGAAAAAGGCGGACTCGCTCTGATGGACTTACAAAAGTGTGAAAAGATTTACTTTGGCTGCCCAATATCTGTCATTCACTGAATCAATTCATTTATTTCTCACAGCCCAAACACTGCCACTAAAAAGGCTTACTCATATGCTCTACCCTGTTCCTATTGATTCATTTTGAGTTAAAATATCAATAATTTTGTATAGATCTAGCCCTGAAAGTTACTTAATTATTGATTGAGAAACAGTTGCTCAGACTGAGTAGGCAGGTTTCTGGTGTGTTCAACATTAAGAAGAAGCAGAGTTTTTTGCATGGATAGGAATTGAATGGCGGATTACTCTTGTTCATCCTAGATAACCAGTCAATGGTGAAAACAAGCAATAGCTTTTTGCGAGGTATTTTTTCTTTGATCCAGACATCATTTGTTTATTTTCTTTGTTGGCTTCAGAAGGTTAATCACAAAAAGGGTTTGCCTTTAGAGTAATATTACCATAGATAATACTCTTAGTAATAGTTATCAAAAGTATCTTCAAAGCATAAAATGAATGAATCCACTGATGATCAAAACTTTTATTAAAATAAGACTAAATTGATACATTCAGTGGTATTTGCTGCATTCAAATTTTCCACTTGATTGGTAAACACAACTGGAAGCAAACGATGAACTTGACAATTTAGTAAAATAACAATAACGACAATGACAATGACAACAACAATAACTACTTTCAGACTAGGTGATACGTTAATTTAATAGTTTGGCTCCAGACTGTCATATTTTTTGTTTGTTTATTAAATATATGGTCAGACTTACTCCAAGCACAGCCTCCAAATGCAACTAAAACCATAGATAATAGAGACATTAAAAACAATCAAACAATTATATTAAGAGCATTAATTTAAAACCATTTTAAAAGACAATTCTAAAAAAATACCACAACACAATTCATCTTTTGGTGCAATTGTAAAGTTTAGAGATAGGTGAGAAACTTGTTTAAAGTAATTTTGATATTCAAACTGGAATGCATTTGGGATTAAATATATGTGTTTGTAGGAGAAACCCAAACGGAGATATTCATCCATCTAGACTGAAGATTTTGAGTGCTTTAAAGACACACTTTGAAATCCCTGTGTACTCAGATTACAGATTTTTGACTCTTCCTCTTTAATACCTGCATGGTAGTCAGAAAAAAAAGCATTGGATTTGGTCAATTAATTTTTGAGATGTTTTGGATGCAGTCTGTTTCTTCTTGTTGACAGAATTTGCACATTTCATGTTTGGAATGGAAAGAGCCTGACAATTTTTTTTAAAAAAACTGAATATAAAAGACAGTGAATGTGCTAAACCCTTTTATCCTTATCAGAGATTAGGCTCCTGGGAGAAGGGGAAAATAAAATGGACAAAGCTGACGACAAATGAGGTTCCAGTCCGTGAGAAAGGACTACTGGAGGTATCTTGCTGCGAGTTTCCTAAAAACCTGGATCTGAAGTGCACTGTTCCTGCAAGTGGTCCCTTGCATGAAATTCCTCAGACACATGAAATGTTAAGAAAAGGTTGTCCTACAATATAGGCAGGCTCTGATGTAATTCTACAAGGAGTCTATTCAAAGAAAAGGACATCCCATATTAATGAACAGGAAAAATAAACAGAAACAGTTCACTACTAGCGTTTGTATAAACTCTGTGGACAAGAGATATGTACACAAACGAAGCTAAACGCTGAGCACAGAAACAAAATGCTTATTATCACTATAATGCACTTCTGCTTCTATGGTCTGAAGATTAACCAGTTATATATAGCACAATTTGCATTCAAAATGTACAATACTTCTCCCAGCACTGCTCTGTTCATAATATAATGATTATCTGTGAAACATTAAATTGGACACTTGACTTCATTGATCTTTTTTTATGGACTAATAGAAAAGGGAGTAATTATCTGCCCAGACTAATTCATTGATTAGGCTCTCCATATGACAGTTAGAATTGGCAAATATTGGCTCATTCTCATGCACTTGTATTAGTTTGCACCAATTACTTTGACTGTTTCAGTTAAGCAATTAGAAGGATTGAGTTGCGCTAGGATGCATCGCCCATTGACTGTATCCAAAACAACGAAGCTTCAGGCAGCTTTAGGACTAAAGCATTCATGATAAAATCATAGACATACTTACCAAGGAGTAAAATTCAAGTGAAATGGAAGATACTGGAGAAAATGGATGGTAGCTTTGTGATAGATAGACAAATAAATACTTGGCAGGAAGATCTGCTGCTGTGGGGATGGTGAACCCATGTAAAGTTCCATGGCCATTCCTGACTCACTTGTTCAGGGTGAACAGAAGTCATCCATATCAGGACCTTATTTCTAAGAGAGTTTTAGTACAGGAAAAGCTCATGCTCAACTTGGACCACTGGCTGTAAAATAAGGTTGCCATAATTAAGACTTGAGAGAGCTTCTGTACCTTTAATGGTTGTGTGTAAGAAGGAATTTCCGTAGTTGTTGCTTACTGCCTGCTGAAATTCTGTCTTTCAAATATTAAAGGTATAGAGCTTGCTACAGTTTTCAAGCTATAGACAATTCACTGTTCTCATAAGATGGATCCATTGGCTGCCCTGAATGACTAGATAGATAATAAATAGATTAAAGCCAAGGCAGGTCATATAGAACATCTAGCTCAGTCCAACCTGCACTTCACGTCCAACCTATCTTCGAGACCACATCTCCCTCTATGAACCAGTGTGGGCCCCGAGATCTGCCAGGGAGGCCCTCCTCTCGCTCCCAAGTATGGTTGGTGGGGACAAGAGAGAAGGCCTTCTTGGTGGTGGCTTCCTGGCTCTGGAATGCCTCTCTAGAGAGATTAGGTTAGCTCCCACCCTCCAAGCTTTTTGGTTTAGTCTAAAAACTTGGCTTTTTAGACAGGTCTTTGACCTTGAGTAATTTTAATGGTTAGATGGCACTTGAATTGCTAATTTTAAGATTGTGAGTTTTATCCACAGGCATCGTTGCATTTTAGGAATTTAAAATGTTTATTATGTGTCATTTTATGCATGTTTGCAGTCGTAAATTTATGTTGTGATAGCTTTCATGTTTTTGTATTGTTTATTTATGTTTAGTACTGGTTGTGCTTCTGTGAGCCACTCCGGGTCCCTTCAGGGAGATGGGGGTGGGGTGTAAATAAAGGTATTATTATTATTATTATTATTATTATTATTATTATTATTATTATTATTATTTATTCACTCACTGCAGGAGATCAGAGCTAGAAGGCAGATCTACGATAACATGGATGGACAGCATATCCTGCTCTAAACATTCTCCTCACAGGAGTTCACCAGTCTACTGGTAGAGTCCACTCTCCCAGGTCATTGCTTCTATGTTTGCCTTCCTTAAGAGATGCTAAATTGAAACTGGGGGTCTGGGGGACTGTTGTGAAAAGTGAATTTCAAAAAAGGAACCAGAAAATACAAAAAGCAGAGAAACAATAAATGAGCCAATCAATCTGACTCACAATTTGATCATTGGGAATATAGCTACTGTTGCAAATAAATTCATACCGAACTGTGCTGAACATAAAACATATTTATTTTGGATTGTGTGCTATATCATATAAATGAATAAAAGTTGCTTTGAAATATATTCCAGCCTGCAGCCACCCACTTCATATTCACTGTAAAACAATCCATTTTACTTGTCCAAACCAAAAGTCTCATGAATTACACAGACCGAATTGCAAACCATAAAATTTGTTTTTATTAGGAATGCTATACAGGTATCTGAAAACAATGGTGGTAGAAGAGGTTGGAAAAGTTGCTTTTTAGGATTGACTCGCATTGCTAAGGTGGCTGGGGAAGTTTGGGAGTTATAGACTGCCAGCAAATGTTTTTCAGGATTGGTAAACACTAAACAGATGCAACAAAAGGGGTTGGATTTTGACCATATCAGAAGTGGTTTTGGTTTAAAATTATAGAATATGAGGTGAAAGGGGTAGATTTGAAGTAACATTATAGATTAGGGATTTGTTTGGTTTCCAAATGCCAAAAAAACTATTCCTGAAATGGGGGCCAAAGAGGGATTCTCACTTGGTTCACTCATAATGAATGCTCTGTTTGCAACAGATAATAAAATAAGCCTCTAACTAGTCAGCCCATCGTTCCTGCAAGATGAATAGGACTTTGGTGAACGACTTGTTGTTTATTCGTTCAGTCGTTTCCACTCTTCGTGACCTCATGGACCAGTCCATGCCAGAGTTTCCTGTTGGCCATCGCCACCCCCCATCTCCTTCAAGGTCAAGCCAGTCACTTCAAGGATACCATCCATCCATCTTGCCCTTGGTCGGCCTCTCTTCCCCTTTCCTTCCATTTTCCCCAGCATTATGATCTTTTCCAAGCTTTCCTGTCTTCTCATGATGCGGCCAAAATACTTCATCTTTGCTTCTAATATCCTTCCCTCCAGTGAACAGCTGGGCATTCTGTCCATAGTTCTTCTGGGACTCTTATTTATCAAGTCTAGTCCCTGAAATCTATTCTTCACCTCCACTGCATATTCTCTAGGAATATTTGTGAGGTCATATGTAATTGATCTGTGTATTTTCCCCATTCTTTTTAGTTTGATTCTAAATTGTGCAATAAGATGTTTGTGATCTGAACTACAGTCAGCTCCAGGTCTTGTTTTTGCTGACTGGATGGATGTCCGCCACCTTTGGCTGCAAAGGATGTAGTCAATCTGATTTCGGTGTTGACTATCTGGTGAAATCCATGTCTTTTAGGTTGTTGGAAGAGAGTGTTTGTTATGCACAGTGAGTTTTCCTGGCAAAATTCTATCAGCCTACGTCCTGCTTCATTTTGTTGTCCCAAACCACGCTTGCCTGTGATCCCGATTGTCATTTGACTGCCCACCTTAGTATTCCAATCTCTTGTAATGAAACTAATGTCACTTTCTGGTGTATTATCCAGTAGGTGCTGCAGATCCTCATAGAACTGATCTAATTCTGCTTCTTCAGCAGCTGTGGTTGGGGCGTATATTTGGATCACTGTGATGTTAAACGGCTTACCTTGAACTCAAATTGAGATCATTATATCATTTTTTCGGTTACATCCAAGCACTGCTTTAGCAACTTTATTATTAATTATGAAGGGTACTCAATTTCTTTGGTTTTCCTCTTGTCCACAGTAGTAGAATTGGTGGTCATCTGTTGTAAAGTGGCCCATTCTAGTCAATTTCAGTTCACTGACTCCCAGAATGTCTATCTTTAATCTTGACATCTCACCAATAACCACGTCCAATTTGCCCTGGCTCATAGATCTTACATTCCAGATTCCTATAGTGTGTTGGTCTTTAGAACATCAGAGTCATCATTCACCTCTAGCACCGTCGGCCGTTAGCCTTCCTTTCAGCTTTGAGCTAACTGTGTCATCACATCTGGGGCCTCTGTTCCTCCCCAGTAGCATTTTGACCATCTTCCAACCTGGGAGTCCTATCTTCTGATGGTATACTGACATATCCCTGGTTGTACTGATCCATTTAGTTTTCATGGCAGGAATACTGGGGTGGGTTGCCATTACCTTCCCCAGGGATCGTATTTAGTCTGACCTCTCTGCCATGACCTTCCCGTCTTCGGTGCCCATTCACAGTTTAACTCATGGCATCATCGAGGCGTGCAAGCCCCAGCACCGCATCAAGGTGAATGACTACATTCTTTTTAATGTTGGACATAACCATTTAAGCTTTTCTGTCCATTTTGGGGCTGAAATAACATTCCTTAAAAGCTCAGTTATCTACAGAACAATAATGTGTTACTTCATGTTTCATATTCCTGTATCAATTTTTCTATTAAAAATAGATTAAATTTTAAGTAACTAGTGATCTGTTCAGTTAAGAGCTAGCTAGATGAAAAATTAATGTCTACAGTCTTTCTGGTTTGCAAGGACTGATGGAACTAGTCAGAACAAAAATTCAAATGCACCCAATTTTCACATTTAGATTAATCCTGTCTAAAGCAGCGTATCTTTAAAAACCAAGCATAAAATACCAGTTGACTCAGTTAGGCTGTCAACAAACAGTCATGAAAGGGCAGATAGGCATATTACTTACAACAGAGGATAATTAGTTTAACATATTTATATTTTTCTGTTCTATATAATAATAGTGAATATATTCTCTGAATGGCCATCCATATATAAGTGAGATATTTCATCACTATTGCGAGATCTCCAAAATTTTCAGATAGGTTGGTAGAAGGTGACCTGCGCAAAGTAGTGACCTGATCATTATCAGCAGGAACTGGTTCTTTACTTATGTGAATTTTAAATTTTAAGTTTGCTGGCACAATCAATCTTTTTGTCACTGTTTATTTAAGACGGTGCCTGTGAGTTGATACTTACATATTAGTATATCAGTTTTACTGCACTCCCACTTCACAGGGGGAAAGTGGGAGTTGAGAGTATAGTATCCATTGCTGTGGGGCCAAAGATAATATAAAGGATTGGAGATTGTTGACTTTCTCTTTACACTGAGGTGAGTTTTCCAAGGGGAAATGGTGACCAGTTATGCACTCTCACACCATAATGTGTGTGATGTGTGTGGCTTTAATGAGGTCACCAGGGGAGGGGGTGTCAATGTGGAACAAGAAAATATAGTATATGTGTCATTAGTTTTTTCATATCTATAATGCATCAAGCTGACTAACATAATACAGCTTTCCCCCAATTCAATGGCAAAAGGATTCTCAATCTTTTTTATTATTATTCTTGTGCTTTTCATATATAATACATATAAAGGATGTCAGATGATATGACTCACTAATAAAGGTAAAGGTTTTCCCCTGACATTAAGTCTAATTGTATCTGACCCTGGGGGTTGGTGCTCATCTCCATTTCTAAGCCGAAGAGTTGGTGTTGTCCGTGGATGTCTCCAAGATCATGTGGCCAGCATGACTGCATGGAGTGCTGTTACCTTCCTGCTGGAGCGGTACCTATTGATCTACTCACATTTGAACATTTTTGAACTACTAGATTGGCATAAGTTGGGGCTAACAGTGGCAGCTCACCTTGCTCCCTGGATTTGAACTGCCAACCTTTCAGTCTGCAAGTTCAGCAGCTCAGCGCTTTAATCTGCTGCGCCACCTGCTCCATATGACTCACTAGAAAACACAATGAGGTTTGGTAAGGCAGAAGGCAGTAGGGAAACAAGGAAAACCACATGACAGATTAATAGACTTCATTACCGAAGTGTTGAGTTAACAAGACTTAAGTTGCAGGTCTGTCATTGATAAGTTGAAATTAACTTGCTGCCAGTTAATAACAGCACAGCACAGCACATAGGGGATCAGCCCTAGTAGGCTAAATGCACTACTATAGTGTTGTGGATGGCATAGTAGATGGCATATTCTCATGTGTAGACAAGTCCTGATTCAACCTAGAGTATAATCCTATGTAGATTCATTTAGGAGAATTTCCACTAGTATTTAGAGCCACCTTCATCCTACAATAAATAATGGTACTTAGACTTACTTTTTACATAAGGTTGCCAAAATCATAGCCCCTATTTAGTCATGAAGAAAAACAAAAGTTGTACGCGACAAAAAAGTTTCCTGATAATTGATACATAAATAGGCCATTTAAAAACTGTGCTTAGTGACTCATGCAAAAGAGTCTTGAAGAGTCAATTAGACATGCACAAGTTAACGAACTGCAAAAAAGCCATTCTCTCCATTAAATGCCTCTCTGCAATTGTCAATATTCTTAAAAAGTGTAATGATTTCTTATCAGTGCTTGAATGAACCGTAAAACTACCTTTTGAAATATTGACATTTCCACAATTTTGAGCACGCGAATGTTTTCTCTTCTATATACAAGTTGACGGGCCATTGTCTTGAAGGGTCCCCTCCTCCCTTTTGTGCCAAATAATGCAAATAATTAAATGAACTGAGGTGGATCATCTTTTCAGCCAACAGGTTATGCTTTCTGTTTCTCCCAGTTTTGAATCTGAAGTTGTGGTTTCATGAGGGTCACCTCCATTAAGAGTTCATAGAAGGATGCTTTTAAATGTTTGCAATGTGAAGGAGGCTTTTTCTTCAGCTATTTACCTTCTTATTGTAACAGATCAGTCAATAAATAAAACAACTGGATTACCTCAGTGGAATGAGAAAGTGCCACAGCTGGCTCACCATATCCAAGGATTCTATATTTGT
This sequence comes from Anolis carolinensis, assembly GCF_035594765.1. NCBI lineage: Eukaryota > Metazoa > Chordata > Lepidosauria > Squamata > Anolidae > Anolis > Anolis carolinensis. Next base: position 152,685,058 of record NC_085844.1, on the reverse strand, counting down.
GAATTCAACAATGAACGGCTTGAAAACATTTTTAAAATCCCAAATCATACCTTGATTTTGACATTTTATATATGAGATCATTTTGCTATGCCATTGTATATAATGGGACTCAAGCATTCACCTATCTTGGGGATCCTGGATCCAAACTCCAGTGGATACCAAGGGTTCACTGTATGTGAATTCTTCTGACTCCACAGAGCTCCTAAAATATGGACATAAAATGAAGATGGGTCTTCATTATGGCAATTTTAGTTTGCTCCTGATTCATCTTCCCTGAAATTATTTACTAAGTGTTACTGACCAAATTTCAATTCATGCAATGTTTACATTTTGGTTAAGAAATAAATGTATCTTCTTAGAAGAAGGTAAGAATCCGAGCTTTTGATTTGGTCTAATGAACACTTTAAAACATTCCAAAATGTCTTGAAAAAAGAAAGGTTGAAAAAGAACACAACACTTCTGTTGTTCTCAATGATTTTTTTTAAAACAACCATAAATCCATCTGAGTTGTCTCTAAGTTCCTATCTATACTGGCCACTTAAGGTGGGCCTGAGTGGAGATGCATTATGGAGAGCAACTGTGATGGTGGACAGGTGCAGCAGACCAAATCCAGCAGTTAAAAAAAAACCCCAGTGTAACTCTAAGCCCCATCAATAGGAGGTAGTGGCTAGCCAGTGGTTCTCAACCTAGGGTCCCCAGATGCTTTTGGTCTTCAACTCCCAGAAATCCTAACAGCTGGTAAACTGGCTGGGATTTCTGGGAGTTGTAGGCCCAAAACATCTGGGGATCCCAAGTTGAGAACCACTGGACTAGACGGAAGGAAGATTTCTTTGGAACACAAAATAGAATTGACACTAATGTAGAAATTGTGTGTCTTCAAGTCATTTCCTATTTATGGTGATCATAAGATGAGCCTTTTATGAGGGTTTTTTATTATGTTGTTGGAAGATTTGTTCAAAGGAGTTTTTGCCATTGTGTTCCTCTGCAGCTGGGAAAGTAACTTACTGAAGGTTGCTGAAATTGCATTAATTCTACACTATTGAATTAATGCAGTTTTGCACCACTTGGCTTAATGCTATGGATCATGGGTTTTGTAGTGAGGCACCAGCACAATTTGGCAGAAAAGGCTAAAAACATCATAAAATGACAGCATCCATGATTCCATGTTAGTCATGGCAGTTAAAGTAGTGTCGAACTTCAGCAATTCTACAGTCTAGATGCACTATCTCCAAAAAGGAATGTGAGAATTGGTCTCCAGAGACCTAATCTAACATTCAAACCACTGCATCATGCTGACTCACTCTTATTCAATAACTACATTTCTGTTACTTGGATTCAAATATATTGTGCTCTATGGTCAGCCCTAAGGTAAAGGTAAAGGTTTCCCCTGATGTTAAGCCCAGTCATGTCTGACTCTGGGGGTTGGTGCTCATCTCCATTTCTAGGCTAAAGAGCAGGCATTGTCCGTAGACACCTCCAAGGTCATGTGGCCGGCATGACTGCATGGAGCGCCATTACCTTCCCGCCGGAGCGGTACCTATTGATCTACTCACATTGGCATGTTTTCGAACTGCTAGGTTGGCAGGAGCTGGGGCTAACAGCGGGCGCTCAAGCCGCTCCCGGGATTTGAATCTGGGACCTTTCGGTCTGCAAGTTCAGCAGCTCAGCGCTTTAACGCACTTCGCCACCGGGTCAGCCCTAAGGGTATGGAAAAATCATTAATTAAAAAACCTGAGAGAACACATCTCTAGGATCATTTTAATCAAATTCACAAAAAGTCAAACTCACAAATGTGGAGGGCCAACTTCAATTCTCAAGGCTGAATGTTTTCCTGTTTTCCATCTGTTTTGATGCCCCATTCCAACAATTTAAGGGGAACAAAAGAGATTTGCCTGATGTTTGAGAGGCCTCTTCACTCAGAGTTTGGAAAACCTAATGTTTGGAGTCATAACTCATAGAATTCAAAAAGTAATATTGCTGAACTCTACCTGAAATGGAGAAAACTGGAGGAGAGGGAAACAATGGGAGAGTACAGAATGACAAAAAACGAGAAGTTGAAACTCTTTGTTGTCATGCCCCTGGGCACAGCCTAAAGAACAAATAATATATGACCTCATCACACGGCAGGAATGGAGATAGCCCAAATGGGAGATTATCCAGTGGTGCTTCTTTCATGGCTTTGAATTTTGTGATGGAAGAAAGGCAGGAAGTGAATGTACTAAATAAGTAAATATTCCCATATTCAAAGAATAGTATCAAAATATTTTTAATGTCCCCTAGAAAACAATGCTGTGGCCTCAGAACGAAATGGAAGAGCATCCACCACAGTGTGTTATAGTCTCTTTAAAAATCTATCACATAATTACATTGAATTAATAGGATATCAAGTAATAAGGATCCAAACTGTATTTTTAATCACCATGCACTGCTATTTGCTTTCTCAATTAACATGATTGCAATCAAAGAAGCTCATATACCAATATACCTCATTTCAATCTTGCTGCAATTGGTCTGCTGGTTTCCTCCTAAATGAAGGGAGAGGCTGAGAGCTTAGGTAGAATATCAAGTCCTCTGGCACAAAAGTTAATTATCCAATAGAGCTATTGTTATTATGTAGCAGAACCAGCTTATTGATTAATGAGTCAGTGCAGTGTTTGCTCTCAGGAATATTAATATCTTGTGCACAAGAGGAGTCATTAAAATGAAGACAGCAGTCCTTGATGCTAAACTCACTCTGAGCTGTGGGTCTGCCTCTCTGAATGATTGTGTCAGGCATGGGATCAGACTTATAAATTATTAAAACCCAATAGTTAAGTCAGAGATAACTTAAGGTAATTCTCATTTGAGTTAAAGTCAATACAATCACTCCCCCTGCATCCTTCATTTTATTTTCCAGACAAATCATAGGTACAAGTTATGTGTTTGTGGATTTGGAAGTCAGATTGGTTAAAACCTTCTACTCCAAATCTCCTTGCGTATCTAAAATAGATGCAGGTATTTTACATAAGAGACAAGAGTTCTTCACAAAGGATGTAGTGCAGTGTATGAGAAGGTGAATTATGAGCAGGATAGTTTGGTTCAAATATGATTTAAATAATCTCTCATCTGCAACAAACCATTTGTATTCTGAGATCACCTTAGGGATAACTGGAAAGAATACTGGGTGCGTTTAGTAGCATCCTTACCATGAGAGTCCGTTTTAACCATGATGTACCCCGCATCGAGCCACAAGGAGAGGCAGGTAATATAATAATGATAATAATAATAATAATAATAATAATAATAATAATAATAATAATCCTTGCAGCCCAGGAGCAAGCCATCAGAACAAATGCAATTAAGGCCAAGATTGAAAAATCAGCTGATGACCCAAAATGCAGACTGTGCAAGGAAGCTGATGAAACCATTGATCATCTCCTCAGCTGCTGTAAGAAAATTGCACAGACAGACTACAAACAGAGGCATAACTGTGTGGCCCAAATGATCCATTGGAACTTATGCATCAAGTACCACCTGCCAGCAGCAAAGAACTGGTGGGATCACAAACCAGCAAAGGTCGTGGAAAATGAACACGCAAAGATACTGTGGGACTTCCGAATCCAGACTGACAAAGTTCTGGAACACAACACACCAGATATCACAGTTGTGGAAAAGAACAAGGTTTGGATAATTGATGTCGCCATCCCAGGTGACAGTCGCATTGATGAAAAACAACAGGAAAAACTCAGCCGCTATCAGGACCTCAAGATTGAACTTCAAAGACTCTGGCAGAAACCAGTGCAGGTGGTCCCGGTGGTGATGGGCACATTGGGTGCCGTGCCAAAAAATCTCAGCCGGCATTTGGAAACAATAGACATTGACAAAATTACGATCTGCCAACTGCAAAAGGCCACCCTGCTGGGATCTGCACGCATCATCCGAAAATACATCACACAGTCCTAGACACTTGGGAAGTGTTCGACTTGTGGTTTTGTGAAACGAAATCCAGCATGTCTATCTTGTTTGCTGTGTCATACAACATCGTTGTGTCAATAATAATAATAATAATAATAATTATGATGCTGCTGCTGCAAAAGGCTACCCTACTTGGATCTGCACGCATTATTCGCCAATACATCACATAGTTCTAGACACTTGGGAAATGTCCGACGTGTGATCCAATACACAAGCCAGCATAATGATCTTGTTTACTGTGTACTAATCTTGTTGTGTATCAATAATAATAATAATAATAATAATAATAATAATAATAATAATAATTTAACACTGTGAATCCTCTTTTCATCTCCAGCTCCCCATGCACACGGTAATCCTAGACCCTAAGATCCAATATAGATTGGAAGGGCCGCAGGGCAGAGTAAAGAAACAAAAATTCTAATTGCATTTATCAATATTAGCTCCCTTAGCATTGGATTTAGCCTCTGGATGCAATACGTTTAAGTCATTCCAAAGACCTAGGCCTGAACACTGTTGGTTAGTAACAACTAGAGTACACTCACTGAATCAACCGTCAAATAGGAAGTCAACACATAGGCATATTTTATTGATTGAATGGTTTTGTTGTAGTTGGGACTAAGCATAGGATTCGCGACTTTTTTAAAAAGTGCTAACCATATTCTAATGGAACAATTCAGGCAAAGTTAAGCACTTTTGCTATTGACTTCAGTGGGCAATTTATAACTCATTTCATCTGTACCAGTAGACATTTCCAGGGTCTCATGTCTTTTTGTTACCATATTTGGGGTGTTGCAAAAAACCCAAACCCAACAAAAAACAACCTAAATAAATATTTTATTCCCCCCCCCTCTAAACTGTATGAGCAAATAAGCTTTTAAAATCAAGCAGCAAGGTGTAGCCAAAAATTACATGATTATTTTGTGACACCATACATGCTTACTTGGGAGCAAGCTCCTATGATTCATTGAGACTTATTTTTGAGTAGCCTTGTATAGGAGTGTGCTGTAAGGCTATCGTCCAATGCCATACAGACTTGTCTCATTGCCACCTATCTGCATTTCTCCAAATCAGTTCTGGACAATTTCACAGGCCACTATAGCAAATCTGAGGAATGTGCAGAGGTTTCAGGGAGGGTATCCGTTATTCCAATTCTGCTGGTTTACCACCCTACCTCTTTCCCACCATATTTATGATATGACAATCACATCATAAATGCTTCAGAATTCTTCTCTTATATAAATTCCAGTACTTACTCTTGGACGTCTTCCCTATTCCCCTATATGAGTATGTATCTACCTTGACTCTTTTCCCCACATTTGCTTCTTTTATTCTTTCAAAAGAGGTCAGATTTATTCATGTATGATGCTCCCTTAGCGTAGTGGTTATAAGATATATCGACTGGGAATACTTGACCTACGAGGAAATCTTGTTTCATCTTTTCCTTGATCTTTTGATGAGACATTGCTTCATAGTTTCCATCAATGAAATCCTCATCGTTAAATATTAGAGATGATCTAGAGTATTCAGCCCATCTTTGGGGAATGTTTTTAAGGATGGGGAATAAACCACACTTCCCAATTAATTCAATAACTTGTGTGTGTGTGTGTGTCCTTTAGGTTTTACCTTAAAAAGTTGTGCAGCAAAACAACAAGCAATATACAACACTCTTACTAGCTTCCTGAAGTAATGGTATTGATACTTGGAGCAACCTATGACATTCCTATAGCATCAGAATGAGAATCACATGTCCTGGAGTCAAATCTCTTTGTTTATCTGGATTTATTTATTTCTCCCAGCATGGGCCCAGAGCAGATAAAATCAAATTAAAAATGAAATATGGTAAAACCTGTTTGGTACATTTTTTTTGAAAAATAGAATTAAATAGTTTTGCTAAAGGAATTAAATTACAACAACTTAAAGCACATAATAAAAAAAGATAGAAGCATAAAATAGCCCAATAAAAAGATCCTTCTGTCTCAGTAACACACGGGCTCTCAACCTGGGTTCCCCAGATGTTTTGGCCTTCAACTCCCAGAAATCCTAACAGCTGGTAAACTGGCTGGGATTTCTGGGAGTTGTAAGCCAAAAAATCTGGGGATACACAGGTTGAGAACCACTCCAAGTAACATAAAAGACCTGCCTAAATAGAGGGGTCATTGCCTGCAGATGAAGGAAAGTAGGCATGGCAGGGGGTCAACTGAGCTCCCTATGGGAGGGAATTGGCAGAACATTGGCATTTATTGGCAACATGGCTTCTATGTTCCGAGTAAAATTGTACGAACTTGAGTCTTTTCTCTTCACATGATAAAATCTATACTAATTAATGGAAGTGTGCAATTTTTTGTTTGCCTCGTAATTCGAATCAAATTTGTCAAATTTTGTACTTACAAGGTGATATCTGATATGTGGCCATGGCCCACATAAAAGATTTAAGAATTAAAACTTACCCCATACCTTTTTCATTTTCATTTTGTAAATCTCGGAAAGCTCCCAAAGTTGCTTCCTTTTCAGTGCAAGGAAGCAAAGCAAAGACAAAAAGACTGCCTTAGTGCCTTTTCTCTAAATTAATGGAGTCTCGCCATTAGGAGAGGGAAAAAGAGGGAGCAGTGTTTGCTGGGAACAGCACAGAATTCTGGGAAATGTAGTTTGGGAAGGGAGGTGCTCTATGCCAGAGAATTCAAAAGGCCCTGCCCTAAAGTACATTTCCCAGAATGCCTCAGCATCAGAAAGCAGTGCACCATTCAGGGTAGTGGAGAGAGAGATTTGTCCCTCCCAGCAAGAGTTGTAATGAATGATTGAATCTGCAAAGAGGAGGACTGATGGATACTTCTAGTAAGTAAATCTCTGTGCTGGGCTGCAAAGAAATCCCTAAATGGATGGTCCCCATACTATAGGGGAAGCATATTAATTAGTTTAGATGTTGGATGGCCATCTGTCAGTAGAGTTTTGATACTACTACTACTACTAACCACAACAACAACAACTTTATTTTTGTATCCCGCCTCCATCTCCCTGAAAGGACTCGGCGCAGCTTACATGGGGAAAATCCCCACAACATAGTTAAAATGTGACACATTAAATTCATAAATAACATAATAAAACAATATAAAACAAAAACAACATGACACAGTATAAAAACAGTCAACAACAACAGCCAGTGAACCTGTGATAGTAACCAGCTTGATAGTGCCTTTCTGTCTGGAAGGAGATTTGACTAAATGGCTCTTGGGGGTCCCCTCCAACTCTAGGATTCTATGAAAATGTAGAATTGGTTAATAGTGTGGATTTTTAAAAAAGTTTTTGTCAAAACTTTTTAAAAAATCTCTAAAATCAGTAACTGTATGAATATTTTTGAAAGCTGGGGTGAATGATCTCTTGTAATCTGTCATTGCATAGAAAATTCAAGAAGATAGCTCTTGTAGTTTTTTTAAATGTTGTTTATAAAAAAAAAATGAAAATTCCCAAAAATCTGTGGATAAGGGAAGCGTTCCGAAATTTGGTGGGCTAAGAGTGGTAAATGTGTTCTACCATTGTAGCAGGTTTCACCCCAACAGCTTTAAAAATGAGGGAGAAAGGAGCCCCTAAAGTTTCCACAATTATAGTACTTTATGTGCAATTACTGTAATTTCATTACTTTCATTATGGTAATGAATTTTTCACTAACTATACTTCAGAAACACTTTAGAAATGTAACGCCAGTGCCCCACAGTTTTGTAATGCCTTTTGAACCTTTTCTATGGATCACACATCCCTACGAATTAAATAGTTTTTACATATTTTACATGTTTGAAGGCTGGATGGTTTGTGCTTGATTCTCCTACTCTTACAGGGAATCGTTTTTGTTGCATCATCACATTGCCAAACCTGGGTGATGATGATGATGATGATGACGACCATGATAATCCTAATCCTGCCTTTTCCCAACCTGAGTTTCAGAGCATCTTACAAAAGTTTAAAATGGATACAGCTTGAGAAAACAACATAGATTGTTCATGCATTCATGGAAACCAGATGCTATGAGCTTGATGCTTTTGCCATGACTGTGAATTAATTTCATTACACATGGTCAAATCTGACTATACACATATCTGTTAGAGGTTTCCTTTCACATTTTTTTGAAAGATCCAACCTATGAAACTAAACAATTTCTACATGTATTGAAGCCTCCAGGTACATTATGATTAATAAACTCTGGTGCTGGGGAGATAAAAATCCTCCTCCAATCCATATAGCACACCAGTACTGCTGCTTCATGAAAGATCCCATTGTCTTCTTCCATATAGTCAGACTAGGGAAAACAAATGAGATCTGATCATGGTTACATGAGGAATGCATGAAAGACATCCAAGATATTCAGATAATGAGGCATTTTGGATAACGAGTTTCACAGAGAGAAGCGATTTCAGCATCTCATATTTGGACATCTGTCTTGTGCCTGGCATGCCCCATCTGCCCTTCACTAGGCATTTCATGAAACCTCTGGTCAGATCCAAACTACTGTCAAAGTAGACTCACTACATTAATCTATCTGTTTTGCTTTTACTGTTGTTGTTTTGGCTGAATGATACACTGAACGTTACCACTGAGCATGCATTTTTCGCTTCCTGCTCTTTGAGCAACGCTGATTTCCTCTTAGTGTCACAGTGCATCTGTATAGGAAAGACAGACACCAAAAGAACCACAAATAAATGCTTTTCACTCCACCCATCTAAAGAAAACAATGACAACAGCTCTTTTGAAATAATGATGGTGATGGTGATGATGATGATGATAACAACTTTATTCTTGTATCCCGACACCATTTCCCTGAAGGGCGGCTTACACATGGCATAAGGTGCCTAAAAACAGAACATGAAATAAAACACAATTTAAATTACAATTGAATAAAACATATATGCATATAAAAAAGCAACTTAAAACTCAATTAAAACAGCAGTCATCAACCAATGGCGTTAAGCTACTGTGAACGTGGTCAAGCTGTAAACAACCAGACAGGGAATAGGATAAGTGCAAAGCTGTAACCAAGGGAAGAGGGCATGGGATGAAGTGCAAAGCTGCATAACAATATCAATAGTCCTTGATTCGTGTTATTAGTGTTACAAGTAGGTGTAAAGTTACAAGTAAGGTGTAAAGGGAACCACTGACCGCATAGGCAAACTGATGAAGAAGCACAACCTACAAACTATCTACAGAACCACAAAGAAAATCCAACAAATGCTACGGTCAGCGAAGGACAAGAGGGATCCTCTCTCCTCTGCAGGAGTCTACCGGATACCATGCAGCTGTGGACAAGTATACATAGGGACCACCAAACACAGCGCCCAAACAAGAGTCAAAGAACATGAAAGGCACTGCAGACTAATTCAACCAGAGAAATCAGCCATAGCAGAGCATTTGATGAACCAGCCTGGACACAGGGATATTATTTGAGAACACAAAAATGCTGGACCATTCCAACAACTATCATGTCAGACTACACAGAGAAGCCATTGAAATCCACAAGCATGTGGACAACTTCAACAGAAAGGAAGAAACCATGAAAATGAACAAAATCTGGCTACCAGTATTACAAAACTCCTAAATCAAAACAGTAGATGGAACCAACACTTTGAGGGCTTGACTGAACAAAGGATGCCCCCAGGCAAGAGACAAAACATTTCTAATGCTAATTAGGGTGATTAACTGAAACATTAGTGCTGGCTCCCAGTGACAAAGGACTCTTGCCACACCCTGGACTCTACACAGATATATATTCTTTCCTTTCCTTACTTAGTTTATCCATACCTCACAACCTCTGAGGATGCCTGCCATAGATGTGGGCGAAACGTCAGGAGAGAATACTTCTGGAACATGGCCACACAGCCCGAAAGACATACAACAACCCAGGTGTAAAGTTTGTTTGCAGATGTATAAATTTAATCTGGTTGTGGTTGTTGACAACTACCCTATTTCCCCAAAAATAAGACATACCCATAAAATAAACCATAGCAGGACTTCTAAGCATTTGCGCAATATAAGCCATACTCCGAAAATAAGACATAGTGACAAGCGTGGCTATACAGTATACTGGCGCAGAGCAGTAAAGAAGATGGGCAGTCTTTCTTATCTGCCCCATTGTGACAGTTGCTATCTTGGAAGTGACTGGAGAGGTGCGGGCAGCCCCATCAACAAGGGATAAAATCACTGACAGTGTTGTTGCCAATGCACTCCGAGCAGGTTACATGGATAAGAGCTGCTCATTTAATGAGAGCTCTATTGCTCAACATGAAAGATTGGGGCCAATGGTTCTAACAGAAATGGAGTCGCAAGAAATTCAGGATGGAATTCTGGGTTTGGAGAATTATGATGATGTTCCAGAAGAAGATGACTTAACTATATTTGAAAAAAATGTAGATTGCTCTACTATAGATAGGTAAAGGTTTTCCCCTGACATTAAGTCTAGTCATGTCCGACTTCTGGGGGTTGATGCTCATCTCAATTTCTAAGCTGAAGAGCCGGTGTTGTCCGTAGATGTCTCCAAGGTCATGTGGCCAGCATGACTGCATAGAGTGCAGTTACCTTCCTGTCAGAGCGGTACCTATTGATCTACTCACATTTGCATGTTTTGAACTGCAAGGTTGGCGAAAGCTGGGCTAACAGTAGGAGCTCACCCCACTCCCGCTTGTTGTACTATACTTAATAAAATAACACATCCCTGAAAATAAGCCATAGTGTGTATTTTCAGGGAAACATGGTACTGCATGTGTGTCCGATCTGCTGTTGCTGCTACTTCACACCATGTTCTTCTTCAGACAAAGCTGTGTGAATTTGGGCACTCGGGATGTGATGACATCACACCACTGTAGCCAGATTTGTCTATTTGACAGTCTTATAAAGTTTGGTGACTCAAGATGTGATGACATCACACCACTGTAGCCAATCAGATTTGTCTATTTGACATCCAGGTAAAGTCATCTCAGACTGAGGACAGGAAGTATTGGCAGAAAGTTCTGTTTGCAATCAGAAGCATTATTGGTCCTGTTTGCCGTCCATCAAGGAAAAATAGCTGAAAGGTTAATGCTTGCGGTAAGGTGATAAAATGTTTGCAAAACAGCACTTTCCCAATATACCTCCACCCTAATTAATTTTGAGGGATAGCAAGTGAATAAAATGTCTTTGGCTGTAATCCCTTGCATCTTCATTATGATAATCTGCCAGCAGGAAAGAAAATCAATGCACGCTATTGACTCCAAGTAACAAATAACTTAGATTCTGCCCGTTTTATTTATCCATTGCACTTGCGGAAAAAAAGGGGGGTTGCTTTTTTTAAGGTTAATAAATTACATCTGAGGCCCGAGGAGAGGAGGCTTCCTATGCCTGCCTGTCATTTACTAGAGTGGTTACTTATCTGTCAATATTTCTTCCTTTTTTCAAGTCCCAGGCCTACTTGATCTTGTCCATTTGGCACTACTTGAGGAATAACAAGTTCCTTCCCATCATGCACTGTGCTGGGATACATCATGACAGAGAAATCTCAAAGCCCAGGTCAATTATAACAGAAGATGTGTTGTACCTCTGCCCCCTCACTGTCTTCTGGGGCCTCACTTGGCAAAATGATATAAAACTATTTACGAAAAGAGCATCTCTCCATTATCTAAACCTGCTTAGAACTAAGACACCTGGATATATATATATATATATATATATATATATATATATATATATAGAGAGAGAGAGAGAGAGAGAGAGAGAGAGAGAGAGAGAAATTGGAAATATTGTGTGCTGTGCTGTCTGCCTTTTGATTTCCCTTTTTTTTCTAATATGCAAACACAGTCAGCTAATTCCGAGTGTGTGGGAACAACGCTGCCAGAGCCTTCATTGTGCAATAATTACTTTTTAATTAGAATTCATTGAATACAGATGGATTCTCGCCGCACTTTCTCCAGCGGATGTTTTAATATTCCCATGTCAGGTATTACGAGGCTGTAACTGGCAGAGAGCTACAGCGAATGACTCTGTTCTGGCAGTGACTTACATAAAGTAACCAACTTTATCATTTTTCTTAGATGAAATATGTTCCCACTCCTTGTTCTCTTTTTGTAGAATATGTCACCCGCGTGTTGATATAGTGTTGTTTATTCTCGTTCCTGCAGGAAGAAATATCATAGTTCATGTATCAAATTACTGTAAGTGACTGGAACATCTTTATTTAAAGTAATGTATAGTGGTATTTTTCTCCTGGTGACATTGACCAATTTGCCGGGATGGCTAATCTTTTTGCAAACAATCCGAGTGTCCCTTCTCTGGATGTTCAGGTCTAAAATGAACAGTTGTATCTGATCTCATTAAAGCAATCAAGTCTAAAACTGACTGGATATTTCCTGCACTTTGATAGAAATAAGGAAGAATTTCATTTGTGTGTGTGTCTTATAGCTCCAGGGCCTCTAAACAGGAGCTGACATGTGATATATTTTTGAAGTCAAAGTTAATAATTCTCTTTATATAAGAAATAAATACCCCCCACTGAATACGGAATAAGATCTAAAATTAGAATAGAATTTCTCCAAGTAACGTAACCTATGGAAAGTGATTTATTCTAATGCAATAATGGCGTAGATTTACAAAGCTTGAGTGATACAGTGCTCCTCGTTATGGTTGTAAAATATTTGTTGCCACGGTGGGATTTTCTAGATCATTATTTTAAAAAAGGAAAAACTCATTTTGACAGATGAACTGGGGCCATTCTGAGCAAATCACAGATACTTCATATAACAAGGCCTCCAAAGAGGGGAGCACAGACTTATTACTATGGCAACCCAGATCAAAACACTATTTTAGTGGAGAGTTTCCAGTTTTACAATGCAATGATGATTGTTTATAGTACCACTGAAACCAGATTCAGCACAGGTTCAAGAAATGAGCTGACAAGAGGAAAATCATTATAGATAAACTGGGGATACCTGAATGACATATTGTGGAAATCTGCTGTTATTTGATCAAATGATGAAATTGTGACACAAAGAGAGATAAATATAAGGCAGATAATACAGACCGAATGCCCCCACACTCCATGTTAGTTCTATTGCCTCCTCCAGATGGGAACGATTGATTCTAGGTGCAAAACTAGATGTTATTCCTGGAATACTTGGTAATTTCTCAGAGGTTCAGGCAACAAATGAATTATTTTCAACCAGAAATTTCCTAGCTGGTAACTTTCACAGAATGTTCAATACTGGATGCTAATGAATTGTCTACATACAAGATTTATAACAAGCATACTGGAGTTATATAACACTTTCTTCAAATTTTTTGAAGCATTACCTCCATATGCATTTCAGATCATAACCAACCCTTGAAGTGGTATGATTTATATATAAATTCCCTATTTTGTACACCATGTGTTATCCTAGAGCACCAGTTGTTATGCTGTTTCAGTTTCTTATGCAAAAAGTAGCCAATGTTGGTTTAAAAAAGATTCCCAGATCCATATTTTTAATATGCTTTCTGGAATTCCTAAGATGTGTTTTTGGTTATTTGTCAAGCTGAAGGATATCCCTAAAATAATACTGGAACTATTTATACATCAATTAACATGGATACTTTGGACTCAACGCCTCTTTGACACATGTTTTGGAATACCTTCTTTATTGACTCTAACCATGCTTAGTCTATCCTGGAAGGACCTAAAGGAAATAACAACTCTCTCCTCCTTCTTCTATACCTTCTGTGGTGATTCTTATGGACCTTTTGAATGCTCAGTTGATATTCTGGGTGATATTGGTGCTTTCCCCTCTGCAAACTGGCTATCGGCTTATCTATGGATCATATTAAAATCCATAAGATTGGCCTCTAAACGTGCCATTGACTTATACATGAGGTCAACTTATGCATGAGTAAATGTAGTAGTTACATCTATGTAACTACTTTGGACCCAACACTGCCTACATCTTGGACCACCCTCCCTTTGAGCCCTAACCATGCATTGAGCCCTAATAGAGGAAATGGTGGAAGATTAGAAGTTAAGATCACCTTGGAAATTAAGATAATCAGGGGAGGCCCCGCTCTTGGTTCCACCACCTTCGCAAGCACGATTGGTGGGGACGAGGTACAGGGACTTCTCAGTGGTGGTCCCTTATCTGTGCAACACCCTCCCCAATGAAATCAGGTCAGCCCCCTCCCTCCTGTCCTTCAGAAAAAACTTAAGACATGGCTGTGGGACCAATCATTCAACCAGTAATTGAAACAATGCAATAATGATAATGGATTAATGGTATTGACAATGGACTAGCCTTGGACTACAATTTGGTTTGTGTGATTTTAATTGATGTTTTTAATAATTAATGTAAATTGTATGGTTTTAATTGTATTTGTTTATTTTTTGATTTTATATATGTTGGCATCAAATTGTTGCCTGTTGTAAGGCCACCCTGAGTCCCCTTCCAGGGTGAGAAGAGCGGGATACACATGTGAGAAATAAATAAATAAATAAATAAATAAATATGATTTTCAGCCCACGTGCCCTGTTTGTACACACTGGCAGACCTCATTATCTGCCTCTGTAGACATAGACAGAAATCCACAGTATCCTATAGTTCTTGGGGCTCCAAATTAGTTTTGCAAACCATTTAAACTACAATCTTATACACATCTATCTAGGAGTAAGTCTGACTGAGCTCAGTAAAACTTACTTTTGAGCAGAGCTCAGTAAGACTTACTTTTGAGCAAAGTAGGTCTATGGAGTTGAACAGGACTACAGTTCTAACTTTCTAGGCAATATTTCACTTTCTCTACTAGACGTTCAGTTGCTGATAAAGTTAATATAGTAGTTTTCATTGTGGTGATAATAAGTCAAGGTAAAGGTTTCCCCTGAAGTTAAGTCCAGTCATGTCTGACTCTGGGGGTTGGTGCTCATCTCCATTTCTAAGCCGAAGAGCCGCCGTTGTCCGTAGACACCTCCAAGTTCATGCGGCCGGCATGACTGCATGGAACGCATAATCGTCTATAAATTTCCTTTTCCTCCCAAAACAGGATTATTCTCCATCACCACCACCAATAACCTTCATTTTCTACAAAACTAGAATTTAGGACAGCTTACGAATTAAAACTAATATAATATTGTTAAAACATACCAACCCCCCCCCAAACCAACATTAAAATGATATCAAACTATTAAGTAAACTAAAAACAATACTTAAAACATACAATGAAAATGTTGAAAAGCAGAGTTGTTTGTTTTATTTTAAAAACCCTGTTTTTCTTTAAATCAGAACAATAGAAAGGGAATAGTACTTTTTTATTCCTGGCTAAAGTTACATAAAGGGTCTAGTTTTTGTTTTGTTTTCCTAGGAAGAAGAATTTCAGGAAAGGATCTGAGATTTTGACTGGTACATAGAAATTGCTCTCTACTCATTCAGCTCCATAATTGTTTCACAAAATAGGTCATTGTAAAATAAATCACTGGACCAGATAAGACAGTTAGGTTCACTGAATAAAGCCCTTAGAATATCTCAGCTGTCACCTCCTCCTAATACCATGGATTTCAGTTGTGGGAAAATCAGCACAAGCACAAACTTTCCAAGGCAAAAGCTGACATCTGCTCAAGACTGGAAGCACATGCTAATGAAGTAAACACAGTCAGTTAAATCCTGCTGCCAATGGAAAATGTGTAAATGCATGTGAAAAAATCTGGAACAAATTCTGGATCAAGAGATGCATTGCAAAGTTCTGTATATGTGGAACTAGAATATGTCTTCCCCTCACTCCCCACCCCAATTTCTATCTTTTAAACTTCTACAGCTCCTCCCACCTAACATAGTCATTTTCTATCCAGGGGGACAAAGGTGGGTTGGTTGCAGTGTGGAAAAAGTGCACATCCATGTTACTATAGCTTGATGCACATTTACAGACATCCTCATAAGGTCCTGAAGGATGATGCCATTGCTGTGCATCCAGTTATAGGAACACAATCAGATGCCTTCTTTGCAGCCTACACACTCTCTGTGTTACATGAGTCTTCAAGTTACATGTCAACTTATGATGATCCCATGAATTTCACAGGATTTTCTTAGGTAGAGGTGGTTTGGCAAGTTCCTCCCTTTGGAAAATAGCCGACTTTACCTTGGTATTCATTGGCTACCCCCCTCCCCCACCACCACCAGTAAATTATTGCTGAAGGAGTGACAGCAGCTCAAAAGTGGATTCGGGGGAGAATTTGGTCATTGCATGGGTAGTAGAGGACTCCAGTCATGACAATAAAACAAGCAGTGAGCCATGCTGGCCTGAGTTGGACCTCTACCAGAGCCTTGAATTGTAGGAGTTCTATGCCATATTCTGAACTTTGCTTCATATTTTTAACATTGTGCCTTGATTCAGTAACAAGTACTGATCTTCTTCAATAGGGATAACTTTGTTCAGTCTGCATTTTTAATTTAACCATTTTATATTCCACTTCCCAGATGAACTGTATGCAGAACCATGTTTATGCTTCAGATTGTGTATTCTGAATTTTGGCTCAAAATTTGGCACAAAACGAGTGTGTGTGTGTAATGACAACTGACAGCATCCATTTCAGTGAGGAGATCTTATAGAACAGTGGTTCTCAACCTGTGGGTCCCCAGGTGTTTTGCTTACAACTCCCAGAAATCCCAACCAGTTTACTAGCTGTTAGGATTTCTGCAGTTGAAGGCCAAAACATCTGGGGACCCACAGGTTGAGAACAACTGCTGTAGGGGGAGGCCTTTTGATTTACCAAATATTCCCAAACCAACCAACCAGTCAACCAGCCAGCCAATCTACCTATAAACACAATTCACTCTCACCCATTGACAGTACAGGGTTATAGCAATATCATTCCACTTGAACTATTATGCTTCCATGGTGTAGAATCCTGACATTTGTAGTTTGTTGAGAGGTTAGAGGAGTTCTTTGGCTGAGAATTCTCAATGCCTTGCCTTAAACTCTAAATCCCATGCCCATTCTATGGTGTGAACGAATACCAGAACTCCATTCTTGGCTTTAAAACAAACACTTTATCCCTCAATGGTTGGTTGAAAAGGGTTTGCCATCTGATGTCTCTGTATAAACTAACTGATAAAGTTAGGAACACAAGAATGATGAGGACATCTAATAACTTTAGTATATTATGGTTTCTTTTCACTAACCATATCAGAAATTCTTTGGGCTCCCTTGCTGCTAATAACTCATGTTGGTTTATGGAATGAAGTTTTGAACATAACAAGGAAAGAGTTTTACAATTTTTTATTTCCCACAAGTTGAGCTAATATAGAAGAAAATGTATGTACTCTTGGTGGCATGACGACAGATTTGTTGACAATATGTGGAAGAATAGATATATTACAGTTTTGTGCTTTCCTCTGCTCCAAGATTTAGCATGAACACAAAGTTCTTTTTCCTACCATGGACCTTTTACAGATATATAAACCTCCTTTGCCTAGTTTCCAATATACCTCACAACCTCTGAGGATGCCTGCCATAGATGTGGGCAAAACGTCAAGAGAAATTGCTTCTGGAACATGGCCATGCAGCCCGGAAAACTCACAGCAACTCAAAGTGTATTTCCTTTGACCAATGTTAATGTGTTTTTTTCTATTTTTCTTCATGTATTTTTTTTAAAAGCCAGCATTGGGGCATTTATAAAAATGCAAAGGAACTTTAAAAACAGTAAAAGCATAACACTATGCATTACTTAAGGAATGCATGGCATTAGATTTCACAAAAAACTTTGTTGGCTTTTCTATGAACTTTGCACTTTCACACTGTCACAAAAGAAGGCAAGGGATGAGAGGTCTGGAAGCAAGATAGGATGGCACCGAGACACCAGCTCAGTCTTTGCCCTTGAGAAAGTGACATAGATAGACCTGCCTGTTCCTTAGGGTGACCTTGGACAAGTCTCTGAAATCTTGTTTCTCCTCAGTCGACCCTTCTGGCAAATGTGTGTGTGTGAAAGGCAAGGAGAATCAGCATCATTTCTTTTTTTTAAAAAGAGTATGTAGCAGCCATTCTCTTCTAGGCTAAAGAAATCATAACCTCCACTCTCTAACCATTCATACGCACCCCTTCTACCTAAAAATTATAGCATTTTAGCTACTGCACTTAAAATAATTGTGATGGGAGATCAACTTGCTTTATATTCTCATGTCAGCTCTTAATATGAACTGTGCCTTCATTTCCCATCCGTAAATGCAGTTTTTCACCTAGATTGCGGATAATTTGGAAAGTCAGTTCAATCATAATCAAATATAAAAGGTGATACTTGTAGTTCCTTATCAAATATGATGTCCTCCACTGCCACCTCATGCAAAGCAAAGGAAAGAGAGAGAGAAATGGAGGTGGGTTACAAGAGCATAACAAAGAGCATTACAATTGCATTTAAGAACTTCAATTGCTGTCGTTCTGTTCCTAGTCTCTTCTAGAAAGAATGCCTTCGTTTTTTCCATACCTAGAGGTGAGTTTTTACTCTATCTCTTTGAATTAGATTGGTGGTCATCAGAGTGGTGGTAGAACAAGAATGCGATGCTGCCGGAGCACTTTGGTGATTTAAGTTGCTCAGAGCACTGCCACTACAATTCAGAAAGAAGAGAGCCGATGTTAAAGTGGGCATTCTGGGATGGAAGACACCAGGGTCTTTGTTCACTGTCCTCTTCCCCTTTTCCTTTGGGCAATGGCCAGCATCTCTGACATCTGTGTTACTAGGTAAACCAAGTTATTCAGCCAATTAGGCCTGTTGGATTGTACAAGCCAACTTAAAAGCACAGTGCAAAAAGCAAGGGATCTACAGGAAGTGACAATGGGGGCAGGAGAATGTCCTCGAGGACTTTATTGGCTTCTACCACTAGGGTATTTTGACTCTGAATAGGTAGAGCAGCTGCTAGCTACCTGCTAACTATGATAATGTTTCTGTTAGGGAATACATGTAATATTTAAAGTTACAATTGGGTAAAAGAAGAACAATAAAATGGCATCAGCAGCTTTCATTTTTAAAAAGTTATTTAAAATATCAGAAAAACAAGGTTCTACTTTCCTAGAGTGTGTCCAGTGTTTAAGTAAGTCCATTACTGAAGTCCTTTATAATTAAACTAATATAGAATATTTTAATATTTTTAGTTACATTGGAGCTGAAAGCAGGGCATTCATGACTTCATTCTCACCTGATTTATCCTCACAGGTTTGCAACTCAGTGAATTCAATGGATAACTAGGAAAATGAACCGGGATCTTTCAGATCCCAAGCCAACAGTCTCAATGATATTTCCCACTGGCTTTTGTTATGATATTATGCATTGGTTCTATATATTTCACAAACAATTTGGGAAAAGGAAAGGCAATTTGGTACAATGATGATTATTCAATGTTTATCAGGTCTTTATACTTTTTGGATTCAACAGGCACATGTACATCATGACTGCCTTTGAATGTAATGCATCCACCCTATCTTTTAGTCTGAACTTTAAAAAAGACATTCAAAAAGCTGAACCTCCTACCCCAAATGGGTTGGCATAGGTGGCTGAAGGGGAGAATTGCTCAGTTTGAGTTCAACGATGGAGACATTAGTGAATTGAAAATGGCAGCTTATTTAATGACATGCCAGTCGAGATATCTAGTTTAAAAACTGAACAATTTAGTCATAAAACAAAGATACTCATGAACATTAATAGAAGTTTTGAAAAGTCTACCAAGTAGCATTATGCAACATATAGGAAACCATGGGAGTATATTAACTTTGAATATGTTTTAATGGTTTTTAGGTGGGAAGTTTTTAATATTGTTATATTCAATTCTGTTTTAATGTTTGCATATTTGGTTTTTTTAATGGTATGCTAATGCTTTTATGTTAAGCTGCTTTGAGTCTCCTTAGAGAGAGACAAAGTGGTGTATTATTATTATTATTATTATTATTATTATTATTATTATTATTATTATTATTAGACATACTTTATTAAATCATTATGAGTAACCATTAAGTCAAAATAGAAAATTACTAAGCAAACAGCAAGTAAAAACTATTTATTTCAGACCTTTGCCTTACATTTCATTGCTATTCATAGAACACACTTGTGTGTTAATGGAAGGGTCTAGGGATGTACACGATATCGGCTTGACATTCTGTATTTGGCGGATTCGGCTAAAATCCAGAACCAATCTCTCGATACAAGGCGGGCGAGTGGGGCAGCTGGAGACCGGCAATAGTGGGGCACGTGGTGGCCAATCTTCAGTTGTATTTGGCTGTTGTGAGAGAAGAGCTGCCACGTGTAATTTTTCCTCCCTCTCCCCTTTTAGCCTTGCCAGAGCCAATCAGAAAAAGAAAACAGATCACATGTCTTTTTGCAAAGCTGGCATTTGAGAGGGAGAGACGTGATAGTTCCGTGTGTCTTAGTGCTGCTGTTTAGTGCTTAGGGAATGGATAACTTTTTGAGAACTCCTTCTTCTTCTGCATTAAATTTTCTTAGTTTTACTAGTAATTTCACTAGGGAGGAGTGGGTGGGCCACTCCTCCCTAGCAAAATTACTAGAAAAATAAAAAAGGACTGAAAGACATTTATCTATGTTCCTCCCCCACCGCCTTTCACTTCTTTGGCTCTCAGTCTCTGCTATACTCTCCCCAGCCCTATCTTCTGGCTTGTGTGTGCCTGCACCAGTCCGGCAACTTTCCTCCTCAAACTTTTCTTGTTAGTTCACCTCTTTGAATCTCTCTCTCCTTAAAACATTTCCTAAAAATCAGTGAATAACCCAAACATTCTGAAACTTCGGGGGCTTGCAGTGGTAAATGTGTTCTCGAAGTTTGGCCATTTTCATTCCGATAGCCAAGGGAAAGAGGAGCATCACCATTTTCCCCATAGAAACCAATGGCTTGATCTTCCTGATGCAAAAACAGAGCTTCTGGCTGCATATCCAAGAAATGGCATTTCCCCCTTCCCAATTTCTGGAACTTCCCAAAAAACAGAACAGGATCCCAGCCAAAAACTGGATTGAAAACAGAATAAGTTTTCAAACAAAAACTGGATTGAAAACAGCCCGAAAGACATACAACAACCCCAGAATAAGTTTTTCTTGAATTGCTCCTCCTAGAAGGGTCCAAATGTTCTGAAAATACTTAGTATGCTTTTATTTGATGTTCCTGAAGCTTAACAATACTATGTTTTATATTTTCCCTAGTTCTACTGGTCAGGCATATTTTTGAAGGTTCAAATGGGACTGCTAGATGCCTGGAAGGCCTTGGCTTATGGTTTCTGTCTCCATTCTTCATAGTAGACAACAGCATGGTTTAATATGATGGAAATGTATACTTTAATTCAGTTAGCACCCATTCCACCACTTGCCACTACTCAAAGACGAAGATGAACATATAGCCTTACAACAGCATGGCAGCATATAACAAAATTATAAAGTGTTAGGATAATAGTGGGCCTTTGGTATCCACTGAAGTATGGCTCCAAAATCAAAGGATGCTCAAGTATTATTATATAGTTTGGAACAGCAAAATGGTGTCCCTCATATACAATGGCATAATCAAGGTTTTCTTTATAGAATCTAAAAAATTATGCCGTGAATGCTTGCATCTCTGGATACAGAATTTGTGGATAGAGAGGGCTGGCTGTACTTAGCTTACGTTAAAATTGGTAGGATTTAAATAAAGGCTTGGGTAATGAACTGAACCCTTTCATTTTCAAGGGGACCTGAGTTTAATTAATTTAATCTGCATGCAACTGGATATGACTGTGACATCTACACTTCCACATTCCTGAAGCTGATCTTTAATCTTTTCTACGCACTTTCTGCTGCTCCCTTATTTTCAGTGCTTTGCCAGCCTGGATTATTGTTCTTCCCCGCCTCATCTCCACAGTTATGCAGCATCCCAAAGTTTTATTTCTGAACAAAAACAAGAGCTACCATAGCTACCTACCCCATCATATTGCTTTAATTCCCTGAAAAATTGGTGGTTCCCCTTTGCCGGTGAAAGAAACGATATCACATCCTCCTGTAGCAACAACAACAACAACCCAGTGGAAGGAGAATGACAGCACATAAACTCAGGCGTGCTCTTGTCAGATGAGGTGTCAATGCATGGACTTTGTGTTCTGCCATTGCTACTCTTGAGAAAGGACTGGAGAGTTGGAACATGGGGAAGTACAACCATTAAATTACTCACTATTAGCCCCTATAGTGTGCTTCCAACATGGGTTGAGAGAGAGATACATATATATATGCTGAGAGACGGGGAGACGGAATGTCACAGTTAAAATTTTTTTACTAGTATAATGAGGAAAGAGACCAACAGAAGAAGTTCCCTTGGCTAATTTTCTAGCTAGCAGCCACTGCAATGTTCCCACTAGGAGAGACTGAAGAAGTGAGAGAGTGATATAATAAATAATGACTGCCTTGCCTGGTAAGAAGAAATTATCACTATGCTTGGGGGATCTAACTATACACTCACCCAGGATGTGGAGGGAAAAAGCGGAGGGATGAGAAGCCAACCTGATTCACTCTGGTGTGTTTCCTTGGGTATGTTCAGATCTATTTGAATTAAAACAATGCAAAAGGCTTGGGTTGTTCTATCATAAATTGACACATGGGGGAAAGTTCTCGACACCAAAAAGAGCTGCACAAAAACAAACCCCACAATGTCCCAACCCAAAGGAGCTTTAAAAAAAATCCCAGCATGCTGCTGTTTGGGAAAGCGTTTTTGGCACTGAATGCATGCACAGTAATAGGGCAAAAACAGCTGATCACAGCAAAAGATATATAGACCTTTTCAAATGGTGTGGCCTTCCGAAAGAGTGGTTGTGGTGGTGAGAACATCATATCCCACAAACAGCTACCATACTAAATTATTGACAGTACTATTGCATGCATATCTAATGACTCAGACAAAAAAAAACTCGTTGAGACCAATGGGGCTTGTTGTTGTTGCTGCTACTGTGTGCTTTAAAGTTGTTTCTGACATATTGCAACCCTAAGGCAAACCTATCAAGGGGTTTTCTTGGCAAGAATTGTGAGGATTGCCATGGCCTTCCTCTGAGGGTGAGAGAATATGACTTGCCAAGATCACCCGGTGGAGAATATTCCTAAGTAAGTAGCACATCTTGGGATAGTTGTATCTAGCAGCTGGGATATTTTGGCAGTGTTTGTTCAGAAAAGTAATTATTACAGAAACTGATGTGGTAATAGGATTATAGCTTTGCCTTTGCTCTTCTTGTTCGTCGTCAATGGTAGCTCTGAATTCAAAGTCAGTGGGATGGTGATTCCATGCCAGGCTTTAACCTGAATTTAAAGGAAGCTATTCAAGGTCCTGAATCCATCTGGGGAAAAGGGATCAGCACCTTGAATGTCTTCCTTAAGATTCATGCTGAAACTCAGAACATATTCTAATGTCATGGAAGCCATCATCCACTGCTGTTCCCGTGTTCCCCAGTCAATATGTATCAAACTCGTAACTCCCCAGAACCTCAGTCATCATGACAATAACCATGTTACCTGAGAATTATGGGAACAGGTTGTGAAAGGCTGTGCTAGCATTTCATTAAGTTACGTAGTTTTACATGCCTTGGGACTTTGCACATAACATTGTTTCAGGTATTGCTCTTCTATTTCTAATATATGTCTGCTATAGAAAGAAATAGCATGGGATTCAGTAATACATTTTTAAAAATTATATCACCACAGTACATAAATATTATTCCTATCTTTGCTTAGATTATGCATCATATTTGGAAAGGTGCACCTATCCCCCACAGTAGCGGTATGATGAAAATGGAAAGATGCATTTCTCAAAAACACGGACACATTTCAAATTGTATTGAAAATTGAAAAATTAATTAAATGGCTGCCAGTGAATTGCTCATTGGTAGCCCATGTTGGCAGCAACAGTTATAGTAACTTATGACTAGACTAACAGGGAAATATTGGTCCCAGATTAATATTCATTCTTTTATTTGTTTTAACATGCTGACACAGCCAAGAGAAACCGAAGGTTGAAAAATTCATTTCTTTGGACAATTACTCCCAAAATTCCATGTAGGGAAATCTGTCAGTTATAATAATAATAATAGTAAAAACCCCAACTATTCCAGACTCAGAAAAATCAATGTGGTTGAAGATGTTGAATATAGAGATGCAAATACAGTTTTATAAGGCACACACATCTCATTTAAGATAGGTGGATTTGGCCCATGTATCCAACTATTCAAATCTGTTTTCAAAATAGATTTAAAGGTCACTCAACCTTCTTCAAAAGATTCCACTCTTATCCTCCCTTTGGATACTGTTTTCCATGGTAAAGATTTCTTTTGGATCCCAGTAGGCTTTGGAGTTGCTGGTTATGTGAAGCAAGTGTTTATGTCTCTCACTTTCTTCTTATTCCATATTTTTCTTATCGCGGTTTTATTACTTTCTACATTATTTGTTTTTTGTCTTGTTAGTTTCATTGTTTGCATGCCTCAGATTGGTTTTAGGCCTGTTCTTAGCTACCTAAAGTGCCTCACTGTGAAGGTACTGAAGAGGAATAGAAATTATTTTAAAAATAGAAATACATTACAGGTAAACAGTGCATATAGTCCCTCTGGCTGTTCATTTACTTTTGCCCCTTGGGTCATACCATTGGGTAATAATAGGAAAAAAACACTGAAGATGCAGAGGATGGAAATGGAAAACAGATCACTCAAAAGTTGGGAAATCCTGACAAAGAGAAGCATGCCCAAAACCTGTCAAGATGCCCCAGCCCTGAGATCTTGCATTAAGAAAATATAGTACAGTTGCAAACATCTGACTTAAAAATGACTCATAGTTAAGAAGAGGGGTGAGACAACAGGAAGTGAGAAATAGCATGGGATTCAGTAATACCCCAGGAAAGAAAATTCACCTCTGAAAGAGTTATATGGGAAAGGGTTATATAGAAAAGGGTTATATGGAAAGAGTTATATGGATAAAGGTGTCTTCACTGAATCTTGATCTTAAAGGAACTGGGGGTGGCAATGGCCAACAGGGAGCTCAGGCGTGGGCTGGTTCATGAGGTTACAAAGAGTTGGAAGCAACTGTACAAATAAAAAACCTGAATTTTTACCACCAACCCTTGTTTCCATAGCAAGCCACAGGGACAGAAAGTGAGATGGAATCTTCTGAACAGGGGCATAGATAACAAAGGATGTTGATCCTTCCCAATGCTATCTAACCGAATATATATACATATTTGGCTGAAATTACACTTTTGAAATGTGCCTGTTCCAACTTACAAACAAATTCAACCTAAGAACAAACCTAGAGAACCTATCTTGTTCATAACTTGTTTGTTGTATATCTATGCCACTTCTCCCTTTCCCCATCAATTCTCCAATTTTTCCACACTTTCTGACAGAGCCATGATGTGGCTAAGAGAAGGTAAATGACAGCTGATGATCATTTTGCTATGTTTTGGTAGTCAGACAAACAAAACAATGTTATCCCCCTGGATTGCAAAAGAATCCATGGCGGATTCCAGAGGATGCATTGCCATGTGTCTATTAAAATACAACCAGCCCTTTGTACACAAAGATTCTATATCCACTGATTCAATCATCCATGGCTTAATAATATTTCCCTTTCCCACCAATTACTATACCATTATATGAGAGCATCAACAGATTTTGTATCCACAGGGATGTTCTGGAAGCAAATGCCAATGAACACCAAAGGCAGACTGTATTGTTTGATGATCCTTGGCTGAATGTCACCTTTCTCCAGCCCTGACATGGAGCAGCAAAACCCTACAGTTTTCAAAAACATTTTCAAAGTGGGGGAAGATGAATAAACTATTTATCCCTCTGATGGAATTAAGTTAATCAAACAGTAATTATTTAAATTACTATTGGGCTAGTGTTGTCATCTTTCCTGAAATCTCTTATTGTTAGAATTGCTGTATACTGCAAGTCGGAAGATGCTGAACAAATTGCGCTCTGGCACCGTGAGATGCAGAGCCAATCTTAGGAAATGGGGCTACAAAGTGGAGTCCATGACAAGAGAGTATGGAGAAGAGCAAACCACAGACCACCTACTACAATGCAACCTGAGTCCTGCCACATACACAATGCAAGACCTTCTCACAGCGACACCAGAGGCACTCCAAGTAGCCAGCTGGTCAAAAGAAATCTAGTATAATGTCAAGTTTTTAACTTTTTTGTTTTTTAAATACATTATAACTGTATCCTCAATTCACTTCTGACACAATAAATAAATAAGCATCACTGTAAACAGATTAGGAGTCAAGTCAGCTTACAACAGGTAAAAAAGACATATAACACAACAGTTTAAAAAGCATTAAAACAATTTGAAAAATTTAAATCAGTTAAAAGATAAACCATTAAAAAGATGTGTTGAATCAAAATCTAGCCTCTCTTGAAATAAAAGAGATTCAAGTTATTTTTGAATAGATTTTCTCAACTTGGTGACCTTCAAATGTTTTGGTGTATAGTTCCCACCATCCCTCCATCTCCATGGGTTCTATATTCATATATTCAACTATTTAGAGCTTGAAAATATTTTTAATCCCAAAGACAAGCTGTGATTTTGCCATTTTATGTTATGTATGTTATGTATGCTGTTTTATCATGACATTGTCTATAACGCTATGTTTAAAAATGGTAAAAATGTACTGCTCCTGAAAGTGTTATTCCTGTTTAATTGTGCAGTCCTTACTTTGAAAGTACAGTAGAGTCTCACTTATCCAACACTCGCTTATCCAAGCCTCTGGATAATCCAAGCCATTTTTGTAGTCAATGTTTTCTATATATCGTGATATTTTGGTGCTAAATTCGTAAATACAGTAATTACTACATAGCATTACTGCGTATTGAACTACTTTTTCTGTCAAATTTGTTGTTAAAACATGATGTTTTGGTGCTTAATTTGTAAAATTATCACTTAATTTGATGTGTAATAGGTTTTTCCTTAATCCCTCCTTATTATCCAACATATTCGCTTATCCAACGTTCTGCCGGACTGTTTATGTTGGATAAGTTAAGATCATCCGGGGAGGCCCTGCTCTCGATCCCACCAGCCTCACAAGCACGGCTGGTGGGGACGAGAGACAGGGCCTTCTCGGTGGTGGCTCCTCGGCTGTGGAACTCCCTCCCCAGTGACATCCGGCAGGTTCCATCCCTTTTGGGGTTCAGGAAGAAGCTGAAGACCTGGCTATGCGCGCAAGCATTGACATGGATCGGATTAAGGCTTTTGCACAAGGTCTGATGGATGATTGGTATATATATTTGGTGTTGCATTGTTTTAAATTTTTATATATTGTATTTTACTATGTTATTTAATTATTTTAACTGTTTTATTCTTATTTTATTGTATTATGATGTACTGGTAGTGATCCTACCAGTTGTGTAAGCCGCCCTGAGTCCCTTCAGGGAGAAAGGCGGGGTAGAAATATTGGAAATAAATAAAAAAAAATAAGTGAGACTCTATTGTAGTTGTCATACTTTGGAAACTTCATTTTTGTGGCTGCCACAAACTATGTTGAAACCCTATGCGATATTCATTGAAAAACTATCACAAAATGTGCTGCAGGATGTCCCATCAAATCAAAGTTTTTTTTACTGTTTAACAAAAGTTTTCCATGTTTTAAAAATAGGACCAATTAGGAAATGACATTTATAACCCAGGAACAAAAATCATATTACATAGTGTAGTGAGACTTTAGCATAAATAGGTTTTGGTATCCACAAAAGTCCTGGAATCAAACTCCAGGAGCCCATTGTCAGAGAAGGTTTGTTATAATATGATTCCCATTGATTTCAATATGTCTGTTCTAAATATGGTTATTTTGTGTAACGTACAGTTGTTCAATTGTTTTAGGGGGAGAGACTACCAGTGCCCTTTGTCTGTTCAAAATGATGGTAGGGGATTTCAGCTATAAACTCACGTCTATGGTTCATTTTAGCTGATATCCTGTTTAACTGCATTCCCCATTTCTCATGTACTTATATTTGCTTTCCGTTTGTAAATATAATTTCATATAAGCCCCAGACACATACTAGTGAGTGCCTGTAATCACATGCAGGACATGTGCAATCTAACTCATGCAAAATCAGAAGGAAAACATGACCTAGATGTTCTTTTTATTAGGAGAGAAACTCGCTGCATATTTAATATGAGGTGCGTGCCCAATCACCATTTTTGTGTTACAAAGGTTAACAACATAAGAAAGACCTCAAGAAAAAACCACAACCATATAACTATTGCTATCTTTTCATTATTTATTCATTTTAATCTCTTCCTTAGAAGATTATGCATAATTCATTTTTTTTGTATTTCTGAAATGAATAATATTTCTTAAAAATGGTTTAAAGTGTTCTTAGTAATTTAAAAAAGCAATTTTAGGATATGGAACACTGATGTAATGGTCGCTCTGTTTCTATTATTTGAAGCTCGGAAACATTACTTTTTGCGCTGCACTTTCCAGAATTCCCTAACTGGGGGAATCACACAGTTAAAAAAACAAATGTCCCAAACTTTACTTTGAATAAGGATAGGGAAAATGGTTGTATTGGGGTGTATTGAGCCAGTGTGGTGTAGTGGTTTGAGTGTTGGACTATGACCCCGGAGACCAGGATTTAAATCAGAAGCATACAAATCTCCTGTTACATCAGCTCCACTGGCTGCCAGTCTGCTACCGAGCACAATTCAAAGTGCTGGCTTTAGACTATAAAGCCCTAAACGGTTCCGGTCCAGCTTACCTGTCCGAACGTATCTCCCTCTATGAACCATTGCGGAAATTAAGATTGTCCAGGGAAGCCCTGTTCTCGGCCCTGCCTCCTTCACAGATGTGGTTGGTGGGGACGAGAGACAGGGCCTTCTCCATGGTGGCCCCTCGGCTGTGGAACTCCCTCCCTAGTGAAATCAGATTGGCCCCCTCCCTCCTTCAGGAAAAGCTGAAGATGTGGATGTGGGACAAAGCTTTTGGATGAAAATCTTTATTGCAATAACA
Organism: Anolis carolinensis; assembly: GCF_035594765.1. Classification (NCBI taxonomy): domain Eukaryota; kingdom Metazoa; phylum Chordata; class Lepidosauria; order Squamata; family Anolidae; genus Anolis; species Anolis carolinensis. The sequence continues at coordinate 152,656,148 of NC_085844.1, read as the reverse complement.
TGATACAGAATGGTGCAATGACAACTGGAATGACCTTGGACTATGATATTGGATAACGTGGTTTTAAAATTGTTTTTAATGTTTGGTATGTTTTTAGCAGTTGGTTTTTAATATATAGAGCTATTTGCTGATATATATTTGTATGGCATCAAATTGTTGCTGAGTTATATGTGAGCCGCTCTGAGCCCCTTTGGGGTGAGAAGGGCGAGGTACAAATATGGCAAACAAATAAATAAACAAATCACTGCTCAGTCATGGAAATCTAGTGGATGATCTTGGTCAGGTCTCTCTGTCTCTCAAAAAAAGGCAAAGGCAAACCCTCTCTGAACTAATTTTTCCAAGAAAAGCTCTTGATAGGGCCACTTGCGGATCACCGTAGGTTATAAACAGCATGAAGGCACATAATAAAATGTTGGATGATACAGTAGAGTCTCATTTATCCAAGCCTCGCTTATCCAACCCTCTGGATTATCCAAGCCATTTTTTTAGTCAATGTTTTCAATACATCGTGATATTTTGGTGCTAAATTCGTAAATACAATAATTACTGCATAGCATTACTGCATATTGAATTACTTTTTCTGTCAAATTTGTTGTATAACATGATGTTTTGGTGCTTAATTTGTAAAATCATAACCTAATTTGATGTTTAATAGGCTTTTCCTTAATCCCTCCTTATTATCCAAGATATTCGCTTATCCAAGGTTCTGCCGGCCCGTTTAGCTTGGATAAGTGAGACTCTACTGTACTTGAGAATCCAGTGAAAACCTGGACTTGCAGGTTGATTCCATCATCTCTTCCCATTAATGGGGACAGCTCCTATTAGTCAGTTGCTATCCATCTTGCTTAGCTATATACTGAGCAAACCTAATAATGCACTTGTCGTGCTTGTAGATATGCCTACTGAAATTAAGTTCCGCCAGCATGCCGTCCTAATATGGATGTGTCAATTTTATTTTCTTCCACTTTTCCATTTTTCAAAATATCAAGTTCTTTCCACTAGAGCAGAGTTTCTCAAACTGTGCTCTTCCAGATGTTTTGGATTTCAACTGAAGTTGTTACTGAAGTTCCACAGTTCCTAGCAACTTTCTGGGAGCTGAAGTTCAAAACACCTGGAGGAGCAGAGTTTGAGAAACAGTGCACTAGATTAAAAATGTGGGATGACAAAAGATTAATTGGGACTGTCTCTGTCAAACTGGACAGCTGGAGGGTATGAGGGGGTGGTCTAATAGAGCTCCCTATCCTCTGGAAGAGGAGAACAGCTAAGAGGGCTACCAATCTTTCCTTGTCAATATTAAGAGAATTTCCCAGTTCTGCCCAATAGTAGGGCTGGTCTCGCATGCACAAGTGCATTTGGATGTGTGCAAACACATCTACATATTGTAGGGTATAACAAGAGGAGAACAGCTAAGAGGGCTACCGATCTTTCCTTGTCAACATTAAGAGAATTTCCCAATTCTGCCCAATAGTGGGGCTGGTCTTGCATGCACAAGTGCATTTGGATGTGTGCAAACACATCCACATATTGTAGGGTATAACATTGCAGATGTTCGTGATAGTATTTCATTGAAAGCCCTCTCTGATCTATTGCATGACAATCTTCTGGTCTGAATGAGTAGGATTGATTTGACAAACCACACTCCACTCCTGCTCAAGGGGAAACACAATCCTGTTTATGTTGAATTAGGTCCTGAGTGAATAGTAAAAAAATCAAGCTCAGAATCTCCTTCCTGACAAAGGCATAGATGTTTAAACACACATTACTACTTGCCTATATTAAGAGTTAATCACGTTTTTATTGGGGGTGGGGCATTTAAATTGCAGTCCATTCCCTGAGAATAATTACTGCTATTTAATTGTATTCATAATTTAGCATACACCTGGAAAATATGCTATAAAATATCAAGGGGTTTTCCTTTTAATACTGGCATGCCATTTACAAACTGTCACATTTAGAATGCATCTTTAATCTTCTATGGTCTGCTAGAATTTTATATTAAAAGTCTGCTTTGTGCTTTAAATATTAAAGAATCTGCAATACTTCAAAAGGTGATAATGCCTGATGCTCTAGTGGTGCTGAAATCTCAACAGCTAAATATATTGAGGGATGTTCAGTGGCCCTGGCTTAATTAAACATGCATGTGTATTTTCAAATGCAATCTTTTTCTGCTTGTTAGGTTTTTGACAAACCTCCAAACAGGTCCAGGTGGAGAAAAGCATGTAAACAAGCTTGTGAATGCAAGCTTAAAACACTCAAATTAACACCCTCCTACAATTAATATGCAAACTCGAGGACGTTGCTATTGATAATGTCATTTAATATTATTTGCAGTATTGTGACACGTCTAACCCTTTCTCTCTTTCCGTGCCCTTCCTCTCCCCCTACCCCCACAACACTGTCCACTTTAATTATAGAGGAAAGATTTCATTGGAGATTTGCCATCTAATGGGATGCTTTTGGCTGTTTAAAAACCCCAGATAAAAGGCAGTACATATTGCAAGGCTGAGGTTCATGTTTCAATATGTCATTAACTTTACCATTATGAAAAACTAGATTTGCTCTGATTGTTGGCATCTCGGGTTGCATTTGAAATCACGGAGTTGAGCAGGAACTGTAACACACATGAATTGGCTCTGGAGGAGATGATCCCCATGGAAAGGACACCACTTGGGTGCCTCTGCACATTCAATTCTGGCGGTGCTACTTGGTGGAGATACTTATGTGATTTTTGACAGTTGATTCTCATTTTTCTCAAAAAGAGGCTTTAAAATCACATAGACTACTCATGCCAAATATCCCTCAGGTCTTTCAGGAAAGAGAAGAATAATCAAAAGGTAAGGTAGAACAAGAAATTGGATTAAGAGGGAGAACTTTATGTTACGGTCCTTTAAAATTTAATAGTTTAACTCAGAGGCTACTATCAAGATGCTTCGCGTGAAGCAAGGGCTTTGTTAGTGCCCAGTGAGTCTTCCAACATTTCTTCTTTGAACTACATTATCAAATAAATACTTCAACCTTCAAAGATGTATCAAACTCTGTAAATAGAGCTCACTTGGCTCTTAGGATGAGTTTGCCATGGATTGTGTTGTTCATGGCCGGAATCACAGGGTTGTTGTGTGTTTTTCGGGCTGCATGGCCATGTTCTGTAGGGCCATGAGTACTTCTGGAACATGGTCATACAGCCCAGAAAACACGCAACAATCCTTGCCATGGATTGTTATCATTGTAGAAACACAAGTCCAAAGTCCCAGGAGGGACACATGGAATGAGCAGTGCGATTCTCTTCATTGTGACCAATGTTAGTTTTTACTAACATTTTCTGTAATAATATAATAGATAAAGTTGCCTTAAAGTGGGTCAGATCACTGCACACTCATAACAGGTAAAGGTAAAGGTTTTCCCCTGACATTAAGTCTAGTCATGTCCGACTCTAGGGGATGGTGTTCATCTCAATTTCTATGCCAAAGAGCCACCGTTGTTTGTAGACACCTCCACAGTCATGTGGACTGCATGGAGTACTGCTACCTTCCCACTGGAGCAGTATCTATTGATCTACTCACATTTGCATGTTTTTGAACTGCAAGGTTGGTAGAAGCTGGGGCTAACAATGGGAGCTCACCCTGCTCTCCAGATTAAAACTGCCAACCTTTTGGTCAGCAAGTTCAGCAGCTCAATGATTTAACCCGCTGCGTCACTGGGGGCTCCTACACTCACAATACTGATGCCTATATCCCAACCAGTGGTGGACGTTGGCTTCCATGTCAGAAGGGCAGTGAATCTGTTCCAGGTTTTAATCAATTTTAAAGGAGCTACACAAAGTGCTGAACTCTATCTCCATAGCTATAAACCACAAACACTGTAGACAAAACAATTCTTTATATCTCTGAGCTGAGAGCAGGTAAAGCATCAATGAAACCAATATAAGCCCCTTGGTCCAAGCTTGTAACTTAAGTGGGCTTGTGGAGTAGGCAGATCAGAAGGTGGTAAAAGAGTTGTGTAAGAGAACAACCAGCTACAACTAGCAATCAGCACAGTAAGTGCACAAAATATACTGTGTACTAAAGCATTGCCCTAAGCCTGCTGGATTTCCATACATTAAAGAAGTAAAAGTACAGCAGTGTAAATATCTTAAACACATTGGATCCTGTTTGATTGTGGAAGCTAAGCAGGGTCAGTCTTGGATAGTTCTTGGATGAGAAACTGCCAGTTAATACCAGAGCCAAGTGAGCTCCATTTACAGACTCTGATACATCTTTGAAGGTTGAAGTATTTATTTGAAAATGTAGTTCAAAGAAGAAATATTGTAGGCTGTATTTCAGAGGAAGGAACTGGCAAAACCCACTCTGGATGTTCACTGCCGAAGAAAAGCCAAATAAATTCACGGGATTGCCATAAATCCCCAGATGTCTTGAAAGCACAAGGACACACAATAGTACAACAGTCTTTTGAAAAAAACATAATCCAGAAAGTCCTTTGTTCTTTTTCAATATTAGTAAGAGTGACAGGTTAAGCAACAGAGAGTTGTAGACCATAGCCAAAATCCAACAGAATACCAGTGTCTCCATAAGAGGAAGAAGGAAATAAAGGGATATTGTTTCTTTACTTAGGATTAGGATAGCCATTAACTTTAATGCACATTTTGGGGAGTACCGTGAATGGCAAGAAGAATGGGAGAAGAATAAATAAACATGACTCTAGCAATTGGGTGCTGGTGTGACATTAGATTTAAGCCCTTGAGAAATCAGTCTGGCCTCAATCCCCAGTCCATTTGTTGCCATTCAGGTCTATTCACTTCTGCTTGTAGTACAGTAGAGTCTCACTTATCCAACATAAACGGGCCAGCAGAATGTTGGATAAGCAAATATGTTGGATAATAAGGAGGGATTAAGGAAAAGCCCATTAAATTAGGTTATGATTTTACAAATTAAGCACCAAAACATCATGTTATACAACAAATTTGACAGAAAAAGTAGTTCAATATGCAGTAATGCTATGTAGTAATTACTGTATTTACAAATTTAGCACCAAAATATCACGATGTATTGAAAGTATTGACTACAAAAATGCGTTGGATAATCCAGAACATTGGATAAGCGAGTGTTGGATAAGTGAGACTCTTCTGTACTTTAAAAAAGCAATCAAGGCTGTGCATAGGTTGTATGAACATCACACACATGTACAAAATGCAGGACTCTTACTAGTATCATTCTCCTATCTAGCTTCCAAAGAAGAAAATACCCATAGAAAATTCCAAACTGAATCAGGTGTATGGTTTTTGCCACTAAACTATGGTTTCCTTGCTGTTTGCCATTTGCTGAAGTTAATGTTAATGCAATTGATTTGAAATCCATTCCTGTTTTTTGGACAGGGCAATTCTCAATACTTACATTCCCATGTGGAAATCCTGGTTGGCTTTACAAGAAAGCATTTCTTGATGCATTGATTTGAATCAAAATAAACACAGAGAGAAACATGTTGCATACACATCTATATGTTACAAAAGCGATTACCAACAAAATATTGAAAACAAGGATCAGGCATGGTTTGAAAATGTGAACAAGCTGTTTTCCACTTAACAAAATAGATTGATTTAATAGTTTATTTTAATGTAAATGAGCAAATACTGTGCTATGTGTGAAATGAAATGAAAATGTATACAGGAATGGGAAGAGGAAATAGAAAATCTAGAATTACCGAAAGTATATGAATATAGGTACGTGATTCAGTATTAGCAAGAAGGTATATTTCTGACACTTAAAGCAAAGCAGCAACCATATGTAATGATGGATGAATTTGAATTAATATGATGGATTGCGGGGCATTTAATGCAAGCTGAATTGTAAAGAAAGTTGTATGAATATTATAGTATTTGTTTTGGAGGAGGTGCGCAGAACGAGAAGATATTTCACGTAGAACTAAAGTATATATTTCCAATTAGTAGGTAAAGGTAAAGGTCTTCACCTGACATTAAGTATCTGACTCTGGGGGTTGGTGCTCATCTCCATTTCTAAGCTGAAGAGCCGGAGTTGTCCATAGACACCTCCAAGATAATGTGGCTGGTATGACTGCATGGAGCACCATTACCTTCCCGGAGTGGTACCTATTGATCTACTCATATTTACATGTTTTTGAACTGCTAGGTTGGCAAAAGCTGGGGCTAGCAGCGGGAGCTCACCCTACTCCCTGGATTCAAACTGCTGACCTTTTGGTCAGTAAGTTCAGCAACTCAGCAGCTTAACCCGCTGTGCTATTGGGGACTCCTTCCAATTAGTAGATTTATATAATTCTTTGTTGGATGATAATGAGTGGCTATGACAGAAGACAGCAGAATATTTTAAAGGAAAACAATAAAAAAGTTTTCCTTGGTTACATTTGGGGGACAATCTTTTTCCCTTGAACATTTTGGATCGCCTTTCTAGTAATAGTATGGATTATAAACTTCTGGGGAGTGGAATGTATTGAGCATCCCTGCTGGAAGCTGCCTGCTTTCTCAATCTGCGGCCACCGGTTCTAATTAAAACGTCGACTTAACCACGGCACAGGACTGCAAGGGAGGCTGTCGGTTCACCTTAGAAAATGAACACTTTATTAGGCCAACTCCAGCCCTTGTAAATGGAAGCCAGTGGAAGCTGCCTCCGCAATCTTTAATGGATTTTTAAAGATGACAAGAAAGGAAATGGGGAAACTAAAGCAATGGAAGACATAAATTCCCCAAAGGGGCATTCCGAAGTAAATCAGAGCAACTGAAAAAGTGAACTCTTTGAGCCCTGGGATATCTCCCAGGTTCACTCTTTTTTCTTTTTCTTTTTTTAAGCTGGACACTTACGGCATGTTGAGTCCCTGACCACCTCAGCTCTGGGCATGCTTTGACACAGTAAGGCAGAGAAAGATGAACAACATCACCCGAAGTAATGTTGAAGGGGCAGAAAATTGCTCCCTTCGCATGCAGCATTGCCTTTGCTTTAAATCACATGACTTATTACAATATATCCATTTATGTATGTTCTGACTATGGGAAACCTATTTACTGGCACTTTCTTTTTCCACACTGTGGCTAAAGCAGAAGGGATGGAGTGATCAGTTCCTATGAAATCAAAATTCCCCTCCTCTCTTATAGTTGCTGCCGTCTTTTCAGGCTGTAATGGAAGATAAATAAGTGGAAAAACCTGGATCTATGTTGCAAACTGTTCATTGTTTTGACTCTCTAAATAATCTTTGCAAATTCGAATTAGGAAAGAAGAGCTTTATTTAATTTTTTTTTTTGCAAAAAGAATCAATAAATAAACTTAGCAGGATAAACACGTTGACTTCTCTTCCTGCAGAATGTAGCAAATGCTGCAGGGGTTTAGTGTTTCCACACAAGGTTATTTTTAAACACAACAAAAAGGGGCATTAAAGGAAATGCCAACCAGTAAAAAAAATCCTCAATGTTTGTAAATGCTGATTGACACTCATTTTCTACTTTTCAAAATATAACAGAAATGTTAAATATTCGGTAGCTTCAAACAAAATTCTTTGAGAAACTCACAAAGTCATAAATTTTGTGCAAAATTGTGGAATCATGAATAATTTAATTCCTAATAGAAATTCCCCAAATGTTATTTAGCTAATGTCAGACTAGAGGTCCATTGGCATTAATTTTTTCACATGTATTCAAGGGGTTATGAAACAGCAATGGGAAATAGATTTGTTTGCTTAATTAATATTCTGCCTTTCTTCCAACTTGGGACCCAATGTAGCTGAAAACATAGAGTAAAATAAAATGCCATTTAAAATAATGCAGATAATAAAGAGCCTTGTTAATGAAATAAATTATCGTATTGTATCGTATGGCAGTGTAGACTCATACAATTCAAGCAGATAATCTGGATTATATGGCAGTATAGAAGGAGCCTAAATGATCAGCATGGATATACAATGTCCAAGTAACAGATACCCACCCAAATCAATCCAAAGACGTACTATATTGTTCTGTTATCTACAGGTCACTATTTAGTAATATTAGGGGTGCATCCTATTGGGCCCCCGGTGGCACACCAGGTTTGCTGAACTTGCTGACTGAAAGGTTGGTGGTTCAAATCCGGGGAGCAGGGCGAGCTCCAGCCGTTAGCCTCAGCTTCTGCCAACCTAGCAGTTCGAAAACATACAAATGTGAGTAGATCACTAGGTACTGCTTCGGCGGGAAAAGTAATGGCACTCCATGCAGTCATTCCAGCCACAAGACCTTGGAGGCGTCTACGGACAACACCAGCTCTTTGGCTTAGAAATGGAGATGAGCACCACCCCCCAGAGTTGGGCACAACTAGACTTAATGTCAGGGGAAAACCTTTACCTTTACCTATGGGTGCATCTTCACCATATAATTGATGCAGTTTGACACCGGTTTAAGTGCCATGGCTCAGTACTATGGAATCCTGGTAGTTTTACAAACCCTTTATCCTTCTTTGTCAAAAAGTGCTAGTGCCTCACTAAACTCTAAATCCCAGGATTGTATAATATTGAGCCAAGGCAGTTAACGTGATGTAAAACTGCATTAATTCAACAGTGAATATACATCTTTGGTTAACCTGAAGTTTCGCCTGGGTAGATTGTACTAAGGCAATATGACCTGATTGAGTCAGATAACAGGATAAAATATTGGACTTTTACATAAATGTATCATGAGCATATTACCACCCTCAGTCATTTGTTGTTCAGAAAAGCTGTAAAGTGAAGCGTGCAGAGAAGAAAATGCTGACTTCAGAAGCCAGGTCTAGCTTGTTACCTTTGGCGTCCTCTACTGTCTTTTAAAAAAAGCATTTAAATCCCCAAACTGGATCCAAAGGATGCCTGCCTGGCTGGTGTAGCCCAGGAATAAAGTCATCGTAAAGCATCCCTGCATTTGTATGACACAAGATAAGAAACTCTGGTTTGATTGTAGACAATCGGCTTCCTCAGTCAAGAGAAGGTGAAGGTCTAAGAGCCTGCTTAAAAACCTGACAACATATACTCTTGTTTCTCTTCAGATCATATACAGCTTGCTTTCTCCTAAGAACCTGGAAATCTTTCTCACCCCTAAAACCACCTTGCTTTGACTCTGGGTCCCATTTCATTGCAGTTGCTTTTTTATTATAGTATTTCCTTCTGGGAAACGTTTGGCTATCATCACCTGGGGGACTATGAGCATGAATGTCAGGATATTTTTAAAAGAACTGACCCATTTCACACTGTTCACTTTTTTTTGTTAAAAAAATCATTTTTAAAATGACTACAGGATTCCATAGCATTGAGCCATGACTGTTAAAGTGGTGTCAAACTGTGTTAATTCTGTGGTGGAGATGCACCCAAGGTTGGGCAAAACATGTCCCTAGGGAAGCATGTGGGCCCAAGATCTGTTTATTAAGCTCTGGCCCCTCCAGCCTTACAGACCTCATTTTCTCTGGCCAAAAAAGGGGAAGAAGCTTTCAACTATTCCCCTTTTAAATAGTTTGTGTGTGTGAGGGGGAGAATGTGCATTGTCCAGTATCAACAATTGTCCATTTTTTTCCAGTACAGGGGCCCATTAACTTCCGTTGCAATGTCCTATGGAGTTGTGGGATTTGCAGTTTAAGGGAGGGCAGTTACAAGTCTCTGCCAAAAAGAATTCTAAATACCTCACCAAACTCCAAATCCCTAGGATTCCGCAGGATGTAACTATACAAATTAAAATGGAATCCTAATCCTATAAATACATAGTGTGAAAGAGTAGAAGTAGATTTCTACCATGGGATGTGTGTGTAGCAATTCTGGCAATCTATGTAATCCACAGAGGATCCCATGAGCAGGGAACTGGCCCGTAAACTTACTGGAGTGTCCCTTTCAGCTACTCTGAAAATAAGACAGGGTTTTATTTTAGAGTTTGTTTTAAGGGGCAGTCTTATTTTTCCAAACTGACTTTTAAATGAACTATATCTAGGGCTTAGAAGCCTCTGATGGTGCAATGGGTTAAACTGCTGAGCTGCTGAACTTGTGGACCAAAAGGTTGGTGTTTCAAATAAGGGGAGCGGGGTGAGCTCCCGCTGTTAGCCCCAGCTTCTGCTAACATGCAAATGTGAGTAGAACAATAGGTACCACTCCGGTAGGAAGGTAACAGTGTTCCATGAAATCATGCCTGCCACATGGCATCTATGGACAACATCTATGGAAAATCTTTACCTTTACCTTTATATCCAGGGCTTATTTTTGAAATAGGGCTTATATTTCAAGCATCCTCAGAAATGATGAAAAATCATGATAGGTCTTATTTTTAGGGTAGGTCTTATTTTGGGGAAAACAGAGTAATTGTTACCTTAGTGGCATCCAATAAAATAGAAATAGCTTAACACAATCACATTTGCTCCCGAAATTGTATGTGCATGTATTTGGTTGGCTCTTATAAAAATAGAAAGGAATGGGATCCAGAACTACTGTTACAATAAAGCAGGGAAAGAGAGTATATATTGCACCATGGCCAGCCACTACTGCCTATTGAATCTCTGGTATTTAATTGCATCTCAATTTTCCTTAAAATCCAAAGTTATTACTGTCAGGTTTGCTTTTAACTTACCACCAATTGTGCCCTGACTGTGTGCAGCAACGTTACTGAGAGATGAAATGCTTAATCGTTATCCATGGATAAATGTTCTCTTACTTTATTCTCTGTTGTTTAGAAGTGAACCATAGAGACAGGGCCAAGAAAAAAATCTGTCACCATTCATTTTCCATAGGAGCATCACATAATGTTTTAATTGGAAAATAGGCTTTTAAAGGTGATCACAAGTTGAGGGTATCCGTTAGAGCACAAAATGGGCTTTTGCGTGATTTTCTTTTCCCCCTTCTTAACTTAATGAACCTTTTTGTGTCTGTCATGGAAAACATGGAAATTTCATTCTCTTCTCTGTAAAACTATAGTCGCTTAAATGCTCGAGGTTGGACTAACTGAGCAAGTAACCTAAAGGGCTGTGTTAATATTAGCCTGCAGTTAATGCGTAACTAGCACTTTGTTGCTGTTTGGTGAAATGACCAGTTTACTTGGTTATATTGACAGCTCTACTGTAAAATGTGCTGGCATTAAAGGTCAAAAAGACCCAGTTTCCCTCTCATTGCATCTATCCAAGAAAGAATAAATCTCAGAGCAGAATCACTTCTCTGACAATAATTTATGAATTATGCACTGACTGTGTTTGAATTGAGAATGGCTTTCATATCCTTTCCATTAGCTCAGATTAAGTTTTCATATAGATGCTGGGAAGCATGCTAGCAATATCCTCCACTCATTTTTATGAAAATTTTATCAGCCATCCCCCTCTCTTTCTCTCTCTCTCTTTTTCCTTCTGTACTACACTCCAATTGGGATGTCTCAGAATCTAAAGCTCAGCTTTGGACATGAACTTCTCTCAACCTGGCTGGCTGCTGCTCGAAAGGTTTCAATATTTTATGGGCTCCGGCTAACTCAGCCGTGAGATTCAAGCTGCAGAGATTTAGCTCTAATGTAAAATCATGAACGGATGAAAACTGGGATGTCATAAGTAATACATCGACAAGCGCAGGATGCAGTTACCATGTTTAAAAGGGTTTTTAAAAGAAAACAGCATTCTCTGCTCCCTCTTTGTATCCCAAAATGAAAAGCCTCTGAGCTATTGTACTAATACATTGCCGTGATTTCTTGCCGGCTTTTCTTCAATTGCTGCTTAATTGTTGTATGGGGGGGGGGTGGATTTTCCCCCCACTCGCCTCCCTCCTCCGAGGTCCACCATCAGCAAGAAAAGCCCTTGATGTCAGCTTTCTAAAGAAATGGGCACTGCGTGGCCCAGTGTTTATAGGCCAAATCCATTTCTTAGCATCGTTGCTTTTTGTCTCAAAACTGATTTAAAACATTTGGAAAATCTGTCTATTCAGCTGGCGTGTTCTGGTGCATTCTTTCCTAGACACAGTGAGGTCAGATGCGATATGTCTGATGGAGTCCTCCACTGCAATCTATAGCCATTTCCCCAGAGTCCTGTGGAGTGTAGCAAAGCAGAACAGTCTTATAATGGGCCCAATAACAATATGTTCTTTGTGTGAAAGAATCCAGGGGGAAGTGCTGGAAGCTGCACTGGTCAGTAAAAAATGCACACAACAACAACAAACCTCCCAACAACTGGTTTTAGTGCTTCGCGCTCCCCACCCCAACCTTTCTCATTATGTACATTGCAGCCATTGGAAATATTTTCTTGACAGTAAATAAGCATTGCCATAAAAGAGTTCACAAGCGTGAATTGCACAGATACATCAGAGTTCTTATCCATTTCTATGGGTTTGAGTTATTAATGCCTGTGATTAGTCGGTATTCATGGAGAAGCATGAAACAGAGGAGACTATTTCATTCTCCTCCATGAAAATGGACTAATTTCATCATTTTTGTTAGTGTTTCCACCTGCAGTTCAAGGCAAGGTTTTACAAACTTTACAAAATTATTTTTCACATATGCCAGAAACATATGGGTTGAAGTGCATTGCACATCTCTACCACTTTTGAAGTATGATCTCCTCACGAACATTACAGCAGTGCTATCTACTGACATGTTCATCTACAAACACCATTAGGATATGGGGGAAAAAATCATTTCAGGTCCTTTTAAAATAAAATCCAAAAAAGTCCCAGTTATTCCCATTCAAGAGTAAAACAAACTTAAACGTAAAAATAAAAATACAATAATGGGAGAAAATGAAACCAACAGCCCCAAACACTACAATTTATCTATTTTCAAGACTCTTAAAAATATTAGGTTAAGGCTCTTCAATTCAATCATAGGTGCATCTGTGGAATTTGACATCGCTTTAATTGACGTGGTTCCATGCTATGAAATCATCGGAGTTGTGGTTTGGTGAGACACCAGTACTAAAGACTTGTTAAACCATAACTCCTATGATGCCATAGCATTAAGCATTGGCAGTTAAAGTGGTGTCAAATTGCATTAATTCTGCATTGTTGCTGCACCCCATGTTACACATGCCCCTTTTCACATGCCCGGTTATAGTGCTATGAATCCACATTAACAGCCATAACAACATCCTATGGAATCCTGGGATTTGTAAGTTTGGGGGAGACATTTAAAGAGCTCTAGTGCAGTGGTTCTCAACCTGTGGGTCCCCAGATGTTTTGGCTTTCAACTCCCAGAAATCCTCACAGCTGGTAAACTGGCTGGGATTTCTGGGAGTTGTAGGCCAAAAACATCTGGGGACCCATAGGTTGAGAACCACTGCTCTAGTGTCTCAGCCATATACAAACCCTATAATTCCATAGAATGCTGATATAGCAATTAAAGTGAAATCAGAGTGCAATAACTGTGTGGTATTAAAGACACATAACTTTCTAAACTTAGGACCACTTTGGAGAATATGCCTTGATGTTTTAGTATTTTTTTAATTTTCCTCTGGCCATAGATGATCCCAAGAGAGAACTTTATCTTTTGCAGATGCATATGTGCATTGTTTATTTATATATAGCTGGTTATCTTTGCCTTCTCTGATATTAAAGAGAGATGAACATCTAAATTTAGAGGCACCAAATATCAACATATAGTTGCTTATAAACACAGCTCACTGCCATTGTTTGCTTACAACTTTCATCACTGAAAGTTCAAATAATCTAGAAGTATTTAGTTCTAGCCATTTTACTGAAGAGATCTTCATGACACAGTAATTTCCCAATAGCAGAGCTCGCTTAAAAGCAAAATGAACCTCACAACCCCTTCTTCTTTTGCCTCTCTTTCCCGAACCAAACAAGACTTCTGAGACACATACCAAGCGGCCATAAATGCTATAAAAGGGGCTGTTTTTACAACCATTTCACTGATCATAACACCCCTTGCAAAGCTGTCATAAAAATGTAGATTCAGTAGTGAGGGAGCACCTGCATACCGTGGTGGTAGGATAGAACAGAAGCAATTTTAAAAGGTCAGTAATGTATCAGGTTTTACACTTGAAGTTAGATTACCTGCTTCTAGGAAAGGCAAAATGTATATTGGGTTTGGCATTACCTTAGTTCTGTTTCCCTTTGGCAACAGTCTTGGATGGGCAGTTTTTGCAAAGCGATGGCACAAGTTGGGTGCAAAACAGCTACAGAAAAAAATACACATATTTTGCTGATGCTCATGAAACTAATCTTCTCTACACCTGTTTTCATCTGATTGGTCCTAAGAGAACAGGAACATATGCACATGTGGATCAGGAAGGATGTTCTTTTGATATGAGACTGACACCTTTTGATATGAATGCTCATATGTTGAACACTAGACCCTTTTGCCATGAATTTGATATTCATGGTTTCACTTACCCATGCGCCAAAATTTTTTCACCCTGGAAGTATTTGTGGACCTCTCTAGGGTCTCCAGTATGATTCTTGGGCTGGTATGCTTCCAGCCCAAGTACGGTCAAAATATAGGCTTCACTCTTATCCATGGTTTCATGTAATCATCAGGAACCTTGGAATGTATCCTCCTTGGATATGGGGATTATACTGTATGGACAATCAAGATGATGCTGGGTTGCTGTGAGTTTTCCAGGCTGTATGGCCATGTTCCAGAAGCATTCTCTCCTGATGTTTCGCTCACATCTACGGCAGCCATTCTCAAAGGTTGTGAGGTCTGTTTGAAACTAGGCAAGTGGTTTATATATCTGTTAAAAGTCCAGGTTGGAAGAAAGAGTTCTTGTCTGTTTGAGGCAAATATGAATGTTGCAATTGGCCAGCTTGATTAGCATATAATGGCCTTGCAGATTCAAAGCCTGGCTGCTTCTTGCCTGAGGGAATCCTTTGTTGGGAGATGTTAGCTGGCCCTGATTGTTTCTTATATGGGATTCCCATTTTCTGACTGTTGTTCTTTATTTACTGTCCTGATTTTAGAGTTTTTAAAATACTGGTAGCCAGATTTTGTTCATTTTCATGGTTTCCTCCTTTCTGTTGTAATTGTCCACACGCTTGTGGACAATTTGTGATCAAGATGATGCTGTTTACATGTTTATGGTGTGAGTGTGCTTTGCATGGGAAATATTTTTTCTTCCCACCAAGAACTTGGAAATGTTAATTATTTGGACTACACATCTTTTGACAGGACCATGGATTATGGAAGTAGTAATCGCCCCACCATCACCTCAGCCTTTCTGCTAAGGTCTGGTTCTACTTACTGTATGGTAACAGAACTTGGAAAATGAGCTATCAGTGGGTCTACATATACTTTTTGAGGACTCACAGCAAGCACACAATATATAATATATAGACTATATTTTCTATTTTCTACACTCCTCCCTTAATAGGTGACATAAATGGGATCATCCAGATTGACAACTGTAGGGGAGAGGAAGGTTGATCTGATTCATTTCATTTCACAAACCAGTGCTGGCCTCTGGTGGAGTATCTACTATAACATGGTACCCTAACTTTATATAGAACATTGAAGGTATTATGCATGCAAACCCATCTCATAAGATCCAATTATGAGGGCAAGTCATTTGTTAAAGATTGTAGTTTAGAATATGTTCCTTGATTTCAGTGGAACATGCTTTCCAGCAAAAATCGGTAAGATTGCAGATAGATAACTAGGGATTTAAAATAATCAAAGGAAAACAATGAAACAGTTGAGGCAGCGCTCTCAAGGTCAAAGCATTGGGTCTTTTTAGAAGGGTGGTGATAGGGCAGCTTTCTCTTGAATGTGTAATTAAAAGGAATATGAGACATGCTTTTGTTACAGATAGAACCTGTGAGAAGTGGCCTGTGGATATGGATCCACAGAGCTGCCAGGATTTTTGGACTCTCCTTGGTGGTCTGACTATGGGAACTGCTTTAATGAGAGCCTACACATCAAACTCGACCACTGGGACACAGAGTAAGAGTAAAGTTGGATGATGATCACATTGTACTATTCACAGCATTGTCCTTTTTCTTGTAGCCTCTTGGTAGAGCATTATTATGAAGGACAAATTAAATATTGTTCTATAAATATATGCTGGAATGGCTTTCTGTGTTTTACTTTGTTAGTAGAAGCTGACTATCTTTATTTCTGAATATCTATGTATCTGCATATCTATGTATATAGTCTGAAAGCTTTTGCTGCCTGAGGTAGAGCTGCCATCGGGGTACCCACGAACATAGTAATGAAGTCTGGATGTATTATTTTCACACCGAGACAAATAACCCCACAAGCACAGTAAAAAACCCAACTACAACACTGTAATGACAAAATAAAGAGCTGTTTGTTGCACAGACTCCTGGAGTGGCTGCTGCAGTTTGCCAAATAGTCTAGATCATTGGTTCTCAACCTGTGGGTCCTCAGGTGTTTTGACCTACAACTCCCAGAAATCCCAGCCAGTTTACCAGCTGTTAGGATTTCTGGGAGTTGAAATCCAAAACATCTGGGGACCTACAGGTTGAGAACCACTGGTCTAGGCTAAAATGTATACACCCACACCTTTCACCAGTGATGACTGGTGACTTCTATGCCAGTGGAGAAAATTCTGGACATTATCTCCAAAACAGATTCAACATCTAGGACAACTCCTTTCATGTTTGAACACAATTCCTATGTGGATTCATTGTACAACTGGCATAGGAAACACCAGCTAATGTTATCTGATATAACAGATTAAAACAGAAAAATCTGGAATGACTGGGAAGAAGATATTTTATGGCCCCATCTATACTGCCTTATAATCCAGTTTCTGAATGCATAAACTGCCTTGAATTAGATTATAAGGCAGTGTAGATTCATATAATCTGGTTCAAAGCAGTTAACCTGCATTCTGAAATTGAATGATTTGGAAGTAGATCCAGCCTATATTTAGACTGGTGAATTTACCAAATGAATTTATAGCATTCCATATTATCCACAAAGCTGGAGAAAAAGGTATCTGCATATGGATATTACACACATTTCTAACTAATACAAAGCTGACCTTATGAAATCCAATCTTTGGAAGCAGATTCTTTTAGTGCCTATATTTCAGTATTTGGAAAGCAATCCTTAGTCCTTTGGAGTGCTGTGTGGTTTCCGGGCTCTATGGCTGTGTTCTATCAGCATTTTCTTATGACGTTTTGCCTGTATCTGTGGCTGGCATCTTCAGAGGATCTTCAGATGCCAGCCACAGATGCAGGTGAAATGTCAGGAGAAAATGCTGCTAGAATATGACCATACAGCCCAGAAACCACACAGTATCCCAGTGATTCTGGCCATGAAAGCCTTCAACAATCCTTATTATTTTGCCTTAAATGAAGTATAATTCAGACATATATAACTCTTTAAAAGGAGCTCTTGTTTTCAATTTTTTTTTTAAAGCAGCTAACATGGACAACCCTTTTTTTGCAATTCTGTGTGAATATCTCCTCACAACGCCATTAGAGCATGTAAAATTTAATTTCCATTTCATCAGCATCAAATGTTTATCAGAGAGCTCTTTACCAAAACCATTGCCCTGCTGGGCAAATCAAGAGCATATGGGCAGAACATGAGTCACCGACCATAGCCTAGACTCCATAGATCCTCCAGCAATTATCATTAAAGAGAAGATGTGTGTCAGATAGTTTAGAAGATGAGGCCAGATTTATCAAGCATCTTCTTTTGTGTACTTCAGCTGAAGCCCAGGGAGGCACATGAGGGAGGGAGGGAGGGAGGGAGGGGGACAGAGCTTAAGAAACCCATCACATGACTTTAAACATTGACCCAATCATCACCTTAAACTAGAAACCCTGAGGGATGCATCGAGGTCTCTTTCATAACCATTTAGCTCAGGCCAGTCCTTCAGTACAGACAGACCATACACATGCCCAAGGCTATGAGATAGGGTGGCAAAATGAAGCAAAACCTACACTTCACTCGTATTGAGCCAGAGTCCTTTTTAATCCTGCATTTTATTAAGCAGTGACACATCCCTCATACTCTTCTTGCCAAGGGGTGCTTTCTATTGGCTAAACAAAGCAGAAGCTGCCATTTTATTTAGGTCTTTTTGTATTATCAACAAAGGAAGCTGCTGTGCCAGATCCATTTGTCCCCATTCATATCTTGCACTTATCTTCCTTCTTTGTAATAAAGTACAGTCATTAGAAACAATTTACTGGTTCTGTTTGCCAACACTTTATCTTTCAGCTGTAGTGATAGGTTCATAAAACTGGAAGGGACCTCAGGAGTAATCTTACTCATTGCAGGATCTGAAATTAGCAGCAGGGATGCCATCAAACTTGCCTCCATCTTCCTTCATTTCATTTGGTGGGTATACTATAATTACCAAGAGTATTGTTATTGCTATACTGCCGGACTCATTTTCAACAGCTATTGGGTACATGCTCTGCCAGATATTGTTGCTTGGAGTTCTGGAACAAAAGTTACTTGATCCCCCCCCCCCCAAGTATCTAGGAAGAGTAGAGATATCACACTGGCAATGAAGGTCCACATAGTTAAAGCAATGGTATTCCTCGTAGTAATCTATGGATGCAAGAGCTGGACCATGAGTAGGGCTGAGTGAAGGAAGATAGATGCTTTTGAACTGTGGTGTTGGAAGAAAATTCTGAGAGTGCCTTGGACCACAAGAAGATCCAACCAGTCCATACTCCAGGGAATAATGTCCGACTGGAGGGAAGGATATTAGAGGCAAAGATGAAGTACTTTGGCCACATAATGAGAAGACAGGAAAGTTTGGAGAAGATAATAATGTGGGGAAAATGGAAAAAAGAAGAGGGGCCGACCAAGGGCAAGATGGATGGATATTATCCTTGAAGTGACTGGCTTGACCTTGAAGGAGCTGGGGGTGGCGACAGCTGACAGGGAGCTCTGGTATGGGCTGGTCCATGAAGTTATGAAGAGTTGGAAACGACTGAACGAATAAACAACAAGCAATAATCTAGGAGTCAATAGGTAGCCCTGGACAATGTGGCAAGTTGCAAATAGTGTCACATTTTGTAATTTTGTGTTGATGATCCCATATGTAGCAATATCATCCATTTTTAACATTCTGTTTGGGAGTACTCCCAGGAGTCATTAACCAACTGGAAACACAGCTGGTTGATGGCACTGATGGTGGTAGTGGTGGTAATATCTTCCATGTATACTCTGCCATTCAAATCACACCTTGCAAATATCTAAAAAAAATAAATTATAGGTCTCTGCAAAAATACAGAACAAACAGCCAGAGTAAAAAAACAAATCAAACACTTGCTTAAACAAGTATTTTTAAGTGATGCCTGAAGGACAATAATTTGGCAGATGACTAGAAAGTGCTGTCAAGTGCTGCTCTTATGGGGCAAACTATTCTACAATATCTAAAGGATATCCCAGCCAATCCTAAACGTCAGGTAGATTAGTAAAAGAAAAAAACAAGAACAATTGCCTTTAAGTACCTGGATGTAGCCTGCATCTTGTCCTTTATGTTGTCCCTTGTGTTTAAGGAGCATTATCTCATTAAACATGCATTAAGCATTGCACAATATTTCTCAGGCTGAGATTTTTTCTTCCATCTCTGCTCTTTCTTTGCTGTATAGGCTAGTCAGATCTGATTTTAGTTGCTTTTAGTTGCTTTTTTTCCTTTTCTTGTGATTATATTCCCTGGGCTGGTCTCTTTATGTTTTCACTCCACATGGATGAGTCAAGCCACTGCCCTCTAGCCGCACATTGAGTTGCCAGAGTACAGGATGAGGTAGTGAGGCCACAATGTAAAAAATATGGAAGGCAATCAAGGAAGAAGAAAGGAGCAATTTGATTTTGAACAACTTTGGATAAGTTAGGGCTACAAAATAGATATAGCAGCGGTATACATGCATGATTGAAGTAGAAAACACTACTACATGGAATTTTGGATAGGAAATTGACTGAAACTGGTCTAATGGTCACACTTTACCCAAATTCTGTTGCTTTTAGGGCTCAGGGCAAAGTTCTCCCTGCGATTAATAATACTCTGATTTATTTTTAATTCTGCTTTTACAAAATTGCACAGCATTCTGGAATGTTACTACCAATCTGGAATGTTACTGTCAATCTACATAACATCTTTTTATTTTCTTTCCCATCTGCCCCTTGCTTTGCCATCATGATTAATGAACTCATCAAAACTTCCTGGTAGCCCAGTTTGTTTCCAGGTGCAATCCAAGGTGCTGGCCTTAGCCTGGAGCCCCAAACCAGTGGTTCTCAGCGTGTGGTTCCCCCGGTGTTTTGGCCTAAATCTCCCAGAAATCCCAGTCAGTTTACCAGCAGTTAGGATTTCTGGGAATTGAAAGCCAAAACATCCGAGGCCCCACAGGTTGAGAACCACTGCCCTAAATGGTTTGAACCCAGCCTGCATAAGGGACTGCATCTCCTCCTACCAGCCCACACAAGCCCTGAGACCATCAGGAGAGGCCCTTCTCTCGGTCCCATCACTGTCACAAGCATGATTGGTGGGAACGAGAGAGCGGGCCTTCTCAGTGATGGCCCAGCGGTTCTGGAACTCCCTTCCCAAAAATATGTGATCAGCCTCACTCTACTGGCATTTCATGTACAGGTTAAACCTTCCTACGGAAGCAGGCCTCCCCCCATTAACCCATAATAGGCTGCGACAGATAAGGCATATTAATGAAGGCTATCTTGGACCTGACAACAGATACACAGGTCCTAAACATACAAAGCTTTAGGATTTTTAATAGGCTCAGGGAATTTTAGTGGGAAATGTTGTATTTATTAACTTTGTAGTTTATAGTTTATGTAACAGTGTTCTCTGTTTATCAATTTTATTTTATTATGTGTCATGTAATTTCTGTCGTTTTAATTTGCTTGCTGCTTTGATTCCCACTCATGATAGAAAAGGAGGATAAAATAATAATAATAATAATAATAATAATAATAATAATAATAATAATAATAATAGCAGCCATGTTGGAGAAATCATTCTTTCATGTATAATGATAGGCAACTCCCACCCACTAAAATCAAGATCGATATTTGCATAGTTCATGTATGGGTTATTTTATGGACCAGCAAAGTGAAGCAGGGTTGCTATTATTGCTGTTTTTGCTGCAGAGTTTTCATGAAATTAGTGATTGAGAAAGTTTTTTTCTTGACAATTTAGTTCCCAGAATTTCTGACCCTGTTGGTTGGTAATTCTGGAAACTGTATTCCCTGAAAATCAGTTTCCCCAAACTTTCCATTTGATATGATAAAAGAGACAGGGTAGCATTTTTCTGGATCAGTTTGCATGCTGTAAGAGACATGGAAAATGGTCAAAAGTGTACACTTGCCAAACATTCTTCATATGTGTACTTGAGGAATCACTGAGGAAGAGCAAGGATGCATGTTCTGGCTGTGGCCAAATGTCGTCATTGCTGCTGGTGTTCTGCCCTCACCTTCATATGTTTTCTGTGAAGAGATAATCTCCGTACATCTGGTTGAATGTGCTTGGAATCCTCCATATGATTGGGGACATTGATGGAATAATCTGAGAAGAATTCATGAGTTGTAAATACCTGTATATGGGAAATCCAGGAGGAGAGAGAGAGTAGATATCAAATCTTCTGTAACTTGTCTTCTCCTCTTTTCCCACAGAAATTAGGAAAGACAAGGATTGCAAGTGAGATTCTTGGAGAAAAGATCTGCCATGTCTGTTGTAACATATTTCTATGAAAGTCAGGCATGAGGGGAAGTCAGCTGATGAAGCTGCCAAATTCACACCTTCATCACTACTGACACAACAGAATACTGAAAGTCACCAGGGGCTTGTCTGCAATGCCCCCAAACCCCATATTCACCACTGGCAATATTCACAACACAGCAGCTTCCAGTGAGTACTGTGCTTTCCTTTCTTGTTTCCTTTTTGCTTTAAACCAACTTCCTCTGTTTCTTGCAAAGTCGGGAATTACTACAGATTTGCAGGAAAGCACAGACTATCCCAGAGCTTCGGGGCAGTCTGGTCTGATTCCATTTAATCTGTTGTCCATCACTTGACACCATCACCTCTCTCCTGTGCTAATCATAAATTGTCCCCATGTTGCTGCCATCTCTCTTAGTCACCCGTGTGTCCATCCAAGCTCCTGGACACTCTGTTTATGTCAGAACAGAGCACCCGCATAAACAGCAAGAGGAAAGGGAGGTCAACCTCATCCTTCTTGCTGGCCACACAGGCATCCTGGCGTGACATCACAGAGACACCAGGTTGGGCTGGCAGGTGTCAGACTGGCTGAGCTGGAATACCCTCTCTGTCACTGCTGCCACCATCACAGGTGCTTCTGTGATGTCAGGCTGGGATGCCTGTCTGACCGGCAAGAAGGATGGGCATTTCCAAACTGGAAAGCACTAGCAAGGAAGTCTATGCTAGACAGGTTATCCCTGTGTAAATCTGCCCTTGGAACAGCCTCAGATTCATCACATAGGTGGATTTACATAAGGTCAGGAGCCCCGAAGTGTGCTAAAGCACTGAGCTGCTGAACTTGCAGACTGAAAGGTCACAGGTTCAAATCCCGGGAGCGGAGTGAGCACCTGCTATTAGCTCCAGCTTCTGCCAACCTAGCAGTTCGAAAACATGCCAATGTGAGTAGATCAATAGGTACTGCTCCAGTGGGAAGGTAACGGCACTCTATGCAGTCATGCTGGCCACATGACCTTGGAGGTGTCTACGGACAATGCCAGCTCTTCGGCTTAGAAATGGAGATGAGCACCAACCCCCAGAGTCAGACATGACTGGACTTAACATCAGGAGAAACCTTTACCTTTACCTACCTGTCTAACTTAGACTTGACCCAGAAATTAGGGATCTAAATTCACTCTCCATTTTACACCAATGCTGCCTAGAGGCTGTAGACTTCCTCAAATACAACAGGAAAGTCCAGCAAATGGAAAAAGGGATCCCCCCACTTCTCACTAGAAGTGTGCAATTCGGCCAAAAGGCATGCCTTTTTGGGGACCATTGTCAGCTGACCCCTCATTCTGTTTACTGGAAAGTTACTCGAAAGGGGAGGGGTTTTACTGTTTTTATCCAGCAGAAATTCTGCCCATTGGCTATAATGCCTGCTCCCCACCCCCTGTGAGGCTGCCTCTGTGGGGCTCATACTCCTCCAAAACCTTGGGGTCTTCTTTGGCACCCAGAAAATTTGCAATGAAGAAGGAGACGCGAACGCTTTTTGTGGCTTTGTCCAACATCCTCGAAGCAGGATAAGGTGGCTGCTGCTGCTGCCTGCCCCACATATTTATTTATTTATTTATTTATTCATTTATTTATTTATAGTATTTATATTCCACCCTTCTCACACTGAAGGGGACTCAGGGTGGATTACAATGCACACATTCAATGCCATCAACAAACAACATACAATATAGACACAGACAGAGGCAATTTAACATTTCCAGCTTCATGAGGGTATGCTTGATTCTGGCCACAGGGGGAGCTGTTGCGTCACCATCCACTAGTGACACCAAGTACTGTACTTTCTCATTCCTTTCCACATGCTGCTGGCAGTTTTATGGTGTTGTAAATTAGTTAAATTAGCCTCTCACATAAAGCGTACCTAAATTTCCTAGTTGACAGATGCAACTGTCTTTTGGGCTACTTAGGTAAACAGCAAGCTGAGCTATTTAATGGTCGGGGGCTTAACTCAACCCGGGCTTCGAACTCATGACCTCTCGGTCATGAGTTATTTATTGCAGCTGGTTACTAGCCAGCTGCGCCATACCCTCCCCGAGCAGGTGAGGGATGGCCATCTTCTTGGGGCACTCATTCCCTGCCACACTCTTATTTATTTATTTATTTATTTATTTACAGTATTTATATTCTGTCCTTCTCACCCCGAAGGGGACTCAGGATTATATACATATAGGGCAAACATTCAATGCCCCTATACACATAGAACCTAGACAGAGACAGACGCAGAGGCAATTTAACCTTCTCCTGAGGAGATGTTCAATTCTGGCCACAGGGGGGAGCAGCTGCTTCATCATCCACTGTGACGGCACTTCCTCATTCCAACATCGTAAATTAGTTAAATTTGCCTCCCCACTTTATAAGTGGTACCTTATTTCCTACTTGATAGGTGCAACTATCTTTCGGGTTGCTAGGTCAGCAACAAGCAGGAGCTATTTTTTATTTTTTTAATTGACGGGTGCTCACCCCCCCCCCCCCATGGGCTGGCCTCGAACTCATGACCTCATGGTCAGAGTGTTTTATTGCAGCAGGCTGCTCACCAGCCTACGCCACAACCCGGCCCCTTGCCATGCATTGCCTGCGAGGCCAGCATCGAAGAAAGGAAACACTTCCCCCTCCCTCTTTTGTGCCGACTGGATGGAGAGGGAAAAACTTCAACACCCATCATGCTCTGAGAGGAAATTTTCAATGCATAGGGCATGCAAGTGATGCTGGGAAAGCGAGTTCTCAAGGCCCCCTCTGAAGGAGGAGGGAACCTTCCAAGAAAAAATAGAGGACGCTGCTTCTGCCAGGGAGTACGGTAGAGCCCTGCCTTAGGTATATTGCAGACTTTACTCTTTGCTCTCAAGAACTGATAAACTCTGGCTCACTCAATCTATTTTGCCAGGCTATTGTACAAAATGACCCACCAAAAACTACAAATCATTTTTGTTCAAATTGATTCGGGCCCAAGCCTACTTCTCACTACTGTTATCTTCCACCCCCCCCCCCCCAAAAAAAAAAACCAGCTGGAAAACTTCCAGAGCCAGTTTTGGGTGATTTTACAGACTAAAGAAGAAAGGGGAGGGAAAGGAAATTCCTTACCAACCAGTATCATGTAGGATCTAGCCATAGAAATGAGTGAGCAACTCATTTGAGTTCATTTTTACAGAAGCTTAGCGAAATATACAAATTCTTTCATATTCATGATGGAAAGGACTTGAGAGTTTTAAAAAGTCAGATATGAGAGAAAGCAAAACTGACAGATTCATCCATCAGGGCCAAGGGCTTTAAGTGCTTAGCTCATAAAAGCCTGACTGTATTCAACCATGTTATTGCTGATTAAGGTTTCCACCTGTGTTCTTCTGAGACAGTTTTCATTTCCCACACCTCTATTGTAGGCAGTTACAACCTAGTCCTTTCCAGATTGGAAATACCTGTGTTTATAGAATGTGCTTTGTTCAGACAGGGGAGAATGATGTCAGTTAATCTTTTTAGAATGCACCAATAGTTAAAGTGTTTTATATGTTCAAGGAGGGAAGATCTTGAAGTTTTTAAACAATTGAACAACTGCAACATGACAATTGAAAATATGACGTATTAATAAGCAATAAAGAAGCTCAATAAATTAAACCTCCCTTAAGGGCTGTTGAGACCAATGGACTTCCAACGTTTAGGAAACTGCAGTGACCTCAAATGAAATCTGGTTTATTCAAATAATGCAAGTCAAAGAGTTCCCATTCAGACCTTATAATAAGAAAATGGTAAAAAAAAAAAAAACCACCTCATGATAAGAGAATTTGCTTTTTCTTCCAACAATATACTGTATATAATCGAATATAAGCTGTGTTTTTCAGCTGTGTTGAAAAAGCCCCCCTTGGCTTATACTTGAGTGAGGATCCTGGCCGGCTTAAATTTGGGTTGGCTTATACTTGAGTATATAAGTAATCAGAGTTGGACAGTCTTATCTTATTAAAGTCTTATTATCTTAAATTACAGTTTTAGGTAAATATTCAAAAACAGTTAACCTACTGATGCCTCAATTAATATAATTTTATTGGTATCTATTTTTATTTTTATTTTTGAAATTTACCAGTAATTGCTGCATTTCCCACCCTCGTCTTACACTCGAGTTATCCTAGTTTTTTGTGGTAAAATTAGGTGCCTTGGCTTATATTCGGGTTGGCTTATATTCGAGTATATACAGTACTTCAATTCAGCCATTGGGTCTGAATTTATACTTACATACATAGAGCTACAGTTTCCTGAACTATAGTCACTGAGATTTTCATACTTTCTGATGAATGGGAATATAGAGAATACTCCCAAATTTTCTTGTCCACAATGAGAAAGTGTATTTCAATATGTTGAGAAACACTGTCAAAAATGGTCAATGGTCACAATATTGTATTGCATTTAAGCATTTGGCAGGCATTCACAAAATGATTTTTCACTCCCAAAAAAATATTTTCACTTTTTTCATAATACAATATTCATAACATTTTCACAAAAAAGTTCAGAAATGTGAAAAAAAAATCTCATGCTCTCTTTCTGCTGGTACAGTAGAGTCTCACTTATCCAACATAAACGGGCTGGCAGAACGTTGGATAAGTGAATACGTTGGATAATAAGGAGGAATTAAGGAAAAGCCTATTAAACATCAAATTAGGTTATGATTTTACAAATTAAGCACCAAAACATCATGTTATACAACAAATTTGACAGAAAAAGTAGTTCAATATGCAGTAATGCTATGTAGTAATTACTGTATTTACGAATTTAGCACCAAAATATCACGATGTTTTGAAAATGCATTGGATAATCCAGAACATTGGCTAAGTGAGTGATGGATAAGTGAGACTCTACTGTACTTGAAGATGCTTTGATTCAGACGTAATTTATTATGGAGCAGTGTTGTATATATAAAGTAGTACAGTAGAGTCTCACTTATCCAACACTCGTTTATCCAACGTTCTGGATTATCCAACGCATTTTTGTAGTCAATGTTTTCAATATATCATGATATTTTGGTGCTAAATTCGTAAATACAGTAATTACAACATAACATGACTGCGTATTGAACTACTTTTTCTGTCAAATTTGTTGTAAAACATGATGATTTGGTGCTTAATTTGTGAAATCATAACCTAATTTGATGTTTAAGAGGCTTTTCCTTAATCCCTCCTTATTATCCAACATATTAGCTTATCCAACATTCTGCCAGCCCTTTTATGTTGGATAAGTGAGACTCTACTGTATATTGTATTTTAAATCTTTTACTGGAAACCATGTTTTAAATAATGCTTAAGTTTTTAACTGTTTAAATTACATTTTAACTAATAATGTTGAATAATATATTTTTTAAAAAAACAAATATTTTAACTGAATATTTTAAAAGCTATTATAAGCCACCTTAGGAGAAAAATGGGATATAAATTTAGTAAACAAACAGATAAACATGTGCATACATTGACAAAACAAGGCTGGACATGTTCAAATGATGAAGCGAAGATTGAGGGTGATATGATTGCACTCTTTTAATACCTCAAGGGCTGTCAGGAAAAAAGAGAACCCTTCTTCTCTGGAGCTTCAGAGAACAGAACTGGGCCTAATGGTTAGGAAAATAGATTTCAACTGAACTTTAGAAAGAACTTCTTGACAATGAGAGATGTTCAGCACTGGAACCAATTGCCTAGTGAGATGATGGGATCTCCTTCTCTGAATGTCTTCACATAGAACCTGGAAATGGAATAACTGGAGATTCTGGATTGAGCCAGGAGTTTGAGACTGATGATACATAGGACTTTCCAATTCTATGACTCTATGATTCAGCCTCAGAGGAGGGCAAAGGCAACCCTCTCTGAACAAATCTTGTCAACCTCCTCCCCCAATCCCTCTCCCCTCCCCAGATAGGTTCACTCTAGGGCAGTGGTTCTCAACCTGTGGGTCCTCAGGCATATTGGCCTACAACTCCCAGAAATCCCAGTCAGTTTACCAGCTGTTAAGATTTCTGGGAGTTGAAGGCCAAAACATCTGGAGACCCACAGATTGAGAACCACTGTTCTAGGGTTACCACAGGTTGGAAACAACTTGAAGGCACAAGAGACTAATATTTTCTTTCTTATAATAGAAAACTGAAAGATACGTTCATGCTATCATTAGCAGGCTATGGATGGGATAGTTTTACAAAAAAAAACCCTGATTTTTATAGGTTTTGTGAACCGTCCATAAAATTCTGCAAATGAGGATGGCTAACCTCATTTAGAAGGACTTTCAGTTATACCATTCATTTGTCTATCTACCCAGACATTTCTTTTAATCAGTTTCTGGCTGATTTGGGTCCCATGCTATTCAGTCAATAATGAGTCCTCTTTTGCACCTCCTTGGCAACTCCTTGCAGTCTCATTTCCCATCAACTTGCTTGCTGTGTCATTTCTTTTTGCACTCCATTCCTTTTGCAGTCAGTAGCTGGAATAATTATTACAATCATCAATTTGTACATGCCCGGTTAGCATAATTCATGCTATTATTCAGTTTATACCAAATCCTAGATACACAATAAAAGATAACTCCCGTAATATCCCAATGACAGTTCCGGCAGTGATCAATTGCAAATGATCTGATTAGCAGTCAGCTGCTGATTCCCAGTTTAATTAATCCTGATGGGCTATTGATGCACTGCAACTGTTTGTCCTAATAATGAGTTTTGATATTAGACTGCAGCGAGCCATTTAGACAGCTGCCAAGAAAAATAATCATTTCGCTACAGGACCAATGAAGACAACAGAGAAGGAATGGCTGCAATTTGACAGAAAATTCACATGGCTGCGTCACATGCGTTTTATTTTTACATTTGGAACACATTAAATGTACCAGCAGTAAGTGGTGACTTGCAAGAAGCATAACTAGCTTTACAATTAAGAATGTTACTTCTCATCAGTATACAGAAACCAAACATGAAACATGAAGTGTGTTAATAGCAGAATATATGTAGCAGCAGACCACTGCACAATTTAGGTCAGTTCCTTGCAATGTTTAATTAGACTAATATATCTGTTTGCAATTAATAGCAGATGTGACAAGCTAATGTGTCCATGTACTGACAAATTAACCTTTGCTCATCAGCTGCTTGGATCTGTGAGAAACGTGCCATGTTTTGCCTATGTTGAAGCGAACCCAACTTAAATAGCAGGATAATTATAAACACAAATGCTCATAGAAGAGGCATTTCATGGGAAACCCAATCCAAAGAAGGATATTTCCCAGCCATGTCACTTTTGCCCAATATAATGGCAGGAGAGGGAATCATTTATTTTTAAAATATTGTTTTCAATCAGTAAAATTAAGCATTTGTTAAAGGGTGATGGATTGGCAATAATGTGGGAAATTACTGTCTTTTCAAAGTCCATGGAGGAAACACAGCTGATGGAAGCTTAACCAGGACAGCTGAAAGAAAACATGGCATGAATTTCATTTGTCAGACTCATTCTTTGTGCATCATGATGTTGCCTTTTCTCTAGAACATCACCAAATGCTTGAGAATGTTCTTTTTAAAATAAAAAAATTAAAAATTGAATATCAGTGTTTGGATTTTTATTTTATTGGAATCACTTTAAGTATTTGGTACTTAAGTGTTGATCAAGAGCATAAACTGTTATGCACAAAATAATAATATTAAAACTACTAATTATAGTCAATTATAATAATAAACAATGAATATATTTACTTATAAAAATATAATAATTATAATAACTACAATGCTAATTATATTTTTAATTAATTAGAATCCTGTGGGGCAGTTATAACCTAGAATTATGCACTCATGACTATTTCAATGCTGGCCACATGACCCAGGAGGTGTCTACGGACAATGCTGGCTCTTTGGCTTAGAAATGGAGATGAGCACCAACCCCCAGAATTGGATACGACTAGACTTAATGTTGGAAAACCTTTACCTTTACCTTATGTAGCCTCTAGTTTAGGTGCTATGCAAGGACCATGAAAGTTTCCCACTTCTACTTATCAGGAAGCAGACATTGCAACTGATGGGAATATTTTCCTCTTGTCATTTGGGAAACACCCGGTTTACCAGCTGTTAGGATTTCTGGGAGTTGAAGGCCAAAACATCTGGGGAACCACAGGTTGGGAACCACAGGTTGGGAACCACAGGTTGGGAACCACAGGTTGGGAACCACAGGTTGGGAACCACAGGTTGGGAACCACAGGTTGGGAACCACTGTGTTAAAGTATCAAGGAAGACTTTTCAGATCAATTAGCAGTAGCAGCTGATAGTTTCCATTTCAATACGGCAGTCAATTGGTTCTGGAATTTAGTCTGACATGTGAAGGATTTATCCCTAGTGTTCAACCCTATCCTCCTTCAGTAGGCATGGAACGGGGCCCCCAGTAACCACTGACCATTGGATATATCATGCTGTTTTTATTAATCAGAACACACTCAGATGTTTGCACTAGGTATTTTCAGACTCCCTTGGAATCCCAGAATATTAATGTTAGTAGTAGTAGGGTTAACATTTTGGTCAGAATTAGGGTTAAGGATACATTTTAATGTACACTTTGTATTACCTGACTCTGTTGAGAATTTCAATTTACCCATCTAAATGGAATCAGGTTACTGACAGCCTATAAAAATAAATATTCCTATAAGCATAAATGCTAAGTATCTCACTCTCCTTTCATCCTAGTTCTATATTAGGTGGGAAGACTTTGCATGGATATTTATTTATTTATTTATTAGACTTATATACTGCTACTCCCAGTTTGGCTCGGAGCGGTTTACAGAAATAGATTAAAACAATACAATTAGCTTTAAAATAACAATAAAAACAATAAAAACAACAATAAAAACAACGATAAAAACAGACATTGCCCCGAGTTTTCACCCATCGAAAGCTTGTTGGAAGATAATATGTGTGCATCTCTGTAGTTTTCCAAAATGGATGCATTTTAGTCATGGGTGGTTGTCAAATAAATGCATGATTTTGTATTGTTTCTTCACCATAATTCATGGAGCCCTCAGTGGCACAATGGGTTAAACTCTTTCAGTCACCGATTCAAATCTGGGGAGTTCCCCATGCGGGGACATGAGAGAAACCTCCCACAGAATGGTAAAACATCAAACATCTAGCATCCCCTGGCAACGTCCTTGCAGACGGCCAATTCTCACACACCAGAAGCGACTTGCAGTTTCTCAAGTCACTCCTGACACAAAAAAATCCATAACTACCAGCAGCATCAGATATATATATATATATATATATATATATATATATATATATATATATATATAAGTGATGGCATCACGGCAGCGGACAAAACAACAAAAGTAAACACCCCACAACCTCAAAAATTGACAGCACAACCCCTCATCCATGCCTCTAGGTTGATACAACGAAAAAAAAAAAAGGAAAAAAAAGTCCTAATTAGAGGGAGAGGAATAATTGTTTTTATCCAATTGCTGCCAGTTAGAAGGCTAAGCTCCGCTCACTTGGTCACCTAGCAACCCACTCAGCCCAGGGGACCCTTTACCTTAACTAGCATCAATTCCTCAATACTTTATTTCCCATACCACCATACTTCGCCACAGCAACGCGTGGCCGGGCACAGCTAGTATATATATATAAAGATAAGATGTGCTCTGCTTGGTTTGGTACTCTCCTGGGTGTGAAACAGATTTTTCTGATAGTCACCAAATTTCTTTTCCACTTTACTTCAGAATATAAGGATTTCACAATACATTCCTGTGATCTTTATATTAGTATGGGTCCATTATGTAGTCCAGCATCCAGTATTTGTACAAACATCCTTTCTGTATAAACCAACATGTCCCTCTTATTATCAAAGTATCCCTTAGAATTATTTTACATAAAGGATTTTAAAAAACCGAAGCCGACTTCAACAGTCTGAAATGTTTTTTACCACTGATAAAGATTCTAGACTCACCCATTTCCCAAATCAGTTCTGATGTGAGCTCCCTGAATTTATTTAGTATCAAAATGCTCCTGCCTGCGGTTGTATACCCTAACATGTCATCAGCATTCAGCACCATTGGAATCGGATAAAGGGAAAAGAGCCAGTCACATAAAAAGGAGAGATAAAAAGAAAACTACGATCAGAAAAGAACATGCCCTAAGCCTGTGCTGCAGACTGTTCACTTCCATCCCACTTATCGATCATTCTCCCTGCGATTCTCAATCAAGAAATTGTCATTTAGGGAAATCTATGGAAAAACACAGAGGGCACATAAATGTCTTTAAATAGGAACCCAGGCAGTATAGAATGAAAACTCAAAAGAGCTTACCAGAACAAAGTGATGGAGGGGTAAAATTGGATCAATCAATTTGACACTATTTCACCTCTTTGGAAGACACCCACAAGATTCTTCACATTTCCTCCCACTCTAAATTTCTAGCACCAGATTTCATGAGAACACAAAGAACTGGAATGAAAAGACCACCCTGAATGTCTAGTTTTGAAAGCTAAGGAGGATTTGGACCTGCTTACTAGAAGGAGGGATAGCACCAGATAGAGGTAGGTATGAAACTTGTCTCAACTCCTAGCCAGCTGATGCTAAACACAGTTGATATACTGGTTTTGATTGAAAATAAAACAATTTCATATTATTTATAGATTTATCTAACATATCCCAGCTATAGGGACCAGACCTAAAGTAGTGTGAAGCAAAAGGAATAATAATAATAATAATAATAATAATAATAATTATTATTATTATTATTATTATTATTATTATTATTATTATTATTAAAGGTAAAGCTTTTCCCCTGACATTAAGTCCAGTTGTGTCTGACTCTGGTGGTTGGTGCTCATCTCCATTTCTAAGCCGAAGAGCCGGCATTGTCTGTAGACACCTCCTAGGTCATGTGGCTGGCATAACTGCATGAAGCACCGTTACCTTCCCGCTGGAGCGGTACCTATCGAGCTATTCACATTTGAATGTTTTCGAACTGCTAGGTTGGCAGAAGCTGGGGCTAACAGCAGGAGCTCACCCCACTCCCCGGATTTGAACTGCCAACCTTTTGGTCAGCAAGTTCAGCAGCTCAGCAGTTTAACCTGCTGCGCCACCAGTGGCTCCCAATAATAATAAAGCAGTGCCTAAAGATCTTGGCCAGCACTTGAAAACAATCTTCGGTGACAAAATTACCATCTGTCATCTGCAAAAAGCCACTCTACTTGTTGTGCATCAAATAATATAACAATGAACAATTAAACAAGGTGTTATACTAAAATGCCATTACATTTTCCACAATTTTTAAATAATTTTTATTTAAAATAATATAGTAAACTAGCTATGCCCAGCCACGCGTTGCTGTGGCGAAGTATGGTGGTATGGGAAATAAGATATTGAGGAATTGGTGGTAGTTACGGTAAAGGTTTTCCCCTGACATTAAGTCCATTATAAATGGGTTATATAGCTGTGTGAAAGGGCCTTGAGTCTACACTGCCATATAATCCAGTTAAAATCAGATAATTTGTATTTTATAGGCAGTGTGGAAGAGGCCTAAGTGAGGCCTAACTCTGCCTGTCCCCTGGGCTGAGTGGGTTGCTAGGAGACCAAGTGGGTGGAGCTTAGCCTTCTAACTGGCAGCAATTGGATAAAAACAATGATTCCTCTCCCTCTACTTAGGGCTTTATTTTTCTTTTTCTTTTTTGTTGTATGAACGTAGGCATGGATGAGGGGTTGTGCTGCCAAGGTTAATGTTTCTGGGGTGTGTAGTTTTGTTGTTTTGTCCTAGGCCGAAATTTCATTACCCTTTTATATATATAGATGTAATGGAGAGAAAACAACAACCAAAAAAAAAAACAAAGAAGAGAAAAAAACTCAAAAAAAAAGACAATAAGAAAAAAACAATAGAAATAATAACAATAATAATAATGAGTGCTATCTTTCCTTTTACATTGAAAGTGGTGGATCAATTCAATTATAGAATAGTAGAAATGAAAGCCAAAAAAAGGAGAAGCATAACATTAAAAAGGAGAAAAAAAGAAAAAAGTGAATGCCATTACATTTTTCACAGTTTAAAATTATTATAAAGATAAAATTAAAAATACAGCACCTACACTGCATTTAAAAAACTTCCTTGGCTACTGAAGGTAGCAAGGTTCAAACTATCCTCCCATTGCAAAGACTCTGAAAGAAATGTTCAACCTGATTAGTCAACAATGAACCATTAGCCTGCCCTGCCATAGAGTTTCTTAGTGACCTCAAAGACGGCTGTCAGCAGCTGGATAACCATCAGAATTCAGGGAAAGTAAAGCATCAAAGGATACTGTCTGGCAAAGAAGTCCATGAACTGCAGAGTAGGGTAATGCCATGGCTGTGAACATCTGTGAACAACTGGAATCACCCCGTTGCTAGAAACCAGAGCTATGAAGAGTTATGTCCCTCTCTGGAGGCTTCATGATATTGACCAGTCATAGCCTGGATGTTGCATGCCCTTTTTCATTCTGTTTCAAGGAGGATCCAAAAGCCAGAAATGAATCCTAGTCCTGGAGAGGGTTAAGGTGGAACTTCCAGCTTGTTGGATAACATTCCCCACTAATGATTCCTGTTTATAACTAAGGTTTTCAGCATGTACCCGTGTCATTATTTTATTTCCAGAGAGGGATCCTTGCATTTACTAGTAGCTTAAAACACTGAAGACATATTAACCCTGAGATTAATGCTTTTCCTTTGGATAGAATTCTACACCATCACTAGTCCAACAGTACAAAAACAGCACAAGCACGCACACATCATCATCATCATCATCATCATCATCATCATCATCATCATTATTCCACGTCTACCTACCTAAATTCAAATCATTTACAATATTTTCATATGGCACCTAAGCAGAGAACTGAGAAAAATTAGCATTAAGTATTAATTTTCTTTTCCTCACTAAGAAAAAGCATGTTATTGAGGTATCCAATAAAAATAATTTGATTTGTGATTCTCTTGTAAACATGCAAAAGGATCTTTGCAAAATTTTCACCAAAAAGTTCCACAATGTAAAAAGATAACTAAAAAAAATATCTTTGCCACATCACCTAGTGGGAAATATAAAATTTCAAACCTTTTGCTCTTGCACAAAATATGCACAGATTTGCATCCTTAGTTTGCAGGGAACAAGAGTTCTTGAGTGCTGAGTGCCTACAGTTTCTTTCAAAAGTAACAATTAGCATAATGATCAATGCAACAATTAACACTGCAAATTAAATTTTGTTAGCAGCTAATGTTAATGATAATGAATTAAAAGCTTACTGATGATTAACAAAATGAATAAAGCTTTTTAAATGAACGTTCTAAGCTCAGCCACAAAGATAGCATGTTCATACCTCCCTTCTTGTGTGTAGTGGTTAAAGGGGAACATATTCATGTGGTATTAAAGGCAGTAGGAGTTACACACCCAGTTGATCAGCACATGCAGATATTCTGACATTTTTGATTAAATTTCTGATGAAATTTACAGTATTATATGGCCCCTTCCACACAGCTGTAAAAAATCCACATTGAACTGAATTATATGTCAGTGTGGACTAAGATAATCCAGTTCAAAGCAGATATTGTAGCTAGCTACTGACAGGTAAAAACCCTCAATAGATCATATTCCTGCTACATTCCTGTCACCTACCTTGGTGGGATGAATGCCTTTTGCTTCGGTGCTAGCATACTGACAATAAAGTGACATCAGGGGACAAGAGTTTTCCTCTCTTCTCGCTCCCCTCCCCTCACCATTCCCAAACTGGTTGTTCTCCAATTAAGATAGATAAATAGATAGCCCTGTGTTTACTTACAAGAGGTTTCTGCTTTTGTGAATGGGACTTTCTTTCCATGAATGAAAAAAGTGGAGCCCCGGTGGCGCAATGGGTTAAACCCTTGTGCCGGCAAGACTGCTGACTGAAAGGTTGGTGGTTCGAACCCAGGGAGTGGGGTGAGCTCCTGTCTGCCACCTCCAGATTCCCATGCAGGGACATGAGAGAAGCCTCCCACAAGGATGGTAAAAACATCAAAACATCTGGGCATCCCCTGGGCAACGTCTTTGCAAACAGCCAATTCTCTTACACCAGAAGCAACTTGCAGTTTCTCAGGTCTCTCCTGACATGAAACAAAATGGAAAAGGTTTCTGTTTATCAAATATATACAGGGTGTTTCAAAATGATAGCCCAATTTCAAAGCAGTATATTTTACAATAGCAACATGTTGTTGTTGTTGTTGTTGTTGTTGTTGTTGTTATCTTTATTTATATCCCGCCTTTCTCCCCATGGTGACTCAAGGGCGACTAACATTTATCCACACTAAACAGTTTAAAAAGAGCAATGCAAAAGTTAATAACAAGTAAATAATAACAGTGTTATAACATTTTCCAGAATCTCCTCTGTTAGCAAGAACACTGTCTATGTTGGTTGGGGATACTGGTTACTGTAGTCATAAACTACATTTTCCAAGCTTTGGGTCATCAAAAACTGTTTGGCTTCAGCTCTCCAAGATTTTACTATCAGACCAGTGTCTTTTTCAGCCCCACCTGTAAATGACAGGATTGAACCTTTGATCTCCTAAATGCATGTCATTTGCCACTTAGCTACAATCCTTCACCGGTGCAAGAGTTATAACAATGTTTAATAAAGTGCTACGAAATTCATGTGTCTGCCCTAAGTCAATGGGTGAGTTGAAGATACGTACACCCGCACAATTTCAACCCCCTTTAACTTTTGTTTTTTAAATAAATACCCCCCACCACCATCACTATCATTGCAGTCCATTTTCTCTATAGAAGTTACAATCAAAGGCAAACAAGAGAAGAAAGCTAGTAATTTCCAAGGCCATTATTTGAGTCAATTAAAAAATGAAATAAAAGATATCCTTTCAAAAGATCTCAGGGAAATAAGCAGATGAAAGTCATTTTTGTTCTTTTTCCTTTGGACAAATAACATATAATATCATTCATTTGTAGGGTAGTTATTTCGCCTTTTAGTATCTCTAAACAGTATCAATTGCTACACTTTAGACCCTCTCGTCCAAGTTGCTCTCAGGCTCATTTGCAATAAGGCAGGCGGATGGTGGCTGAGTTTTATTACAGGAAGTAAGCCTTGCTCCACAACGCATCATCATATGGAATTACTTTCCTCCATCAAACAACCAAATTTTCGCTGGACCAAATTATGATTCTGCATGAGGGTCTCTTGTTCTAGTATCAACATTGATGCAAAATTGATGAAACTTCCAAGTGAAATTGCATTGTTTGATCTTCACAGTCCTGGAATAATATAGCCTAAAGCTACAGTATCTGTAAACTTACTTTGCACAAAACAACTTTAGCTGGGACTGATGTATTGACACAGTGTGGCCATGAATGACATTAGGGCTATTTAGAAAAGACACAAAATAAGAGCAAAAAAAGAAAGTGGCAATTGGTTCTGAAATTACCTTTTTCCAGTGAACCTCTCTGAAAAATTACCTTTTTCTGCTGAATCTCCCTCCAAAATTACCTTTTCCCAACTGCAGCTTTCTCAAAGTGCCTTGATGTTAAGCAATATAGTTTTAAGTTGAAAATGTCACAAGGCCATGAAAAGAAATTGATAGAAAATTTCAGGGTTCCTTGTTGATATTTGAAGCAGCCTGTGGATTTTTGTTCTTTAACACAGATCTTTGGCGCTGTGCTACCACTTTGATTTCTCTATTGCCAAAAACAGCATGCTTCTCGACTTAATGGCTTTGCGGACGAGAATGTGAAGGTGATTTTCGTTATTGCTGCTGCTCCTGAGGTACTGCTACTAGTATGAAATTGGTAAATATAGTCTCTGGAATCCTTTCCATTCATTGACAAAGTGTCCTTCATCCTACAAACGGACAATGATGACCTTAAGTTTCGTTTCAGTTTTGTCTTGCATGGGAGGGTTTGAATGTCCTATGCAACACCAAATATGCTTCAATATATCTTAGACTGCGCCATTTGAAATAAAGCAAATAGACTCCTATTTTCAGATTAAATATATTTTTATTATATTGTATTTTGCTTTTGCTTACCTTATTGCAAAAAAAGTCACAAAAATTACAGACCATTCATACTGTAGTCATATAACAATTTGACAACATTTAAAATTAAGGGGCCGCAGTAGCACAGTGGGTTAAACCGTTGAGCTGCAGAACTTGTTGACCAAAAGGTCGGTGGTTCAAATCCACAGAGTGGGATGAACTCACATCATAAGCCCCAGCTTCTGCCAACCTAGTGGTTCAAAAACATGCAAGTGTGAGTAGATCAATAGGTACCGCTTCAGTAGGAAGGTAAAGGCGCTCCATGCAGTCATACTGGCCACATGACTAAGAGATATCTATAGACAATGCTGGCTCTTCAGCTTAAAAATGGAGGTGAGCACCACCTTCCAGAGTCAGACTCGACTAGACTTAATGTCAAAGATAAACCTTTACCTTTACTTAAACTTCCAGTAGAATCCTGGGATTTGTAGTGTGTTGGGTCTCCAAAGCTCTCTGACAGAGGATGGCAAATAGCTCACAAAAATACAAATTCCAGAATTTCAGAGCATTCAGCCCTGGCAGTTAATGTGGCAGGAGCCCCCAGAAGGCGTAGTGGACTAAGTGACTTGAAGGTTGGGTTGCTGACCTGAAAGCTGCCAGGTTCGAATCCCACCTGGGGAGAGTGTGGATGAGCTCCCTCTATCAGCTCCAGCTCCATGCGGGGACATGAGAGAAGCCTCCCACAAGGAGGGTAAAAACATCAAAACATCCGGGCATCCCCTGGGCAACGTCCTTACAGACGGCCAATTCTCTCACTCCAGAAGCAACTCCAGTTGCTCCTGACACGAAAAAAAAAAAAGTTAATTTGGCATCAAACTGCTATAATTTTGTAGTATGGGTACAGTGCTAGTAAGCTATGAGTGTGTTGCTCTGCTTAGGGTGTGACTTTGCCTGTTTGGCATCACACTCTTTGGGTGCATCTACACTATAGAATGAATGGAGTTTGACATTCCTTTAAAGCCCCTTCTGCACTGCCATAAAATCCAAATTATCAATATTGCCACAAACTGTTGATTTAAATGGTTACAAGAAAACAAAAAACACACCGATTGTCTGTTGCCATACTTCAAAGCAGATAATCTGGATTTTATATGTCAGTGTAGAAAGGTCCTAGTTGACATGGACCAATGCTATGAAATCATGGGAGTTATAGTATTATGAGGTCTTGAACCTTCTCTGCCAAAGAGTGCTGGTGCCTCACTAAACTACAAATCCCAGGGTTTCATAGCATAAAGCCATGGCAGTGAAAGTGTGTGAAAATGCACTTTATTCTATAGTGTTGGATCTATCTCATTCTGTGTCTTTTTTTTATCAAATTGTGATCTGCCATTTTATGTTGAATATTTAATTAAAAACTGGATGCCAGATAGGTTTTTTAAAATCTCCTTGAAACCATTCCAGAGAGTCTCCATTTTCCTTAAATAATTTTAGAACATATTGCAGTTAAATTAGGTGACATGATTCCTCATTTGAGACTTTTCTCCTCATTTGAGAAATGTGATAGTCGTTGAAGAGAGGTATAACTGAAAACCTGAGAAGTATTTAAGAAGAGGCAGCAATATATATATGAACATATATATATATATATATATATATATATATATATATATATATATATATCTGTTTACTGAATACTAAAATGTGATATACCTTTAAATAAAATTGTGATGTTAAATTTACAGATTCAGAGCCATTCTTTATTTCCTAAACTGACATCCGTGCTTCTTAGGGGGACTGCCCTACTCCCTCCAAAGTGGCCTTCAAAAAGAGCAATTGAGACTTGCTACAGCTAGAAAACAGTGGGGTTTTAAAATAATTCAAAAGGAGGAAAAGTTACATCTCGCTGATAGAGCACATGCCTCGATACAGAAGATCCCACATTCAATTCCCTGGCCTCTTTAGGTAAGGCTGGAAAAATTCCTGCCTCAAACCTGGAGTATTGCTGCCGTTAATTGCTTATAATACTGTGCTATATGGAACAGTCATCTGATCCAGTATAACACAAGGATCAACCACACTGCAGAGTTAAAATACTGGACACTGCTTTAACTGCCATGTCTCCATTCTGTGGGATCCTAGAATTTGTAGTTTCTTGTAACAACAGAGTTCTCTGACAGAGAAGAATAAATACAGTAAAGTCTCACTTAGTCAACATAAATGGGCCAGCAGAACATTCAATAAGCAAAAATGTTGGATAATAAGGAAGGATTAAGGAAAAGCCTATTAAACGTCAAATTATATTATTATTTTATAAATTAAGTATCAAAACATCATGTTTTACAGCAAGTCTGTCACTTGTTTGGGAGCATGGCTGCACTTGTGTTGTTGTTGGGCGTGTTGCAGAGGCGGTTCAACCACCAGGCCAACTAGGCAGTTGCCTGTGGCACCATCTTGTTGGGGGCGCCATCGAGGCAACTCCTGTCTCCTGCGGCCTGACTCCGCAAGGTATTGAACTGCTTTTTTTGTTGATTTGTTGTAAAACATGATGTTTTAGTGCTTAATTTGTAAAATCTTAATGTAATTTGATGTTTAATAGGCTTTTCCTTAATCCCTCCTTATTATCAAAAATTTTTGCTTATCCAACGCTTTTATTTTTCAGTGATTGGTTGGGGGGGGGGGCAAAATTCTGTTCGCCTACACTTGAAAAACGTGTTGGCGTGTTGGCCCACTGCGTGTTGCTGCCTAGAGAAACATCTGTGGATATGGGCAGGAGCCAAGCTTTGTTGCATAATACAGAATTTTGGATAAGTGAAGGTTGAATAAGCGAGACTCTACTGTATCTAATAAAACTACAAATCATAGAATTCCATAGCACTAAATCATGGGGTATTACAAAATTGTAGTAGTTAATTATGTAATTTCTTTTTCTTTATTTTTGCTCCTAGCCATGAGAAGAGGCGTTTGTAAGATTATTGGTGTTGCATTCTAAGCAAGTTGGAGGACATTTTTACATAATGGGTGAAACCTTCATTTGCTTCAGGTGACAAAATGTCTTTGGCCAGCCCCTCCTCTTGAGGTATAAGGACTACATGCACACAAGTACAAGTTCTTCCTTGCTTTTGGTCCTTTTTTGCAGGGGCAACTGTTATAATGAAAATCCTGGATTTTACTGCCTCTCCTCCCACAGCTGCTTCCATTTGACTCTACTTCAGTACTGGTAGAGCTCCCATTCAACTCACAGTAGCTCTCAGAGGATAGGGGTGAAATCCAGTAGCTTCCCATTTTTCCCTCCTTTGTCTCCACTTTGTATGAACTCTTTCTGCTATGATAGTTTAAACTGCAAGCTTTTGGTGCAAAGGCCTTTATTATTTGGATAGTGTAATAAATGTATATTTGGCCTATGTGCCACAAAGGGTAGATGCAAGAAAACTGTGGACTGCAAAGAAGACAAATAAATATGGTCTAGAACAAAACAGTCAAGATCACTAAATTCAGCCTATCGTACTTTGCTATATCATGATAAGATAGGACTCACTAGAAAAGAAGATAAAACGGAAAGTAGTAGGGAAAAAAGGAAGAGAGTATTCCATATGGATAGACTCAGGGAACATCTACACTGACAATAATATTGAAGAAAGTAGTTTCGCGGTGCAGATGATTACGTAGGAAAATCTGGAACCAGTTTGAGGTCCAGATGGTGACTGCACCAACCACAGAGCATTGACGCGCATTAAAGGGCTTTCATTTGTGTGGTTTTCTGGATGTTCATTGTCTAGACAGAGTAATTTGAAGCTAGCTTTGAACTGTATTAAAAGGTCAGTGTACAAGGGGCCTCAACCAGAGAATGAACATCCTTGAGTCTGCAGGACCTAGGTCCTATTTACACTGACTTCCTAGGTAGGTATGCAAAGCAATCAGGAGCTAAATAGTTATCACACAGGGTTAACCCACATTAACCTGGGACTATTTAGTTTTCCTCTGGGTTAAACTAACAAGGGGGAAACCTTGAATCCTGAAGTAGGACTTGGGTTCTCTCCCGAATTAGGGCCTTAAGAAATCCTAACATTTCCTGCTTTAATGTGTTGGCGAAGGCTTTCATGGCTGGAATCACTGGGTTGCTGTGAGTTTTCCGGCTGTATGGCCACATTCCAGAAGCATTTTCTCCTGATGTTTTGCCCACATCTATGGCAGAACAACCTCTGGGGATGCTTGCCATAGATGTGAGTGAAACATCAGGGGAGACTGCTTCTGGAACATGGCCATACAGCCCGGAAAACTTATAGCAACCCATTTCCAGCTTTATCTACTAAAGTAATGTGACTACCTTGGGATATTATGTCCTCGACTGTTGTGGATGGAATTGCCTTTTTTTTCTTCATCTCTAGCAGAAAGATACCTTTGTCCAGCCTTGTGGGGTTACAATTGGCAAGCAGTCAGAACCTGAATCCCTCTCTCAACAGTTTTAGTCATAGGCCTGAGAGAGGCTTAAGTGGTGTTTAAATCAACTTTAAATTTATAGTATTTGTTGGCTCACACCATCTTTAGTGATTCTGCACAATTTTTTCATGCTTTGTGCAGATTTCATCCTCCTAATTTGTGTGAACACTTACAGACCAAAATCTGTCCCTGAAGGATCTGATTGTTAATGTGGAGAAAGGGATGGTGTTTTTTGAGCAGTAATTAATAAGGTGAGCCCATGTAATCTGGCATGTGAAGATTTCCTCTTAACACTCAACTTCATTTCATGCTGAAGCAAATCCTATTGCACTAAGTCTGTGATAACCTATGGCATCTTCCTCATTATTACCTAGTTAATGTGATAATGTACCCATCAATGGACTCATGACTGTAATTACCTCAGATACATTGGTTTAAAAGAACTGAAAGGAATGTGGACATGATTAAAGATGGCCTTTTCCTGAACACTTATTTTTAAAGGACATTGCTCTTTGTATCAGATGATAATTTGCTATATGAACGTCATGCACGGCCCAAATCCTAGATTAATTTTGAAAGCCATCAGAATTGTTAGATGGAAGGCTAGCAATATATATTTAGCTTTGCATATGCATTGAGAAACTAAATTACAAAAATTCAGAGGGAAGGATTAATTTCCAATAAAAATGTTTATTCCTTGATCTACAGGATTTGCAAAAATGGGCAGGGGCAAAAATTGTACAAAGGCCTTGTCCTTTGGCTTAGCAAGCTATATCAATGATGGTCAATGTCTGGGCAGAAAGGATCTCATAGCAGGATTGGAAGAAATATTCTAAAATATTATGTTTTGCATAGTAAATAAAAAAGAACGTATAACAAGGAGAATACTGGAAAGAAGAAAATCATCAGGGTTTGGGACATATCCCACACCAAACACATCACCATTTGCACAGAAAATAATATTTCCTGTATAAAACTAATTATCTTCTGTAGGCAAATTTTCTGCACAGAAAAGGAAAATTTCTATGCAAAACCTTTATTTGGGGAGTATTATAAATGCTGAACACTGGCCTTTCAAATCTATTTTTGCCCAATTTGAGGATTTTTTTTAAACATCAAAGAGAGAAAAGGAAAACTTATAATTTTTTGCTCATTAGAATGAAATGTTTGAAAATGTACAACTTTATCCCATATTGACATTCTCAAATGAAACAGGGGTAATGCCACTCTGTTTTAATCTTACGCTGCCAAATTTCAGCAGGGGTTAGTGTTCTCACATCTTCCTTTGAAATGTCCCAAGATGGAGGGGGGACAAAGGACATCTTTAAGATGTGCTAGACCTCATATGTGCTCATGCAGAGATCCTAAAGTACACACAAGCAGATTTCTTATTCTCTTCAATTCTAAATTCAATCTCTATTTAATATTTTAAACACCTAAAGAAAGGAATGGTTACAGAGAGTTCTAATTGCTTTCCAGTTGTGCTTCCTTTGAGCCACCTATGGCTCCATTTTTGACAGCCTGATAAGCTGTTTCAGGGTTTTAAAATGCACACGTGCACTGGAGCAGTCCACACAGGGGGAAGGGAAGGAATCCATGTGTTTTACATGACTGCAGGGATATACAGTTATGCAAAGATGTGCAATTTTGGGTTTTAAGCTCACATTTTAAACATGTGCTTTTCAGCTGTTAACACAATTTTGTCCACACTTTCCCCAAACATCATTTAGACACCCCCCCCTTTTAATCCCATTCACTGTTTTACTGCATGTGTAGAAGAGCCCTGAATTATCTGATTTGATAACCATAGATAGTAGCTTGTTGGAACCCTTTCCACTCATTCGGTGCAACGTATAGAATAGCTTGTCGAAAGACACATTAAGTATTCACTCTTAACCTTCTGCACAGACATGCAGTGACTACAAAGAAGTTCAAAGCTTCCAAATACTGAAACTCACTCAGTCTTACAGCCCAAATCGCCACCAATTTAAACTGAAATACTAGAATTTAAGGTGAGTTAAATGCAAACAGTCTAGGTTTATAAAAGATT
The DNA here is from genome assembly GCF_035594765.1 of Anolis carolinensis. Lineage (NCBI taxonomy): Eukaryota > Metazoa > Chordata > Lepidosauria > Squamata > Anolidae > Anolis > Anolis carolinensis. The sequence goes on along the minus strand of NC_085844.1, from coordinate 152,612,066 downwards.
GTGAATTAAGCTGTGAGGTGGTGCAATTGGGAACTTTACCACTAGATGTCCTGTGGAGTAAGCCAGAAATGTCTGGATGAATATATTTGCATTTCAGCTACAGACCAGAAATGGTTTTCTTGCTATAGTATACTGATTCACATTGATGAAGCCATTGGTGTGAAATATTAGGGCACATTCCATCTTATCACATAACAAGGTACATAACGGGCATGGTATGGTATGAATAATGATATTCTCAGTAAATATCTGTTATTGTATTGACTCTGGTACTGTATTGTATCAAATGCATGTCTGAATTTTATAAAGAAATGATATTATTTTAATTAAGTATTTTCTTTATCATGAAACAAATATGTAGCTAAGCAGGAAAATATACAACCAAACTACCTAAAATTATTAGGTTTAAAAGCTGCATGTAAGGAAGAGCACAATTTTACCTCTTGGTCAAAGTATGTGGCTTTGTATTTCACACTGCACAATAATAAAACTCTTAATGCCATAGTTCCTGCAATATGCAGTTTATGTGGAAAGTCATGATGAATTATCAGCCAAAATAATCTAGTTCTCAACTACACTACAAATTCCAGGATTTTATAAAATGCTGCCATGGCAGCTAAAATTGAATCATAGTGTTATCACTGTGAAAGTGCTACGTAACATTGGTCATACAAAGTTGGGCCCAGATTGCTTAATCTTTACTTTGAATTGTAAAATGTTCCCCTACAGCTCTTTGTCTGGATCTACACTGCCATATAATCCAGATTGTCAAATCAGATAATCCAGATTTTCTGATTTGAACTGAATTATATGAGGTCCCTTTCTACACTGTCATATAAAATCCATATTATCTGCTTTAAACTGGATTATATGGCAGTGTAGACTCATATAATCCAGTTCAAAACAGATAATGAGGATTATCTGCTTTGATAATCTGGATTATATGGCAGTGTAGAAGGGGCCTCAGTAACTGCCCTCAAACTCTGAAGCTCCCTATTTAGGGAGGCTAGATTGTCCCTCTCAGTTTTGTCATTACATTGACAAACAAATACATTTTCATTTAGACAAGGCCTTGATGTCTGGGCTGTCTTGTTTTTAAAAAGAGGGGCTAAGTAGTTTAGAATTGGCTGTTTATTCCCATTGCTATTTTTAATTTCTATTTTTTCTGATGTTTTAACTGAGATTTTCCGTGACTGTGTAATTTAGGTTTGGCAATGAGAGCCATTTCTGGCAAAAAAAAAATGGTAGCCAAAAAAAGACAATGGCAAAGCTCTTCTGAACAAATTTGGCCAAATAAGCCTCGTGATAGGCTCATTTTACAAGTGTCGAATGTCAAACATAACTTGAAGATACCCCCCACTGTAAATTTAATAAATAGAGATGGAGCTATGATGCTTTTTCTTAACAGAGGGATGGGCAAAAAGTGCCCCTCTAGAAGTTGTTGAGCGATACCCTTCCACATTCATCAGCACTTGACGTGGAGCTCCCAGTGGTGCAGTGGGTTAAACCCTTGTGCTGGCAGGATTGATGACTTGAAGGTTGGGTTGCTGACCTGAAGGTTGCCAGTTCGAATCCAACCAGGGGAGAGCGTGGATGAGCTCTCTTTATCAGCTCCAGCTCCATGCAGGGACATGAGAGAAGCCTCCCACAAGGATGGTAAAACATCAAAACATCCAGGTGTCCCCTGGGCAACATCCTTGCAGACGGCCAATTCTCTCACACCAGAAGTTTCTCAAGTTGCTCCTGACATTTTAAAAGAAAGCATTTGACATGCTTAGCTAGGATTGATGGGGACTGCAGTCCAAGCACATTTGAAGGGCCACATTACAATGGCTACTCAAGCTGAAATTTCACTATAAGGAGAGGGAATCTCAGGGAGTGATACCTGAATTATTTCCACTGAGACTGAAAAGAAAATGGTGAAAACAGAAACACATGAAAAATATGTTAGTGACACAGAATCGCCTTGGAAAATCAATGAATAAAAACACATTTTTAACCCGATAGAACACAACTCCAGCAGTCTTTAGATTCTTCAGCCCAATAGTATGGTCAATGTTCAGCTGATATTGACCATATAGTCGTGCTGGACAACCTAAAGATCTCTAGAGAGAACACATTAATCAAATCTGCAAATAATCAAATCTGCAAAAGTGAAAGCTGCAAATGTGGGGGGCTGACTGTATTAGTTTGACAGAAAGAAGAAAATGTGTCTAACAAATGTGGATGGCCTCGGCTCATTCTTAGTCTAACCCAAGTGAAAATATTTCCAGCACTGTCCAGGAAAATCTACTTTCTGTTTCAAGCTTTGCAATTGCCATAACAAATCACGTTTGACTTTTATTTAACTATGTTGAGTTGCAAAATATAGCAACAATCCAGCATTTTAAAACAAAACAAAAAAAATAACAAAAAGGAGAGGATGCTGGCAGTGTCTTCTTAAGCTTTTTGCCTTTCAGAAAAAAAGCTGCACCTTGGGATTCCAGAATCCGTTTTTTTGACAGTGATGTCCCTAAACAGAAACAACAACTTAAATTTTGAAAGTGCTTCTTCTGCTGAACTGTCTCCAAGCACTTTTCACAAAGTCAGAAGAAGAAGAAAACGAACAAGGAGAAAACGCTCAACATCTGTTGATGCAAAAACATCCAATTTGGAGGTTAGAATGAAAAGATAAGATGCTACAAGCATTCACAGTAGCAAGGAACCAATATCCCATGGAGTTTGGGGAGGGGGGTTGTGGCTGCTGAAGCGATGGAAGATGGCAAGCTGAGGGAACCTTTTGGCATACAAATTGGGCATTCACACTGATCTCTGAGGGCCAAAACAGACATGACAGGGCAGCCATGTAGCACGTGTATGCCCTGTTCATATATAAAAACAATGCGGTGGGGGGGGGGGGGGGGGGAGGTTGTTATTCTACAGAAAGAAGAAATGAATAGAGGAAGCAGGATTGTGTTGGGTGCAGATAGTCTCACTTAAAATAAAAGAACACAGAAAAAGAAAACTGGATGGAGATGGGCAGGTTTTGCTTCTCTCTTCTATGTGCCTCTTTTCATTTAAAATTTAGCCATCCTATCCTATCTTTACATGTGAATAAGGCAAAACTAAACAAAAATAATTGGGATTGTTTTCATTATGTGGCTTCAAACCATTTCTTGTTTATGGAGAACCTATTATGGGGTTTTCATGGCACAATTTGTTCAGAGAGGGTTTTCCATTGCCTTGCTCTGGAAGAGTGTGACTTGCCAATTGGGTTTAATTGATGGAATGTGTTTTATTACTATGTTTTAAGTGGCATTGAATCTTGCCGGAGTTGTAAGCCACCTTGAGTCCCCCATGGGGTGAGAAAGGCGGGGTATAAATGAAGTAAATAAATAAATAAGGCCATCCAATGAGTATCTGTGTGTGAGTGAGGACTGGAACCCTGACCTTCCATAATCCTGGGCGAAGACTCAGATACCATGCTAATATAGATCTGGCTCATCCCGTTCTGATTTTTTTCATGCCACATTTAGAACAGAACATGTCCTTAGGCTTCATAATTCAAATCATCATTTGCTAAAGATGTTCCATGGTCATTTCGGCTAGTGTCAAAAACATAACATTGGTTTTTGTTGGCTGAGCTGCTTCCAAATTAACAAGAAATGCTGAGGGGTCTCAAACCTGGCACAGTTAATATCCTCCAAGACAAATATAGGAAAGAGCTCATATACAAAAACTGATCCATTCTTCTATGGACCTCATCACATGGAGTCTGAATCTGCGGGGCAATGGGGAAATTCACCACACAACATGGTGAATAAATGGGGCAGCGGGGAGAAACTGTTGCCCCACACCGTGTATTGCCCACTGCACCCCTTACCTCATTCCATGTGGGAAGCATTGCCGCCTGGCTTCCCCCCATTCTTCCCTATGGAACATGTGAAGCCTCCCATGTTTCCAAGGAGGCATCCTAGCATGCTGCCTGGGTGCTTCCTCTATGGAGCCCATGGGCAGTTGCTTTACACCTTCTGATGCCATCCGGCAGCATGCTAAGACGTGGAAATTACTCTGTGTGATGAGGTCATATATGAGCACCAGAGTTACAGTGGATCTTACTTCTGAGCAAGTGTGCTTGTGCCAGTTTGATTTCACACTATGAAAAGTTTGTCTTCTGTGAAAAGATGAATGTGTGAAAAATACACTCCATAGCTTATATTCAGAATATTCCTCATAATTTAATAATATACTGTATAGTAAGAAAAGAGGGTGCACATCCTTGGATGGTGAGGAGGGGGTGAATCTTTTGTGCGAGTCACTCTTTTAAAGACATCACAAATAAGCCCCTTAAGTCCTTTATCATAAAATAATCTCTTTGTATTATTTGACATTGTGTGCTTCATATGTACTTAAATATTGTGGAGTTGCGGGGCTGGGGGAGAGAAATCACATTGCTAAAGTAACCATTAGTTTATACGAGGCCAGGGATTAAGGATATTTCCAATGTCATTTGCCATCTTGGTTTGCTGAGTTAAGGCACCCTTGAATCTCTCTGCGATAGCTACAGGCAGTGTCATCTACCAAGATGGGCAGAAATGATCAAGTGCAAGCTTTTCGCATTGCCTCTAAACTTAACTGATAAGTATCTCAAGAAACGCTACTGCTTTTGCAAAAGAGTAGCCCCCGGGCTTCTAGGAGCACTTGTAGGCAATCTCAGACCATTATGCTTGAGCCAGTAAAACAGAAGGCAGAGGGAAGCATTTGAAGAGTTAACATCATTCCTTTTTTTTGGTCCAGGAGGACTCTGCAGATCTACTGTTACTTTTAATCAAACTTGATTCTCACCTCCACCCCCCTCCCTCAACCCAGATAATGTCCTCAAGGAGAGAAAAAATAGAGGAGGACAAAAAAAAGAAAGAAATGGGCATGTTAAAATACTTGTTCCAGCAATAAAACACAAATCAAATAACTTAGGTACAATAGATGACTTTGTACCATGGTGGAAATGAAAGGGAGAAAGTCCCCGGTAGGTGAAAAGGACCTGGTAAATTTGAATAACCCGCAGGACTTGGAGATCTACTGATAGTCAATAGTTTACATTGTTTGGTTGTTGTTGTTGTTGTTGTTGTTGTTGTTGTTGTTGTTGTTGTTGTTGTGTTTCTTCAAGCCATTTCCAACTTATCATAGAATCATAGAGTTGAAAGAGACCTCATGGGCCATTCAGTCCAACCCCTTGCCAAGAAGCAAGAAAATTGCATTCAAAGCACCCTCAACAGATAGCCATCCAGCCTCTGTTTAAAAGCCTCCAAAGAAGACGCCACTGCTGAACAGCTCTCACAATTAGGAAGTTCTTTCTAATGTTCAGGTGGAATCTCCCTTCCTGTGGTTTGAGCTATTGTTTCACATCCTAGGCCCCTTCCACACAGCTGAATAAAATCCCACATTATGGGATATATGGCAGTGTGGACACAGATAACCCAGTTCAAAACAGATATTGTTGAATTTTCTGCCTTGATATTCTGGGTTATATGGCTGTGTGGAAGTACCCCTAGTCTGTAGGGCAGCAGAAAACAAGCTTGCTCTCTTCTCCCTATGATTTCCCCTCACATATACATGGCTATCATGTCTCTTATCCGGCTTCTCTTCTGCAGGTTAAACATGCCCAGCTCTTTAAGCTGCTCCTCATAGGGCTTGTTCTCTAGACCCTTGATCCTTTCAGTCACCTTCCTCTGGACACATTCCAGCTTGTCAACATCTCCCTTCAATTGTGGTGCCCAGAATTGGACACAATGTGATTCCAGGTGTGGTCTGACCAAGGCAGAATAGAGGGGTAGCATGACTTTCCTAGATCTAGACACTTTTCTCCTATTTATGCAGACCAAAGTCACATTGGCATTTTTATCTGCCACATGACATTGTTGGCCCATGTTTAACTTGTTGTCCACAAGGACTCCAAGATCTTTTTCATATGTACTGCTATCGAGCCATGAAGTTTCTCCTGGTAACATTTCTTCAGAGGGGATTTGCCTTTGCCTCCATCTGAGTTAGAGAGAGTATAACTTGCCTAAGGTCATCCAATAGGTTTCCATGGCAATGTGGGAATTCGAACCCTGTTTTCGAGAGTTGTAGTCTGATGCTAAAACCACTGCACTATGTTTAGGTAGTCCGCAAATCTGGGAACTGAAGTTGAAAACATCTAGAGGACTAAAGTGGGAAGTATTTCTCCAAAACCTTTGAACTTTGTTTTAACATATTGTTCTAACCAGAGCATGGAACGATGACTTCTAGAATCCCCTAAACAACATGAACAGTGGTCATGCTTGCTGTGAGTTTCTGGGAGTTATAGTATCACAAAATAACTTTTACAAGTTCTGGTTCTAACTGTTGTTTAGAATAGTCCAGCACTGAGGAGAAATTAACCAATGGCAATGACAACAATATAAATGGACATCCCTATAGAAATGAATGAAAATTGCAGGTGAAGACAACAAATACCCGCTCATTTCAGTGGTAGGAGCCCCCATTGGCACAATGGGTTAAAACCTTGTGCCAGCAGGACTGCTGACCTGAAGCTTGGGTTGCTAATCTGAAGGTTGCTGGTTGGAATCTGGGGAGAGTGCAGATGAGCTCCCTTTGTCAGCTCCAGCTCCCCATGCGGGGACATGAGAGAAACCTCCCACAAGGATGGTAAAACATCAAAAACATCCGGGCGTCCATTGGGCAACATCCTTGCAGAGGGCCAATTCTCTTACACCAAAAGTGACTTACAGTTTCTCAAGTCGCCCCTGACACAAAAAAAAATTGGTGATTTTTTAAAATAAAACATCCCTACTGCTTGTCCCCTGCATTCAGATATGAACATTTTAAATAATAATAATAATAATAATAATCATCATCATCATCATCATCGTCATCGTTGAAGGAGATATTTGATGAATTGGTTGAAATTAAAACCAGACGGTGTGTCTAATCTGACATTACAGAGAAACTATTCCAAATTGTGTGGTTTCCTGTAATAAAGAGGTGGTAGCAAATCTAGTGCAACCTTCTTGGAAAATATAAAAACCTTTTTGAGACATTTTCTTTAGGAAATATAGACACTTCACATTGTCTCCCCACCCTCCTTTTTTCTTTCTGTATCTCTGTATGGGGTGGAGTGGGGAGGGAGCCAAAATATTAAAAAACAACCTTTGTTAGAATGATGTGCCGCTCCCCATCATCTTCTGATATTCCCTTGATTTCTAATTGTGTTTTTCACATTTTTAGCAAAAGAAATACAGGAGGAAAAAACCAGATATATAACCTATATTATTATACTTTAATGTGATGTTCTACTTTTCTGTTTGTAGTTCTTGAAGTTTTTGTCTTACTTCATTAAACATTTAATAAATCACTGCCAGTTTTGTGACAGATTTTAACCATAACACAAACAGCAGGAGGTGTAAACTCAGTTCAGTTCGGATAGGCATATAATACCCGTGTCGACATCATCATCCCCTCCGGGCATATCGGCAAAACGACCAATGGAAGCTAAGCTTTTTCCGACAAAGCTTCGAAAATAAAGTTTTCTTCTTTTATCTTACTACAAATCAATTGGAGCCCTTACAGCAAAATCCTATAAAATAACTTCAAACACCACTTCTTAGTCTAAAAATTTGTATTATGGCTAAAACTCTTTGAAGTTTTTATGACTGAAGTTTGGAGAAAAATGATTTAAGTGCTATCTGCTAGACATCAGAGTGTCAAAATTTCGCTCAGTTTTTCTTGACATATAAACTGCTACCTACTGTATGTTTTTAGGGATTTTTTTCAAAAAAAAAACCCCTTGCTTTTAACCATCTAACCCAGTTTGCCTGATAAAAGTTACTTAACTGCAGTTTATCCTAGTCATTAATCCCCTTTAAAGGTTCAGCAGTCTATAACTGATTATTTTACATGATTTTTTTAAAACACACACGCATCTCATCCCACACAATCCAGGTAAGGATTTTTTTAAGGCACCTATCTTCTTTGTCATGTTGATTTTAAGGAAGTAGAGAAAACAGGTAGAATTCTCAACATTTTTCCTAACAGGCAGTAGAGACACAGACACTTATAGTAAAGAAAACAATGTGGGACATATGAATTCCTAAATGGATCATCAAGGAGAGTGAGATATTTCTCCTCAGGATACTGATCTACAATAAGGAAAAACAGAAGTGCTGGCAGTAAGTTCAGATCACTAGGGTTTCATAATGCTTTTTTAAATAATAAGCAGATGAAATGTGTCCAATTTGTATTCTTTTCAGGATCCCAAAAATACACTGTAGATTGGTCTAAAACTTTAGCCCCTTCTATAGATAAAGATAAAGGTCTCCCCTGATGTTTAGTCTACTCCGACTCTGGGGGTTGGTGCTCATCTCCATTTCTAAACTGAAGAGCCGGCATTGTCTGTAGACACCTATAAAGTCATGTGGCTGGCATGACTGCATGGAGCACTGTTACCTTCCCACTGCAGCGGTACCTATTCATCTACTCACATTTGCATGTTTTCGAACTGCTAGGTTGGCAGAAGCTGGGGCTAACAGCAGGAGCTCACTCTGCTCCCCAGATTCAAGCTGCTGACCTTTCAGTCAGCAAGTTCAGCAGCTCAGCAGTTTAACCCACTGCACCACCGGGGGCAGCCCCTTCTTTACAGCCATATAAAATCCAGATTATCTACTTTGAATGGGATTATATGGCAGTGTAGACTCATATAATCCAGTTCAAAGTAGATAATGTGGATTATCTGATTTGATAATCTAGATCATTGGTTCTCAACCTGTGGGTCCTCAGGTGTTTTGGCCTATAACTCCCAGAAATCCCAACCAGTTTACTAGTACTTTATGAAACCTGTCCGCGCTGGTTTGCTTTTAATTACTCTGATTTTATCTGCTTGGATTTTAATGTATTGTCCATTATTTTATTTTGTGTATCGTTGAAATGTTTTAAGTTTTGTCAAATATGTTGTGTCTTAGTTTCGGGCTTGTCCCTGTTGTGAGCCACCCCGAGTCCATTCGGGGAGATGGGGCAGGATATAAAAAATAAAATTATTTCTGGAAGTTGAAGGCCAAAACATCTGGGGACCCACAGGTTCAGAACCAATGATTTAGATCAGGGGTCCTCAAACTTTTTAAGCCGAGGGCCGATCCACAATCCTTCAGACTGTTGAGGGGCCGGATTATCATTTGAAAAAAAAATACAAACAAATTCCGATGCACACTGCACATGTCTTATTTGTAGTGCAAAAACAACAACAACAACAACAAGAACAATGAAATAACAATGCAATATTTAAAAATAAAAACAATTTTAACCAACATACATTGATCAGGATTTCAATGGGAAGTGTGGTCCTGCTTCTGGCCAATGAGATAGTCAAGTTAATTAGGATTATTGTTGTTGTTGTTGTGTGCCTTCAAGTTATTTCAGACTTTGGGCGAGCCTAAGTCTAAAATTTATGTATTTATTACTTATTTATTTACTGCATTTATTTACTACATTTGTATCACACCCTTCTCACCCCAAAGGGGACTCAGAGTGGCTTACAAATTATATGTGCATACAATATATTATTAGCATAGCACAATATTAGCATTATATATTACTATATTGAACTATACCACTATACTGTAATATTATTAGTAATATTATGTGTAATATAGAACATATAATTAATATTATTATATGGTATTATTATTAGTGTTATATTGTATTACATTATAATATTATTATCAATATTATATGTATATACAATATATTATATTATAAAACTGAGGGCGGGGGCCAGATAAATGACCTCGGAGGGCCGCATCCGGCCCCCGGGCCTTAGTTTGGGGACCCCTGATTTAGATTATATGATAGTGTAGAAGGGGGCATTGCTGACCTTTAAATAGGAGAGATTATACACTATTGTATATTACATCTTCTCTTGCGAGCTCTGCTTCTAATAGCAGTGCTGTTCTGAGCTGAACGAGGACCCATTTACACTGCCATAGAATCCCATTTCTGAATTCAGATTATCTGCTTTGAACTGGATTATATGACAGTGTAGATTCCGGTCCCTTCTACACTGCCACCTAAAATCCAGATTATCTGCTTTGAACTGGATTATATGACAGTGTAGACACATATAATTTAGTTCAAAGCAGATAATATGGATTTATTTGCTTTGATTATCTAGATCAGGGGTCCTCAAACTTTTTATGTAGAGGGCCAATTCATGGTCCCTCAGATTGTTGAGGGGCCGAATTATCATTTAAAAAAAAAATACAAACAAATTCCTATGCACACTGCTCATGTCTTATTTGTAGTGCAAAAAAAATAGCATTATATATTACTATATTGCACTATACCTTTATACCATAGTATTATTAGTAATATTACATTTAATATTTAATATATAATTAATATTATTATATTATACAATATTATTATATTGTATTATTATTTTAGCCGCCCTGAGTCCGCTATTGGGTGAGAAGGGCGGGGTAGAAATACTGAAATAAATAAATAAATAAATATTATATTGCATTGCATTATAATATTATTATCAATACCATATGTGTACACAATATATAATATTATTACCATATTATTCATTTACAATATTTCATTTACAATATTAGTAAATGAAAGAACAATACAATATTTAAAAATAAAAACAATTTTAACCAACATACTGTAAACTTATCAGGATTTCAGTGGGCAGTATGGGCCTGCTTCTGGCCAATGAGATAGTCAAGTAGGATTGTTGTGTGCCTTCAAGTCATTTCAGACTTTGGGCGAGCCTCAATCTAAAACTGAGGGCGGGGGCCAGGTCAATGGCCTTGGAGGGCCGCATCTGGCCCCCGGGCCTTAGTTTGGGGACCCCTGATCTAGATTATATGATGGTGTAGAAGAGGCCTTGAATAACTCAGTTCATAATGATTAATCTGCATTTTGAAACTAAGGCTGGATCTAAACTGCCCTATAATCCAGGATTTGATCCCAGATTATCTGCTTTGAACTGGGTTATATGAGTGTGCACTGCCAGATAATCTGGGATAAACAGATATTCTGGGATCAGATGGCAGTGCAGATACACCTCAAGACATCTTGTTACAGCAGCTCCACTGGCCGCCAGTCTGTTTCTGGGCACAATTCAAAGTTGGTTATGACCTTTATGTTAGGCGATCCCTCGTAGATTGAGAATGTTTGCCCTCCAATTTTGGGGTCTTGGAGGTGGGTCCATAGATGGCTGAAGAGACCTATTCTTGATCCGCATATTCTCCCACAGTGGAGACATTGGTTTCCAGGTGGAAGATGGTCCCAGTCAGGGTTGGCTTGACCCACTTTCCTCTTGGCACGTTTCTCCCTTAAGCCCTCCATTCGTGCCTCTTTGAATTCTGCAGCACTGCTGGTCACAGCTGGTTATTTAGGTGACCACATCCCCTCGTACAAACCTTCCCAGGCCCTGAGATCTTCAGGAAAGGTCCTTTTCTCGGTTCCACCTCCATCTCAAGCTCAGCTGGTGGGAATGAGAGAGAGAGGATCTTCTGTTTATATTTAATTCTGGTTTTTTTTCATATTTGCATATTTAAGGTTGTATGCTAATGCTTTTATGTTAAGCTGCTTTTAGTCTCCTTTGGGAGAGATAAAGCAGGATATAATAATAATAATAATAATAATAATAATAATAATAATAATAATAATAATAATACAGTAGAGTCTCACTTATCCAACCTTCACTCATCCAATGTTCTGTATTATCCAACTCAGTCTGCTTCCTGCCTGGATCCACAGCTGTTTCTCTAGGCAGGCAAGGATCACAGATTTTTAAAAATCTTCACAGGACTGAACTTTTTACGGATTTAACTTCCGTAAAGTTCATTTTATGCAATTCTATCTTTATTTGTAGTCAATTTTTTAGTAGGCAATGTCTTCGTAGTCAATGTTTTCAATACATTGCAATGTTTTGGTGCTAAATTCATAAATACAGTAATTATTACATAACATTACCATGTATTGAACTGCTTTTTTGTCAATTTGTTGTAAAACATGATGTTTTGGTGTTTAATTTGTAAAATCATAATGTAATTTGACATTGAATAGGCTTTTCAACATTTTCGTTTATCCAACTTTTTCGCTTATCTAATGTTCTGCCGGCCCATTTATGTTGGATAAGCGAGACTTTACTGTAATAATAATCATCTGTAACCAGAGCTCAGAAAGTTTACTTTTTCAATTATAGCTTTCTACCAAGATCCAAAAAAGTAACCATTCCAAGCTTTGTCAGTAAGCAAGAAAATTCTATGAAACATCTTAGACTCCCTATACTGCTATATAAAATCAAGATAATCCAATTTTAACTGGATGGTATGGCAGTGTAGACTCATATAATCCAGTTCAAAGCAGATAATGTGGATTATCTGCTTTGAAGTGCTGTGGACGATGGCTAAAGTGCTCTCTGGATTACCCAGTTGGAGAGATGCTTTGAGGTGCTGCGATAACTGCTTTTCTCAATGCACCTCATGACTGGGGGAGTGCCACAGCCATTAGGTTCCAGAGTCCTGACTGGAAGCAATTCCAAAGCCCTGGAGCACTGCCCAATTTTGGTCATTAATAACTGTACCCCAAAAACTATAAAATGAGATTAGTGTTTTACAATCTCCGTCCTGGGCCCGGTTCTGTTCAACATCTTTATTAACGACTTAGACGAAGGGTTAGAAGGCACGATCATCAAGTTTGCAGACGACACAAAACTGGGAGGGATAGCTAACACTCCAGAAGACAGGAGCAGAATTCAAAATGATCTTGACAGACTAGAGAGATGGGCCGAAACTAACAAAATGAAGTTCAACAGGGACAAATGCAAGATACTTCATTTCGGCAGAAAAAATGGAAATCAAAGATACAGAATGGGGGACGCCTGGCTTGACAGCAGTGTGTGCGAAAAAGACCTTGGAGTCCTCGTGGACAACAAGTTAAACATGAGCCAACAATGTGATGCAGCAGCTAAAAAAGCCAACGGGATTCTGGCCTGCATCAATAGGGGAATAGCGTCTAGATCCAGGGAAGTCCTGCTCCCCCTCTATTCTGCCTTGGTCAGACCACACCTGGAATACTGTGTCCAATTTTGGGCACCACAGTTGAAGGGAGATGTTGACAAGCTGGAAAGCGTCCAGAGGAGGGCGACTAAAATGATTAAGGGTCTGGAGAACAAGCCCTATGAGGAGCGGCTTAAAGAGCTTGGCATGTTTAGCCTGCAGAAGAGAAGGCTGAGAGGAGACATGATAGCCATGTACAAATACGTGAAGGGAAGTCATAGGGAGGAGGGAGCAAGCTTGTTTTCTGCTGCCCTGCAGACTAGGACACGGAACAATGGCTTCAAACTACAGGAAAGGAGATTCCACCTGAACATCAGGAAGAACTTCCTCACTGTGAGGGCTGTTCGACAGTGGAACTCTCTCCCCCGGGCTGTGGTGGAGGCTCCTTCCTTGGAGGCTTTTAAGCAGAGGCTGGATGGCCATCTGTCGGGGGTGCTTTGAATGCGATTTCCTGCTTCTTGGCAGGGGGTTGGACTGGATGGCCCATGAGGTCTCTTCCAACTCTACTATTCTATGATTCTATGATTCTATGATTCTATCTCAGAAATAAACACTCAACTGATATACTGCTGTGCGTGTATTTTGAATTGGCACTGCAGTCTCTATTTATTTAGTTTGTTCTGGGAGATGTGCTCAAATTTTTGCATTTCAAACAACTGGAGTTTGGGTGTTCTCCTCCCCTCCCCCTCCTCATTTTACTTTCTGGTTTTAGATTACACAGAAACTGTTCAAAAAGTTATCACATCAAACTTTTTAAGCCGAGGGCCGGTTCATGGTCTCTCATACTGTTTGGTGGGGAACAGATTATAGTTTGAAAAAAATATCAACAAATTTCTATGCACACTACATTTATCTTATTTGTAGTGCAAAAAAACCCATGAAAGAGCAATACAATTTTAACCCACATAAACTTACCAGTATTTCAATGGAAAGTGTGGGCCTGCTTATGGCTGATGTGATAGTCAAGTTAATTAGGGTTGTTGTTGTTGTTGTTCTGTGCCTTTACGTTTTTTCAAACTTAGAGTGGCCCTAAGTCTAAAGTTTAGGGTAGGGCTGGGTAAATGATCTTGGGGGGGATGCATCTGTTCTGCAGGCTTTAGTTTCAGGGCCCCTGCTCTAGACTAATGTAAATTAATGGAAATTAAGTTGTAACTGTGGGCCCTTCCAGACAAGCCCAAAACACAGGACCTGTCTTGCGTTTTACCTGAGGCGTCAAAACCATTTAATTAATTAATGCAGAGTAATCCGGGTTTTCCCAGTTTATTCTGCATTAATTTTTTTGATCATGTCAGAAGTGAATTGAGAACATACTGCAAATCGCTTCTGGTGTGAGAGAATTGGCTGTCTATAGAAACGTTGCCCAGGGGATGCCCGTATGTGTTACCATTTTGTGGGAGGCTTCTTTCATGTCTCCACATGGAAGTTGGAGCTAACAGACAGGAGCTCACCCCATCTTGTGGATCTGAACCACCAACTTTCAGATCTTCAGGTCAGCAGTTCAGCCAGTACAAGGGTTTAGCCCATTGCACCACTGCAGCTTTAATTAAACACGTGGAAAGATCCAGACCTTAAGGTAAGATCCGGATCTTACCAGGTATGGGTCCTGTGGGGATTGACTCCGCGGTCCCGGGGGTCAATCCCCACAGCCATCCCAGTTCTTCATGCTCCTGGAGCCCGAAGGAGCATCCAGCACCGACCCCCTCCCCTCCAGCCCCCCATTCCCCCCACAAACTTGTTCTTATGTCAGGTGTCCTGTACAGAGGGCCTGCTCTGCCTACAGGTCCCTCCAGTAAGTTGGGGGAGGAAATGGGGGCTGTAGAAGAGCTGGATGGTTGATTCGGGATGCCATCTAGCCACCTCTCACAGAAAAGCCCGGGTTTTGGTTGGGGACCGGGACTGAAAGTTATTTTAACCTGCTTCCTTTTGGATTTTAGGTTAGTGTAGAAAGGTCCTCACTTGCTAAAGGCACAAGATCCTCTCTGATCTTGGAAGCTAAGTAGGGACAGCTCTGGTTAGTACCTGGATGGGAGTCAATGTATTCTAGATGCTATAGCAATGTTTTAGAGGAAGAAACTGGCAAAACCTCGTTTGAGTATTCCTTGCCTAAGAAAACCCTATGAAATTCATGAGTTTTCAAAAATTAACAGGCAACTTGAAGGCACATATGTAAACACAGCTTAGTTTATTGATTTTAATGAGCTAATGTGTAATTTACTTCATCTAAAATCTAGTTCAGTGCAAACATTATCCTGTCCTGGATATAAATTGTGCAGTTATTGTTATTTGGGAGGATGTGATCCTGAAAAAAGAAGCAGATAAAAATGCATTCAATTGAGAGTATAAACCTGCCTATCATGGATTCAAACTGTAGAGTGGTGTAGAATAGTGTCACCCATATATATTGCTTCCAGGTGTTCCAGAAGCTTGTCATTACTTTCTTATCACTCCTTCACCTTCATGCAAGAGTTGTAAATTGGGATTAATGTATGAGATTTCAAGTGCTTTTCGATTGTGAATGATAACTTAGAAATCAATGGCAACAGATAATCCCATTTATAATTCATCCTCTGAGATAAAGATGGGAGAGGAACGCTTAAAAAAAAGATTAACCCAGGTTGAGTTCCAGACATCTTCTTCTAAGTATTTCAAGTAGGAAATTTTTGGGGAAAAATCTGTTTGAAGCTTTGAATAAATATTGCTAATCAGAGCAGACATATTATTGAACTAATAAACCATAAATGTATAGTTTGACTGGTTTCAGGGTGCCATCACCCACCCCTCAAAATTAGTCAATGAAACGGCAACTGGGAGTAGAAAAAATAACTTCTTGTTTTCCAAGTGAGGGACTGATGTCTTCTTTTAGGAAACATCTGCCCTTGAGATGTCTCTTAGGAATCCTCAGGGTGATTCCAGACAGCACTAAAACGCGGATTTTAGTGAAGGGCAAAAAATCCTGGGATTTCAGAAGAGGTCCACATACAGATCTGTTGGTCCCGGGATTTCTGCCTCCATCATCCACACTTGATACTTTGTTGCAAGATTTGGAGGTTCCCAAGATGGCCACCGCAAGATGTCTGCTGGAAACTTCAGTGTTTTTTTAAAAAAAACAAAACAAAAAAACCCTCAAGATATGGATAAGCGAATATGTGAATCACTGCAAAAGTTCAGTTCTTTATCCTGGCCAGAGAAACTTTGCCCTCGACATGTTTGATGAAGTTTCTGGCACACACAAATAAAGTTTGCAGGGTATGACCTCTTATGCCCAAGTCAGCACTACACAATCAAACACACACTGTCAAGCCAAGAACAGAATTTTGTCATTATTTACACTTTTTAGAGCCTGCCTGCCTGACCATCTATCCAGACAGATTTGGTCGTGTACTTGTGGCATGGAACAACACATTTCTGTTCCTGGTTTGAAAGTGTCTGTTCCTGTTTCATTGTATACTGCTTACTGTGAAAGTACTTGTTCTACCCCAGAAACTTCGTTTTTCTGCCACAAACTTCATTAAAACAGGTGAAAGATGAAGTTTTCGCCTTCTACTCAAGTGTCGCCTTCTTTGTAGGAACTGACCGATCAGGAACAAACATTTAAAACCCAGGAACAGACCTAGATAAAAATCCCATGATTTCTGATTGCAGGGATATACAGACAAGCGGAGATCTGTATTTTCGGCTCACAACCGGGATATTCCCGCACCTGAAAATCTCGTGTTTTTTGCTGTTTGTAGTGCCTCCTCCTGTGTTTTGAGGGAATGGCATCTGGCCACTCTCCTATTTGCTGTGGAAGTTCATGAGATAAAGGTACTGTCTGGACAGGCCCTCAAGTTGTAGTTTTACAAGGTCTTTAGCCTTCTCCAGCAAAGAGTGTAGCTATCTCACTAAACTACAACTTCCCTGATTCCATTGTATTCATCCATGGCAATTAAAGAGGTGTCAAACTGCTTTACTTCTGTATATGTGTTGATACACCCGGTGTCCCACACAAAGCTTCTTTAGTGCAGAAACACAGTTTATATTACTGCCATGTTGCATGGGATCTGAGATGTACCAGAAAAAAATGAAGCTGGAAAAGGGAATAGTTACAATGTCAGGCCAACTCAGAAAACTTTCCACTTATTCAGTAAACATAATTGTGGGATTGCATTTTCAATGTTTCATAGAATCATAGAGTTGGAAGAGACCTCATGGGCCATCCAGTCCAATCCCTGACAGATGTCCATTCAGCCTCTGCTTAAAAGCCTCCAACGAAGGAGCCTCCACCACGGCCCGGGTGAGAGAGTTCCACTGCCAAACATCTCTCACAGTGAGGAAGTTCTTCCTAATGTTCAGGTGGAATCTCCTTTCCTGCAGTTTGAAGCCATTGTTCTGCGTCCTAGTCTGCAGGGCAGCAGAAAACAAGCTTGCTCCCTCCTCCCTATGACTTCCCCTCACATATTTATACATGGCTATCATGTTTCTTTTGTTTGATACAAGCATGACTCTTAGTGTTGTAATATTTTTACAAAATACTGGTATACTCTTATTTTGCTCCGATTTCTGAGAGTCCTGTTTACCTCTTGCTATTGGAAAGTGAAGAAAAAGGTAGAAAAGAGCATGACTACATTGTTAAAAGTCTTTTCTCCCCAAATGGAAACGAAAAGCCCCTGGTGACCCCTGTAGTCTTCTGCTGATCACTTGTGTTTGTTGTATTAGGAAGGCACATAGATAAGAGAGTGTCGAAGTGTTATTGAAGAGCAAACCCTTCAAAAATCTCACCAGCCTTTTGTATTCAGGTTACAGAGCAGTAGGGGGGCCCCCTTTTCAGAGGCTATACTTATGCAAGTATTAACAACTGGCTGAGATAAGAAGTAAAGCTTAAGAGACCTTCATCATTAGCTGCTAGTGGTGGAGATTAGTGATCCTACTACGGGATTACTGATGGAAAGAGTGCTAGTGCTGACTAATTGTTCATTAATGCTTGTAAAATAAGATAGTGGTAGTCCTAACGCACCATTGTTTGCTTCCTCAAAGTAAACCAGAAATTGGACATGGTGATCAGTAATGGTCCTGCTCTTTGAAAGGAATGCATTTAATGGATCCGTTTACAGTGCAAACGGTTTTCCTTAGATGTACTTCAAACAATTAATTAAATGGCTCTTATCCTCATAAAAAAGCATTTTTGCTTTTTATTTCTATCCACCAATTGTATCTGTTATAATGGAGAGTTAACCTATTACAATTGCGTTCCTCAGACTTTCCACTCAGGATGCAAACATAGAATGTAGATACAGATAACACAAAATGTCATTTAGTGGCTTATATGAAAAGTTCTAACCATGTAATGCTTTGTCGTTTTAATGCACTTTGATACGACACAAGACTGTCACTTCCCTATAGGCTGCACTGTCAAAACTGGAAATATATTTATTTCATGTATTATATTTAGGTCCCATTTTTTTCCTGAGGCCCTTGGGGAAGTTTATATTTCAGGGTGTTTTCTTGACCATTTTCCTAATTGTTATCTCAGTAAATTACCCTTGTTTTTAAATCAAGGGTTTTGTGGATGTTATTGTTTTTATTATCATTTTGGCTATTGTTTATTTATTTATTTGCCTATTGTTTCATTGTATCTGTGTAGCTGTGGTACGATGAAACTGTAGCCAAAAAGAATAAAATGATGAAACAGAAACAACAGGAAAATCCACAAAACCATTGTTTTAGTTGAGAGAGAAATGTAGTGATTTCAGCACTGCATTGTGACCAGGGTTTGAATCCCTGCTTGGCCAAAAACCCACAGAGACCCCTTCTACACTATCATATAAAATCCAGATTTTCTGCTTTGAACTGGATTATATGGCACTGGCAGTGTAGATTCATATAACCCAGTTCAAACCAGATCATGTTGCTTATCTGTTTTGAAAATCTGGATTATATGGCAGTGCAGAAACGGCCTGAGTGACCTAAGGTGAGTCACATTCACTGCATTGTCCAGGTATTAAAAATATACCTAGGGCTTGCATTGTTTTTCCTTCATGTTTGTGTTTGTGGTAGGCAGTTCTTCCAAGACTTTTTAAAGCACAAGACCATCTTTGTAAAATGAAATCTCAAGCAGCCTGTTAAAGTAGATATACAGCAAAGTGTTCCTGTTTACTAAGCTGCTATAGCCTTTGCTGGCGCACAAGGTGATCCCTATTCCTTCGTTTTCCCCAAGGGAGAATGCCTGCAAAATGCAAGGTCAAACTCAGCACAAAAACAGGTGGTTTCAGCTCAAAAGAGCAGAACATCCACCTCCAATGAAAGGCTACGATGCTGTTTAAATTAAGGTTCAGTGGCAAAACTAACATTTTCTTTGCCTCTTGGTGCAGAATTTCCTTCTAGCCCCCTCACTAAGGGAGCATCAACACCTTAGCATTCTACACTGTAGAATTCATTATTTCATAGCTGATCCCTTGTGACTGTGTATGATTGTCTTCCAGAGGTAGAGTCTTGGCGGTGGATCTGTATATGACTATGAAGAGTTATTCTGGATCCACACTGAGGACATAGATTTCCAGATTTAAGGTGGCCACAACAAGGATTTGCTTGACATGCTTTCTTTTTAGCACATTTCTTCCTTTCACCCCGTGTTTATGCCTCTTCAAAATCCATAGCACCATTGGTAACAGCTATGTAGACAAGCACTGCAGACTTAAAGTAGCTGAACACCACTTTAACTGTCCTGGCTCAATGCTATGGAATCATGGGAGCTGGAAGTTTTTAGTCTTCTCTGCTAAACAGTGCTGGTGCCTCACCAATCTACATATTGCAGAGTTCCGTACCATTGAACTATGACAGTTAATGGTGTCAAACTACATTAATTCTACAGGGTAGATGCATTCAAGGCACCTCGTCACCTGGGACTAAAATCAGCATTATGCACTATTTAGCCTCGGTCACCCATAGAGCTGGTCTGCTCCCATCAGACACCACTGCACCAGTTCTGTGGGAGAAGGAGGCTTCCCGTGTTGTTGTCGATTTTAATGGAGGGAAGTGCTTGCCACTTTACAAGGAACAAGTTTGATAAGTTCCTACATGAAGTGACAACATGGTAGGACTTACTTTGAGGCAGACTGAAGTACTACTTCAGGCAGCAGATTACAGTGTATACACCTGTGGCAGTTTTTTAATCCTTGGTCATTCTGCCTTACATCTACTCAACAACCCTACTGCCTCACATGTAGAGGAAGATACTATCCCATCACCTGTGGCTTCTGTACTTGGACTACAGAGGTGGTGCCATTTTGTCCTGCACTTCAGCACAAAACACTAACTCTATTTGTTCAGTCTAGTGATTTTTTTAAATTTACTCCCAAATTTGTGTTTTATTTTGTGGGAAAGAAGTTTGCCACATGGATATTCCAATGTTAAGATGGAACAGTACAAGTTTGTTTACTGTGGTGTGATGCAATGTGCTGACAGCAAGAAGCTGCATTTTCTGTTCTGTTGCTTGTTTCTGCCATCCATTTGTTACACCATGGATGATCACACTGAGAACGTATCTGAAATTAGATACATAAACTGGTGTGGCCATTGCATAAAATGAATTGGGGATTCTGCACAGTTGGACTTGTGGAGTGAAATAGTACTGAGACTGAAATTCTGTCGAACTGTCATCTTTCAGTGGAAATTGTTTCTACTCTACTTTACCACTGTCTAGACAAGGGAAATAACTTGTTAAAATAATGTCATTACCAGTAATTCTTTTAGGACATAGCAACAATATTTTTGTAAAGTACTGAAGCAACCTATTATGTCATTACACTTTTTGCATAATGAGTAACTTCTAAAATATTGGGAGCCCCATTAAGGACATTTTGGCTATTTCTGCTCAGCAAAGTGGTGCACTTTCAAGAGCTTTCTACTAGCGCTTCCTTTTATAGTCTTTATCCTTTTTAGATAGGGAGACCTCACAATGCTGATCCGTGCTTTTTTATCTCTAGGCTTCTGTTCTGAATGAGGCAATAATATGCTCTGAATGAGACAACTTGGAAACTTCAGCTTGTGTAAAATATTGTTGTGCATCTCCTGACAAATGTAGGGTGACATAAGCACATACAGCCACTTCAAGGTGCTGGTGTTTACTATTAAAGTCCTTCATAGCCTGTAGCCCATACATTTGATAAGCCACCTATCTACCTATGTAGAAATACGTTTTAATATGTATCTTTTATAGAAATACATTCTAATATGTGTATTTAAATAATTTTACTTTTGTTTATGTGTTTTAATTATGTTAATTATGTCGAACCATGAAGAGAGGTGGGTAAAATTATTATTATGAATATTATGATTATTATTAATAATAATAACTCAACTTTAGTTGCTTAATAAGGCTTCACTTTGTATATTTACTATATGTGATATAGGATCTGTCATAGCTAGAAACACAATATTTGCCTCAATTACTATGGATCTGCTAAGGGGGTAGAATTATCTCTCTATTTTTGTTATTACCCCAAAGTACAAAGCACACTATTGCTTTCATTGTCACATTTAATCATTATTGACTTTTACAAAGCAATTTAAAACTTTTTTGTGTGGGTTGATTTTTTAATTGCTATTAATTGTTTTTAATAGTTCTGTTTTATGGCACAGACATATCTGTTTAGAAACTCTCTGATGAAGAAGCTTTTTATACAAAGTTTTGTTTTACCCTTGCCCAACCATCTTGTCCTCCTTGCCCTCTGTCCAGCTAGAAGATTTTTTTAATGTCATCAGCATTTTCATTGCTGGGTTGTAGCCCTGTGTCTGCAATAAGCAATTAAGTGAAGCTTAAAATAGGAAAGATTATAATTCTATCCAGCCAATTCTACTCTGGCTCTGTGTACCTCTCTATAACAGGCAAGGTGAATAGCAACTGGTCCCAAAATGCCTTATTGAGTTTGCATAAACAGCAAAACAGAGAAAGGGGAAAGGAAATAAATATTCCGTGCTCTAACTACTACCCAATGTGTTCCAAAGAAAAGAAGCTGGAAAATGAAAAAATCTGGATGCACTTTGGAAGAAGTCTTGAAGTGGTTTCTAGAAAGTGGAAAATGCTCTTGATAACTTATATTTTGCTTAGTTGTTTCATTTTACATTTTCATATTGCAGTTTTGATGAAACACAACAAGGTGCTCTTCTTTTTGTAAAGTAGGAGCCTCTCTCTATTCTTTCTATGTTATTTCTGCCCCGGTGCAAAATTTTCTTGTTAAATGAGGTATCTAGTGCAGAAAAAGACGGAAACATGGAAACTACATTTTCCACAGTTCCCAGCAGGCCTGGACAACTGGCAGAACATCATTGTACTAATGTGCAATTGCAAGTCTCTCAGCAAAAACATTCCTTCCAACTTCTGTGAGGTGCCATTCATTCTATGCCAGAAGCCCATCTTCCTGGAAAAACAGGCCATGGTCCAGGAAGTCAAATTGTTCTTGACAACACCATTTTGGGGAGCTAGTTGTTCACCTTTACTATTTTTCTTGCTCTTCCTGGATCACATTGTGCACTTGGGAGGAGAGATAAAAAGACTACCTGTACATTACGCTACTTTAGTTTTCTCCCCAGAGCTTCAAAATCCCTTCTTATCTTTTGTAGACTACGCTTTGTAGCATCATTGGTTCCCACATAAAGCAGAAGGAGAGGGGGACGGTTAGTGGGCTTGATGAGTCTTGTCGGTTGGTCAGTTACATGGTGCATTTTTATCCCAGGAAGATAGCATACTTCTCAAGACATGTTGTCACATTTGCAAATCATAGCTTCTGTTCCTTTCAGGAGGGAGTCCCCTACTACCACTACACATCTTCTCTGGAGACAGACAGGATCCCCTTTGTGTGCTAAATCTGTTAAGATGCCTGGCAGATCTCATGAAAACTGACCTTGTTGCTCTTGTTCCTGCTTCTCTTCATTTTCAACTGAATTCAATCTGTAACTCCAAACTGGCCTCTTCCTCAGAGACATCCCCCCTGAATTCATCAAGGACAAGCTATGTCCAAGAACCCCTCATCCTCCCAGAGCGTTCTTATTCTGCATCATTTCTGATTAAGGAAAGAGCTTCCATTTGATTCTGTAACTCTAATTTCTGTGTTTGTGAACTGGCTTCCTTTTCACTAGAGACATCTGACATGAATTCATCGAAGACTGTTCACTCAGTTGTATCCTCTCATCCTCAGCAATATGTTCTAATTCCTCATAAGTCAGCAGACAACTTGATGGCACATATATACAGAGAGGGAAAATGATGCCTAATTCTTCTGGATCTGGTGTTTTGTGTTGTCACATCTCTACATTAGGTCAAACATAGAATATCTAAGTTGAAGTTTAGTTTAATTTTATGCACTGAATAATTTAATTATGTAAGGGAGATGCCAATTTAATGACATATTTGTTTCAGTGACACCATGATTTGCAAATTTAGGTACAATAGCTGATTTCATTGTTAAAATTAACATGCACTGTAGCACCTTGCCTAAAGAATTTACAGAAATTATAGGAAATGATATAATTATATATAAGAACTCCCTTTCTGCTGTTGGATATCTGGGGTTTCACAGAAATCTATACACATCTTTGAAACATACAGCTTTTCTGACATCATGTATTACATGCATAATGATAATATAAACATGATGGCAAAGAAGGAAAGACATTATAGGCAATAAAGTGGATATAAGGAATCAAAATTAAATGCATACGAAACAAAAATCAGGATGCAAAATTTCCACTTCACAGATAGTTAATCTGCTAAAGAGTCTTTTCATTTTTTCTCCCTAAATCATATATTCATTATCTAAATTGCCTCTTCCTCAAGTGATAATATAGTGTGTTGTAACATGCCCTGACAGGACACAAATTGACTCTTTGTGCTGAGATTCTACCCAGGCAATGCAAAGGAAATATCTCACTCTATTATCTGTTGTCTGTATGAGCCAACAGATTACATGGTTCACTGAATAGCTGAATAACTTTTAGACAGTTTGCTCATATCTATTTACACATTTTCCAGGAAAAAAATACATTAGCACCAGAGAAAATGTCTCCCTTTCTCTCTTCCCCTGTGTGTGCGTGTGTAAGTAATAAGTAATATATTCCGAACAAAGCACACATGTGAAACAGGAGCATTTGCTTTTCCATGTAGAAATGGTGACAAGAGTAGTCATAGTCAAATGCGGATAACAAAAAAGGGCCCTGTACTTTTCAAAGTTGTATGGAACAGAAAATGTTGGCAGGGACAGGCAATGGGAAAAACCTTTGTTGCAGAATGTTTCTGCTGTGGCAAAGCAAAATGGCAAAGGAATAAAGTGTAATACAACAATTAAAGGTTCAGAAACATCCTGATTTATACATAGCTAAAGGGCCAGCATGATGTGCATAAGTTAGAGCCCCTTCATAGTGACATTGGTGAAGGAGCCCGCATGACCAGAGAGAAGTAGGGAATAATCCCTGCTCCTTCTCTTTGGTCTCATTGATATAATAGTGATCATTTTTAACATTACTTTTTATTCAAAAGTACAGAAATATGAGCATACGAACAAGCAAAAACAAATACAAAAAGTTGCAGAAAACAAGAACAATATCCCTCCCAAAAAACCAAAAAAGTTTTTCTATGTAACTCTAGACTATAGCAACTAATAGAACTATATCTAAAGCAATCAACCTTAACCTATATCACTCCACACTACTAAACACATGCAAAATATATAACAACACAAATTAGTCATGAGTCTCACACACATTGCCTGTTGATTTTTTACTTCTTACTTTCTGCTTACCATAATATTAGTGGATATAATAGTGATGATGATGATGATGAGGAGGAGGAGGAGGAGAATGGGAATGTTAAAAGAAGACTGCCACATCTCACTCTTTTTGACATTTTTCAGGGACATTATGTGCCCCCTGTTACTGGGCATGTTAAGTCTGCTTGGCTAAAAGGTTTCCATATACAGTAGAGTTTCACCTATCCAACACTCACTTATCCAACGTTCTGGATTATCCAACACATTTTTGGAGTCAATGTTTTCAATATATCGTGATATTTTGGTGCTAAATTCATAAATACAGTAATTACTACATAGCATTACTACATATTGAACTACTTTTTCTGCCAAATTTGTTGTCTAAAATGATGTTTTGGTGCTTAATTTGTAAAATCATAACCTAATTTGATGTTTAATAGGCTTTTCCTTAATGCCTCCTTATTATCCAACATATTCGCTTATCCAACAATCTGCCGGCCCGTTTATGTTGGATAAGTGAGACTCTACTGTAATTGAATATGATTGGCTTCTTAGTTTCCCATTAACTATAAGTGAATGACAGTAAATAATCAAGTGACATGAGAAATAAATGAACCAATACATTTTTGTGTGTGAAAGATGAATAGTTCCATAATCTCCTTTTCAAGAACCATTTCCAACCTACCACTGTGAATGATCATCGCTGTGTATTAAAGTGTACTAATTATTGGCTGTTGAGACAGTGAGATGTTTCAAATGTGAAAGGTTCACCTTAGAGGTGCACTTGAGATATAAGTCAGCAGTATCACTGGTCTGCTGTGGAGATGACTCAGTGTGGTGAACAACCTGCATTGTAAGACACTGATGGAGTGGCTATTTTCTTTATTTATCATGATACACTGGAATAAGTGATAAAGCTGGTGCAGTCCCTAATGTAAGCCTTCGATGCAGTCTACCAGGTTTCACAGCCACAGGATTTAGTTGATTGGTTCCCCTGCTTCCATATTTGGGTAACAAATCTGGCTAATAGCAGACAGTGTTGTGACAGCCATTGGTATACTCTGATTGAAAATTCAGCTGCATAACCCTCCTTGAACTGTTTATCTTAACGTACTTATTCAAATAACATTCAGACAGACAGGTCTCTTCTTTCTTGGATTTCTTTATATTCTTTCATGTATGCTTTATTGGCTTAAGCTCCAGTACTCCTCAACTTTGCATGTTTTTGATGCTGCATGTAAACTAGAGGGTACTATTCCAGTGTGTGTCCTTAGTCATTTGGGGTATTTTTATGAGATTTATGCCTTCAAACCAGGTAAACAAATAATAGCGAGACTCCATGAATGCAAGTACAATCCATTCACTTCTTGTGTCTGCACAGACATGCAGAAAGGGACTAGGAATGTCACATTTTAGCATACCCAAGTCTATTTGAAGCATTAACCACAAATGAACCAAAATGCAGCCAATACAAGTGGAAGGTGTTGAGGAATAGAACTGAGCACAAATGATTAATAGAAAATAAATATTCAAAAGGAGCTGCAAATGCAATTCATGGTTCAGAACTTTTGTCAAGGCTGAGACATTTCTGGGTAGCAAATTTCTTGATTTTTAAATTTTTTTGAACTTTATTGTCAAATTGTTTATTTTGCCACAAAGACATAGATATTATCTACCTGTATGTGTATAGCTTACTGTTCAAATGAGTTACATTTTGGACTAGATTTAAAAGTTTGTAACTACACTTAGAAATTAGGAGGGAAATGAGCAAAATTATGTTTGCATCTTTACTGATCCATAATGGTTTAGCTATGAAACTTGGATATCAATCTAGGTTTTGGAATCAATTTTGAGCAAAATATCTACTTTATCAAAATCAGAAATTGATGTATAGCCATTTTTGGCTTTAGTTTTTCCATCCATTTTTGGTGGGGTAAGTTGACAGACCATGTAGCTCTAGGAGTCACAAGGGCAGAAAATCCCTTATAGATGGCCAGTCTTGTGACAGATACCTTAGCATTTGACAAAATGGTTGTCACCCAAGTTCAGTGAACAATTTCAAAGTAAGGATTGTGGTGAGAGTTCCTAGAAGCAAAAAAGGGGTCTGCCATAATTCTTACAAGAAAAAGGGGGAGGTTGTCATAAATAATCAGGATTGTCTTTTTATAAGTAACAGGAGTCCTGAAATTTTAAAAATGTGATGGGAAAATGTCAGATGATGTGGACTACTTCCAGAGTATAAGACACACACCTGAGTAACTCTGTGTAGAATTCAGCTAGAGAACAGGAGAGGCTCTATAGGGACCTCATCACATGAAGGTCCAGAAGCCGGGGGGCAGCATAGGAAACTGTAGGGCAGTGCCCAGCTTTGTCCCCTTATCACTCTGAGTCATAGACTGCCATCTCATGATATTTCCATTCTGTCCCCAGTTTCCTTGCATGCTGTCCCTGGCTTCTTCAATGAAAAGACAGGTAGTCCTTAGTTGTTGCTGGCACATGCCGGAACAGAGCCCAACAGAGCCCTGCCAGAAGAAGCACAGTGTCATTTGATGGGCTCCGGTGGATTCTGTCGTGGCAGTGTGCCAGCAGCACACTAAGATGGGAAAAACCACCCATCTGATGAGGTGGTAAGACAAGGCTGCTAAGATTCCTGAGATCAGAAGAAAGGTAGAAAAAAACAGGAGAGATGTAATACACTGCTGCTATGGCTACTGATGCTCCTTTACTAAAGAATGCTTTACTAAAGAATACTAAAGAATGCTCCTTTATATGAAAGAAGAGCAAAGGAGTCACATACTATCTACTTAAAACTGAGACACAACCACTCACATTGAACAGAGGTCTGATTCATTTATCTCTGGGATTGCAGATGGGGGATGTTCCAAGTTGCTCAGTTTCACATCAGAACAGTAATATCTGTAAAGGAAGATATATCAGGCATTTCTGAGATCAATTAAGTGGAGTTTGCTCCACCTTAGAAGTTAAGCAATACAACCACGAGAAAGGGCTACATAATTCAATCAACTCATACCACCCTACAAATCACATGGAGCATTTCTTCAAGTTGTCTCCTTAGATGCAACAGTGCTCAATCTGAAATGAGTATTGAGGGGCATTGTGTTTAGAATGTCCAAACAGCTCCAATCAATCAAGAAACGTGCATGGTCAGCTGCCAAGCATAAGATACACATACAGCAGAAAATATATCAGTCGAAGCCCACATGACTGAAGTCCTAAACCACTGATCGTTATCATAGACACATTCAAAATCTAAGTCCTTGCAGTTTGTCTAATGGTTTCTATCCCCAGTTAAGTGCATTTGCAACCAAATTTATGGACATTTTTCTCTGAGGACCTCGTCATACCTGGTTAGATTCAGAGGCAAACACTGATCTAGCCCTGGTGACTCACAGAGCCAGCCGGCTCCCATCAAACGATGTCGTGCCGGCTCCGTAGGTGCGAAGGAGTGGAATTGGGATGCTGCCAGCCTGGCAACCTGGCAACATGGGAAGCTTCTTGTGTTGCCCAATCTATATGGTGAAGCTGTGCAACCACACAATGCCACGCTTCCCCCATGTGATTGCCCTCCTTATGAGGTGGGCGATGTGATGTGTGGGGCGCTGGATTCCCCACACCTCACAGCAAAGCAAATCACTGCCTCCTTTTGCCACCGGCCATCTGATGAGGTGGTTAGTATATGCAAGGGAGAATTTTTTCAGTAGTTGCTCCCAGGACAGGAAACTCTGGTTCCCTCATGATATTAGGCTACCTTCCTCTCTACTCCATCTTCACCAACAGCCAAAGGCATTTTTATTGAGACAGGAATTTTTCTGTTAACTAGTTTTTGCAGGAAGGGTGTGTAATTATTTGCTAATTTTCTTGTCAAAAGAAGTAACAAGTAACTGTAACAATTTTCTTTCTGTGGCAAGAAATAATTAAAATCCATGCAGTTTTTAAATCTTATTCACAATTCAGGATTTATTTTGCACAAAAAATGTACTTAGCTATTGTGGACAATAAAATATGGCTCTCTGTACAGAAAAATGCTGTTTTCTATGCAAAATGATTATGGAACAATTTTGTCAAGAACACGTGTCAAATTGTGAAGATTATCATTAGTCTAGAATTCTCATTAGAAATTCTCAAAAACTCCAAAACATGTTAAAACTTTTGTTGAATTTTTTTTAATATTATGTGTAACATTAAACAAATTTAAGGTGGCATAGAAAAATGGATGGATGGACGGATGGATGGATAGGTAGATAGACAGATAGAGATAGAAATACACAGAGAGAACATTTGTAAATCAAGAATTTGTCATGTTAAAAATGTAGGATGGAATCTAATGGAATTAAGCTTTTGAAGTTCTACTGATGTACAGTGTTCCCTCACTTATTGCTGGAGTTAGGTTCCAGGATCACCCACAATAAGTGAAAATCCATAAAGTAGGGACACTATATTTATTTTAATATTTATACATTATTTTAGTAGTTATGCACTATTTTAAGTCTTTATCAACCAATCATGTGTTGATAAATTGCCTCCTTCTCCTCCCGTTACTGCTTAGACTCCTTTTCTCTCCCTTTGGCTTCTCCTTCCTTCCTTCCTTAGGCTGTAAATTGTAATTTTTTAATGATTTATAATAGTCTTTTAGAGTTTATTGAAAAACCGCGAAACAGCGAATCCGCGAAAAGTGAACCACAAAGTAGTGAGGGAACACTGTAAATGGGAAACTCTAAAGTGTTGGCCTAGATATGTACCTTTTGTTGCACCTCAAGGCAGCGTGAGCACTCGAAAACCAGACAAGAGCCAATATAACACACTATATCTTTATTAAAACAATTATAAATCCAAAGGAAATTAGGTATAGAGTCTGAGTAAGGAATAGTTCTTTTTAGAAAGTCAATAATGGCTCCAAATGGGTGAAGGGAAAAGTCCGATATTATAATCCACAATGAGAGCTCGATAGCTCTCCCAAGAAATCAAAGTCCATGAGTTGAAACAGGGAAACAAGGCTGTCAGGAAACAGAGTTCAATCCTCTGGAAATACTTCGTAGCGATCAAGGCAGCAAGGTTGTCAAAGCTGAGGCAAACTTGAAACAGGAACAAGAATAACAACCGAAGTAAAGTCAAGGTCTACTTGAGAGTTGTGGCATGGCATGGCCCGACTGGAACTGGAACACTTGGCTTGGGAACAGGATCTGGAAATGGAGAAACCTTTCTCCAAGAAATCAACATTGACACTGCAAGGAAATCTACTGAACAAAACACTTTTAACAGATTCTGGACTGTTCAGAATTTAGGGAGTACAAACTCGCAAAACTTTCCCAAGGGAACGCTAACCATTATCCCATCTATTTGCCAGTCTTTGGCTCTGGCGGATTTCTTGTTTTGCACTTCTTTCTCTAGTTACAAAATCTCTCCGATTAAAAACCCCATTCCCAGGCGTCTCTTCAACATCTGGCTCTATCTGCGAGGGAGGACTAGAAGAATCTCCTCCAAGTAGCAAGTCTCCAGAGTCAATATCTTTGGGCACCTGCAGCTGTAAAGGCCCCTCCGTGGAGGATGTAATGTCAGTAAATTCCTCATCATTATCTGTGTCAAAGTGCAAGTCCCGAAATTCTGCAGGCCTTGGTGCCCTGGCTGGCTGGGATCTAACACCTTTATATAATAGACTATCTGTGCCTGGCCACACGTTGCTGTGGCTTAGTCTGGTGGTGTTGGTCAGTCATTTATGATGTCACCTCCACCCTTCTTTATACTCACATTAGTAGTAGTTCTTGGAGGGATTTGCTCCAAGGTCATGTGGTATGAGTGCACGGAGTGCCATGACTTTGCTGCCGTAGTAGTACCTATTGATATACTCACATTTGCATGATTTGTGTGGGTTTGTGTTGTGCTTGCTTGGTGTTTGTGAGGCATGATAGTTTTTTGTGTGTGTTTTTGTGATGATGGTGTTTGTCTGGAGATGTGTATGTGTCTTGGCTGTGGTGGATATGGGAAATTGTGATTGCTTTGGTGTGTCATTTGTGGGGGGAGAGTTGTGTGGGTATGTATTGTGCACGTTTGTTAATGTTGTGGGATGCTGGAGTCTTTTTGCATTGTAGTGATGAGGGTGAGTTTGTGTTGGTTTGGTGGTCATCTGTAAGGTGTGGCTGGATTGTGTTCTGCATGGTTGAAGGGTTAGGCAGGATGCATGTTAGGGGTATGTTGAAAGTCCTGGGGTTTTTGTGTTATTATTATGGGTTTTCCTTTTGTTTCCCTCTGTACGTTTGCAGTGTTGTATATGTATTTGTCAGGAATGGCTGTTGTTTGTTCTCATGTATTCTAGAATGTAGTGTATGTGTTGATTGGCTGGTGTGTCTTGGAAGTTGTATTTTGTGGTTTTGCACGTGTTGTTTTGTTTTTTTAGGTTGTTGTTTGGTGGTGGTATATGATGGGTAGTGATGTGTAGGTTGGGTTTGCTGTAGTAATGCTTGGTTTGTGTGTGGTGGTGGTTGGTGGTTTTTTGTTTGTTTTTGTTTGGATTGGTGGCAGTCTTTGTAGTGTGTTGAGCAAGCCTTTTCCTCTTTGTGATGTACGCGTTCCTCGGTCCCTCCCACGCTACCTTCCCTCCCTCGAAGTGTTGTGTGGTCCGCAGTTTGAGGGGATCTTCTTTTCCTGTGCTGTCGTGTTTTTCCTGTTGAGGGCCGTGAGCGCCACTGGAGGGGGGGGTAGCATTGGAGCCAAAAAGTGGCGAAGGTAAGGGGAGTGGTGGTGACTCTGCCGGTGGGGAGGGAGAGGGAAAGGCTTGGAGGCAGAAAGTGGTGAGGGCAAGGGCAGTGCTGGTGGCTCCGGTGGCGGGGAGGGGGGGAAGTTTGGTGGTGATAGGTAGTTTGTGAGGGGATCTTGCCTTCTGTTGTAGTCCCTTTTCTCCCGGCCAGGCCCCCGAGGGCTGGGTGGTCTCTCGTAGTGGCCTGCGGTGTTGTTGTGTTCCCAGGGGGTGGGAGGTTGATTTTTTGAAAGAAACGGGGCGGGCCGGTGTTGCCTCCGGGATGGTGGGGAAGATGGTGCAAAAAGGAGTGCACACGGCAGCTGCTGTTGAAAAGAGGGGTGGGGGTTATTCTGTCTGCGCGTGGGCTGGCTTTTGGCACAGGCGCAGATGGAGTGTTCTGGTTTTTGGGGGTTTTTAGGCCCCATGGTGGTTGGGGATGTATAGTTTTGTTGTATGAATGTAGAGGCATAGATGATGGGTTGTGGTGTCAAATTTCGAGGTTGGTGGACCTTTAGTTTTGTTGTTTTGTCTGGCGCCGCAATTCCATCACTCTTTTATATATATAGACTCACCCTATCACAAAGCAGGAAGAAATACTTGTCTCACACAAAATATTTTAGTTGGATTGAAATGGTAACAAAATACTTATTATTTAGTTTTCTCTCTTTCTGTTTTTACTACTAGAGAATATTTTTACATGCCCAAAAATCTGGCTAGCTTTGTGTACTATGCTGCTTGGCTTAGATGGGTGTGGATACCATTTGCTAAATATCTGTTAATATGGAACATGGAGCTGCTACTGAAAACAGCCCAAATAATGCTAAACATCTCTCTCTCTCTCTCTCTTTCTCTCTCTCTCTCTCTCATAATATTACTTCTCCATAATAGGTAAACATGATAAAACAAGTTTTCCTACCCCAGAAGACCATATGACAATTTGCGAATGATAGAAGAAGCATCAGAGGAAGACATTAAGGAGTAAAAAAAGGTAAAGATCCAACACATGGTATAACAAAGAAGGAAACTCTTGTCTGTGGGAGCCTCACATTTTGCATACCTTGTGCTTCAACTTTAGGGGAAAGAATTCTTTTGGCTGAATCATGCACTTAATACATTAAAGGGTAGCATACCTAGTGACAATTTCAATCCATTCATACACATGGAAACAATCTCATCTTCTGATGTGGCAAGGGTGAGAAATGAGCAGATGTTGTTTGACTGCAGCTCCCATCATACCTCACTATTGGCTATGCTGAGTCAATTTGATGGTTGTTGCAATCTGACTGCACCTAGAGGACTGCATCCCCCCCCTCCATCTTTATGAGTATTTTTCTCTTACTTCTTTACCTGACATTCATATTCATTCTCTCTAATATTCTCTATCAATGTTTGACTCTCCATTATTCCTGAACCTTTGAGTGCCCCTTATTATGAGCTACTTTTGCAAGGGATAAATAATTGTTTTTATTTAGTCAAGGTCTAATGAGAATATTGGCAGCACCCCCCTTCCTGTCTTGCAGCAGGTCTAGCAATTTGTCCTTCAGTTAACACTCTCTCGGATATAATCAAATATTGCAATGAATATTCCACGATAAGGTGTAATTAAATGAAACTGTTCCCTTCCATGGCTTAAACAATTATGTAAATCCAAAGGCACGCAAGCAATGAGATGTGTTGTGCTGAACAACATCTGAGGATGAGTTAGCTTTACCTGCCTAATGCTGGCTCCATCTTCCATTAATACTGGCATAAATTACAGACAGCTCGAGTTTGTCTCTGTAAGACACACTCAAGCATGATATGATCGCAAGAGTTGACATAACCCAACATGATAGCTAAAACACAATGGGGGGAACACATTTATTTTTGTATCCGATATCTGACAACAACTTAGATATAGTGGGCGCTGATGCAATTTTTTGTGTCAGCTGGCGGAGGAACAGAGGATAAGGTGTCCAGAATGCTTACAAGTGGGCAAATGCTACAGACCGCTGACTAGGCAAATTAATTTGAGGTACCGCTGAACCTGTCCACTTGCATTAGATTGGGCAATATTTTGGCATCCAGTACAAATGATGTTGTTTTTCTTGCGCCTACATGAGAGCTTGACAAAAGCCACATTCTCCTTGTATGGTGTTTAAGGACATTTTAACTGTAAATATTTGTGTCACCAAGCTAAACCATGGACCTTAGCCCAGTATCAGGCATATAATGACAGCCAGCTTGCAGACTTCTAAATATCTCATCATCCTTATCATCACCACAATCACCCCTATTTTCATTTCTCTCTATCAAATGTGTCTTCTACCCTTCCAGGTACAATAGGGAATTCCTATACGTTTAGTACATGCAGGATCTCATCTATGAACAAGTTACAAGGAAGAACGTTATCTCTGTGATCTATTCACTGTTTAATAGGTAGGAACAACAAAGCAAATCAATCAGTTTTGCTTTCTCAAACATTTGAATTGTTTTAAACCTCATATTCCCCCAATCTTGAATTTGTTGTTAAGTGCCTTCAAGACTCTGACTTACTGCAATTCTATCAATAGAGTTTTCTTGACAAGATTAAGTCAGAGGGGGTTTGCCATTGCTTCCCTCCAAGGTTTAGAGCAGGTATGGGCGAACCCAGGCCCAGGGGATGGATGCAGTCCCTTGGGCTCTTTTCTCAGACCCCCTCTCTCTCCACCATGCTATCCTTCCTTCTCTCCATACCAAATATGGAGCAATTCAAAAACAAACTCTCAACCAACCAGTCCATCAGAGATACTTCAAAGTTGATGTCAAATTTGAATATTGTGACTGGGTGTTTTTAGGTGCCTTCAAGTCACCTGTTTACTTATGGTGATTCCATTAATTCCATACGGTTTTCTTGGGCAAAGAATACTCAGAGGAGGTTGTGCCAGTTATTTCCCCTGAAATATAGCCTACAGCACTTACTATTCATTGGTAGTCTAACCACCAAGTACTAACCAGAAATGACACTATCTGGTGCCTTTAGGCTATTGGGACAACCCTTAGAGTTTACATAGATGCCACACACACACACATGCAGACAACGTATTAGGATATGGTGCTCCTAACCAGATGTTGAGATTACCCAGTATCCCTTGCTCTTTTGCCAATACCTGACTCTGTGTAGCATGTAAGCATTTTATTTTTTATGTATTATTCTTTTTATATACATAACCATAGCTACCATACTTTTTTCCTTGTTCATTCCCTTCTCCCGCCCCACACCCTCCCCTCCCCCTTCCCTGTTGACAACTTAATCCTTTATTTTTCCCATTACATGAACCTTCTTTCCATTCTATCCATTTTTTTCTTCCAGCTTTCATCATCTGGTTTAACAATCTGTATCTATCTACTAAATGGAGTTTATATTTCTTTAATTTTCTTTTATTTTTCTGACCATGTTTTTTGCTTCTTATAATGTCCATAATATCCAGTTGTATTTGATCCCACATATATTAATACCATTTTTCAAGTGTCCATTTCTTTTTATCTTTCCACCCCCAAGCTATTACTACGTGTGCTGCCTCACCATCATTAATTCTTGGTCTTGGTCCTTAATTCTTCTATCACCATATATCACTATTAACAAAATTTGCATATTTATATCAAATTTTGTTTTAGCATGTAATTCAACCTGGTTTAGGATTTGGTTCCAGAATTTTTGTATCTCTTCACATTCCCACCATAGATGTGAGTACCATGCTTCTGGACTCCCACCACGTCAACATTTTTCTTACACAAAATGGAGACATGCTGACTTTTCTCTGCTTGGGTTAATTTGGATTCATTCATGCTGTGTTATTCAACCCCAGAACTGAACTGGGACAATATAATCAGATCTAGATCTGGTCTTAAGTAAAGACAAAAGTGGAAAATGGAAGGGGGAGAAACCTGGGACATTTTTAAAACAGCTGAAAAAATGGGGTGACAATTATTCTGAACTACCTCTGTCAAATGAGGACAGTTGGAAGCTCTGAGCTTTGCTTGAAAGAGACTTGTGAAACTGGGTCGGAGTCGACTACATCAAATTAATCTGACGCCCTATGTTCTACACATTCCTACAGATAAATATTCAGATTCAGGATCAAGATAGCATTCGATCAGGTCCAAATCAATCTAGACTAGTGGTTCTCAACCTGTGGGTCCCTAGGTATTTTGGCCTACAACTCCCAGAAATCCCAGCCAGTTTAACCAGGTTTTAGGATTTTTGGGATTTGAAGGCCAAAACATTTGGGGACCCACAGGTTGAGAACCACTGATCTAGACCATTACAGACTCCAAAATGAATTGGGGAACTATTGAACAACACTGTTTTTCAGGACTTTGCTAACTAGTCTTCCAATGTCATGGGCTCAGAACCTTGTGATCTCTTCATAGCTTAGGTGTCAAATCCCTGCTCAGTCACAAAGCTACAATGTTCCAGCATGATCTACTTTATTAAAATATTGGGAGTACAACATTACGGCCATGGAGATTGATTTGAGGTTCAGGAGGGATGGGTTTTTTTAAAAAAATTAAAAATGTAATTAGGCCACTCAGTTGATTTGACTTGGAATTTATGAATGTGCTTATTTAATGCCCCATATTTCTCCCAGTAGTGGAGGCAGCTCACAACATGATTAAAAACAAATATAACTGAAAACACAAAAAGTTGTACTTCATAACGAAACTCGCTTTTAAAAAGTATTAATTCATACATAAAATATTAATAAAAAGCAAGTCGAAGATCTTAATCCCAAATATGTTGATAGATGTAACAACAAAAACCCTAATCTTTCTTATGAAATGATTACAGATAGCATGTATTAGAATATCCATTAGTCCAAAATGGCATTAATAAAGCAACAACAAAACAGAGTTCTTAAATGAGTACTCTACAGTCTTCAAAACCCTAGACCTGGGCATTCTACGTCTGGAAAGGTAACCACATAGCTCTTCAGCTTTGGCAAATAGTAAGGCTTATGGTTAATCACACAGTGGACCCATGTTCCAGATTAGAAATAGGATAGAATAATCTAAACGGGGTAAGAGGTTTACTTTGATTGAGTATAACACAGAAACATCTACCGAGGTTTAATAATCCATTTATTAAGGCTTACAGGTCTATACAGGAACAATGCACCCAAATCTAGTGCTCTAGTCAGAGATCAGCTGGGTTTTATATAGCTTTCTTGGCTGTAAATACATCAGGTAATACATTTTTTCTCAAAACAATCTGCTAAAGCTTGAGCAATAAGGCCTCTGAGCTCTTTTGAAAAGTTGTGGCTTTGTGTGGAAGAAAATTCCAAGAAAACTAACTTCCAATCTTTATTTAATTTTGGTAGTTGTTTTGTTTGGGGGCTCAATTAGTATTAAACAAAGGAAAGAGGTTTGGAGCTAGAGAAAGAAAATGAAAAATAGTTCTCTATAGTAAGTAAGAGGGCCATGAATATTGTCTCAGCTAAGGTACAGGAGCAAAATTCAAAGGACATTCACAAATGGTGGTACTATACCATTAAGGCATATTAATACAACATTTTTGGTCAAGTGTTCAAGGTACAGTAGAGTCTCACTAATCCAAGCTAAACGGGCCGGCAGAAGCTTGGATAAGCGAATAACTTGGATAATAAGGAGGGATTAAGGAAAAGCCTATTAAACATCAAATTAGGTTATGATTTCACAAATTAAGCTCCAAAACATCATGTTATACAACAGATTTGACAGAAAAAGTAGTTCAATACGCAGTAATGTTATGTTGTATTTACTGTATTTACGAATTTAGCACCAAAATATCACGATATATTGAAAACATTGACTACAAAAATGGCTTGGATTATCCAGAGGCTTGGATAAGCGAGGCTTGGATTAGTGAGACTCTACTGTATAAACAAAACAAGGAATAGTCATGTGGCGATCTTATACAATATACGGCAAAATACTGGGAAGACGGATGACTCAAATTTCATCAACTACAATATTAGCATTCTATCTATATCTGTGACAACTCTGAGATTTAATTGCCTCACTGCCCCTGGCTTCCAGGTTGCAATGACTGGAAAATGGAAGAGAATCCACATTTTTATTGTACAGAAATTCATATTTAGATGGTAGAATCTGGCTTTGATGGATGAATTAATTTTTTGTGTGTGTCAGGAGTGACTTGAGAAATTGCAAGTCGCTTCTGGTGTGAGAGAATTGGCTGTCTACAAGGACGTTGCCCAGGGTACGCCTGGATGTTTGATGTTTTATCCTGGTGGGAGGCTTCTCCATGTGGGAACTGGAGTTCTTTTTTTCTTACCTCTTCTCCCCTCATTCCCTTTCCCCTTTCTTTTCTCTTTCTTCCCCCCTTTTTCTTTCTCCCCCTCCCTCCCTCCCTTCCCTGTCCCTTCCTTTCCCCCCTCCTTTTCCTTCCTTTCCCTAATACACATGTCACCTAGTAGCAGCCAATTTGCTTCACTCCCTTTCTTTCCCGGTCATATAACAGAGGGCTACTTCACTGTGCAAAATCCAATCTGTTAGTTCTTTTTCTTTCCTTCAGTTCTGGGACTAGTGTTTTTAATTCAAACCAATCTGATTCATATTGGTCGGTTTTTTATTAAATATATTTTAGAAAGTGATAAGGGGAAACAATACAACCTTGTTGGCTGTGTACATTGTATATTGTTAATGTATGTAAATAAAATAAATTCAAATTCCTCAATTATTTTAAGTTCAATAATAAAGGGCCTAAGTGAAAATTTGGCCCAGATCTATCAAGTCATCTAGGAGCCTTGTTAGTACTAACCAACCAACCAACAAACAAACATGCATTCAAACATACTTAAACGTTTAGATAGATAAATAGATAGATAGATGATAGATAGTCGGAAGTCCCTGATTTTGTGTACCATATCCCTAGAGTCAAGATTTTTGCTCCAATCCAAAACTCTCCACCCAACACTTCATCTACCCTCAACATCTTTATCATGTCATTTCTTTTTATTTGTAGTTGCATTCAATTATTTTAAGTTCGATAATAAAGGGCATGTGTGGCAAATTTGGTCCAGATCCATCCTCTAGGAGCCTTGTTAGTACAAACTAATCAACAAACATACATACAAACATACTTTTCCTTTTAGATAGATAGATGGTGATAGATAGATAGATAGATAGATAGATAGATAGATAGATAGATAGATAGATAGATAGTCGGAAGTCCCTGATTTTGTGTACCATATCCCTAGAGTCAAGATTTTTGCTCCAATCCAAAACTCTCCACCCAACACTTCATCTACCCTCAACATCTTTATCATGTCATTTCTTTTTATTTGTAGTTGCATTCAATTATTTTAAGTTCGATAATAAAGGGCATGTGTGGCAAATTTGGTCCAGATCCATCCTCTAGGAGCCTTGTTAGTACAAACTAATCAACAAACATACATACAAACATACTTTTCCTTTTAGATAGATAGATGGTGATAGATAGATAGATAGATAGATAGATAGATAGATAGATAGATAGATAGATAGTCGGAAGTCCCTGATTTTGTGTACCATATCCCTAGAGTCAAGATTTTTGCTCCAATCCAAAACTCTCCACCCAACACTTCATCTACCCTCAACATCTTTATCATGTCATTTCTTTTTATTTGTAGTTGCATTCAATTATTTTAAGTTCGATAATAAAGGGCATGTGTGGCAAATTTGGTCCAGATCCATCCTCTAGGAGCCTTGTTAGTACAAACTAATCAACAAACATACATACAAACATACTTTTCCTTTTAGATAGATAGATGGTGATAGATAGATAGATAGATAGATAGATAGATAGATAGATAGATAGTCGGAAGTCCCTAATTTTGTGTACCATATCCTTAGAGTCAAGAGTTTTGCTCCGATCTCAAACTCTTCACCCAACACTTCATCTACCCTTAACATCTTTATCATGTCATTTCTTTTTATTTGTAGTTGCATTCTATTTATAGTTTGTCCTTAAACAGATGGAGCAACTTATAAGTTTAAAGGCAAGAACAAGAGGAAATAGTCCCAAGTGGCAAGAAAACACAATAAAATGCAGCAAATAAAACACAAGCATAGGGTTGGGGAAAAACCTGTTCTAAACACACTTTTAAATGATTTTAATGCTTTCCTTGAACTTTCCTTGTCTTCTGTCAGCCAGCCAGAAGTGATTTTTTTATTAGATTCAAAGAGCCTGCCCTGCAGCAATACCATCCTGCACTCCTTTGTCAGAATCCTAATGACGATTTATATATACATAAGAGACAATCTCCAGCTGTATAACTGAAAAGCTTCTGGGGGTCTATGCAGTTCCCTGACCCCAGACCTATTTTTATATTTTGATCTTGGGGAGGGTGCTGCCCAGCTTTCAAAATCCCCCAGTTATCCCTGCGGTAACAAATCACTAACTTAACCGGCAGTAGAAAGACTTAAAACAGGGCACTCTGGATCAAAGTGCCTAACAAACTACAGCATTAGCCATTGTGTCAGCCCAGAGAGAGTCACATTAAACCACACTACGTTTGCTTAATTTAGACAACAACAATGCATCCCTAAACAACGAGCTTCTTTGAAGGTGATATATCTGAATAAGGACTCTCATGCTGGTTGTGTACCTGAAGAGAAACACAGAGAGCTTGCTTTAGAATGTTATTACAGCAAGTATAAATATGGAATAAAGACTTTTAACTCCCCTTCTCCCCTTTGTAATGTTTCACAGAGCTTTTACCCTTTTGACCTAGGGCAGTTGTCACTCTCCTTCCCTTCTACGTATGAGCAGCTTTATCTCCATGATAGCATCCCCAGGCTTACAGTTGCATAGTTTCCTGATGTGATATCTACAGAGATTAGAGATATTTTTAAAAATCTCAGGTCATTCTATGATTGCTGCAATGGCTGGGCAAATAGTTGCTGTGACAGTAAAAACTGCTTAAAGGTTTTTTTAAGTTTAGAAGCCATTGTGGCCTTTTGTTGGTCCATGACTGGTGTGGATGTAAGGAATTCTACAAGAATGCTTTATATATGAGGGATGGTGCCTACTTGTGAGTGCCACACAGAAAGTAGACAGAAGAGGACATGCATTTACATAAAATATGTATATGTTGTTGTTTACTCATTCAGTTGTTTCTGACTTTTTGTGACCTCATGGACTAGCCCACACTAGAGCTCCGTTGGCCGTGACCACCCCCAGCTCCTTCAAGGTCAAGCCAGTCACTTCTAGGATGCCATCCATCCATCTTGCCCTTGGTCGGCCCCTCTTCCTTTTCCCTTCCATTTTCCCCAGCATCATTGTCTTCTCCAAGCTTTCCTGTCTTCTCATTAGGTGACCAAAGTACTTCATCTTTGCCTCTAATGTCCTTCCCTCCAGTAAGCAGTCGGCCATTATTTCCTGGAGTATGGACTGGTTGGATCTTCTTGCGGTCCAAGGCACTCTCAGAATTTTCCTCCAACACCACAGTTTAAAAGCATCTATCTTCCTTCACTCAGCCTTCCTTATGGTCCAGCTCTCACATCCATAGGTTACTATGGGGAATACCATTGCTTTAACTATGTGGAAGTATTTCACACCAAAATGTTGGAATATTTCAGATTTCAGAATTTCTGAGAAGTGATACTTAACCTGTAACATCATACGCACTAACATTTGAAAGATGAAAATTTGGACACATGTGACCAAGCAACACCAGAATGTGGACAACATGGCAAATAGCATTCATGAGGAAGGACATACAATCTAAGATGTGGTAGCAGTTTGCTTTAGCATGAGTCTACCAGGAATGACAACTGTGCCCCCCCCCCCGTCAAATTTCCACATTTCCACAAAAGTTTTTCCCCTTCCCAAAACTTTTTTTACTTTTATCCCCCCATCATCCAGAAATGATGGGCTGCAAAAGAAATGGCAAGGTGGCCATGGAGGTGCAATGGATTCAACTCTTGTGCTGATGGACTGCATACTTGAAGGTTGGTTGAACTGCTGATCTGAAAGTTGGCAGTTCAAATCTGCGAGACGGGGTGAGCTCCCATCTGTTTGTCTTAGCTTCTTGCCAACCTAGCTTTGAAAACATGCCAATGTGACTAGATAAATAGGTACTGCTTTGGCAAGAGAAGGCAAAGAGACATTCCAAGCAATCTTGCTGGCCACATGACCATTGTCACAGGAGGTGACAACACAGGCTCCTCGGCTTGAAAATGGAGAAAAAGTATCTCCCCAGAGCCAGAGATGAGCACCACCTCCAGAAGCCGGGAATGAAAGGAGAAGCCTTTGCCTTGTTTGTGTTTGTATGTCTCATTGTATTTGACTAGGAGCCCCTAGTGGCGTAGTGGATTAAACCCTTGTGCTGGCAGGACTGATCACTTGAAGGTTGAGTTGCTGACCTGAATGTTGCCGGTTTGAATGCAACCCGGGGAGAGCGCAGAAGAGCTCCCTCTGTCTGCTCCAGCTTCACATGGGGACATAAGCGAAGCCTCTCACAAGGATGGTAAAAACATCAAAACATCTGGGCATCCCCTGAACAACATTCTTGCAGATGGTCAATTCTTTCACACCAGAAGTGACTTGCAGTTTCTCAAATCACTCCGGACCTACAAAAAAAAGTATTTGACTGTAAAGGCATTGAATGTTAGCCTACGTAAATGCTGTAATCCGCTCTGAGTCCCCCAGGGGAGAAGGGCGGAATATAAATAAAGTGTATTATTATTGCATTTACCTGTTGGCCACACATTGCCCACCCAGTATAGATGGTACTGTGTTAGATGGATTGAGTACAAAGCAGATCCTTCTATATATCTACTATCCCTGAGAACAAGAAACAAAAAATGCACATATCTCAATACTTTTCTGAGAAGTAGAATCTCAAAGGATGGAGTTCAAGAGAGAGAAAAAACAGTGCTATTTCTCCTTTTAGTTTTCCTAAAGTAGCCAATGCGGAATGCAAAGTGAGGCCTCTCCATATGTTTGGAGCATTAAGAAGAAAACGATGTGAAGTATGCCATGGGGACACAATTTTGTGTTTATTCATTCATTTTTTTTAAAAAAAAGAAGTCCTCCATGAATTTATTTAAATAATCGAAAAACACCCCCCCCCAAAAAAACCCCAATAACAACAACAACAGATATCTTGCTTCCCCCTTCCCTTAGAAGGAATAATGGGTGTGTGAGAGAGAGATCTGATAAATCTGGATTAAGAAAAAGAAGTAGGAAGGATAAGGTTCTGTCAATGAACTGATACTTCATTTTCTTTTCATTGTTGGCAACCTGAAAAGTAGCATACTAGCAATGGGGATGATCAGACGAAGGCGGGAAAACACCACAGTTTCGGCTTCAAACAGGACAAATTCTATTCTTACAATGCCCTTCCCTTAAATCCAGATATTAGAGAGGACGGGAGGGGTGGGGGAAGCAATGAGAAAAAAGGGGCTCACACTTGGATAGCTTACCACGGATACCGCAAAAGATTATGCTAATCTCAGCCTCATTGTCCACCACAAAATGTTTTCATACCAGGTCTTTTATCTGTAGAAGAAGGGATGCGCAACCTCTCAACTCCGTGACAGTGAGCACTTTCTGTGTGGTTTCTGAGTAATTAACACCAGCCCTGGACCTTTTCATTTTTACTACTCAAGCTTATGGCCTTTTAAAGATACCCACAGGGGAGCATCCCACACCCTTTGCAAGTGGTCCAAGTCATAGTCCCCAGCTTATCCATCGATATAGAGAACATCTGCCAATTGCCAAAAGGCAGGGTTTTTTTTAAAAAAAAAAAAGGTGGGGAAGGTTTGAAAATTGTATCCCGGCAAAGAATTTAACTGAGCAGCAACACACAGGGCTTGGCAGTTTCCTAGAGCTTTAATTTGGAAAATGGGGACATCTCAGGAAACAACATGGTGGAACCTATAATTTCAAAATTGCTCTTCTGTGTTTTAAAGGCAAACACATTGTTCTCCAATTTGTCCACATTATACAGGCACCTACAATCAGATTAAGGAACTGTCATTTCAATTTTCAAACCATTCCATCAGCCCAAAACCTTCTTTTCATTCATGTACGCAATTTTTCCTCTCACTTTGTAACTTTTCTTCATGTTCTCTCGAAACACAAAGCAAAAGAAAATACATACAACCCACCCACCAACCTTCCCCCTGGCTTGTTAACTCATGCCCAAGCAGCTTTTTAAAAAGGCATTTTACATTTCTGAATTTTTTAATTATCGATATTGGGGGATGTGTCTTTTATGGAGGTAGATTAAATCTTTTCTCACGAAAATGAGCATTTACTAAAACTTCCAAAGAAAGCCAGACATAGCTTTGCTGGTGAAAGATAACTATTTTGAGATATGCAACTGAAAATGTGGTTCCTTGTCATATTTGTGATGTACCAATAAGTATGACATACAAAAGGCAAAACTCAAACCCAACCATTGCATATCTCTCCCAGCAGTCCCATTTTGGAAAGTATAGTCCTGATTTGTGTTGTTGAAGGCTTTCAAGGCTGGAATCACTGGGTTGTTGTGAGTTTTGCAGACTGTATGGCCATGTCCCAGAAGCATTCTCTCCTGGTGATTCACCCACATCTATGGCAGATATCCTCAGAGGTTGTGTGGTATAGATGTGGGTGAAACGTCAGGAGAG
This sequence comes from Anolis carolinensis, assembly GCF_035594765.1. Classification (NCBI taxonomy): domain Eukaryota; kingdom Metazoa; phylum Chordata; class Lepidosauria; order Squamata; family Anolidae; genus Anolis; species Anolis carolinensis. The sequence goes on along the minus strand of NC_085844.1, from coordinate 152,567,871 downwards.
AATGCTTCTGGAACATGGCTATACAACTGGGAAAACTCACAGCAACTCATAGTCCTGATAAATTGTCCAGATGCTTTTTTCAACCGCTTTTAAAGTGTTCTAGTTTCTCTTTCTTCCACTTTCCTTCAGCATACTTAAATTTGCTGCAAACAGGCAAAATTCAACCTCCCCTCCCAACTTTGCTTAACGTGGTCAAGGCCTTTTTCAGGGGCTGATCAATCCCATCTTGTCTAGTTTTTGGACACTCAAACCCCCTTTGCTGTGCTTCTCACACTGAGGTCCCCGTGCATGCATTTTATTTAAGTATGCACAAGAGAATAAATTAAATAGGGTGAGCTCTATAGAAACATACAACTTTTAAAAAATTACATTGTTGATTTGCTTTGATTATATGTACATTATTAATCAGCAAACCTAAAAGTGACAGAGCTAGTACTAGAAAGCTTCTTACATTTAACCTACATCTTGAACTAAGTATTGTTTGGTGTTATATCATATATATATATATATATATATATATATATATATATATATATATTAATTTGGTGTTTAGTAAACTGGTTTGTCCAGTTTTCTCCTTTAGCCAAGAAAGTTTCAAAAACATTCTAACCTCCTTTTGGCATCTTATATATATGCCTTGCAGATATTTCCCATGGGCAGAAAAAATTAATCAGATCACGAAAGTGACTTGTTGAACCCTGTGGAGCTCTAGGCATCATGGGAAGCTCTATGCCATTGGGTTACCCTAGGAAGGCACTTATGCAAAGCCTTCCCATTCCAGATTTCTTTTTGAGCTAGAAATTACTTTCCTGTGCTTCTCACTGTGCCTGAGCATATTCAAGCTGCAGTGCATGAAACAGCTATATGGATCGACAGATTTTCTTACTAATAAGCATCCTTCATTAACCTTTGATCCCGTAATCAGATATATTAAGGCAAGTTCCATTGGTTACAATAGACCCTATTTTGGTCATTCAACAGTCTAATTATGGAGGGGGAGATGAGGATGTATGTTCAAAACACCTGCTCCAATTCTGATTTCTTTAGGTTGGCAGGGGAAGCTTGAAGAGAGAACTAAATCCTAAATAGAAAGGAATTGAGCTTGTTAGTTATCACTAATGTAAGGAGCAGAATTCAACATGATCTTAACAGATTAGAGAAATGGGCCGAAACAAAGAAAATGAAGTTCTACAGAGACAAATGCAAGACAGTCCACTATGGCAGAAAAAAAGGAAATACAAAGATACAGAATGAGAGACGCCTGGCTCGACAGCAGTACCTATGAAAAGGATCTTGGAGTCTTCATGGACAACAAATTAAACATGAGGCAACAATGTGATGCGTCAGCAAAAAAGCCAATGGGATTTTGGCCTGCATATATAGGAGTATAGTGTCTAGATCCAGAGAAGTCATGCTACTCCTCTATTCTGCTTTACTCAGACCACATCTAGAATACTGTGTCCAATTCTGGGCACTGCGATTGAAGGGAGATATTGGCAAGCTGTATCCAGAGAATGGTGACTAAAATGATTAAGGGTCTGGAGAACAAGCCTTATGAGGAGTAGTTTAAAGAGCTGGGCTTGCAGAAGAGTAGGCTGAGAGGAGATATGATAGCCATGTATAAAATATGTGAGGGGAAGTTATAGGGAGGAGGGAGCAAGCTTGTTTTCTGGTGCCCTGGAGACTAGGAAAGGCCAGACAGGAATAGACATAAACACTCTGCTCTGTCATTGGACCATTGAATACTTGAGGAGGAAGGCAGACCAGAATTATTGTACAGACTCATGAATTTGCCTTTTACAAGGAGACAAAGCAAAATTCAAGATGTTAGTAGCTGTTCATGTATATACAGTATACACACACACACACACACACACATCTGGCATTTACCATACTAAATACCAATGAAAACAACCAAATGGTGGCTAAGTGTATAGTGAACTTTGCGCTTTATATATCTGCTTATCAAGCACAGGTTGAGTATCCTTTATCCAAAATGCTTATGCCCAGAAGTGCTTTGGATTTTTATGGATTCTAAAATGCCTGCAGGTCTCTATCTCAGCCATTTATGTGGACAACTTTGGATTTTGAAGCATTTCAGATTTCAAACTCCATATAAGGGATGCTTGATCTGTAGTATTAAAATCCAGTTTAGGCTCCGAAAATATGGATAGTTCCCATGTGGGGCAAAGGCCACCTGTTCTCCTAGTCAATTACTCAGTTTGAAGAAACTGCTTTGTCTAAGAAGATATAGAAAGCAGGGGTGGTTTGAGGAAGGGAAGGGAGCAGAACACAGCATAACAGTGAAAACGCTATTTACTGGCTGCCTAGAGTTTTACTTGCTATAAGCTATTAAGGCCACATGAAACCTGCGATACATTGTTAGATCTTTACAAATATCATGAAATCTTTTTCGGATATCCCAAAAAATCCTGAACTGCTTGAATCCTTTGTCTCCCAGCACTGGGGACTGACCCATAATCTCTTTCCCAGCCAGCCGGGCAATTCTGAAGCCAACCTAAGTTGTCGCTGACTCCAACAGCTGCTTAAATTCACCAGAGGGGATAGCAGCAATCCTACTTCTGAAAGAACACCACAAGGCTTTCGTTCCCCGGTGCCTTGAGGAGGCACTGAAAGGAAGGTCAAAGGTGAAGAAAAAGATAAAGTGCCGTACAAGAAGATCAGTAAAGTTGAATCTTCTTGATGGAAATACACACACACACACACACACACACACACACACACACACACACGGGGGGGGGGGGAGAGAAAAAGAAAGCGAGAGAACAACAACTAATGTCTGTTTTTTTAATGAGACAAACAACATAACTTCATTTCAAAATGCTTCAGGTTTTCTCTCCCCACCCATCCCCTTGCCCCTTCTCTTTTCTGTCCTCCTCCTCCTTCATCTTTTTCTTTCTCCCCCCCCCTTTTTTTAGGTCAAGCCACTGTGCATCTAAAAGCCTTATTCAGTTGTTCTTGTCACGAGTACTTTGTCTGACATTGGTTGCATTACTCTTGTAAACAGAGCCAGCATCAAAGTGAGAGCACATAGAGTCACATCAGTGGATTAAGACCATTCTGCATGATAAAGTAGCTACCTAGGGTGGGATAAACCTAATATGTGAAAGAATGTTATTGAGGAGGAAGAAAATGCCAAAACTCTGTCATTCTCTCCGTAATGTCCTAATCTAATGCCTGACACCGAGGCCTTAGGCCAGTGTTAGTGTTAATCAATGAAATACCCATCTGTGTCCCTCGTCCTTATCGCTATTTAAAACTAGCCTAAACTCAATTATTTTCCCTTAGAGACCAAGATGGGATATTAAGTAGAGTGAAAGGGATTGCATCCCACAAAGGAATCCCAGTGTTCAAATGCAGAGGTGTCAACACTGCTGGCTAAGTTTCAGTTAAACAGAGATTAAATGCCAGTTGCTTTGGACATGAAACGTTGCCCCAAAAAGAAGGAGGGGGAGAAAGAAAGATTAAATCTAGTTCAAAATCTTCCATTTTAAGAGAAACACTTTTACAATGTAGAGATAACTATTAGTAAACAGCTCACTATAGAGCGGTGTAATCAATCTATAGTGAAAATGTTGTTTCTTGCTATATATATGAGGATGTGTGTGTTGTTCCTCTGCAACACACAATACACAAAAAAATATAAGACCAGCACATTCAGCTTGCTTTAGAAGAAGGCAAGCATAGCCTCTGACTGTTCTCCGTAGCTACAATGAGCAACACAGCCATTTTCAGATACATAATGGTTATCCAAGGACTGTGTAATTTATCCCATGCGTGAACGACACATCTCATAACTCAAAGGCAGCTTCAGACCGGGAATGAATTATGAAGGTGTTCGTCACATGTGGGCTGAATCCATCATTCCGCAGATGCTCATTATTGTATTTTTTGGTGGATAGTTCCACAGATCTAAAATATTAACTCCTTTATTTTTATAACTATCCAGATTTTTGGTTTTCTACATAAAGTTTCCCCCTTTAAAACATAGTTAAATTAAAAGAAAAATGAATCAAGAACTCTTACTAGGAGTCTAGAGAGAACCTGAAGGAATTCTTATTAAGGATGAGTCAAAATTGAAATAGATTTGTAAATCCAAGTGAGCTTGCAAGTCATTACTCTCCATTGCAGCTTGGTAATATTTTGGCATCAGTCTGGAAATGTAAGACACAAACCTTAAAGGAGTGTGGCTGTGGCACACTTCCTCAATAAAAGAAATGCCATTGTTACCTTGGGTTTTGTCAGCCTCGGTTCTGCAGAAAAGGAAGTGTATAGCCCGAGTAGAATGTCTTCAGGCATAATTTCATTTCTTAATTTATTTCCCATTCCTTCCATAGCTCAGGGTAGCAAGCAAAAAACAGAACAATAAAAATGAATATCAACTTCTGGAACTATATTTTCACCACCACTTCTATTACTCATTGTCACTAGGGAGGGCTAGGGATTTCAAGTTGTTCACATATTGAAGTGAACTGACCTGATCTGTACTTCTCACACTAATACCCTGAACCTAGTCATCCACCATGATCCTGATGAAGTATGCTGCTCTCCACAAAAAAATGTATGCCAGATGAAGCCGCTTCATCACTAGACTTTGTGATCCTTCCGTTCTCATATGCCTCCAAATTGTGCCATAAATTCCCCAGCTGAAAGAAAAAACATACCAAGTTGCATATAAAGATATCATATTGGGGAGAACATATACCAAAATGCATATTGGATAGGAAAACTACTATAATAATATATATTCTGTGAAATAGAATATTTAAATAATGCAAAATCCCATGTCCTTTTTATTTAAAAAATGCAAATTGGTGTGGAAATTGTATGAAGTAGATTTATGAATGAATGTGGAAAAATCTTGTGCAAAACACAAACAGAATGATGGTCCTGTCCTTAGTATTACTTTGATTGTAAACTGTGTGGATATGATACAAATGATTTTTTTTTTAAACTGACATTTTCTCTATTATTATTTTTTTTGCTGTTTACATAAGTTCATTGCTGATTTTTCAAATGTGGAAATGAGACAGATGGCAGAGAAGAAGTAAGAAGGAAAATGGTGGTATGTAATAACAAAATTAAATAGACGTTTACACATTTAGACTTTGGACTTAAAGCTAGAAGCCTGACAAGAAAAGGGCAAAAATGGCTGCCTTGCTATTATATTAAAAATAGCAATTATCCATAAAAGTCTAATAATGCAGGAAAACACATAACACAGCAATATATGCAATGTGCTGGCATTTAAATTGCTTCTTAACCTTTTTCTAATGTTGTTAATACTGTAATACATTGTAATACTGTTTCTTTTTATGTTTAATCTGTATTTTACTTATTTTAATTTGTACTGAGTCCCAGTTCTGCAGGCAAGATAAATTAGGATTATCATCATGGTGATTCTTATATTTTTTAAGTTTTAACTCTTTCAAATATTTCAATATATCGTTGCAGCTATTTTGTCATATGTTTTGAATATAAGCCATGATATGATAAAGTAGCTGCAATGATACACTGAAAAATCTACAACAAATATGATTTGCTGAAGAACTAGTGGGAATGTATTCCTAAAAAACTTGTACAAAAATGGTGAAGTAAAAATCTTGTAGGATTTTAGTATTTAAACTGATAAATAATTAGACTTTATGATGCTAGATGAAACTAATTGAGAAGGAGAAAGTTTGGTTTATAGACAGACACATTCTATGGATAGAAAAACTGGATTAAAATAAGGAGAAAATCTGATGCTATATCAACATCCAAAAACTGAAGTTGTGTCCCAGGGAAAAGAAAATAACTATGGCTCCAGTAATGACTGATATGCTATAAGCAATTCCGGATTGTCACAGTTGACCGACAAGTCATCTGTATGAAATCACAACAGCACAATCACAAGAAAAGACACTACTTTCAATATACCATATCACACATCAATAACCTGATTCTTAGATCATAGAATCATAGAATAGTAGAGTTGGAAGAGACCTCAAGGGCCATCTAGTCCAACCCCCCGCTAAGAAGCAGGAAATCGCATTCAAAGCACCCCCGACAGATGGCCATCCAGCCTCTGCTTAAAAGCCTCCAAAGAAGGAGCCTCCACCACGGCCCGGGGGAGAGAGTTCCACTGCCGAACAGCCCTCACAGTGAGGAAGTTCTTCCTGATGTTCAGGTGGAATCTCCTTTCCTGTAGTTTGAAGCCATTGTTCCGTGTCCTAGTCTGCAGGGCAGCAGAAAATAAGCTTGCTCCCTCCTCCCTATGACTTCCCCTCACATATTTGTACATGGCTATCATGTCTCCTCTCAGCCTTCTCTTCTGCAGGCTAAACATGCCCAGCTCTTTAAGCCTCTCCTCATAGGGCTTGTTCTCCAGACCCTTAATCATTTTAGTTGCCCTCCTCTGGACGCTGCAATGCACTTTATTTTGGGATACTTCTGTACAAAATTTGGAAATTTCTGTTAGTTCAAAACACAGCAGCCACACTAGATACAGGAATATCTAGGAGTGAGCATATAACACCTATACTAAAGTCAATCAATTTGTTGCCAATTAGTGACTTGAAAAAGTAAGATGCTGTTGGTTTTGGCCTTTAAAGCCTACATGGTTTTGGTCCAGGTTACCTACAAGATTGACTTCTCCTAAACGATCCACCCCAAATATTTAGATCATCTAGGGCAGGGGTCCTCAAACTTTTAAAGCAGATGGCCAGTCCACAATCCTTCAGACTGTTGAGGGGCCAAATTGTCATTTGAAAAAAATGTGAACAAATTCCTATGCACACTGCACATGTCTTATTTGTAGTGCAAATAAAACAACAACATGAAAGAACAATACAATATTTAAAAATAAAAACAATTTTAACCAACATAAACCTATCAGGATTTCAATGGGAAGTGTGGACCTGCTTCTGGCCAATGAGATAGTCAAGTTAATTAGGATTGTTGTTGCTGTGTGCCTTCAAGTCATTTCAGACTTTGAGCGAGCTGAAGTCTAAAACTGAGGGCCGGGGCCAGGTAAATGACCCTGGAGGGCCACATCTGCCCCACAGGCCTTAGTTTGGGGAGCCCTGATCTAGGGGGGCATTTAGTCCAGCCAACCAGAACCTGACTGGCAACTGTCACCCAGAGGACCTTTTAATCGGTTATCCCATGACAATGGAATGCTCTGCCAGAAGAAATCCACTAAATCAGCTGTCAGAATTTAAGACTCAAATGAAGACCTATCTCTTCTGGCAGGCCTTCCCAGTCAGTTTTTGACTATGAATTTTAAATTTACATTCTATGTCTATTGTATTTTAATATTTGTTCCATGCATTTTAATATTGCATTTTATAGAGATATGTTTTAATGTAAGCTTTTATTGAATGTGTTTTATGATGACGTATTTTAATTGTGTTATGACATCATCACATTATCACCATTACCATCACCATCTTCACCAAAATCCCTTTCCTTCCTGAAAATAGCACTTAACACCAAGGAATAGGAACTGTCAAGGCCCAAGATGTTTTGATAATCCACTACATTCCACTCAAAGGTGCCAAGTCGACTGCTGGTCAAATCTTGCTTCAGTATTGGTGATAGAACAGCTTCCTTCATTACACCTGAGGAAAGGAAGTCAAGGCAGGCCATGGGAAACACATACATCTGTCCTCCAGCAAATGTGTGTATCAGGAGCAAGCTGTATTGGTCATAGCATTTCACTCTAAACCAGTGCAGCTCCCTCAATCAGCTTAGGCATGTTCCTGCTTTCCTCCACATGACAGGAGTCCAGCCTCAGTACTCTCAACTAGCTGATAGCAGGGATTAAATGTGCTGTCTGAACACATCCCCAAACGAAACTTCGTGTCCTGTCCCTCGCACAGGAGATTTGCCTTATTGGCAGGATTTTTTTTTGGGGGGGGGGGGGGGGGTTGCTCTAGACATCAGCATTAAGCCTATTATATGCTTCCTGTTTCTAAACAAAAGGAAGATCTTGACAACGGGAGCTGTTTTTATGGTAGTGCACAGTCTCAAGTCAAAGCAAATACACCAAGGATTTTCTTTTTTCCAGGAGGACAGGATATAATATTTAAAATTATGGATTGTGAGGAGAGTTGGTGTTTGTTTTACATGCTGTCAGAAGTGAGCTCTTTCTGAGCCACTTAGCTCTTTCACAAGTGGACAATGGGAATTTCTTCTCCTTAAATCTCAAAAAGAACTCCGTTTTTATTTTTTCAAGAAAGCCTGCTCCTGTGAGAGACTTGACAACTCCAGAGGTTGGGAAAGGCTCGGAAATCCATACCTAAAATATCTATCCATCACCCGTGATAGATACTTGTACTTGAAGGGGATATGCTACCTTGCTTAGCAGAAATGGTTAAGAGTTGAGTAGTAAGAACAGTTGTCACACATGAAGCATGCCGTGTGTGTGTGTGTGTGTGCAATTGATTAATCGCTTCAAGAAATATATTTATATAGAGATCTTATATCCAAAATGCTTTCTGGACTATTATAGGATTATTTCCAAAGGAGTGAGATGAATGTTTCCTTGTCTTTATCGTAACCATAGACAAACCACATACAAGAAGGAGAACAGCTCTTTCTCACGAGGAAGGAACACTGAATCATGTCAGCACTAGAAAATAAATTAAGAAAAACATATTTTGGATCAGAAAAAATGTCCTTTCTGTAAAGCATCAGAAAGAGAAATCTATTAAAATAAAAGAGTATTTCTCTCTAGATTTCTTACCATAGCTCCAGTTGCTAGTAGCTGGTGGTTTCCATCTCTACTACACCACAGAATGAGTGCAGTTTGACACCACTTTAAATGCTAGGGTTCTGTGCTAGGAAACCTTGAGATCTGTGGTTTTTTAAGGCACCAGCACTCTTTGGCATAAAAGGCTAAAGGCATCATAAAACTACAAATCCCATGATACCACAGCATTGAGTCATGGAAGTTAACATTCATTCTGGAGAGTAGATGCATCATCAGTGGAGAAGTGAATCCCCTTTGGATTTTGCATCAAATTTTAAAGATGCTAACCACCAAGGTACTGAACTCTAACTGGAAAATTGAATCAGTAGCTTTAAAACCAAGGCTAAAACTCAGTACAGATTAACTGATGTGGGAGCCACCAGTCACAGCTAGCTTCAAGACTGTGAAAACTAAACCCTTGAAATTTGGTTAGAAAACTATGGGGACTCTGAGAATGTACACCTTACAGTCCTGACTGAAAAATCACGAGGCCACTAGAGGGCATATCCTAGACTCCTTGGGAGTAAGTGCATGAATCGTTTTTGGTTTAATCCAAATATTTGTAGCTGGGGCAGCAAAGCACTAATCCATTTAAACCTTTGGCCTCTTCTGGCCTGCTAAAGCAACTTCAGTTCTACAAAATGGACTGGGACCTAAGATATATTCTGTAGTTCATACTGTTGCTTTTGCTAACTTATAATGCAAAGAATCTACAAAAAGAAAAATAGTATGGGCATTTAGCTACCTTTGAAAAAATTGCCCAAATCTGGGAATGAGGCCAACATGCAGAATTTGTGAAATAGAAGCTCAGAAACAGGGATGTGATTTTTCACTAATGTTCTACTCAATGATGCCATGAGTAATTTAATTCTTGGTGCAAGGAGGTCTTTGAAAACCACACCATTTTCAAAATCTGTTTGCAAGGGGAAAAATAACTGTGTATAAAATGTAAAATTGAATGCTATTTCTGCATTATTTTCTGCAGAGAAAATGCTGTTTTATGTATGAAGCAACCATGTGTGACTTTTGAACAAACTAAGTCCCAAACTGTGACCATTCTTATCAAACCAGGATTTGTCTTCTTCAGATTATTGGTCGAAACAAAGTGATCTAAAAAATAATTAATAAGCCCATCACCACCACCATCATCATTGTTGTTGTTATTATTATGTTTTTTTATACTCCACTTTATCTCTCCCAAAGGAGACTCAAAGTGGCTTACAATTTAAGGTATGACCACATAATTTAAAATGTACAAACATTAAAACAAAATTAAACACAATAGTATTAAAATTCACAGTTAAAATCCATTATTCAAAGCTTGAAAACATAGCACCGCTGACTTACATTCTTCTTTAAAAGCCTGTCTGAATAAGAAGATTTTAGCCTGCTGCTGGAAGGACAACAGAGAGAGGGCCATTCTGGTTTCCCTGTGAAGGAGGAAGTTCCAGAATCATGGGGCAGCCACCAGGAAGGCCCTCTCTCCTGTTCCCACCAATCGAGCTTGAGATGGAGGTGGAACCGGGAGAAGGGCCTCTCCTGAAGATCTCAGGGCCTGGGCAGATTCATACAAGGCATTGCGGTCAACCAAATAGCCTGGACCTGAACCATCTAGGGCAGTGGTTCTCAACCTGTGGGTCCCCAGCTGTTTTGGCCTACAACTCCCAGAAATCCCAGCCAATTTAGCAGTTTTTAGGATTTCTGGGATTTGAAAGCCATAACATCTGGGGACCCACAGGTTGAGAACCACTGGTCTAAGGCTTTTAAGGTCATAACCAGTACTTTGAATTGTGCCCAGTAACAGACTGGTAGCCAGTGGAGCTGCAGCAACAGCGGGGTTGTCCACTGCCTGTAGCCAGCTCCAGTAAGCAACCTGACCACAGTTCTTTGGACCAGCTGAAGTTTCCATGCACTTTTCAGAGGCAGCCCCATGTAGAGTTGTGCGCCAGCTGCTCCCGTTCCTTGGGAGGTCTGACTGGGCCACGGTGGTCCACGCTCTGGTTATATCTGGTTTGGACTACTGCAATGCGCTCTACATGGGGCTGCCTTTGAAGACGGCCCGGAAGCTCCAACTAGTACAACGGGCGGCAGCCAGATTAATAACTGGGGCAGCTTACAGGGAGCACACCACCCCCCTGCTAAGACAGCTCCACTGGCTGCCTATATGCTACAGAGCCCAATTCAAAGTGCTGGTCTTGACCTATAAAGCCCTAAACGGTTCTGGCCCAATCTACTTGTCCGAACGTATCTCCTCCTATGAACCAGTAAGATCACTAAGATCATCTGGAGAGGCCCTGCTCTCAGTCCTACCTGCCTCACAGGCGTGGCTAGTGGGAACGAGGGACAGGGCCTTCTCAGTGGTGGCTCCCCGGCTGTGGAACGCCCTCCCTGGAGATATCCAACAGGCTCCTACTCTGCTGGGATTCAGAAGGGCCTTGAAAACATGGTTATGTGCCCAAGCTTTTGATGGGTAAATGACAAAGTTGACATGGCCTGATTTAAGGATGAAGCATGAGGATCTCGAACGAATGGAATTAATTATATATACGTTTTTAAGGTTTTTATAATGTGTTTTAACAATGTTATTAATGGATCTGTTTATATTGTTTTGTTTTTATGATTGCATTTTGGCCATTAAATTTTGCCAATTTTTGTAAGCCGCCCTGAGTCCCCTCGGGTGAGAAGGGCAGGGTATAAATGTTGTAAATAAATAAATAAATAAATAAATAAATAAATAAATAAATAAAAGAGCATGTTATGATAATACTGAGTCCAGGAGGACCTCCAAAATGTGAACCTGTGTCTTTAGGTGTGTGTGATGCCATCCAGCACAGGATGAATCCCTATTCCCTGATCTGCCTCCCGACTGATCAGGAGTACCTCTGTCTTGTCTAGATTAAGTTTCAATGTGTTTGCCCTCATCTAGTCTATGACGATGACAGACACTAGTTTAGAGTCAGGGCAGATTACTTGGCTTGTTGTCACCATCATCATAACAGAGAATACTATACCATCAAGTTACTGCTCTCAAATAGCTTTCAATTTAAATGAAACTGCAGAGAAAACAATGGGTGGCATTGATAAAGGGAATACCTTATTGATAAGGATAGAGTAGATTCTAGGAGTCATTGGCAATAATACACTCAGCATCTGTTCACCATTTCTGCTTGAAATATTTCACTATCATTCATAACTGATTCTTTCTCTTGCTTTTTCTCAAAGAAATATTTTTACTAAGTTAAAATGTGGAAGTTAATAGGGATTTCAATATTCACAGCAATAAATTTTTCTATTACCAATGTTAGAAAAGACTGAGGAGCCAGATGTTTCAGGTAAAACCAGGTCAAAGAATGTGGAGTCCCCCCTCCTGCCCATCTCTTGTGTTAGAGTATCTTCTTAAATGTCATTTATTTTATCAAATACTCAACAAACAAACCTGTTTTTCATTCCACAACATGGAGCAAAAGTGTAAAACCACAGAAAGAACGCATCTGGAATATATTTCAGTCTGGACCCAGATAAGCCAGTTCAAAGCAGATATTTTGGGTTATATGACTGTGTGGAAGGTCCCTTAAAGAGCTGGATATGTTTAGCTTGGGGAAGAGAATACAGAGAGGAGACATGATAGCTATCCTTAAATATTGGGAGGAATATCATGTAGTAAATGGAACCAGCTTGTTTTCTGCTATTCCAGAGACTGGAACATGATCCCATAGATCCAAAGAGGCTCCTCCTAAACATTAGGAATAATTTCCATTACTGTAAAAGCTGTTCAACTGTGGAATAATAATAATAATAATAATGATAATAATAATAATCTTGTACCCCGCCTCCATCTCCCCGTGAGGACTCGGGGCGCCTTACAAATGCAGAACAAAAGTACAATAACATCAGGAACCGAACAACAACGCCAATAAAATTTTTAAAAGACATAAATAAATTGACAACCATTAATAAAACACAGCTTAAAATACAGCAATAGAGTCATAAAAATGGACTGGGCAAAAGTGCACTAAGAATAGATTTCATCTCCTCTTTGGAAGTCTTTGAACAGAGTTTGGACAGGCATTTTTTTAGGAGTGCCTTAGTTCTGCTTTTCTGCATGGGAAGAAATTGATTACATTTCCCTTGAGCTCCTTTCCAGTTTTGATTTTATTATTCTATTATGTTTACTACCATCAACATCGTCATTTGCTCTCTCGGTTAGGTCCATTGAGAGCAGTGGTCCAATGTCACTGGGAGATCCACGTCTCACCCACAACTTTTCTTTCACCTACTTGGGCTAAAGAAAGAATAAAGTATTTGATGAGATGCTCTCTCAATCTTAATTCCATCCTAGACAAAGGCCCTCTTGGTAATGACCACTTTAACTTCATGCCTCATTCAAGAGACATGAGACCAATGCATTATATATATTCTATTGCTCTAATAAATAAAGGATTGACCTGTTTTTACTTTTGTTATTGTTTCCATTAAGGCAAGATTTCCACTGCCAAGGCTGCATTTAAGATCTACTGGATCATCCAATCATATGAAGTACATTGTTTTTATTTTCAAATACACACACACACTCAAAGGACACACAGAGACACAACTGTAATGGTTTGTTATTTAATGAAAAATGTATATTTCATCAACAGTCTGTTTAGAGAGCATGTCATGGCTTATTTTTTCAACAATGTACGTCTGCCTTTTTCATTATTTAAAAAAATGAAAGTGCTTGTTACTAGGTAGTCTCTTAATTACAATCTACTTTGAGGCCTATATTTAGTATGTATCCAGTTTGTGTCCTCTCTCTTTCTCTTGCCTTTCCATCTGTAGCATTAACTAAAACTGTTTCTATTGCAGAAAGAAGAAAGTAAACCTTTCCTCAAATCCCATATATTTAATATAGATTACAGACTAGTCAGTTATTGACAAAAGCAGTAATTGCTTAGTAACTTCCAAGTAATTTCCAGTGAAAAGAGCACTCCAAATGAAGAATGGAGAACTTGCATGGTGTATACTTCTTTTGCTTGCAGACCTTTCGCAGATTGATTATAGTTGACTGATGCACATTGCTTCATATTTCCTTTATCCATAGGCCACCTGAACATAGGACAAAGAAATCTGACTCAAAATAATATTGAAAGGCACAGGAGGTGTTGGAATCACAGACGCCTTAAAGGGCCAGACTTAAAAGTGGCTTCAAAACAGAGTTTATTAAAACAAAAGAAAAGGGACACAGAGAAACTAAAATGCAGTTCCACTGGTCAAAACTCAAAAAAACCAAATCAGACCTGGTCCAAAAGGTAAACAGAAAGATAATCCAGATTAACTGGATGCAAAGAGCAACAAGTCAAACAAAGCACTCTGAGGCAAAACAAAAAGGCACAGTAAACAAATGGTTAACAAAAGGAGTCGCAGGAAGAGAAGCATCTTCAGCTGAAGTCCAGGGTCGAAGCAGGAGAAATCTGAAACAGCATTGCTCCAGTGTCCGCAGAAGCAGTGTCTTTAGCCAAACCGGTCCATGTCCAAACTGCAGATCCGAATCCAAAGCTGAACACGAAACAGGCAGCAGCAAGTCTACAAGAATCTTTACCAATACACAGCACATGAACACACATCAACACCTTGCCTTCTGCAAAGACCCCTCACCCCTGAACCCACTTTTATTTGCAAACGATCATCAGAAGATGAACTGACCACTGCCCCATCACTATTCCCTGCAGCTGCTCCCAGCTCTTCACGTGAATTTCCTTGCCTTTCCCTCCAATTCATAGAATCATAGAATCATAGAATAGTAGAGTTGGAAGAGACCACATGGGCCATCTAGTCCAACCCCCTGCTAAGAAGCAGGAAATCTCATTCAAAGCACCCCCGACAGATGGCCATCCAGCCTCTGCTTAAAATTCCTCCATCTCCTGTCAAGACTTAGATCCCCCAAGACTCAGCAGGCATTGTCCCCTGTTAATTGAGTTTCTGGGAAAGGTTTATTTGCCAGAGGCTGATCTCAGAAGGGCAGTTGGTTCTCGCAGAAGCAGAGGCAGCAGGAGGACATTATTGCTCCCTGGCTTCAGGTAGGACTTGGCTAAGATTTGGCTAAGATTTTAAACTGAGTGTGGGCTTGGCTCCTGTGGTCAAAGTCTAACTGTTGTGTTGAAAGAGAGCCAGGTACTTAAGTTGATTGACAGCAGGCATTGTCCCCTGTTAATTGAGTTTCTGGGAAAGGTTTATTTGCCAGAAAAAGACACCTTTACTAACTATCCTTTGCAGTACATACAGGAAACAAAACAACATAAACAAATACACAAAGAGGTGGTTTGGGGCAGTTTGCACATAAAGTACGTGCATATTACTTAACTGTACAAAGATCCCACTTGGCCACCACACTCACCAAGAGGTGCAACAAAAGCAAAACATTCCCATCACATGCACCAGCTGTGGCATGTTCCGCTTTTTCACACAAAAACTAATCAACTACATCTGCTCCAAATGCAAACAGATTACTCTGATGGGGCAGAGGATCCAACAGCTCGAGCACCGTATTAAGACCCTTAAGGACATTCAGGCACTCGAGCTCTTCTTGGACACTGCACAACACGCTGCTGTAGATCTGCAGCCTGCATCACACCAACACCACCATGACCATGATCAGGAACCTTATGGGGAGATCAACTCAAAGGTAGACAACCCTCAGGTTTGGAAGGAGGTCACCCATAGAAGGAGACACAGGACCAGGCAGCCTCCGCAGAACTCCTCTGCTCAGCTGCATTTACACAACAGATTTGAAATTCTTACATCATTAACATACAATCAGGAAACACATCTTGTGGAGGACCACAGTCTCTTAGATACCACTCAGTGGACCACCCTTGATCAATGCGCAGGGGATAGCCCTGACGGGGACAGTGCATCACCAAATTCACACTTATGTAATCATGCAAATGCTCCATCCCCAATCGTACACCAGGAGCAACAGGAACATCCTTGGGAGAGTAATGGGCTCTCGGATGTATCTCAATGGATTGTCATTGATGAATGCACTGGGGATGTTGAGGAGGAGGAGGACAACACTTTAGACCTACATGATTCACTTCAACAGGAACACTCTTCAGGGGACATACACACTGTCTTGCACAAAAGGGACCCTGTCAAACCTCAAGGGAAACAGGTCTTGGTAGTAGGGGACCCCCTCCTTAGAGGAACGGAAGCCATCATTTCCAGACCGGATGGGATGGCTCGAGAAACATGCTGCCTCCCGGGGGCAAAAATACACCATATCACTCAGAAGCTCAGCAGGCACCTAAAGCCCCATCACCCTCCCCACCTTATGTTGATTCATGTAGGTACCAATGACACCGCTAGGCATACTTTTCAAAAGATCACAAATGATTTTCGAGCTCTGGGAACAAAGCTAAAACTGTATAATGTACATGTGATCTTTTCATCCCTCCTCCCCGTTGTAGGACACGGCTCTATAAGGGCCGGAAAAATAGTACAGGTCAATAACTGGCTCAGAAAATGGTGTCAAGAGGAGCATTTTGGCTTCCTTGACCATGGTCTACTCTTCCAAGAGGATGGATTACTGGCAAGTGATGGGGTGCATCTCACACAAGTAGGAAAACATCTTTTTGCACACAGACTCACAAACCTCATCAGGCGCACTTTAAACTAGATCCACTGGGGGAGGGGAACAACAGCCTGGCAGACACTATATTACCCACGACCACAGGGAACCGCCAAAAGGCTAAACGGAGGGCTGCACAAACACAGCAAGGACCAAGTACAGAGAGCACAATAATCCCAAATAAACAGCTCGAGGGGAGGTCACAGGGGCTTAC
The DNA here is from genome assembly GCF_035594765.1 of Anolis carolinensis. Classification (NCBI taxonomy): domain Eukaryota; kingdom Metazoa; phylum Chordata; class Lepidosauria; order Squamata; family Anolidae; genus Anolis; species Anolis carolinensis. Next base: position 152,551,293 of record NC_085844.1, on the reverse strand, counting down.
ATGTCTTTACACTAATGCTCAGAGCATGGGAAATAAGCAAGACGAACTCCAACTCTTAGCACAGAACCACACATACGATGTCATAGGCATCACTGAAACCTGGTGGGATGACTCCCATCACTGGAATTTAACCATTGAGGGCTATAACCTCTTTCACAGAAATAGAACAAAGGGGAGAGGAGGGGGAGTAGCTTTATATGTCAAAAACAGTTACATTGCAGAAGAAATGCAAGACTGTAATCCGGAAAACCAGCTTGAAAGCATCTGGATAAGAATCAAGGGAACCGGGACTCAAAAAGATCTTGTCGTGGGTGTCTACTACAGACTTCCAAGTCAGGATGAAGGACTTGATGAAGCCTTCTGTCAACAGCTGACCAAACAGGCACAAAGAAGAGATATAGTAGTCATGGGCGATTTCAATTATCCCGATATCTGCTGGAAAACAAACTCAGCCAAGAGTACAAAGTCCAACAAATTCCTCACTTGCCTTGCAGACAATTTTATGGTCCAGAAGGTAGAAGAGGCAACAAGGGGATCAGCAACTCTTGATCTAATCTTAACAAATGTGGAAGACCTGATCAATACAGTTGAGGTGGTTAGATCCTTAGGGGCAAGTGACCATGTGCTCCTGCAGTTTGCAATACAAAGGAATGCTGAAACTAAGACAAGTCAAACACACATTCTGGACTTTAAGAGAGCTGACTTCCAAAAAATGAAGGAATTACTGAGCGGCATTCCATGGATGCCAATATTAAAAAAACAAGGGAGTTAAGGATGGATGGGAGTTTTTCAAAAGTGAAATACTCAAGGCAGAAATGCAAACAGTGCCAACAAAGAAGAAAAATAAGACAAGTGCAAAGAAGCCAGAATGGATGTCCAAAGAACTTCTAACTGAGCTAAAACTCAAAAGTGACATGCACAAGAAGTGGAAAAGGGGAGAAATCACCAAAGAAGAATTCAAACGTATAGCCAACTCCTGTAGGGAAAAGGTTTGCAAGGCTAAAGCGCAAAATGAGCTCAGGCTTGCCAGGGACATAAAAAACAACAAAAAAGGCTTTTTTGCTTACGTTGGTAGAAAAAGGAAGAAAAAGGAGGTGATAGGGCCACTGCAAGGAGAAGATGGGGTGATTGCAACAGGGGATAGGGAAAAGGCAGAACTGCTTAACACCTTCTTTGCCTCGGTCTTCTCAGAAAAAGAAAGCCATCTTCAACCTCAGCAACATGGAATGGACGAAGGATTGGGGGAAATCCAACCCCAAATAGGGAAACAAGTTGTCCAGGAACACCTGGCTGCTCTAAACGAATTCAAGTCACCAGGGCCAGATCAACTACATCCAAGAGTACTGAAGGAACTAGCGGAAGTTATTTCAGAACCACTGGCAATTATCTTCGAGAGTTCTTGGAGAACGGGAGAAGTCCCAGCAGATTGGAGGAGGGCGAATGTGGTCCCTATCTTCAAAAAGGGAAAAAAGAATGACCCAAACAATTACCGTCTGGTCAGCCTCACATCGATACCAGGCAAGATTCTAGAAAAGATCATTCAGGAAGTGGTCTTCGAACACTTAGAAACAAATGCGGTCATTGCTAATAGTCAACACGGATTTACCAAAAACAAGTCATGCCAGACTAATCTGATCTCTTTTTTCGATAGAGTTACGAGTTGGGTCGATACAGGGAATGCCGTGGATGTAGCCTACCTGGATTTCAGTAAGGCCTTCGACAAAGTCCCCCACGACCTTCTGGCAAACAAACTAGTAAAATGTGGGCTAGACAAAACTACGGTTAGGTGGATCTGTAATTGGCTAAGTGAACGAACCCAAAGGGTGCTCACCAATGCATCGTCTTCATCATGGAAAGAAGTGACAAGTGGAGTGCCGCAGGGCTCCGTCCTGGGCCCGGTTCTGTTCAACATCTTTATTAACGACTTAGACGAAGGGTTAGAAGGCACGATCATCAAGTTTGCAGACGACACCAAACTGGGAGGGATAGCTAACACTCCAGAAGACAGGAGCAGAATTCAAAATGATCTTGACAGACTAGAGAGATGGGCCGAAACTAACAAAATGAAGTTCAACAGGGACAAATGCAAGATACTTCACTTCGGCAGAAAAAATGGAATGCAAAGATACAGAATGGGGGATGCCTGGCTTGACAGCAGTGTGTGCGAAAAAGACCTTGGAGTCCTCGTGGACAACAAGTTAAACATGAGCCAACAATGTGATGCGGCAGCTAAAAAAGCCAACGGGATTCTGGCCTGCATCAATAGGGGTATAGCATCTAGATCCAGGGAAGTCATGCTCCCCCTCTATTCTGCCTTGGTCAGACCACACCTGGAATACTGTGTCCAATTTTGGGCACCGCAGTTGAAGGGAGATGTTGACAAGCTGGAAAGCGTCCAGAGGAGGGCGACTAAAATGATTAAGGGTCTGGAGAACAAGCCCTATGAGGAGCGGCTTAAAGAGCTGGGCATATTTAGCCTGCAGAAGAGAAGGCTAAGAGGAGACCATGATAGCCATGTACAAATACGTGAAGGGAAGTAATAGGGAAGAGGGAGCAAGCTTGTTTTCTGCTGCCCTGCAGACTAGGACACGGAACAATGGCTTCAAACTACAGGAAAGGAGATTCCACCTGAACATCAGGAAGAACTTCCTCACTGTGAGGGCTGTTCGACAGTGGAACTCTCTCCCCTGGGCCGTGGTGGAGGCTCCTTCTTTGGAGGCTTTTAAGCAGAGGCTGGATGGCCATCTGTCGGGGGTGCTTTGAATGCGATTTCCTGCTTCTTAGCAGGGGGTTGGACTGGATGGCCCATGGGGTCTCTTCCAACTCTACTATTCTATCATTCTATGACTCAGTTGGATCCCCTGATTGCCAGTCTTCACCCCCAGAGAACCCCATAAAGTTATCACTAGTTGTAGGCGCCCACAAATAGCTTGCACTTCTCTTATCTTAGTCCAATCCAGGGTGTCTCCTTCTTCTCCTTCACTCATTGACCCATCGTCCCCAGAGAATCCCTCAAACGACTCCTCATCTGTAGGTACTGTAAGTATGTCCTGGATCCTATTTCTCTGCTGCTCATCATCAAATTCCTGCTCCCGAATAACCCTTTCCCCCCTTCTGGCACCCATACTACTGTCTGCAACATTATCATCCCCAGAGAATCCTTCAAATGATTCCTCATCTGTAGGTGCTGTAAGTATGTCCCGGATCCTCTTTCTCTGCTGCTCATTGTCATATTCCTGCTCCCGAGTAACCCTTTTTCCCCTTCTGGCACCCATACTACTGTTTGTAACATTACAGGCTCTACTACAACAGGAGGCCTGGAGAACCACAGGTTCTTCTAGATGTTTTTGACTACAATTTCTACAGATCCGTAGCATTGAATATGCTGGTGCAGTTCATAGCGTTGTCAAACACAGCACCCCCACCCCAATGATTTACAGTTTTTAAAGGGCACAAGAATAGAACAAACAATTTTCTTTCCCTTTTCCACAGAACTTCTGTGACTCCAGTGAAGAGCGAGACCGGCTGACAGACCAGCAGCCACAACTCCCCCTCAAAGTTCATTTTCCATTTTAATATTCTTTTTATTAAAAGTCCACAGATATGTGCTGATACATATCAGCATACGTGTGGACCAGATCTGCAGCAGCAAATCTCTTGCAAAGAGTCTATTGCTCCCCAATCCTTTAATAAACTGTATCATTCTTTGCCACTTTTGTCTATACCAGTGATTCTCAACCTGTGGGTCCCCAGATGCTTTGGCCTTCAACTCCCAGAAATCCTAACAGCTGGTAAACTGGCTGGGATTTCTGGGAGTTGTAGACCAAACCAGCCGGGGACCCACAGGATGAGAACCACTGGTCTATATTGTAGCCATTACTCTCGATCCTACTTTTCTATGTATCAAATTATGTATCAAATATGTGGCCTTTGCCAGAAAAAGTCAGAGGGGTCTTTGCCTCCTAGCGGATCACACTGAGGAGTTTCCTGGGCAGCTGGGGTCGGGCAAATCACCTAGACCAATAGTTCTCAATCTGTGTGGGTCCCTAGATGTTTTGGCCTTCAATTCCCAAAAATCTTAACAGGTGGTAAATTGGCTGGGATTTTTGGGAGTTGTAGGCCAAAACACCTGGGAACCCACAGGATGAAAACCACTGTCCTAGACACATATGACAATCAAAGACACATTGTGTCTATATGTAGACCAGCAGGTGGTTTCCGCTCTAGATCTGATATTGCCATCTGATGCTTGCACTGCTGATTGTTTCCATCAAGCTGAGAGATGGCTGGCCCTGGAAACTGAGACTCAATGCATGTAGAGTCATTTGAATTCTTTTATTTGACATCCAAGACTTGATTACAGAAGATCATCATCTTTTGTTTCAAGGTTCCACACCCTTGTTTTTCCCAATGAACTTCTTCACCAGAGACTAAAATAATTAAAACCAATCTAGGACTCATTTGCATGGACAATGGACTTTTCTGAGGCTCACTTACTCTCAGGAGAGCCACTCCCCCCCCCCCCAATAGTTAACTGGTCCTTCAGGCCAGTCCTCCTCTATCTCTTCCCCTCCACCAGAGCATCCCTGCCTGGCAGTGGCACCAATGCGGCAGTCATTCAGGATGCTGTTTCAGGCTGGCCTCTCTGCTGGTCAATCAGGGAGGAAAGTGGGTGGAGTGGAAAGGTTTGAATAGCTGTCAACTGTATAAAACCTCATACCTCTCTATTGCATGTTATGCTTGTACACTTTTGTCATCAACTGTACATACATCCTTTCTGGCTGGATCGTAAATTAAACATCTGTGGCTGTCTTCACCTGGTGAGTGTGTTGTTTAATCTAAAACATTGGGCCTTTTTCAGCATAAATGCTTGCCAGGGACAGACCCTTCGTATCCACAGTCCTAGTCTAAATGCAACCTCAGTAGGAATTGTAGGCCAAATCACCTACAACACCAGAGAATCCTCAATCTTTTGATGAAGTTCTGCTCAGAGGCTGGAGAAAAAGCTACCTAAAATCCAGTTGAGGTCACCACAATCTCCTGAAAGAAAGAGTTGAATGTAAGTAAGTAAATAATATACAGACCAGTGAGTTTTTTTCCTGTTCAGTTTCTCTATAATGTTTGTGATTATTAATGTCAAAGATGGACACAAGTAGGAATTGAATTATTTTAATATGATCCTATTCAATGATAGAAGTGAATCCCATTTATGTCAATCGCAGTTACTTTCAACTATTTATGCTTAGGATTACAACTTCTGCTTTCACTTACTCTATTTTTTTTTAAAAAATGTGAAACAGGAAAGAATTGCTAGAAATAAATAAAAAAGTAATAGGAAAAAAGAGAGAAACCAGAGGGAAACAGTTCTAAACAATCAAACCATAACAGAAAGAAAAAGTGGAGCAAGACTAGAGGGAAAAAATAAGAAATGTAGCCAAAGGCAAACCAGGGTGGGAGGGGGAACAGGATGACAATTGAAAAGAATTTCAGAATGTGGAAATGTGATAAGAAACACTGTGGACTGAAAAATCCAAGGAAAATGTGGACTTTTGTGCTCAATAATTAAATATCACTTTGGAACCTTTTCTTTGGCAGTCTGTCAAGTGGTTTGCAATTTATTGGGTGGGCCTTCTCTGTTTTTGAAGCATAGGATCCAGATAGAAGAAAATTTACTGCAAAATGGAGAAAGAAAGCTGTCACAGCTGAACTTTATAGGAAGAACTGAAAAGGTAAGGAGGATAAAGCAAGATAAAGAACATAGATCAGGTGAGAGAAATTTGGAACACCAGGCAGTAAACTGATCAAAGAAGTGCTCTCAAATCAAGTTATGGGGGTAGGAGCAGCAAGGAATATAGTCAATAGTTCCCTGGGAATCTACAATGGAATCTACAGTATTACAAGATTTAGAGGAACCATAGTTTGAAATGTTGGAACTTCTTGATAAAATGGGCCAATTGCATCATCTGCCATCCCATCACACTTAGATTTCCTCTGACCTTAGCTACAATATTCATCAAAGGGCTTTGTTGTGAGCTATCCCTGATCGAACACAATGTATTTTGAAGTGGTTTGTCTTAATCCCAATTGGTTTGGCCTTAAACTGAGCAGCTACAATGGATTGAAGGGCCAGTTCTCATCCCTATGTTTTGGTTTCAGGCTATCGTTTTTTAAAATATATTTTTACTGTAAACACAGGTAGAATAATATCAAAATACATCACCATTTCAATATACATTTTGAATGATATATTCTTACCGGTAGTAACATTATATTTGCTAATTCCACCTTTATCTCCCACTTGTGTCTATTGGTTTTTCACCCCTCCCCCCTCCCCTGGGAAAAGTACTTTCTTTCATCCAGATATTATTTTAATTGATCAATCAATCATGAAAAGAGAATGATTCAGTTCTTTATATTTTCTTTGTCCTTTGACTTTATCTATCAATCTTCCCCATTCCAGATCTCAGTTCTTTTTTATTTGGCCTGATGTATATTTGGTTCTCCTTTCAAGGATGTAATCCTGAAGCATAAAATCAGCTAGGTAGCCATACCATTTTTTAACTTCCCACCTTCTTTGCTCTTTCCAACCCAAGGCAAATGTTGCTTGAGTGGCAACTAACATGTATTTTATAATTTTCCCCCAGTCCTTGGTGTTTTCGTTCTTGTCTAATTTCCGAGTGAAGAATTCTTTATTTTTCAATACCTATTTGTGACCTATTAAATCTTCCATTTCCTTCTTTACCGTGTTATATTTTTTTTGTACTTTGTCACATTCCCACCATGTTATGATTGAGCCTCATGGCTCTGTTACTGACAGACGTGGGCGTAAGACTCCTCGAGAGTCAGATACTCTCGAGGAGCGAGAGAGAAAAAGACTGCGAGACATATTTGCAGCACCATCTGACGAGGAGTCTTTCGAAGGGTTTACGGAGAGAATGGAGGAGGGGCTGGTTAGCTCAGAGGAGGATGAGATGGATTGGACTCGGGTAAGGGAGGAAGTGGGTGCCACTGGCCATGATGGGACAGAAGATGAATGGGGACCTTCAGGATTAGACCCATGGTTTAGCTGGAGGGATGGGACGGGATCCACAGCTGGAGATGCTGTTGGGCGTAGTCAGAGGTGTTCCAGCTCTGACGAGGAAAGTGATGAGGAAACGCCCGGGTTAAGGAGGACAGCTGACAGTGATGAAGATTTGTAACTGGCATAAAATGGGGCTTGAGAGCAATTGCAAATTGCGTTGGGCAAGGTAATCTGGGCAAACGCTTGGGATCCGTGTGTGTGTGGGACGCTTCCCTGAAGACTTGTGTGCTTTCCTGTGCTGTGACGTAAGTTGATTGGAATCCAGGGTCAGACGGCGGGAGGGATTGTGTGGGCATTTGTTTGTGCAAACCTGTGCTTACTCTTATTAGCTTGACCTTCCGTCGTCTTCTTGACGGACGCCATCTCCTGCTTTGAGAACTCGGACTGAACTGACCACGGCTTGTCTTCCCCCCTTCTTGGACTTGGAAAAACTACAAACGTCTGCTTCTGGCTTTGATCTACGGAACGGAACTGGTCTACTCAACTGCTACAATCCTTGGCTGATTTACTCGTGTTGAAGATCCTGTCTGCTGTGTGTGTGTGGGAGCGACGCAAGTTACTCTAAGCACAGTGTTGGCAGCAGAGAGGAATCTGCTGCCAATTAGTTGCATTCTTTGTATCTTTTGTTCCTTGGCTTTCGTTTCGTTTATACCCAGGCTGACGCAAGCAGTTTGTTTTTACCCGGATTAAACTCCGGTTTAATCCGGTTTATCTTTTGAACATTTACTTTTGCCCCTTTTTGCTCCTAAAGGCAAAAACTGCCTGGCCCTTGTGTTTTACGGGCATTTTTGAGTTCTGTAATCTAATAAACTCTGTTACTTTGAATCTTGTGGCGTTCTGTCCTTGACAGATTGCCCAACGCCCATAAAAAGTTTATTGCAGCAATAAACCCGTCAGGAAGACGATGGATGAGTTAAGGGCCAAAGTAGACCAATTGCAAACGGCTTTTACCGTTAGCCAAACAGCTCAGGCTGTGAAAGGACATGTTTTGACTCCTGAACGCTTTGACGGAACCAGGTGCAAGTTGCCAACCTTTTTGGCACAAGTGGAGCTTTATTTTTCTCAGCTCAGTGCTCATGCTTTTCCTACAGACACTAGCAAGGTGGCCTTTATTTTGAGTTTGTTGACCGGTCCCGCAGGACAATGGGCCACTAATTTAATTTTGGGAAATGACCCAGTCAAGGACAATTTGAATAATTTCAAAAAGTTGTTAACTGATACTTTTGGGGATCCTCTCCGCACGGAGAACGCTGGGTGGGCTCTGTATCGGTTGAAACAGGGAAAGGGGACTGTTTTGGATTACTTAAATAAGTTTAACCTGTATCGCCACCAGCTGGATTGGGGGGAAAATGCATTCATGCTTTTATTTACTGCCGGGTTAAGTGATATGCTCCAGGATGAATTAGCACGCTTGGAGCCGGCTGAAAGCTGGGACGCCTTAGTAGCTAAGGTGCTGCGTTTAGACGCAAGGTTCGAGGCTCGTAAACACTCAAAAGCAATGTGTGCGCCACCCATGCATGTAACCAGGGCACCTGTGGTGATGGGGGAAGAGCCCATGGAGCTTGGGGTCTTTAAAAAGCTGTCTACAGAGGAAAAGAGCCGTAGGAGGCAGCTGGGCTTGTGTTTGTACTGTGGGAATGCTGGGCATTTTGCCAAAAATTGTAATGTGAAACCTTCCCAGCTTTCGGGAAAAGGCCAGCCCTAGTGCGACGTGAGTCCAACGCACTAGGGCTCCTCAAGCAGTCAACTGAGGGGAGGAAGCATGTTTTCGTACCCATTACATTATCTGTTGGGGGAAGGGAACTTGTTTCTACTTTGGCACTGCTGGACTCAGGGGCTACGGTCTCCTATGTAGATATTGAGTTTGCTAAGAAGCATGGCATTCCTAGAGTGCGCAAGGCATGCGACGTGTGGGTGGAAGGAGCAGATGGGAGACTGCTGGAGACTGGGGTGGTTAACCATGAAACCTCAGCAGTAACGTGGGAGGTGCAGGGAGTAACGGGAACGTTTGTGTGGGATATTACGAGCTTGCCTAGATATGATGTGATCCTGGGGATGGATTGGCTAGCTGTAGTAAACCCACATGTAGATTGGGCAACACGTAAAGTGATCTTAAAGAGGCAGGATTGTTGCACTCTAAATGTTACTCATTCTGATATGGAGGGAGTGCCTGCTGAGTATGGGGAGTTCTCTGATGTATTTTGTAAAAGAGAAGCGGACAAATTACCACCGCACAGGCCATATGATTGCGCCATCAAGTTGGCAGAAGGTGCGAAACTGCCAGCAGGGAGGCTGTATGCCTTGACTGTACCGGAAAGGCAAGCTTTGCGGGAGTTTCTAGATGAAAATTTAGCCAAGGGGTTTATTCGCCCATCTAGTTCTCCAACTGCGGCACCGGTATTCTTTGTAGCCAAAAAGACTGGGGAACTTAGGTTGGTCTGCGATTATCGGATCCTAAACAAATACACCATTCGGGATAGGTACCCGCTGCCTTTAATCTCGGAACTGTTATCAAGGGTGCAAGGGGCTAAGGTCTTTACCAAGCTTGACCTGCGGGGGGCCTATAACTTAATCCGTATACGGGAAGGGGATGAATGGAAGACGGCATTTAACACGTGTTTCGGATGCCACGAGTTCCGAGTCATGCCTTTTGGGCTTTGTAATGCTCCTGCGGTATTCCAGAGGTTCATGAACGATGTGTTCAGGGACCTAATTGACCAATTTTTAGTGATTTATTTGGATGATATCTTGATTTTTTCTAAGGACGAGAAAGAACATCGTCAACATGTCAAGCAGGTTCTGCACCGACTGCGGGCTAATGGGCTTTTCGCCAAGGCTTCCAAGTGCGTCTTTCATGTGCCTGAAGTGGAGTTCCTAGGTCATGTAGTGTCAGGTAGGGAACTTAAAATGGACCCACATAAGGTTGACGCCGTCAACTCATGGCAGGAGCTGAAGACTAAGAAGGATGTACAAAGGTTCTTGGGTTTCGCTAATTACTACCGGGAGTTTATTCCGAATTTTGCAAAGCTCACGGTACCTTTGACGCAGCTTCTGCGCAAGAAACAGCCATTTGTGTGGGGGCGGGAAGCTCACGAGGCGTTTCTACAACTAAAGTCTAGTTTTCAATCGGACAACATACTAACCCATCCTGATGTTGACAGACCGTTCGTGGTAGAAGCGGACGCTTCTAGCTACGCGTTGGGGGCTGTATTGTCTCAGAAGGATTCCTCAGGGACCTTGCGTCCCTGTGGATTTTACTCGCGGCAATTAACACCCTTCGAGCAGAACTATACCATATGGGAGAAGGAGTTGTTGGCGATTAAGGTGGCGTTTGAGGTGTGGCGGCACTGGCTTGAAGGGGCACGGCACCAGATCGTGGTCAGATCTGATCACAAGAACTTAGAGCACTTGCAAACAGCAAAGAAGTTAAACCAGCGTCAAATCCGCTGGGCTTTGTTTTTCTCCAGGTTTAACTTCAAGGTGCAGTTCGTGGAGGGGAAGGCAAACTTGCGGGCCGATGCTTTATCCCGCAAGCCGGAATTTAAGACCAATGAGCAGGTAGTATGTCAGACCATCTTGCCTACTGCCTCTCTGTGTGTTGTAGATAATGAGCTTGGGTTACATGACCAGATCCTTGAGGCTCAGAAGGATGATGTGTGGACTCAGGAGCAACTGATGCTGCTCTCTGCAGGTAACCGTACCATACTGCCGCATCTCCAGGATCAAGACGGGGTATTGGTGCGTAGGGGGCAGGTTTACGTACCAGTAGGGACCCTCAGGTTGGAGGTGATTAGAGCCCACCATGACGAACCCATGGCTGGGCACTTTGGCAGGTTCAAGACCGTACAGCTTATCACCAGGAGCTACTGGTGGCCAAAGATGCGGCAAGACATTCTGCGCTTTTGTGACAGCTGCGCCGTTTGTCAGCAGAGTAAGACGCCTGTTGGGCGCCCTAGAGGGTTGTTATCGTCTTTACCTGTTCCGGAGAGGCCATGGCAAATCATTTCCATGGATTTTATTTCAGATTTGCCTAAGTCTGGGGGTTATACTTGTATTTGGGTGGTGGTGGATTTATTTAGTAAACTGGCTCATTTTATTCCTTGTTCAACCATTCCGGCGGCCCCTACGTTGGCCTTACTATTTACAAAGCACATCTATCGTTTGCACGGAGCACCCGAGGTGATTATTTCAGATAGGGCTCCGCAATTTGTGTCACGCTTTTGGAAACACTTCCATGAGTGTTTGGGGACTAAGTTAAACGTGTCTTCAGCTTTCCATCCGCAAACGGATGGACAGTCGGAACGGGTTAATGGGCTCTTAGAGCAGTATCTGCGTTGTTTTTGTTTAGATCAACCCACGGCTTGGGTAAAGTGGTTACCGGTGGCGGAATTTGCTTACAACAATGCGGTGCACACGTCTAGTCAGCATACGCCATTTGAGCTAACTTATGGTTTTCACCCACGGGGAGGTGTGGCGCCGTCGACCAATGTGGTCTCTTCGGACCCTGTGTACCGCTCTTCGGAAATGGCTGCATTGCATGATGTTGCCCGTCGCTTACTGTTGGAAGCTAAGGCAACGCAGAAGACTCAGGCTGACCGCCACAGGCAGGCAGGGGAGGAGTTGGAAGAAGGGGATTTGGTGTGGTTATCTTCCAAACATATTAAACAGGCTGGGGGAAAGTTTGCGCCTCGGTATTTGGGTCCCTTTCCTATCGTTAAAAAGATTTCTTCTGTTGCGTTTCGTTTGCGTTTACCGTCTAGTTTAAAGGTCCATCCAGTCTTTCATCGTTCGCTGTTGAAACTTGATACCTCTAGTCGTCGTGGTGCTATAGCGGAGGGTATCACTGCCACTTCTCCGCCATCGGGGGAGGAGGCCTTTGTGAGAGGGGATAGTGTTATGATTGAGCCTCATGGCTCTGTTACTGACAGACGTGGGCGTAAGACTCCTCGAGAGTCAGATACTCTCGAGGAGCGAGAGAGAAAAAGACTGCGAGACATATTTGCAGCACCATCTGACGAGGAGTCTTTCGAAGGGTTTACGGAGAGAATGGAGGAGGGGCTGGTTAGCTCAGAGGAGGATGAGATGGATTGGACTCGGGTAAGGGAGGAAGTGGGTGCCACTGGCCATGATGGGACAGAAGATGAATGGGGACCTTCAGGATTAGACCCATGGTTTAGCTGGAGGGATGGGACGGGATCCACAGCTGGAGATGCTGTTGGGCGTAGTCAGAGGTGTTCCAGCTCTGACGAGGAAAGTGATGAGGAAACGCCCGGGTTAAGGAGGACAGCTGACAGTGATGAAGATTTGTAACTGGCATAAAATGGGGCTTGAGAGCAATTGCAAATTGCGTTGGGCAAGGTAATCTGGGCAAACGCTTGGGATCCGTGTGTGTGTGGGACGCTTCCCTGAAGACTTGTGTGCTTTCCTGTGCTGTGACGTAAGTTGATTGGAATCCAGGGTCAGACGGCGGGAGGGATTGTGTGGGCATTTGTTTGTGCAAACCTGTGCTTACTCTTATTAGCTTGACCTTCCGTCGTCTTCTTGACGGACGCCATCTCCTGCTTTGAGAACTCGGACTGAACTGACCACGGCTTGTCTTCCCCCCTTCTTGGACTTGGAAAAACTACAAACGTCTGCTTCTGGCTTTGATCTACGGAACGGAACTGGTCTACTCAACTGCTACAATCCTTGGCTGATTTACTCGTGTTGAAGATCCTGTCTGCTGTGTGTGTGTGGGAGCGACGCAAGTTACTCTAAGCACAGTGTTGGCAGCAGAGAGGAATCTGCTGCCAATTAGTTGCATTCTTTGTATCTTTTGTTCCTTGGCTTTCGTTTCGTTTATACCCAGGCTGACGCAAGCAGTTTGTTTTTACCCGGATTAAACTCCGGTTTAATCCGGTTTATCTTTTGAACATTTACTTTTGCCCCTTTTTGCTCCTAAAGGCAAAAACTGCCTGGCCCTTGTGTTTTACGGGCATTTTTGAGTTCTGTAATCTAATAAACTCTGTTACTTTGAATCTTGTGGCGTTCTGTCCTTGACACACCACATATGCACATATGAGCCAGTTTTTCCACATCCGTGCCAACACAATTTTGTGATTGATTTAGTTATATGAGCTAAATGAATTGGGGTTCTATACCATTTATTTAGTCAGTACTTTCCTTTGTGTTTCTCTAATCCTTATGTGCTTGATTTTTTGATTGAATTGCTCCAGTATTCTATATCTGGGTCATTGATATTCAAGTTCCCTTCCCATATCTTAACCAATGTTTGTTTCAATTTATATTGTTTTTTGACTATTTTCTTATATATAAAACCCATCAGGCCTTTCTCCTTTTCTAATTTTCACTTTAAAATTTGGTTAAAATCTGTTTCTGGGCCTTCCCTTTTCTTCCAATTTATAATCCTTTGTTTCAGTCAGCTCCAAAGAAGCCAGTTACTGTGACCACAATTGTCTTTTATCGTTTCCCAATCCTTGATTGTCCCATCTGGGTTTAGGAGGTCTCTTATCAATTTCATTCCATTTTGTTTTAAATTTGTTATCACTTTACCAAATATCTGTTCCTTCTTATTATCTGAAAACCCTGTTGGAAGCATATCTACTTTATTTATTGGTAATTTACCTTGCCATTTTCCAGCACTCCATGGGTGAGATCATTGGGTCGCTCTTTGATTTCTTTTGGAGTTTTATTGTCCACCCATCCTTTTAAACATAGGCAATTATGCTATCCGTTTATTGTTTTTTCAATTCTGATCCAAAATATGGATATTTTTTAGCTTTGGATAGCATAGGGAAGGCTTAACAACCAACCCTGTGATGTTTGTTTTGCTATTGGATAATGAGGGATTAAGGAAATGCCTATTAAATGTAAAATTATGTTATGATTTTACAAATTAAGCACCAAACTCTCATGTTTTACAACAAACCAACAGAAAAAGCAGTTCAATACATGGTAATGTTGTGTAGTAATTACTGTATTCATGAATTTAGCACCAAAACATTACAATGTATTGAAAACATTGACTACAAATGAAGATAGAATTGCATAAAATGAACTTACAGTAACAACATTGTCAGAAGTGAAATCCGTAAAAAGTTCAGTCCTGTGAAGATTTTTTAAAATCTGTTTTCTTTGCCTGCCTAGAGAAACAGCTGTGGATCCAGGCGGGAGGCAGACTGTGTTGGATAATACAGAACACTGGTTGAGCAAAGGTTGGATAAGTGAGACTCTACTCCTTAGGAAAAGGGACTGTAGCCTTACCCTGTTGCAGCAAAAGTAGAATGACCTGCAGTCAACCATGTAGCCCTGGGCATACAGCATCATGCTATACATGAAGCAGGTTCTCCAGAACCTAGCCATAACCTGGTCTGATGCATGAAGCATGAGGACAAGAAAAAGTAATATCTGGGGCAGGGAGTGAGACAGAGAGAGAGAGAAGAGCGAGAGAGAGAGAAGAGAGAGAGAGAAGAATTACAAGTTAACTGGATGTGATGGGAGAGAGATAACATCGGGAGAAAAATAATAGGGTGCTTATGAGTCAGTATAGAGGGGAGCCAAGCAGCATACACAAGAAAACAATGCTGACTACCTTTCTATCCATCCATCTTCTGAAAGGTTGCCAAAAGGCAAGAGAATTGGGGAAAAGGGTGGCTGTTGTCCTGCCTGCTGAGGTTGCCCCCATCCTCTCCAATTCTTTCTTTGTATCCAGACCTTTCCTCTTTTCTGTTCTCTCTCTTTTTCTCTTCAGCTGCCTCCCCTCACTTTCTCCATGAGGAGAATGCTGAAGTTGGCTTCCATTCCTACACTTTTCATGTTTCCTAGGAGTGGAGAGGAGCGACATGAGGCACAGGGAGACTGAGTGTACCATGGCCACATAAGTTGCCGAGAAAGGACTAAGAAAACAACTGTCTCTCCTGTTGTCCACTGGCAAACACTTCAGGAGCAACTGCAGTGGGGCCATGATGTCACTGAGGACCAATACCAGGCCCCGTTTCTTTTCTCACCCTTGATCAGCTACCATTTCTGCTACTGGGAGTATGGACCAACAAAGAGGAGTTATGAGGTCTCAACAACTTCATAACTTGATGGTGGGTCCTCAGCATCTTCATCAGTTGGTTTGCTTCCTAGTAGTTGAGTGAGGAAGGCACACAGCAGAGCCAAGAGCAGGCTCAGGCATTTGCTATCCTTCTATTCAGTACACAGTTCCTTTGATTCTAGAGACACTTCCTCCCTTTCCTTTGTGGCCTCAAATTAAGGATACCGCAGCCCCCCTCCCCCATGGGTCCGAGGGTCACAGGTTAAGAACTGCTCTGCTATAACATATTCTGTTCATATTTTTCCTACATGTTATATGTTTTGTTCTCATATGCTTTGTAGCCTAAAAAACTGGTCTGCTTTCACATTTCAAACTAAAAAACTTCCACATGCACACATAATTTCAGCTTGAGTTCCACCAGGTAACTTTCCCATTTCACTGTTTTTGTTTTCTTTCTAATTGATTTATTTGTAAACAGAGGTTTTTGGGAGAGGACACTCAAATATGCACAAGCCGGCTCTGTGCCAGGTTTCTTGGAAGTACCCCCTGCCCCATCTCCAGTGAGATTTATTCCCAGCTAAGTGTGCATAAAATTACAGCCTTAATAACTAGAACTACTTGATCTGTTTGCCTATGCATGAAAATCTTTAGCATGTGTAGGGCTGAATGACCATCATAATCAGAGATTAAGTTTGTGTGCAGTAGATGAAGATAGCATAATAAAACCAAACAGAATTTGAAATAGAATATTGGCGGAAGGGTGGGGGGACCTAGCCGCTTTGGCTTCTGATGTGGGAATCATTTGGGTGCCCCGCTTTGCATCTTGCTAATATGTAGCAAGAAAAAGAGTTCTTGTAATATTTCAAAGAGGAGCGTAACAAGCAGAGATGGCTGCTCGTTCCTCATACTTTGGAGAGAGGAGCAGCCCAACAGAGCCCGGGCAATTCCCAGACAGCAACAGAAAGGGTTTTGAAGTATTGACACAAAGTACATCCACAGGATGCCACTGACTCAGCGTACTGAGTCCCCAGAAACCTAAATCTGGATTTGCGCGTATTATACAAGGGGTTTACTGTTAACTAGGAAATGCTCTAATAATTGAGAGCTGTTGCTCTTTATTACACAGGCAACACATTATGCCTGAGAGCCAAATGAAAGGATGGAAAGCAGGGATGCTAAGATAGAGTTCTGTCCATTGGGAAAGCAAAGCCAGCATAATTATCTGAAGAAAATCTAGCTCTATGATCCACTTATTCCAATCCTATTTAGATAAAAGGATGCCTGTCTGACTACTAGTAGTTAACTGCTTTATATCCCCCCTCCCCCCAACAGCACTGCACACATGGATGTGTCTGCACTACACAGATGTGTCAGTTTGATACCTTTTGTCATTTGCTCAATCCTCTGAGTGTGCATTTACAATACAGAATTAAACTGATATAATTCATAATCCCTCTATTGTATAGTTCAGTGAGATGGATCAGTGATGGCTTGCAGAAAAACTAAATACTCCAGAAACTATACACCTTTAGGGAAAAGCCACAACAGTATTTTGAAACTAAGGATTGAGACTGTTCTTATTTCCTATTTAATACCACTGGCTTCTGGCTTAGTAGAGCAGAGTTTAGGATAGTTAATTTTTTGAGTGGCAAATGCCCAAATCCCACAAAGATGTGGGTTTACATCCATTAAAAGTTCATGTATAGGTAAAAACCAGTTAGTCTTAAAAATGCTGTCACATTTCTTTTTCTTATCTCCCCCTCCTCCTTTTTAGAATTATTAGACAAGCTCTCTCTGACTTGTTACGTGTCTGTCTTGTTTTGCTTTCATTTGAATTGTTTAAATGTTATTTTCTTTTCATCATCTTTATGAAGAATTTTTTTAAAAAAAAATTCAAAAGAGTATAAAAATATCCAGATGGCATTCTTTTAAAGGTGCAGGATCATACAGCCATCTACTGCTGCTGCTACTTTCCCCCACTTTTGGGTCTGACAGGTATTGTGTCTAAATCCTCTTAACCTGACAGTAGGATAGCCTTGGCTGTAGTGTAGCAGTTTCTCAAGCTGCTTTCAAATTTCTTTCTGGTTCTCCCATTGAGAATTGAAATATTATTGGGTTAGGAAACAATGCAATGGACCAGGTGGGTCTCCAGGCATGGCAGTCAAATGCTTGACAGACTGCCCTTTACAAGAGGAGGTATTTGATGTCACTCTCTAGCTTCCATGCTTGCCTCAGATGGAAGATGCATATATTTCTATCCTTTGTATGTTATACAGAACCATTCTGAAGGTAGCAACAACTGCTCATGAGTCTTATTCTGAGGACAGGAAAGTGCTCATGAGTACATTATTTCATTTACAGGGAGAGTAAGTATGCCAGCAGCTGTGAGCCAACTGTGCCATCAAGGACAATCACTTACAAGGTTCAGCATCATAAAACCTTCACACAATGTGAAAAACCACACTCGGACTTCTTCCCCTGTCAAAGTCACAGATAGTAAGTGAGATTTACGAGTGCCCTTGCCACAAAATTAGTCCAAGAGGCTTTCCTAAGGCTATATTGACTCACCATTTGAACACAAACAATGCAAGAGATGTATATTGGCCACTCATTTATATGAATAGTGGCAGCATGGACAGACAAGTTGGAAAACACAAGGCAACTAAGTTTTCACATGTGAGTGATTTTTCCAAAGGATTACATTTGAGTTATCCAGGATTTTCTGTCTGAAGTTTAAAGAAATAACAGTACCCCAAATTCAGTATTTTCTATTTTCTTGGTTTCCCATGGTAGTTGAAAATTTCCTGGGGCAGAACTAGTTAGGTTAGGTTTCCTTGGTTGAAAGAAATCACTAGAGATGCCTGATGCTTTATAATAGAGCCATCAACAGCCACTTGTCAAAATGGAAATCCACAACTACACTGCAAAAAGAATTTTGGCTGAATACTTATTGGAATTCAACATAAAGGGGAAACAACAGCCTTCCATAAGAAACAGGAGGTAAACAATATCCTGTTTAGAATTGTTTGAGTATCAAAATAAAGAAGTTAAGCACCCCAAATGCTCACCCTCACTCATGTATAATTTCTGAGTATGAGCATATTCCATTGATGTCTTATCTTCGTGTGCATGTAAACAAGTGTGAATGAGTTACATATGATAGAAGTAATTATGGTTAGTGTTTTATATGAGGGAAGGGTAGAGAAAATTAATATTTGGGAGATATGGGTGGGTTGTGCTGACAAACAATTGCCTACATTAAACAGAAACCATTGAAACCTAACATAAATAAATGACCTACTATGAGTCATGCTATTCCAGCATGCGAAGACGTACATATTTCGCTATATAAGTGGTTCCCAACCTTTGGGCCTCCAGGTGTTTTGGACTTCAGCTCCCACAATTTCTAAGAGCTAGTTAGCTGGTTGGGATTTCTGGGAGTTGAAGTCCAAAACACTTGAAGGTACAAAGTTGGGAACCACTGCTGTATACGATAGTTTTTAAGGAAGGCAAGCTGAAGGGTGCATGAGCATTCAAGTCCCTCTTGTGGGCTTCCAGTAGGCAACTATTTGGTCACTGTTTGATGGTCTGATAGTCCTTTAGTCTCCTCCAGAAGGATTTTATGCTCTTGATTCACAAAGAAATTTTCATTCAGGTGGATTTCTGGCAGACAAATGACTGCTGAAAAATAGGTGGTGCCAGAGGCAGTTTATGGATTAAGAATAGGGTGCTTCACCAGAAAATTCCATGGACACCACACTGTTCTAGTCATAAACTGTTTATGGGATATGATTTACTTTTAGAATTGTCTTTTGTCTATAGAACACTGGTTCTCAACCTATAGGTCCCCAGATGTTTTGGCCTTCAACATCCAGAAATCCTAACAGCTTGTAAACTGGCTGAGATTTCTGGGAGTTGTTGGCCAAAACACCTGAGGATCCACAGGTTGAGAACCACTGCTATGGGAGATGCCCAAAGAGATACACCTTTCATTAAGATACACTTCTCCTACCCTTTCTGACATTTTCTACTATAGCCTTGTAAACTTTTAAAAAAATTTAATCACATCACTTGTAACAGAAAAATGGTAGGTAATCTTGGCTTACCACTGTCTCTAAGGTTAGCATTCAATATGGAGTTCATTTGGTGCTGTACTTCCAAGTTATCTCAGTAGCACACCTGTAGGAGGTAAGTTTTCCTCTGCACTCACACTGAAAATTGATCCTCATTTCCAACTTTTTGTGTCCACCTCTGAGTTCTTCCAGCTGCTTTGTGGCCTGTTTTCAGCACTGAAGAGTGGATCGGAGAAGTGTCTTGAGTGGCATTTGTGAACATTGGGAGGTGGCATTGCACCACTGATATGAAAAAAAACTATAGTCTTGCAGGCCTGGAGAGACTTGGAAACTGCCAAAATTTGGGTTGGGGCTGCATGTGATCTATGGACTAGACTTTTCTCACTCTTGGTGGATATGAGAACAACAAAAAGTTTTGGAGTCTGGGACATGCTTACAGAACACCTGCATGATCCCACTGCATTCTCTCTTCAAACTACTTCCTCTTCCCCCTTCTTCCCTTTTAATAAAACAAAAGCTGAGCATATGAAGCATATCCGTATATGATCTTGCCACTGCTCTCAGCCCTCTTCTCCTTTCTTTCACTCTGTTCTCTCTCTGAGTCCAATGTTTGATTCCAACACAGACAAAGGCTGGCATCTTGTTAGTGGCATACCCATGCATAAGTCACGCTATACATGCAGGGTGAAATATTCCCCACAATGGAATGGACATATTCTGCTGGCAGCAAAACAGTGTTGCATATACAACAAGCTTGTACATTGTAGTCTCACACCACACATTTCACATTCTTAACAATCACTGGTCATAGACATATGATTGAGTTATGTTGCTATTCTGCACGTGTAGTGCTGGCATAGCAGATCTCTGCACGCAGAGATCCATGCTACCCTGAGGAAATATTTGATTTCAGCCATTCTCAATAGTATCCAAATAAAGCATTATTTTAAAGATACAGTTATCTACTATGTGATTTTCTTGCTTATATGCAATAAGCATTGGTAGATTAGCCCAGGGATGGAGATCTTTAGCCATTTCCCATCCCCTTTTCTGTGGTGCTGATAATGACTGGGGGACAGACAACCATTAACTGCTGTTAGCCCTAGCTCCTGCCAATCTAGCAGTTCAAAAACATGCAAATGTGAATAGATCAATAGATACTGCTTCTGTGGGAAGGTAATAAAGACGCCCATGCAACCATGCTGGTAAACACGACCAGGGGTGTCTATGGGCAACAGACCCCTCAGCTCGGAAATGGACCAAGAGCACCTCCCCATGGCCAGAGTTGAGCACCCCCTCCAGAAAGCCAGAGATGAAAGGAGAAGCCTTTACCTTTGTTCTGTGTATTTATATGTCATTGTCATTCCACTGTATTAAAGGCATTTAATGTTTGCCTATCTGTGTATGTTGCAATCCCTCAGGAAGATACAATGGAATATAAATAAAGTATTATTAGGTAAAGGTAAAGGTTTTGTCAAAGACAGAACGCCACAAGATCAAAGATAACAGAGTTTATTGGATAACAGAACTCAAAATGCCCGTAAAATACAAGGGCCAGGCAGTATTAGCCTTTAAAAGCAAAAAGGGGCAAGGAAAAACGTTCAAAAGATAAACCGGATTAAACCGGAGTTTAATCCGGGTAAAAACAAAACAGCTTGCTTCAGCCTGGGGATAAACAAAACAGAAGCCGGGGAACAAAGTGTTCAAAAGAATGCAATTAATTGGCAGCAGATTCCTCTCTGCTGCCAGCACTGTGCTTTGAGTAACTTGAGTCACTCCTCCACACAGCAGGCAAGATTTCCAATACACACAGATCAGCCGAGGATTGAAGCAGTAGAGTAGACCCAGTTCCTTTCCGTAGTTCAAGCCAGAAGCAGACGTTTGTAGATTCACCAAGTCCGAGTAGGGGGAAGTCAAGCCGTGGTCAGTTCAGTCCGAAATCCAAAGCAGGAGATGGCGTCCGTCAAGAAGACGACGGAAGGTCAAAGCTAATGAGATTAAGCACAAGTTTGCACAAACAAAAGCCCACACAATTCCTCCCGCCGTCTGACCCCAAATTCCAAAACAACTTACGTATCAGCACACGAAAACACACCAGTCTTCAGGAAAGCGTCCCACACAGATCCCAAGCGTTCGTCCAGATTACCTTGCCCAACGCAATTTGCAATTGCTCCCAAGCCTCATTTTATGCCAGTTACAAATCCTCATCACTATCAGCTGCCCTCCTTAACCCGGGCGTTTCCTCATCACTTTCCTCATCAGAGCTGGAACACCTCTGACTACGCCCCACAGCATCCCCAGCTGTGGATCCCGTCCCATCCCTCCAGCTTGTCCATGGGTCTAATCCTGAAGGTCCCCATTCATCTTCCATCCCATCATTGCCAGTGGCACCCAATTCCTCCCTCACCCGAGTCCAATCCATCTCATCCTCCTCCGAGCTAACCAGCCCCTCCTCCATTCTCTCCGTAAACCCCTCAAAAGACTCTTCGTCAGATGGTGCTGCAAAGATATCTCGCAGTCTCTTTCTTTCTCGCTCCTCGAGAGTATCTGACTCTCGAGGAGTCTTACGCCCACGTCTGCCAGTAACAGAGCCATGAGGCTCAATCATAACAGGTTTTCCCCTGATGTTAAGTCTAGTCGTATCTGACTCTGGGGGTGGTGCTCATCTCCATTTCTAAGCCAAAGACCTGGCATTGTCTGTCGACACCTAATGATAAATACACACAAATGTCTATACTAGACAATATCAAAGAGATAAACACCCACTATAAAGGTTCAAAACATGAAAAGATTCAAAACATAAAAAGAGATATGTATATTAGAGCATCCTGCAAAGGCCACAGAAATAGTCAGGCCTCTGAGTATAGAGCTATATTCCTTCTATGTAAAAAGGATAAGCGAATGCTATAAAGTTTCAAAACATGAGTTGCACTATGTAATACAGAGCACCATATACATACAATATTATCTGAGAGTTAACAACAATAATGAAAATGATATATACAGTCAACTGTTATAATCCACAGTGGTATCTTCCAGACTGTAATAGTCTCCACTATTTAAACTACAATTGAATTTGGCAACAAAAATAATTTCACAGGTATTGAAAAGCTTGACCAAAAGTCCTTTTGATTCTTTGAGATCCTGTGTTGCTGACATCAAATGTATAGCATATCTTTTGAAATTACAGTCTATTGGAAGTCAGTTCAGTTTCTCAAGAGTAAGCTCCCAAGTCTGGGGAACAAACTATGCATGAATGTTGATTCTGAGTAGTTGTCAACAAGAGCCCCAGCTAGGAGAACACAATGCTGTTTCTAAGTAGCTGGCTGTAGATTGCAATAGTCCGTTTACTACTGGCTCCCGGGATTACTCCAGTTTTGGTTGTCCTTCTTCTGGTAAGCGGCAATGGATAAGCAGCAAATAGTTTTCAATTGGTATATTGTTGGCTCTGCTCTATTTGTATTGCTCTGCTTCAGTATATCTTTAAGAAATAAAGGAAATGGTCTAGTATTGTGCTCTTTATAAGATATAAGATATAAGATATAATTTGTAATTTATATAGACCAAGTGAAAATAGACATATCAAAGCATGCTATATTAAGAGTTACAAAACAAAGGTTTTTCCATACCCAGGCATAGTAGTTACTATCTACTTACAGATTCGCAGTGTCAGTTTGCTGAAATGTGGTTTCTATGACGCGAGCAGTCATACATGGTTTTCTAAGTGTTTAAATATAAGATTACAGATAACAGCTGAGGTCTAGTCTATCGTTTAAACCATGAGGTGTAGTTGTTCTGAGTCTGTGAATCCAAAAAGTTTCTCTTCTGAGGAGACCAGTTCTAATGTCTGTGTAAGCAGTAGTATGTAACTTCTCTAGAGCAAAAAATTTAAAGCTATTATATGGGTGAGATTTGTCATGAAAATGTGTGTATAAAGTGGAATCTAGACTTTCTCTTCTAATTTTTGAACGATGTTCTTGAATTCTGATTCTCAGTGGTCTACAGTGAACTTAAAGCTAGAGGCTATCCAGCTAAAATACTACAACAGGCCTTTCAGAAGTCTCTACAAATTAATAGAAGTACATTATTGACATACAAACCCAAACGACAACAGAACAGGATAATTTGTCCACTAACACTTACTACACAAACCCCACATATCCGCAAGATCATTAATAAACATTGGCACCTCATACGGGAGATCCCAGGATGCAAAGATATACCTATCATAGCCCACAAACGATCTAAAAATTTAAAAGACATTCTTATTCACTGAGAATCAGAATTCAAGAACATCGTTCAAAAATTAGAAGAGAAAGTCTAGATTCCACTTTATACACACATTTTCATGACAAATCTCACCCATATAATAGCTTTAAATTTTTTGCTCTAGAGAAGTTACATACTACTGCTTACACAGACATTAGAACTGGTCTCCTCAGAAGAGAAACTTTTTGGATTCACAAACTCAGAACAACTACACCTCATGGTTTAAACGATAGACTAGACCTCAGCTGTTATCTGTAATCTTATATTTAAACACTTAGAAAACCATGTATGACTGCTCGCGTCATAGAAACCACATTTCAGCAAACTGACACTGCGAATCTGTAAGTAGATAGTAACTACTATGCCTGGGTATGGAAAAACCTTTGTTTTGTAACTCTTAATATAGCATGCTTTGATATGTCTATTTTCACTTGGTCTATATAAATTACAAATTATATCTTATATCTTATATCTTATAAAGAGCACAATACTAGACCATTTCCTTTATTTCTTAAAGATATACTGAAGCAGAGCAATACAAATAGAGCAGAGCCAACAATATACCAATTGAAAACTATTTGCTGCTTATCCATTGCCGCTTACCAGAAGAAGGACAACCAAAACTGGAGTAATCCCGGGAGCCAGTAGTAAACGGACTATTGCAATCTACAGCCAGCTACTTAGAAACAGCATTGTGTTCTCCTAGCTGGGGCTCTTGTTGACAACTACTCAGAATCAACATTCATGCATAGTTTGTTCCCCAGACTTGGGAGCTTACTCTTGAGAAACTGAACTGACTTCCAATAGACTGTAATTTCAAAAGATATGCTATACATTTGATGTCAGCAACACAGGATCTCAAAGAATCAAAAGGACTTTTGGTCAAGCTTTTCAATACCTGTGAAATTATTTTTGTTGCCAAATTCAATTGTAGTTTAAATAGTGGAGACTATTACAGTCTGGAAGATACCACTGTGGATTATAACAGTTGACTGTATATATCATTTTCATTATTGTTGTTAACTCTCAGATAATATTGTATGTATATGGTGCTCTGTATTACATAGTGCAACTCATGTTTTGAAACTTTATAGCATTCGCTTATCCTTTTTACATAGAAGGAATATAGCTCTATACTCAGAGGCCTGACTATTTCTGTGGCCTTTGCAGGATGCTCTAATATACATATCTCTTTTTATGTTTTGAATCTTTTCATGTTTTGAACCTTTATAGTGGGTGTTTATCTCTTTGATATTGTCTGTCGACACCTCCAAGATCATGTGACCAGCATGACTGCATAGAGCTCCATTACCTTCCTGCTGGAGCGGTAACTATTGATCTACTCACATTTGCATGTTTTCCAACTGCTAGATTGGCAGAAGCTGGGGTTAACAGCAGGAGCTCACTCCGCTCCCAGGATCGAACCGCTGACCTTTCAGTCAGCAGGTTCCACAGTTCAGCAGTTTAACCCACTGCACCATTGGGGGCTCTATTATTATTATTATTATTATTATTATTATTATTATTATTATTATTTATATGGCAAAATTGTGATCTATTTCCAAATGGGGTATTTCCAGATAAATTTCCTGGCAGGGACTGAACCACTTCAAATACGTTCCTGTGGGCATATGATTAGTATGTAACAATGACAGATGAAGGGCTGCCCTGCGGACTAGGACACGGAACAATGGCTTCAAACTACAGGAAAGGAGATTCCACCTGAACATCAGGAAGAACTTCCTCACTGTGAGAGCTGTTCGGCAGTGGAACTCTCTCCCCCGGACTGTGGTGAAGGCTCCTTCTTTGGAGGCTTTTAAGCAGAGGCTGGATGGCCATCTGTCGGGAATGCTTTGAATGCAATTTCCTGCTTCTTAGCGGAGGGTTGGACTGGATGGCCCATGAGGTCTCTTCCAAGTCTACTCTTCTATGATTCTATGATTCTAGGGCTATACCATATTTTCTACTGTGACTGAGTGTTTAGTATCCCAGTCCAAAAGGTCTGCTTCAGAATTATTGAGGAGTTTATTGCAAACATAGTATAGCAGCATGTGAAGTTAAGGGTATGATGCAGAAGCAAAACCAAGATGAGCAGAAACCACAATTGTGAACATCACCAATTCTGCCACATTCAATAACCCTTCCTAAAATCACGATTGTAATTCTTTGTTGATCTCAAAAGTAATTTAGCATTTTTTGTTTTGCAACAAGATGTTTTTGAGAACTCCACAGTTATTGAAACCTATTTGCAATTTTGGACTGCAATTTACTTGTGATATTTTTGCACAGAAAAGGCTGTTTCCTGCACAATAAATGGGGCTTATTATACGTAAAAATCACCTGTTTTTCTTTTTACTAAGAAAGCATTTTCAACACAGCAACAATTTCTGCACAGAAATACTTTTTTCTGTGCAGAAAATGCTGTTTTCTTCAAAGGAAGGAAATATCCTATGCAAGACAACCAAACATGATTTTCCTTTTGGAGAAAACGTTCCCAATGACAACATTTTCTGGACAAAAGCAGCATTTCCTTTGCACAAATATTCTTGCTTTTAAAATGCTATTTGCTGTGCAAAAGAATCATGTGTGAATTTTGTATAAAATAAGTCATGAGCTGCAAAAATTTTCATCAGTCTAGCAATCTTCTTATTCAGATTTCTCAACCAAGAAGGAACATGTTTTTCAACAATTTTCTATTTTAAAAAAAAAAAAAAAAGTCTTCCCATCTCTACTAGATGGCAAGCCAGAGTTTTTATTCAACCGAAGATCTTCATTCTAGTGAATTATCAGCTAAACAAAAATTTATAGATCATAATATACCCAGGGAAGCTTTGAAAGCTTTGGTTATTATCCATTTATTCTTGTTGAAGAGAAAACTTTGCTTGCAGGGTTATTATGCTTTCTGTCCCTTGTGTCTTCAAAATGTGTGATTTTTCTGTGTGCACAAAGCCATCAGTCTTCCTTACTTCCTTAAAGAAGCATTGGTGGCTTCAAAGCTAATATTCATCCTTTTCTGCATATTAGAAAGGGTACCACAAGTGTGCAAAAACTGCCTTGAGCTGGATTATTGATCTAACAAAGCAGTAGTTCTCCAAGGTTTTAGACAGAGGTCTTTCAGAGATCCTACATCTGCTTCTAAAAGATAGAACAGGTTATGTGTGATGTGGACAGAGGGAAGTTTGCTTCCTCTGTCATAATGCAAGGTGGAAGATGCCAGGTACAAAGTACTATATGTTGAATCAAAGTTAGAAGCAGAAGTAATATCAGAAACTAGTAAGAAAAAATGTTTGGATAGGGCTATTTCATATGTTTTGCATGCAGTTAGAAACTATGAGAAATGGGAGGCTGGATTAGACCAGGTCTTTGGCTTGATCCAACAAGGGTAAACTTATATTCATTTAACTGAAAATGCCATATCAAAGGCTGGACAAACTGAAGATATGAAGATTCTGGGATGTAGTCTGAATTAAGTTAAATTGAATATTGAAAGAAAAGCTTCTAGAGGAGCATTACTCCTGGTTTCCCTATTTGAAAATAAGAATAAGAAATTTTCAATTGTATGTATTTATTTACTGTATTTATATACCACTTTTCTCACCCCAGGGGGACTCAAAGCAGTTTACAACATAAAAATTGCAAAATTCAATGCCTATCATACATATAAAACTAAATTATAAAAACTAAACTAGAAACATATAGCTATGCATTAAAACCGCTAAGAAGATTAAACATAAGATAAAACAATATTTAGACATAAGGACATAGAATTAAAACCACCTAATATAAACATTAAAATCACATGATCCAAAATCGTAAATTGGGGCCATTCCAATTGTCAATCTTATATTACTTAAGTTATAAGCATCAAATTTATGAATAGTAACAACCTAGAAAACACTAGTTGATTTATCAATACAGAATTGGATAAACAGGATATGGGTCATAACTTTATCAGAAAAATTAATATACACAGTTAGGTTAGCAAAAGGCAATATCAAAAAATATGTATTTGCCTGTATGTGAAAGCCATTTGAAAGTTTCATGTGTCAGAGGAATACTGAATTTAAACCTCCTCATGAGCCAGTGAAATTTTGGAATAATAATTGGTGAACGTTATAAAGAGTATTAATGATAGTGTATATTATAATAATTAGTATTGACAGCATAGCAGTTTTACTCTGTATTATAATTTGAGGAAGAGAGAGGAAGGGTAATTTAGAATAAAAACCTGGCTTGAAATGAAATAATAGTGATTGTATATTTTATTTTATTTTAATTTAATGATTGGAAAATTTGTTATATTTTTGTTTTTGTTTCCAAGTATTCTCACATTTCCAGTCTTACCTTTGTTTCATGTTATTTTACATACCTTGGGAAAAGAAAGCTCATACTAAAATCTGTAAGCATTTCTACACACACAAAATGTCAGTGGAAGCATTTTGGTATACATTTATAAATGATTTTTACAAGATAGCAATACAATCCTGTTGTAGATATTATTTTCAATAATCTATGCCTTTTAAATATGAAACTTTTAATGGAAGAACTACATTGGAAGATTCTGAGGTGTGAATAGCAAAGAAGTAAACAAACATCCCTGTTTTTTCAATTCACATGTTGGTTCCAGAAATGAGAATGATAAAAGTCTGCATTAAACTGTGGAATCTCTTTCCATGGGAGGCTTAGCTGATTCTTGCCTCCAAATTGTTCTTCCAGCAGTAGTCAAGTCTTTTTTTCAAATGGGCATGTGGCAACTGACTGAAGAAAGATTTTTGCTGGAGATTGCTGGGCTTTTATTGCTTGGCTTTTAAATGATTAATTATCTGATTGTTCATTATTTTATTTATTATTTTGTTTAATTTACATCCCATTTTCCTCCCAGTTAGGGATTTTTGTATGTAAACCATGTTGAGCGAGTGGGCTTATTAACAAAATACCCTCCCCATAAATGCACAGCAGTGTAACTTATTAGTAGCAGCGTGACCCAACACCAGTAGCCAAAGGTAATAAAAAGAACAAAAACACACAGACCAATGTTATCTCTTCCTTAGGAGGCTTTTCTTTATAGCAAAATAATATGCTATTTACAAGAGCAAGGTTTCCATAACACAAATAAAGTTATTTATGCTTCCTTCTTTGCTTCCACATTGGGCTTTTTTCTCATGCAGATAAACAGCTTCTAACTTCGCTATCACAGAGCCTCCTCTAACAACAAACTTACACAGGAGTTTTACACAGTAGCTTTACACACAGCAGCCTTTACACACTGAGGCCTACTTCACACTGAGGCCTACCTCATACTGAGGCATTATCTCACTGTGACCAACTAACCTCACATGGAGATGTTCTACCTCACATGGAGATGTTCTCTCACTGAGGTTGACTAACACTAAGAGGCTGTGGCCTATTCACTCTCCTCAGGGTGACACTAGCTTATTCAACCCTTTCAGTGCTTGAAACACATTTTTGTAATTAAAAATACATAGTTAATTTTTAATATTTCTGCCAAACCCCTCCAAGTCCTCCCAGGGACAGGAGGTAGTCTATAAATAATGTATTTATTTATTTATTTATTTATTTATTATCCAAAGGGACTCAATGGTGCTTTCACATTATAGATTGTTCAATTGTACTTCAGGATTTGTGTGTGATGAATCGCTTCAACAATCCATTTTTTGGAGAAAGAGGAGGATAAAAATTGAATCATTTAGCCAAAACTGACCTAGAGATATTGAGCATACAAAGCATCTACTGTACAACTAAAGTATGGTGAATGATTGGGATGGGCAACTGCCAGATACCTGGAAAACCAGGCTAAGTACAAACCACAGGCTGCACCAGACCTGATGATGTGGGGGAAGAAAACAACTGAAACCATAAGTGAACAGAGACCTACATGAAGGCAGGTGTTTTGTCTTGTTTTGCTTTGTGATGGCAGGGTTCTTAGGTCCCATTTTCGGTCCAGTCTATTTAAGGCAAACATCTATTTTTCATTTTAAAAAAATGGTACATAGCAGTTAAACTCTTGGGGGCTAGTGGAATGCAAAAACAGCAAAGAGGATGCCACTAGTTATACTGTACATTGGCATCCTTCATTATAGACAGACAGAAAGAAAGGCAGACATTTGGGATGGAATGGTTTTTTTGTATTAGAATGAACCAAAATAAACCACTTTGATGAGGTCCTAGTAATTCCAGGGCCCTTCCACACAACCATACAACCCATAATATCAAGACAGAAAATCCCACAATATCTGCTTTGAACTGGGTTATCTGAGTCCACACTGCCAAATATTCCAGTTCAAAGCAGAAAATGTGGAATTTTATTCAGCTGTGTGGAAGGGGCCTAAAACTGCTATTGGGAGCAGTTATCCAAAACTCATTATGTAGTGTTTTAAAATCAGTTAGATTACAAATATACAATAATGATGTGAAATTAAATTCTCAATCTACACATGTGGAACTGTTGTCAATGTACCTAGCTGAAATTTGTGTCACTTTCAATGAACTGGATTTGGATCACTGCCACTTTAAATTTTCTCTAACAACATGATTATTCATAATTTGAAACAAAATAAAATGGTTGAGAGTCATGTCCCCTCGTATATGAAATTCTATACCATTTAATGAGAAAGATGCCTCATAGACAATCTGTATCAAAATAATTCAGTGATCTTGTGCATGTAAGCTGAGAGGGTCAAGGTGTGTTTTTATGTCCCATACTTTCCAATATTTCACAGATAAAATCCAGGACAGGTGTGACTAAGAAACCTCAGAGTATAGGCATGATGGGAAAAGTTATTAATGAGGAAGAACACACAAGCAAAGAAAGGTGCAGAATCAATCAATTTGTAAGAGCAGATGTTTTCACAATGTAGAATCAAGCAATTTGATACCACTCTGTCTGCCATGGTTCAATGGTATGGAATCGTGGGAACTGCAATTTGGTGAGGTACCAACACTCCATGCAAAATTACAACTCCCGTGATTCCATAGCATTGACATGGCATTTAAAGTGGAGTTAAGCTGCAGTAATTCTAAAACACAGATGCTAACCAACAAGTCCCACTACCACCACCTCTTTTCTTCTTCATGTTGAGTTCACTGAGTGCAAACTACTTTTGCATTTTGGACTCCGTATGAAACAGTTCAAGGAAGCTGGAGAAAAAGGGACAAATGGAAGGAGGAAATATAAACTAGGATGTTTTAAAGATGTCTTAAAAAGTGTGATGACAGAAAACTAAATTATACCCTTCTACCAGAGCCGGCCCTAGGTATTTTTCAAGTGTAGGCGAACAGAATTTTGGCGCCCCCCACCCCCCAAACCAATCACTGAAAAATAAAAGCGTTGGATAAGCGAAAATGTTTGATAATAAGGAGGGATTAAGGAAACACCTATTAAACATAAAATTACATTAAGATTTTACAAATTAAGAACTAAAACATCATGTTTTACAACAAACCAACAGAAAAAGCAGTTCAATACCTTGCGGAGGCAGGCCGCAGGAGACAGGAGTTGCCTCGATGGCGCCCCCAACAAGATGGCGCCACAGGCAACTGCCTAGTTGGCCTAGTGGTTGAACCGCCTCTGCCTTCTACCTTTATTCCAGTTTTCTGGAAACATCCAGTTGACTTTGGCAGAGTTCACTGAACTCATACATTTCCATATATGGTACTTTTTGGCCCCATCTACACAGCCACATAATGTGGAACAGGAAATGAATTAGCCTGATGCATTCAAATGACATTTCAGGGTAATCAACTTCAACCTGGAATAAACCTGATTATTCAGGTTTATAAGATACCTGCAAAGATCTGGATCCTACTGAAAAATCTGGACTTTATAGGTATGGGGTCAGTGGGACAATCTCCTGGTATCTTCATTTGGGATCAAACTAAACAGTCCTCACAACCGTTCCATCATCCCAGGCTCAAGACATCCTGGGGAGGATGGATGGCAATGCCAGCCTCCCCTCCCTGCCCCCTGTTTAGCCCTTAAAAATGAAAATGAAACTAAAGAACTTTGGAGTGGGAATTCCACCCTCCCCTCTTCAAAACTCTTTAGTGTCATTTTCCAGTTCCTGGGGTCTCTTATACACAGGTCCTAAAAGGCAGAAGAAACCAGGATAAAAGGGGGTGGAGTAGCTAAATGACATTTGCTGAAAATGTACGGTGGATCATATCAACGGCTGAAAACCCCGCATTTAAAAAGTGTCCTTAAAACCTGATTTTGGTCAAAAAAAATTTGCATATTCACAGCACTGTATATTCCTGCACTCAAGGAAAACACATGACTTAATTTCTATACGCTGGTTTGGAATGCTCCAGCTCATATGCACAATTTAAAATCCCGAAACAGCTGATGAAGGCTGTAAACAAATGGAGCCATGGATACACAGGTGGCTAAATGGAAGCACAATTTGAAAGAAATTCCCATGAGAACTCTCTGCAATCATTCCTTTGTTCTGATGTTTAAGAAATGAAACAGAGCTTGAATTTACACAGTGGGCACCAGCATGGCAGACAAGTGACCCCAAAGGGAAATGGGGTTCACAAGGGAAAGAGTAAAGGAGAGTGAGGAGAGATAATGACAAGAAATCTGCTTGTGTGCACATTCAGGTATTCATAGCAGCACTTATAAGGTCCAGTACATCTCAGAGCATGAATTAAAAAAAATAAAAGTAAACTTCTGGTGGATGTCCCCCATTCATCTTGTGGATTTCTAAAATTTGCTACAGATAAACACTGGGGAAGCATTTACTAGGACTGACAGCTCCATGTTTGGACTTGCTTTCAGGTAGCGTGATTTTTTGCCCCATTTGTTTGTCCCTGATTATGAGGCTGTTTGTAAGTGCCCTGGGAAAGTAAGGCAAGCCTTGTGGCTCCTCTGGAGGCTTTCCCTTTGTTTTTAAGGCTTGAACAGTGGGCAGAGAAGGGATGGGAGACCCCATGCCCACTCCTATCGATTGCAAATTGGAAGGGCTAGGTAATTTGGCCACCCACCCCCCCATGTGTGGCCATGAAATGCGAAGAAAACCAACATTTAAAATATTGGGAGGGGGGGTGGTGGTTGCATTCACACCAGTGTAGAAGAACCCTAGGTTGCTTCAATTCTTGGTACAGGATATTGAGAAATATCCACTTGAGCTAATGTAATGTTTCCTTTTACTCATCTCACCCTGCAGCTTTCCATATCATCTGAAAACCTTTTGAGAGCTTTTCAACTCTCCAGATCTGGTTTCTGTAGTGGATAAGAATCATCACCTACTCCTGCATATTATTCCTTGTTATTTTTGTTTGCTATCAACTTGGCTTCAACTTATGAATTAATGACCCTATGCATGAGAACAGTGGTATTAGTACTGTTCAGGCTTTACAAACTCAAGGCTATAGTTTCATTCATTTAATCAATTCATCTGTAACAAGGCCTTTCTCTTTTCCTACTACCAACCACTTTACTTAGCATTATTGGTTAAGCATTCAGAATTCTGAAACCCGAAACAGATAGAAAATTCAAAATTGTCCACATAGATGGATGATAGAGACATCTTTGGGTTCTGATGCTTCCTACCTCCACAACATCTCATTATATATGTATATGCAAACACAGATATTCCAAAATCATTTTAAAATCCAAAATCCAAAACACTTCTGGCCCCGAGCATTTCAGAGAAGGTTACTCAATCTGTATAATCTTTTCCAATGAATCATTTCATCTCATGATACAGACAGTCCTCGAGTTACAAACATCTGACTCGAAGTGACTCATAATAAAGAATGGGTGAGATAACAGAAAGTGAGAGAAATCTACCCCTACAAAGGGAAATTAACTCCTGGAAAAGTTATCATGGGGGAAAAGATGTCTCAACTGAAGCTTTATCACCAATCCTTGTTTCCACAATAAGCCATTTTTTTCAAAACCAATTATCATAGGTACTGCTTTTTCTGTCAAATTTGTTGTCAAACATGATGATGTGGTGCTTAATTTGTAAAATCATAATGTCATTTGATGTTTAATAGGCTTTTCGTTAATCCCTCCTTATTATCAAACATATTCACTTATCCAACGTTCTGCCGACCCGTTTATGTTGGATAAGTGAGACTCTACTGTGTGTGTGTGTGTGTGTGTGTGTATAAGATAGCTTTGCTTTAGCTATTTTGGTTTCAAGTGAGAGTTCAGGCTTAATTAGCTCTCAGACATATTTATTTGTCTTTTTGGCAAATATTTATACTAGTTAAGCATTGTTTATTCGTTCAGTCACTTTTGACTCTTCATGACCTCATGGACCAGCCACGCCAGAGCTCCCTGTCACTGTTGCCACCCCCAGTTCCTTCAAGGTCAAGCCAGTCACTTCAAGGATAATATCCATCCATCTTGCCCTTGGTCGGCCCCTCTTCCTTTTTCCTTCCTTTCCCCCCAGCATCAGTGTCTTCTCCAAGCTTTCCTGTCTTATTATGTGGCCAAAGTACTTTATCTTTTCCTCTAATATCCTTCCCTCCAGTGAGCAGTCAGACACTATTTCCTGGAGTATGGACTGATTGGATCTTCTTGCGGTCCAAGGCACTCAGAATTTTCCTCCAACATCACAGTTCAAAAGTGTCTATCTTCCTTCGCTCAGCCTTCCTTATGGTCCAGCTCTCGCATCCATATGTTAAGCATACATGGCAAGAAATATATTTTATTGCGCCAGTTTTAGGTTGGTGAATGGGGTAGAAGCAAACCATTTAAAATGCTTAAAAATCAAGTGAGCCAACTAATAACAAGTAAACAGTGAGTTTATACCCTGTTCTAGAAAATTTTGTAAGTACATTTTCCATTTTGGGCAAAGATTTTGCTTGGCTATGAAGATCTTACTAAGTTAAAAAGTCCATGTGTGAATGAATGTTCTGGCTGACTGCTAAAGCTTACATCAAGACAAGTAGAACAAAGGTAAAAACTGATTGTCCTTCCTTCCTTCCTTCCTTCCTTCCTTCCTTCCTTCCTTCCTTCCTTCCTTCCTTCCTTCCTTCCTCCCTCCCTCCCTCTCTCCCTCCCTCCCTCCCTCCCTCCCTCTAATTTAGGGGGTTTCTCTGAAGCTGAGCTGGTTCAAATTTCTACAGACCTTTTCCCAAAGGGAGGTGGGCATGCAGATGATGCTATCCTCCAGTATTCTGGTGTCGATTAAAACAATTAGCGCCTGTTAGTGCAAGAGGCGGGTTCTTCAACACTACAAGGGGTCCACTGTTTTGCTGACTGAGGGTGGAACAGGAAACAGACTTTGCACATTATATCACCCCCTTTTTATGTTGTGATATTTTACATGCAGTGTTTTTCTGCTTTTGACTTTGAGGTGTGAGAGGGGGAAGGCTCTAATCATACAGGCTTCTGCAGATGCTCCATTTGCATTTCTATTAATCTCAAGCCTCCTGGAGATGCTCAAGCCCAGGCACAGCGGGCCTTGTGTTTCAACCTGTGAGAATCTATACCACTGCTTAATAAGTTAATGCATATGTATAGCCTCCTTCAGACAGCCCACTAGGAGGCAGAAGCAGAGGGAGGTACTGTTTGTGCAAGAGGCCACGGAACTGTACATAAATGTGTTCTGATGGAAAGGAGCAGGTTGCAAAGTACAGAGCTGGGGAAAATGTCTTTGTTATGGACTACAGCTCCCAGAATCCCCCAGCTAACATAGCCAGTAGTCATACTGGCTAGGAAATTCTTGAAGTCTTAATCACCTTCCCTCAGACGTAACTTTGCCAAGTAGTCCAACACATTGTCACAAGACAGCATTGATTTAGACAGAGTATTTGTATTCCTGAAAAGATAGGACTTCTGCCCTTTCTATTGCTCGCTACTACTCAGGGTCATGATTTCCAATATAATAAAATGTAAAAATGCCTTTATTTTATTCATTCATATGATTTATTTAGGAGCCCCTGGTGGCTCAGTGGATTAAACTGTTGAGCTGCTGAACTTTCTGACTGAAAGGCTGGTGGTTCAAATGCAGGGAGTGGGGTGAGGTCCTGCTGTTAGCCACCGCTTCTGCCTATCTAGCAATTCGAAAACATGCAAATATGAGTAGACCAATAGGTACCGCTCCAGCAGGAAGGTAACGGTGCTCCATGCAGTTATGCTGACCACATGACCTTGGAGGTATCTATGGACAATGCTGGCTCTTTGGCTTAGAAATGGAGATGAACACCAACCCCCAGGATTGGACACGACTAGACATAATGTCCAGGGAAAACCTTTCCCTTTTTTACTATGATTTATTTCCAATATTTTCTCTCCTCCCTACACACCTACAATACTCCAGAAAAGAGGAACATGATTCAAAATGATTGGAGAATTGGTACAAAACTAATTAACAAAATGAAATTCAATAGAGATAAATGTAAGGTATACATCTAGGCAGAAAAATGAAATACACAAGTGTAAGATGAGTGACACCTGGCTTGAAAGTGATACATATGAAAAGGATCTAGAAGTCTCAGTAGACTGCAGTTTAAACATGAGTCAACAGTGTGATGCAGCAACCTAAAAGTTCAATGCAATTCTGGGTTACATCAACATGAGTCTAGGGGCCCATCCAGACAAGCCTTTAAAGTGAGACCTGTCTCAGTTTTACAGGAGGAATCTAAGCCGAATCTGATAAAACCGAATTAATTCAGAACAAAGTAGGGTTTACCTGCTTTGTTCCAAATTAAATAGATACTCAATTAGATCCAGGCTTTCCTGAAAGGCCCAGGTCTAATGGGATATTGGGTCTGTGGGGACTCACCCCCTGGATAGTTCCCCAGTTTCAGTTGTTTCAGGAACAACTGACACTACCTGGGGGTGAGTCCCCATTTGCCATCTTGTACTTTTTGGGCTCCTGGAGCCCAAAGGTGCGAGATGGCACCTCTCCCCTTTCCCCAAGGCCTTTCCCCAAGGCTTCAGGGTGCCTAGATATCATCCCAATAGTTACTGGGATGACATTTAGACACACACACACACCCAGGAAAACCTGGTTTTTTGGGGAGGTGAGGACAGAAAAACCCACTTTGGCATGCATTTCTGCCATGTGTGGAAGTGCCCTAGATTAAGAAAAGTAGTAACAACCCCACACTAATCTGCTTTGATCTCATCTAGAATACTGTGTCCGGTTCTATGGCTCCAAATTGATTTTTCTACTGGCTCAACATCCTTTCTTAGGAAATTGTTTCTTCACATCTTTTTAGTTATGTGTTATTTTAGCCAGCATTTTTTGTTATTGTTCTAACAGTATGGTAAACATTTGAATACCATTTGAGCATGTTTGGTCAACTGATCATATTTTGACTACCTTACACTAAGATATGACAATACGTACCAGCCTTTTTATACAGAATACTGGAAAGTTCATTGCTAGTTGTTGAGCCGGGAATTGCTTATTACTATCTTTCTTTCCCATCTTTCACTAATAGCACCAGCCAGTTTTATTAATTTACTGTAACCAGTGAAATAGGCCAGAAATGTATAATGAGTTTCATTTAAGAGCTTAACATTGGCAGGATTGATCATGTTCCATTTAGGAGCACCTGTTTCATCCTGTATGAATACAGCAGAAGCGTAAATGTGATATTCTTACGTTACAATGGAAAGGACTACATTTGCTAGGCAACTTGCTAGCAAATAACAAAGAAATGAACAAGTTTAATAATCTTCAATATGGTTTCCTTTTCTTGGTACATCATGATACATACACTGTGAGATCTATGTCCAAAGTACATGTAGAAGCACCCACAAGTACTGAAAATTTAATTAAAAGTCAGAAAGCCATCGCAATGAAGACCCAGCAGAAAGCCATTTATTTTTAAAATCTAATATATTCTTCATGACTAAAGGCTACAGCACACGCTGACTTACACATTTAGCTGTAACTGATTCAAGGTACTTGGTGGGGTTTTTTTGCACACAGGGTGGTACTCAATTTGCACTGGAGTAAATTGGCATAAATTTAATTTGGTGGATTTTTTTAACTCTACAAAAAGAGAGAGACAGAGACAGAGAGGAATCCTCATTAAAACTTCACGATGGGCTGATCGCTTTTTTCAGCATTAACTAGCCTAACTGCAGGTAAAAAGATACAATTATGGATTTATATAAATCCTATTGTCAATTTACAGCTCAAAGACTGGTGAGTTATCTCATTTTAAATAGGTTATTTTCCCCCCTTAACCTTTCTTTGTTTTAATGAGGATTCAGTTTGTCAGTGTCTCAGATTCTGTTTGCAGGAAGTTTCCCACAAATTGCCAGGGTTTGGTGGGACTAAGGACAAAAGAACATCTTACGTTAAATTTCATCCTAAAGTGATAAAGTGAGGGGAGGATTCAGCACTAGATTTGGACATTTCCATATCAGATATTCTATGGAAGAAAACTTCATGTCCCACGTACCTAGTATAGCCATTCTTTGTAACTGTAATTTTCATCCAATGGGATCTTGCATTGTTTTTCCTCCCTGGTGCTCCCATCCTGGTTCCCAGAGATGTTTCCTCATGGGCCCTTAGTCAGTCTGTTAAGAACATGATGGATCTATTAAGCACTTCTGTAGTATATTGGGGGATTCTGGAAGTAGAAGCTCAAAGTGTTCCAAGCTTTGAATCTGATACAGCCATCACACATGTGTCATCCCCAATGTTCTGGGTTTGTTTTGGAGGGAGACAAGTTAAATCAAAGCCTCCAGTCCTTGTAGGCCCAAAGTTGTAGTATGCCACCTCGGATCCTTCACAGGGAGAAAAGTGGGATATATAAATCAATTAAACAAACAAATATGTCTAGACAATGAGTGAGAGGCTGTTACACCTTATCAGACACGTACCTTCTCTTTACAGTGCATGTCAACAACCTGGAGATAGTAAGGACAACTGGTGAGCTTCAGCTTGAGTCAGTACTATGCTGATAAACCAATAGTAGTTTGGCTCCAGCAGGCCCATAGCCAGGATTTTGATTCGGGGGAGGGGCAAGTCTGAGTGAGGGAGGATCTACCCTAGCAAACCTTTTGTATCGTTATCTCAATACCCCCATGGATATGGGATATATTGATTATGGTGATCAGATCATGATATGAATAAACGTAACAGTTTAAATAATAAATGTAAGGCCTTCTCACAGACCACCCTGAGAATTTTGGGGGGAAGGGGGATGAAGCCCCTCAAGCCCCCCCCCCCCCCCGGCTACGGGCCTGGGCTCCAGGAAGGTAAAAGATGAGAACCATGACACTTTGGATGATGTGGCCACTGCCATTTATAAATCAGCAAGAGTATTGCAGAGGCCACAAAATGGAATGTAAGGATTGCATGTGACCCCAAGGGTGATGTCTGTCCACAGTAAAGCTTATGGAGTGGTTTTACTTACAGAAGGCACCTTTGTCCAAAGTGTTCCTCTCTTCTCTGCTACAGCTATACAGCAGGACCCTTGGCCAGCTCCTGATGCACTTTCAGAAAAATTGAGTGGCTACTACAAGAAGCAGCAAAGATGTTCGTTTCCACTAGCCCAGGGTTTTTTTTATCATGTCAGAAGCGACTTGAGAACATACTGCAAGTCACTTCTGGTGTGAGAGAATTGGCTGTCTACAGAGACGTTACCCAGGGGACTCCCAGATGTGTTACCATCCTGCTGGGAGGCTTTTCTCATGTCCCCACAAGCTATTGCTGACAGACAGGAGCTCGTCCTGTCTCGCAGATTTGAACCGGCAACCTTCAGGTCAGCAACCCAACCTTTAGTCAGCAGTGCAGCCAGCAAAAGGGTTTAACCCATTGCGCCATCATGGTTCAGTTGCCCAGTTGCACTGACCTAAATCTAGATCCAATTATATGACATTTGATGCACTACTACGTCCCATCACTCAGGGCAATATGCTATGGAAGACCCTGCATTTTTATTTACTTACTTACTTACTTACTTACTTACAGTAGAGTCTCGCTTATCCAACGTAAATGGGCCGGCAGAACGTTGGATAAGCGAATATGTTGGATAATAAGGAGAGATTAAGGAAAAGCCTATTAAACATCAAATTAGGTTATGATTTTACAAATTAAGCACCAAAACATCATGTTATACAACAAATTTGACAGGAAAGGTAG
Organism: Anolis carolinensis; assembly: GCF_035594765.1. Taxonomy (NCBI): domain Eukaryota; kingdom Metazoa; phylum Chordata; class Lepidosauria; order Squamata; family Anolidae; genus Anolis; species Anolis carolinensis. The sequence goes on along the minus strand of NC_085844.1, from coordinate 152,511,747 downwards.
TTCAATACACAGTAATGCTATGTAGTAATTACTGTATTTGTGAATTTAGCACCAAACTATCACAATGTATTGAAAACATTGACTACAAAAATGTGTTGGATAATCCAGAACGTTGGATAAGTGAGACTCTACTGTACTTATATTTAAATACTCTGCCCTCTATCAAGAAAGCCCAAGGAAATGTATCATCACATTCAAACAAATTAAATGAGCTATAAACAGATGGTTTAAATAAGCTAAAACATATTAAACAATATAATGAATTAAAAACCCATTTTAAAACTTTTAATATTATAAATAGCAGCATTAGGGTTGAATTAATATGACCCAAAGGCTTTGGTTTTAACTTGGCAGCTAAAACTAGTTTTGAAACTAAAGAGAGAAAATGACCCTATAAAAGAATACATGATAAGGTGAGACCAAAATTTTCAACATAATGTTCAAATGGATGTATGGGGGAAATATCTAGTAATTTACTTTGTGTAGTAATTGAAAAGAAAACCTATATGAGATGATGACTAGATGGTATTTTATTCCAAATAAACTGTAAAAAAAATGTTAAATGTTTCACACCAATCCTGGGGATGTCAAGAGAAGAAATCCTCTTTTTTCCATATGTAGTGGACTTGTAAGAAGGGGAAAAGTTATTGGTCTAAAATTTACATGTTAATCCAAACAAAATTATAGGTAGATTTTGTAATCTCACCACAGATATTTTGCTGGTTATTGTGAATAAAGAATTGGACAGTAAATATAGATAATTTCTTCAACATGTAACACCAGCAAGAACATTGTTTGCTGGACTGAAGCAGTGACTATGGAAGAATGGATTGTTAAGGTTGCCCGAATTGTCAAACTGATGTGGATTTAAATGGATATGCTTATTGAACTTTTTTAAAGATCAGAAACTGCTTGGGAACTTTTTGAAAAATAAGAAATCTAATGGCATAATAATCTATGGATATGGTTACTAAGGATGATAATGGAATTGTTTAGTTGAATCTATAATGGCAGAATAATATATTTTAAATTTTCTGATTTTTTTCCAGTTAGGATTGGTGGATCAAAACCCTATGGTATTTTAATTATTTATCTCTTTTTTTTTCAATTCCTATTTCTTCTTCCTTTTCTGAATGTACTTTCTAAATGTAAACTGTTTTGATTTTGATTATGATTTAGATAGTCAGTGTTAAAAATCAATCAATAAAAAAATCCAAAGCAGCTTGAATTCAGACTGAAAATGTATTGGCACCCAGAGTAATTATTTTAGGATTAGTATTACAATGTTGTCCATGTGATATTCCAATCAGCAATTGAATGGCTCTATTTTCTACTAGCAGCAGCTTACAAGTCTTCTTAATGGATAGACCCACATAGAACACATTATAGCCATCTAGCATGGAAGTTTCCGATGCATGGGCTAATATGCATTCCCGTGAAGAAAACTGGGTTGTGTCTTGCATGTTTGAAAGCTCTTACATTGGTCCTTATTCCTAAGTAGTGAAGCAAGTGTCATTGTGTGCTTTTCAGTAGATTCCACTTTATGGTGATCTAATGGTGAACCTATCATGGGGCTTTCTGGGGCTTCCATGGCTGAGTGGGGAATCAAACCCAGCTGAATGCTCAAACAATTAAGTGGGTATCCACAGAAATTAGTTTGTATCCTAGTACAAAAGAGATAAGAATCAGAGATATTTTGGGCTACAACTTCCAGAGTGTCCCAACCTGCATGGACAGCATTTGTGTTGGCTAGGTGATGTGGTCCAAAAAAGTAGTGTGTCCAAGACCATGATAAGAATAACCTCTAACACTGCTATGGAAGATGACACTCCCCCCACACCCCCAATATAGTAATGATGAAGATGGTGATTGTGATGATGAACATGTAGGGCAGTGATTCTCAACCTGTGGGTCCCCAGAAGTTTTGACCTACAACTCCCAGAAATCCCGGCCAGTTTACCAGCTGTTAGGATTTCTGGGAGTTGAAGGACAAACATCTGGGGACCCACAGGTTGAGAACCACTGATGTAGAGGAAGTGCTAACATTACAGCATGCTTCAAAGACAATTGTTTCATGTTTCCTAGGGGCATACATTCCTCAGAAGACTAATGTGTTCTGTTTATGGCCACTTTGTTTATGAAAAAATTACATTTGTCTCCATTTTCACCATGATTCTCCATTCCTTTTCAACTTTATAAAAAAATCTGAAGACATGAGGTTATTAAGCAAGCAGAACCACTTTTCCTACTCTGCTATTTTAAAATGTTCTCCGCTCCTTTGAACTCCACAGTCCTAAGTGTGAATGAACTCATAAAGTTGTCTTTATGCTCCTCAGTGATGAGTTAATTACATGCCAAAATTAACCTTTGTTAAGCTCAGTAATAGGACTTCTTTTTATCTCTGCAGCCAAGGTCTGTGTTAAAAATTCTTAATGATCTTGGATGAAAATCAATAATTTGTATGACTTCCATGTACGAACCAAGGAACGATATGTATCATTAAAATGTACTCTAATGATAACCTCAAGCTGAAACTGAAAGAAAGAGTGATTCCTCAGAGGTTTCAAGGACATGTCTTTTTCCAGCCAAGGGGCCATGGAAGCCTCTAAAGGAAAGTCGCTATAGGGGATAGCTAATCTGCCTTTGAGCTTGGAGGACAGTTGAGCCAGAAAAGCAAGCTCCATGAATCAGGTTCTGAAAATACTCTGGAATGTTCTTCAATCTGTCCATCTACAGGAACACTGTATCATTACATCAGGGGAGCAATGAGGAGGCAAAATGACACCATTGCCCCCCATAAGAATCCCCCCAATTTTCCTTCAATCTTCAAATTTCTCAAAGAGCGAGATTCTGAAAATAGTTCACATGTAGAACTCTTCTATTTGTTGTGTCTACATTTTCCTTGGTCACTTTGTCTACTTTTTTTTCTACACAGTATATCCATTATGGGAGGGGGTCTTCCCAGGCTTCCCTTCCTGTCATAGGCATTTAAGGTGTTTCTACTCTACAGGAGAGACGCTCAACTACAGGCATGTGAGTGCTTTAAGAAGGCTCCTTATCTGTTTCTCTACTCTAGAGGAGAGGTGCTTGGCTGAAAGCAGGCGTGTGCGTTTTCTGGGCCTGCACACCACACACGTACTCTCCAAGGCAAAGAAGCGAGGAAAGCTCTGTTTCTAACTCTAGAGGAGGCGCCTGACTGCAGGCAGGTGTGAGTGCTTTCCGGGCCTGCACACCACACATGCACTATTTCCAAGGCAAGGAAGCTGCTCACAAAAAGCAGGCAAGGGGCCAGGATTGGTTCTCCCTTGCTTTTGTGTCGAGCTGATTTTCGTACCAGGAGAGGGCTTCCCATTACGTGCTCCTGGAGGTAACGAAAGAATGGATGTAATGAAGGAAAACAGTTCCACACAGATCCACCCAGAGGAAAGGTGTTTTTACCGTACATCAAGGGAACCACTGACCGCATAGGCAAACTGATGAATAAGCACAACCTACAAACTATCTACAGACCCACAAAGAAAATCCAACAAATGCTACGGTCAGCGAAGGACAAGAGGGATCCTCTCTCCTCTGCAGGAGTCTACCGGATACCATGCAGCTGTGGACAAGTATACATAGGGACCACCAAACGCAGCACCCAAACAAGAATCAAAGAACGTGAAAGGCACTGCAGACTAATTCAACCAGAGAAATCAGCCATAGCAGAGCATTTGATGAACCAGCCTGGACACAGAATATTATTTGAGAACACAAAAATGCTGGACCATTCCAACAACTATCATGTCAGACTACACAGAGAAGCCATTGAAATCCACAAGCATGTAGACAATTTCAACAGAAAGGAAGAAACCATGAAAATGAACAAAATCTGGCTACCAGTATTACAAAACTACAAAATCAAAACAGTAGATGGGAACCAAAACTCTGAGGGCTTGACTGACAAAGGATGCCCCCAGGCAAGAGACAAAAACATCTCCAGTGCTGATTAGGGTGATTAACTGAAACATTAATGCTGGCTCCCAGTGACAAAGGACCCTTGCCACACCCCAGACTCTACACAGATATATATATTCTTTCCTTTCCTTACTTAGTTTATCCATACCTCACAACCTCTGAGGATGCCTGCCATAGATGTGGGCGAAACGTCAGGAGAGAATGCTTCTGGAACATGGCCACACAGCCCGAAAGACATACAACAACCCAGTTCCACACACAACTCTAGTCTGTATCTCTTGTAAGGGATTGGTTTAACCTCTGGTTTGCTAGTAAAAGTGAATTGCTATATTGCAAAATTATGCATGTCTAACTAGTGTGTCACCAACATGAAATGTTAGGAAAGATCTGTTCTAAATACTCAGATGTAGCTGTAAGTTACTGAAATGCTAAAAATTTGGGCACTGAAGCAAAATTGGCTCTAGGGATGAATGACATTTTCATTTGATCAATTGTTTTAATAAGAATGTTCCAAAACATACAGATTTCTTCCCAAATTTGGCAGAAAGAACTTGAGGTAAAACATTACAAAGTAGAAAAACTGAAGCTGACAGATTAACGCAGACAGAGGGATTTCAGTTCTTAAAAGTTTAGATTTGAATCCCTGGGTATTTATAGTTTTTTGTCATGATAAATCATGGCCACCATATTGCTTTTTAGTCAGGCCCTGCATCTTTCTTCGTTATATGTGAATATTTGAAAAGATTTTGTGCATTGATTTCATTTTTATGTAGTCCTTCTATTGTAAACAGTCTTTTGCATTAGACTTTTTATTAATTTTTAACAGAAACCATACAAGAACATAGAACAATGCAACAAAGGTACTAAATATTCAAAAATAGAAAAGATGAAAAAGGGAAAGGGAACAAAAGGAGAATGTGTATTCTGTAAACAATCTTGAATTCCATCCTGGGGAAAAAGGTGAGATATAAACCCAATAAATAAGTAAATGGTACAATCCCCTTTCTCTTTAATCTCTCTCACTTATCTCTCAGGTTTTGAGATTATTAAACCAGCCTTGACAACTTCAGAGAATTTGTACAATTATGGCCTACTTCTCACTGAGGTGGTAAACCAAAGCATTAGCCATCTCAAACAACTTTTAGAAAACGGGAGACAGTTAAAGGGCACGGAAATCTTCCCAATTGAAATACTGAATCTCCAGGAGGATGTCTCATCAAAACAAGCATCTCTCAAAGACGCTCACGTGTGAAAACTTTATTGCCTTTTTTTCTCAGGCAACTGTGTCACATCAGCTTCCACTGATGTAACCCCAGAGCATTTGCAGACACATTTGCCAAAGACAATAGGAGGGGAGCATTTGAAAGGGTTAGCCCTGTAGCTGTATACCTACATCATTATACAGATGCAAAGATAGGACAAATGTGGGATGGGTTTGTAAGGAAACTGAAGTGAAAAGGAGATAGATTGTGTGTGACCTCAAATCAGATGTCATTACTTTCCAAGGTAACATTTACTGAATTTTTCCTTCAGGCCTTTTTTTAGTGTTGAAAAAAGTTAAAGTTTCACAGCTGTTTCCTGGATTGAGTAATGCATTCCCAACAGCCAGATATTCAACGTTAGGCAGGCACTACTGAATGCATCAGGGCATTACACAGTGGACATTGGGACAAGATGATCTGTAAAACCACTATTAGCCAGTGGGTGGCAATAAACAAGGGTTTAAAGCTTGGAAGGTAGAAATGGGGATTAGGGGAGTCCTATAGACCATCATGAATACAGAGTAGACAGTTGTCCCAGTGTGCAGCCGGCTACTGATGGTAGTAGTAGGAACTGTTGAATTAGAAGCAGAAATTGGATACAAGATTGGTTGCAGCAGCCTACACGTTCATACGGTTACCACTCTATTGCCACATGACAACTTCTAGCACCCTTGCTGATCAATGAACCTCACGACCCACTATTGAGGATATCTAAACCAAGAATTTGGAATGTGACACTTGGTTAGGATGGGACATGTTTGGGAGTGGATGGGCTTGGACAAAAGTACTTGTTAGAGGTTAATAATTTGCATTACCTCCATAAAAAAAACATTTGCGCTTCAGAGCTCTGCATAAACCATGGTTAAAATGCATTCTCACAAACCAGCGTCTGGTCAATAGGTTTCTCTTCCTCCATGAACTTTTCTGCTATATGGATTGTGAGTGAACCAGCAGAGAAATGGGGAGGAGGTAGTCTTTTTCAAGATAATGCTTTTTATTCTGCATACATCTTGCCCATCAAAGAGATTAGAATGGTCCCCATGCTCCCTTCTTTTAGAAAATTATTAAAAACCTACCTATGCACCCAGGCCTATGAGGAATAGTATACTCAAACATCTGGCTTCCCGTGAAATGAATGTTTAATGGATAAGGTTTTAAATATGGATATGTGTTTTAATTTATTGACTCGGCTTTTAATATTGGCACTAAATGTTTACTTGATTGTGTTTTATTGATTTGTTATTCTTTACCTATGTTATATTAATTATTTGCTTTATTTATTATGTACTTCTGGCATTGAATGGCTTCCATTTTTACCATTCCGAGTCCCCAGAGAGATGGGACAGGATACAATTAAAGTTTATTATTATTTATTATTAAGCAGCAGAACTACAACTTTCTTGAGTTCTCTCTTCACTTTCTCTGTTTTCTTATTTGTTAAACACACATACTTAAGCCATATCTACACTGACCACGTAGGTTGGTATAGAGCCAGATCAGCCCTGTAGTGGCCAAATATGGGGCTAAACCAGGATAACACGACCTTGCTAGTTGTTACCCAAACTTAGAGGATGCAACTGTCCCCACGGCCACCCCATGTTTCCCAGGCTCTGGTGGCCCCAGGATATGGGATGACAGTCCCCTCTCCCCCACACTCCATGTTTTGGCAGTCTCTCGGGGGTTTTCTACACCAGAAAAAAAAATCCATACCGACCTCTGTCTGGTGCTGTCTCATGTCAGCATACATCATGAGAACAACCAGTGCTAGATTTGAGGTGAGTCCATTTTTCCTCATTCGTGTGGACTCACCTAGGGATAATCATTATCCATAGTAGTGGTTATTAAATTTGGGTGCCCAAATGTTGCTAGATTTCAACAGGTGCCTGTTGTTGTGACAATAGTATGCAATGCCTGTCATGAACACCTTACATCTTTTCTCAGAATGCTGGATCACTCCTGACTCCATTGTTCTCATCTCTAGCAATATATAGGTTCACATACTCCAGCATCTGCTAAACAGATTGACTCCTTCGTATTCATAACAGTTCTTGGGACTTGGACTGTATCTTTAGAAAAATATAGAATAATAATTACCAGAGTTACAATAGTCTGGTGTCTACACCATGTTGTCTGGGAGCAAATGTTTTCAGATATCACAATAATGTCTCTGTACAACTCTGTGTTTTAAGCAGGGGGTAGCTAATTTGGGGCAATTTTCAAATGTCTCTTGCATTTCCAATGCACTGTCAAAACTCTGATGTGTACCGCATGTTTGAAAAGCCTATGCATATTTATAGCAACCTATTATGTTATAGTTATTAAATAATTATGATGCAGAATATTACACCATTTGGCTGCCATCTTTAGCTAATGTATAAGGGATGTTTTTTTTTTCATTAAAAAAAAGGGATTATAGCGTGCTGTGCTGCTAGAACAACATCCAACGTGTAATACAATATTAACAGTGGCTTTGAAATGTAGAAGCTTTGCTTTGTGATGTCTTGGCTTGTTTCCCTTCAAGCAACCTTCCAGTAAAAGAAAAGCACAGGGAACCGTAAAATAAAACCTCACAAAAGCCTCTACGCTTTCATTGCATTTCTGCAGCTTTAGCAATAATTGATCTCTTTGTGCTTTGTGATTTTGTTTAAAAGAAGGTCTTGAGAAAGTGTTATGATTTTAATATGACCAGTGCCTAAAACTAAATATGATGCAACTGACTTCTCCCCGTCCTCTGTAACATTTAGTTCTCATTTCAGAGTGTCATAGATCACAAATAACTCTTGTTATTGGGTTTTAAACAATTATGACATTGCTATTTTGCCTTATGCTTATTATCAACACTGAAAAAAGGCATCTCCACTTTTTCAACCTAGGGCCTAAAGCTAGTTTGGAGGGGGCTCTGAGGACTACATTTCAGCACTGAGTTGTCTAAAAGCATGTGGCTAGGCCAAAGGAAAGTTGGAGAGATTCAGCCTTTTCCCCATCAAACTAAAGCTTAGTTCTATTCATGCTGACTCAGGAGGTACTTCGTGTGGAACAGCTTTCAGGCAAGAAAACCACAGCTCTATTCCTTGCAATAGTTCTACAAATCAGAACCTGATCCCATGCAACAGTTTTTGACTGTAGATAATGATTTCAGTCCTATTGTTAATCCTGATCACAGTAGAGAGAGACATTTAATTAATTGGATTTAACTATACATTGATATCATTCAACAAGGACCATCTTAACAGCATGATAGGCCCCTGGGCAAAGCAATGTACTGGGGTCTGCCTATATTATGTAACAAAATTTGAAGATTTTTCTGTTCTTGGTTTGAAAATGTTATTTCCTTTAATTGTGTGGTGCTTACTTTGAAAGTAGTTGTTAAACCCCAGAAAAGTCATTTCTTTGACTGTCACAAACTATGTTGAGTTGGTTGAGATTCTAGGAGATATTCATTGAAAAACTATAGCAAAATGTGCTGTAGGATGTCCGACAAAAACAAAATTTTTGCAATTTAATAAACCTTTTCCATGTTTTTATGACAGAACCAATTTAGGAAATGACAGTTATAACCTAGGATCAAATATTGTGTTACCTAATGTTATCAATAAAAAACATATGGTATATTTATTGGTACCACATAATGTTTACACTTTCTTTTTCCTCACTTCACTTTGTACACTTCCTCTAACCCTTTACCAAACAAATTGATTCTTGGGACCCAAACAGTGGAGACTCTGGTTCTGATAATGGAAGTGCATACTATCCGATTTTTTTTTTGTCTGACATTGTGACGCCATCTATGGAGACCAATGACTAGGTATTTAAATTGGGTGGCCTTCTTTAGTGCTTGTACATTGATTTGAATTGTTTTTTCCTGTTTTGACTATGTTCAGTTGAAGTTCATATTCACTGAGTTTATCACTCCATGTCTGTAGCTGTTGTTGGAGGACTACACATTTTTGGTGGCCGAGTGCTATGTCATCTGCATATAGGAGTATCCAGGGATGCATAGCCTGCAAATCCATTGTAGCAGTGTCAGTGCAGAATATGAATAGTAATTGTAAGTAATCTGTGTAATACCAATTCTAAAAAAAAATCCCGAGTTGGTTGCCAACATGTTTCTAATATTATTTCAAGCAGCTGGTCATGCCATTTAAAGTCCTGAATGAAATGGCATGGAACATGAAAGTTTGAAGCAGTCTTGATATACATTTGCTCAATGACTCTATTAAAGGGACTGTTCTTTGTGTCCCACCAGCAGGAGCAAACCACTATGCAAGGATATAGGAGAGGGTTTTCCTTGTGAAATGCTCTCTCCTTGAAAGTCTGCTTGCTCCCCACATTGACTTCAATTCTGTAACCAAGTTAAAATTTGACTTTTTATAAAAAGATTTCAGAGATCTAATGATCTCACACACTTTAGAACCTCTATATCCCTGGGAATAAGATTCAAGACTCCATGTGGATTCCTGAAACTGTGGACAATAGCGAGTCCTATATTTTGACTACTCTTGGACTGGAAACATAATGTAGAGTTGCAATAGAGGATCTAGGCCCCTTCTACATTGCCATATAAAATCCAGATTATCCTCTTTGAACTGGATTATATGGCAGTGTAGACTCATATAATCCTGATCCAAGCAGATTATCTGGATTATCTGTTTTGATAAATCTGGATTATATGGTATTGTAGAAAGGCCCCACAAACACTTCCATCTGTATGATTCTCTAGGTCATCCAGCATGAATCTATGTTATGCTTTGGATGGGCAAATACTAAAGAATCACTATATGTTTTGATGGGTTTTAACTATGGCTATTTTAACTATTTTTAGTGCTGTTTGTGTTTAAATCCATTTTAATGGTTGCATATTTGTATATTTTAAACTGGATGCTAATGCTTTTATGTCAAGCCACTTTGAGTCTCCTTTGATGAGATAAAGTGGGGTATAAAAAAAATAGAATCACACTGGAGGACATAGAGCCCTTCCACACAGCTATATAACCCAGAATATCAAGGCAGAAAATCCCATAATATCTGCTTTGAACTGGGATATATGAGTCCACACTGCCATATATTCCAGTCCAAAGCAGATAATGTGGGATTTTATTCAACTGTGTGGAAAGGGCCTTAGAGAAGCCTACAAACCTCATGGAGCAATATTTTTGGAGTACGGATAAGTGAAACTGTAGATATCAAATCTGTGGATATGGAAGTCATAGCGTATACATGGTTTCAAACTGTTTTAATTTGAATTATAACAATATGCAACAATTTAATAAACCTTTAGAAAGTTTCAACTGTTTTCATACTTCTGTTTTTCTATCTTAAAGTGTTATACATGGTTTTATTGTAAGCTGCTAGGAATCTTTATGACATGGGGTGGTGGGGGGTTAGAAATATCTCAAAAAAAGAGATAAAAGTTATTGTATGTGTATATATTATATGTGTGCATGCATACATAAAAATAATCCTAAATCAACAGAAGGAAATCTTTACAAACAACTGTATCTTTTGCCCTTTGATGAAGACAAGCATTTAAACAATTAACTGTTAATTTGTTTGTTTTTACTTTAACACCTTATCAACAACTACTGCATTCAGATGTAATCTTCTATTAGCAAAATTAACAGTAAATGGGAACTGAAACCAAACTCAGCTTTGGAAAATGTACCCAAAGTGTTCACTTTCATTAACAAGGGGGGTAATTGTGTCTGTTTAGTGATTTGCTTAAAGTTTTTTTAAGGCGTTGGTTAATAATTTATACTGTACTATTTAAAACAAGGCCGTGAAAAGCCTACGGAAGGATTTGAATTAAACAGTCTTTCACCCTTTTAATATCTCACAAGAGATGTTTCTGCACTGATTCATTTAATTTAGTGGACACAGCAGTGTGGCCCATTGATTGTGGACAAAACTTCTGAAGGGCCTGGTGTGCACCCCTGTCAAAACGTGGGAAGAGAGTAAAGTTGGATGTGAATTAATTTGATTCTGTACATAATTCTTTTTGTCAATGGGATTCGGTGTCCCATTGCAGAGGCATGAAAAAAGGAGACACTGAGTTTGATTGCTTAATATTCATCTACATTTTCCTCTCTATGGGCACAATATGCTTGGCTTAATTAACTTTTCTCAAAGGTGAAGCAGTGCGCACCATCTGCTGTGAGACAATCACATTTGTATGCCTCTCAGAATAATCCCTTTACTACTGAAACTGCTATCATACAGGAGCCAGATCTGGAAAACGTTCAAACGGCATGGCTGGCCATTCAAAGCCATGCTACTTGCTCCAGTGGTACAGTGCTGGTATGATATGGTCAAAGTAGAGCTGGGTGTGTGTGTGTGTGTCTATATATATATATATATATATATATATATATATATATATATGAAATATCTTTGATATAATTGAATAGTCTCCGTTTCCAACAATTTCAAGCACCACCTCTTTCAACAGCCCCACCAAATTAAACATTCTGCATGCTTTATTTGAAGCTCAGCTCAAGAACAACTGCTCAGCAGGCATGTCCTGCCATTTTCCTACCACTTTGCTATTATTGTAATTTTTAAAAATAATACAAATAACAAATCTAGGGAAAAATTAAACTTTAAAAAATCCCCACTAACATGGCTGTCTGACCAGAATCTCCAAGTCACTCAAAATTCCAGTGTGAAATATTGAGACAAAGTTTAGCCATTTAATTTTTTTAATCAAGTCTCAAGGACCACACAGTGCTATCAAGGGCCTACTGAACTTGCTCTAAAGCTGGGTCATTATTTGATCTTTGTAGCTGGTAATCTGATTATCTCATTGTGGAGGTAAACTTCAGACCCAATCTTGTTAGCAGCTGGCTAGGCTGGATTACCCCAGCTACTGAGCTGGAAAATGAACTGAGCAGTCCGTCTTTGGCCTTGTTCCCTTTGAGCCTCAGGTTGGCTACTTCAGGGTGTCTACTTTTGTGTCTGAATCAGCACTTTATTCTTCAGTCTTCCCAATGCAGTGCAAACATATTCTCTAATGGTAATGTCAAGGCAGTACTTCAAATGCCCCTAGAAACCCATAATTTTGAAACAGCTAGTGTAATAGCGTTGCCCAAACTGGACAGGAACCGGGATACTTAATTAAAGCAGCCTAATGAAGGAGATGGGGGTCCTTCTTTACTTTTTGATTCACACTGGCCTGAGTTGCTAAAATATGCAAATACTCGCAGGAGTTGTGTGGTCCCTCCTTAAGACACTCACAGTTTTGCTTCTGGTCTCATTGCGGCTTTGACTGCTTTTACAGTGAATGCACAGCCCCGGCAAAGCACAGAAAGTCTTGAAAAATAGCCTGAAAGAGTTCAAAGGCTCCAAAAGACAAAAAAGGACTAAGCTGGGTTTTTTATGTACACTGAAAAGAAGAATAAAATATAAGTTCCCTAATGCAGGCTGTTATGGCAATGTTACCCATATCAAAGCATTATGGTGCTACGGAAGAGTGTTGAAAGTTTTTCTTGGCCACCATATGCAAAAGAGAAATACGAACAATTTAGGCTGGCGGTGATTTTGCGACATGAACCATTGAATGCTCTTTTCTGACACACTATTGAGGGAACAAGGAATTCAAAGAGTTTGAACTCGAACAAGTTTTCTGCCTCAATAGGCCATAATCAGCCCCAAAGAACTGAGTATTACTCAGTGTAGTGCTCTGCTCTTGAGGCTAACCAGGGTGTTTTTTTCTCCCTGCTATTATAATGTGCATCAAAGAAAGAGCTCTTATGTTGGCTCTCTGCTTATCAATTCTGCTAAAACCTAAATCTCTTTAGGACAGTTTTTGAAACCTTAAGAGAGAGAGAGAAGGAGGGAGGGTGGGAGGGAAGGAATACTGTGGTCATTCTCAGATATTGACACGATACATTGTTAATGTTGCCGTGTATATAGAAAGAAATGTATAGCTGCAAAGCGGACTACAATGCATGAAACTCAAAAGGCTAAAGCTGGAGAGATATAGATATAAAATCTGAAGTACTAGCTGAGACTCCTAGCCCTTTGTTCTGCACTTTACTTGATATCTTTCCCAATAAGTAGCTACGGCATCATTCTTATTTCCATATTCCAATCCTGTCACCAAATGTGCTCAGCGTTATTATCTCAAAATGCAGAATTATTGCTTTAATAAAAGAGAGATCACTTTAAATTGTACTACATTAACAGCTGTCAAGTGTATCATGCACTTCCAGCTTTCACAGTACTTACAAAATAATTATTTGGACTCCAGTTTCTATGCAATAATTGCAGTCTCGACACAACTAGTACTATAGAGCATAACAACAATGAATGTCATCAAACAGGAGGCAACTTTCGTAATCCTAGCAAAGCAGTAACCCATGACATAGTGACATTTTACAGTTATTAGTCTTTCTTACATCATTATTACATTTTTCTTCGGTTATCATTATCTTGATTATTAAATCACAGGAGGACAGGGCATGCAGATAAAGAGGGCACATCTGTGGCAGCCATTTTCAATTTCTCCGTGTGACTTTTCTGGTCATTTCTCCTATACTTAAAGGACCGGCCATGCAATTCTAAAGGTCGAGGTCACATATAGAGATATTCTTTCAGTATGCCCATCAACTGCCTGCATGGCATTCCTCCCCTCAAATATCAACCCCAATCCATTTAGACCGATCCATACTATATCTCTGTTCCAGTAATGCCCCTAATTGCCATGTAGGATATGGAATGTGCTAGTTGTCAGGAGACATAGTAGATAAAAAGACATGTCCAATACTGTTCTCTGAACTAGGATCTCACTCTTAAAAGGTAACAAACATCATTGACCATGCACAATCATTATGCAAGTGGATTTGTTCTGGAGCTTATTGCCAAAACAAAAGGAATATAACTCTAGGCAGCATATGCAGAATTAAAATAAAAGTAAAATATCATCAGCTCTAATTTGTATATGAGGAATGATCTTTTATAAACATGTGCCTCCCATACCAGCTCTTCCCTATTAGAATAGACCCTATACTTTTGCAAAGGTTGGGCCTAAGACCCCCACAAAAGTTGAAAAGCTCTGAATATAGGCCCACTATTTTATTACCTAAGAGGATATTTCTCTATGCATGTCTAGGTTCTTCAATGTGGAAATCTTATGGTCAACTGCTGCATAGTTATTGAATACATATGACATAAAATGAACCAAAAATAAGTGGCAATATAGTCTCAAGGTAGTAACCAAGGTGGCAGTTGGAGGTTCTGCATTTGATGGTTATACAAGTGTCCCAAAGTTTGTTGTTCCTGTATCAGAGGGTAAGACTGCCATTGTCTGCCATTGGAGATGAAGAATAGGATAGGATGAAGAATAAGATTGCATCATTCTCTTCAGTTCCACATACAGCTGCTCTCAGGGCTGCCATTTAATTAGTTCAACGCTGGAAACATAACAGTGTTGTCTATCCTATGTAGAAGCAGCATGTTAGATTGAGGTAATGACAGAGCAGGCTGTGTGATTATACACATAGTAATACCCTCCAACATCTCATAAAAGCACATCTTTTCCAGCATTTATTGCATTACTTAATGGGAAAGTCAACCTCTCAAGGGTCAACCCACAATCTTAAATGTTTTCAGAACTAACATTTGACTCTTCTCTTCTCAATATTTCTATCCCAGGTTTCACATGCACACATGTTCTTTCCTGACAAAACCTAGGCAAGGTAGGAAAAGAAAGGCATGGTTCTCTTCTTCATAATGGTTCTTTTCTTCCAGATCAGACTCTGAATATTTCCTTAGCCATTGTTTTAGTCAACTATTGAAAATTATTAGCTAATTTTCCTAAGTAAGACAGAGTACTGGTAAGATCAGGAAAGCCAATATTCAAACCAAGAAAGGTACTATTTTGGCCAGCTACTGAAAGTGATTTGTTAATTTCCCTGACCAAAAGATGGATAATTTTGACCACACTTAATATGTATAAGGACATCATCACATGCAAGATCCTCCCCCCCCCCCCCTCATTTCCACACACTTCTAAGGACCTCATAATACGAGTCTAGATTTGGTAGCAAAGACTGATCTAGTGCTGGTCACCCATGGAGCTGGCCAGCTGTGATCACAAGACATCGTGCTGGCTCCGTGGGTGTGCAGCTTCAATGGGGGAAGCTGCATACTCCACATGCGCACCACGCTTCCCCAGTAAAGAGCTACCAGAGGATACCAGTGAAACAGGGTGTGTGGCAGCAGCTTCCTGACACCCAGTGATAAACCAGAGCACCACTGAGAGCCACCGCGGTGGTAAAACAGTTAATAGATGAAGTAGCATGGATCCTTTCATGTAGTGCAGACAGACTACTGACTATCCATGGTGTTTCATCAGTGAACTGTGTCAGAAGCGTGCAGTAACATGAGAGAAATCATCTTCTGATTTTCTGATGTACATGGAAATGGGTGAATGTGCTTAAAAACACATGGGGTCTGTCAGATTTGCCTGTGTTAAATCGTTTCAGTGATATGGAGGATGGGTGTTCCTATGGGCAGTCTCCTATGCTCCACTTCTTTTACAAAACCCTTTTGCATGAGACTGGGACAGTATTTTTTAATTAATGTAATCCTAAGGAATAGCGCAATTGTAAAATATCACCACTTTGTTTTCACTGCATTTTCTCCTTCATAGTGATCTGGGTTTTCAAAACTGCACAATTGCTAGCTTTTTAACCTTTTTGTTCCTTTTTTTAACAGACTATAGGAAGTTAGAATGGTGCCTTGGGTCTCCTCTAGAATAAAGGGCTTGAGGAGAAAGTAAAGTATTCCATAGGAGTAGTTTCTGTCTTAAGAAAGGTGCTTTGGGTCTCCTCTAGAGTAACAGGATTGAGAGGGAAATTAAAATATCCCATAGAAATGGTGTCTGACTTAAAAATGGTGCCTTGGGATTCCTCTAGAATAACAAAATTGAGAGGGAAAGTAAAGGAGCCCATAGAAGTAATGTCTGTTTTAAGAATGGTGCCTTGGGTCTCATCTGTGGATGGTTGAGCTAGAGGACGGAGGAGACGATTCTGTGTGATGGGGGTAAGTAAATTTTCAATCTTTTTAAAAGATGGAATCCCACACAAAGAGGACAATTTCCCCTGCTTTTCCCTGAGTCCCCTGCCCCCCCCCCCCACTTTCCCCAGCTCCATCTGATGAAGTCCTAAGGTATAACCATACATGGGCCAAGTGTCCTATGCAGAAAAATGTATTCATAGAAACCTTGGGACCCAGAATCCAAAAATTAAAAAGCCCAAAAGTTCATCAATCCCAATTTTCAATCTTATAACAGTACAGAAATAAGTAAGATAATTTGAGAATGACGCAATGAGTTGGATTGTTTCAAACCAATATTAATGCTAAGCCAGTCAACTTTGTGCATTGAAATTGCTTCTAACACATCAAGCTAAATGGTGGGAAATTTATCCCATGTGTCTGATATTATTTTACTGTGGCTTCCAGATGGTGGATTCCTTATGGACTAATCCTCACTTTTGATCTCCTTTGTTAGAAAAACTGTACCACATACTAGTCACAGCATAATAACCTAATCTTGCAAATTGATGCTTCTTTTCTTTTTCGCTTACAATAGCATGGATCATCTGCAACATTGCCTGAATAAATGTACCATTTGTCACAAGCTAAAAAACTGTCATCATTAACTTGATTAATCAAATGTTGCTGTTAAAGATGGATTGAAAGCACAAGATAGTGAGCCCAGTGCTATGTAATGAAGGTATTAATTTGAACAAGACATCCAATTTTGTATAACAGCTCTCATGCTTTATTTAGAAAACTATCAATTAGTATATTTCCCTCCACTGGTGTACTGTTTTGTCTTTTTAAGCAAAAGACAATTCCCACAAAAGTCAAACTACTTTCATTATTTTGAGAGTATGGTTTTAAAGGCATTGTTAAGTACTTTCTGTTCTAAAAGCCGAAACACTGACTTTAATTGCCAAAAGTAAATTAATGACAGAATGAAACAACTTACAATGGTATTCATCCTCTCTCAGGATACCATTAATTTCCTTTCCATAATGTGATTATAATTCTGGTAGCAGGGGTCACAGCAAGGAAGGCCTATGACAACTTTCATTCCTTCATTATCATGGATGGAGATTAATATGGCTTCTGCTCAGATAACAGCTCTAGTCATAAAAAAGTTGCCAAGGCACTTAATCAAGTTCCATTTTCCAAGACAAAAAAGGCGAGACATCATGTAGAAGAATGAAAAGATGTTTTGAAAAAAAGCCAATGCTTTAGGCATTCTTTTTTGGGCATCTGATAAACTAAACTGAAATGCATGAAAAACATGATTATTCTATACCAGTCTTCCACATTATGGTGCCCTTCAAGTGTGGTATGAGGGACTTTTGCAGTTGAACTGAATTGCAGAAGCTGAGTCAACATGACCTGTTTGTAAATGCCTAGTTGTGTCGGTCTGGCCACTGATAAAAAAAAAGAAAACAAAGAATGATCCACTAGAACATCCTTGGTCTGTTCTAGCAAGGCTATCAGTATCCTTCATGTTTAGACTTCTTGACCTTAAATTCAACATATCAGACTGCCATTTTTGTAAAGCCAGATGAACACGATGGCTAATTTTAATCTATACATCAGGGATGGAAATTTTAAAGCATACTAAACTAATAAAGCATGATACCAAATATTTATTTATTTATTTAGTGTCAAAAGCACTGCATAATAAATAAGTTTAAAACTGATAAAATAAAGGGATCACAAGCTGCTAAATAGATTTAGACCATGGGTCAGAGATTGGCTATTCTTAAAAGATAAGAAAACATTAAATTTAGAAGGTTTCAACCTCCATTCAGGCTGGCATCTATACATATGGGACACACCAGACAAAAATGAAAAGGAAAGTTTTAGAAATCACTACATAAGAGACCATTAAATAGGACTTGGAAGAAATATAACACAAGGAAACACAAGGTGGAGGATTCTTCTAGGTAGTGCCATTTTGCTACATTGTCTTTTGATCTGCCAACTCAACTTCTGAGTCTGTTCAGGGACTTCCAAGTTGCCCATTCTTGTTTTGCCCCTGGAGGAAGACCCTCGTAAGAGGCCATCCAGTTGGAATTGCCTGATTTTGCTGCCCACAGGGATGTTCTTGCTGTTGCTGGACAAACATTTAGAAGAGTGGTGGTTCTCATAAAACTTTTCCTTGATTTAAGTCTACTGGGAAGAGGCTGGTAGTCATACAGTGGATGGCTTTCACAGTGTTCAACATTATTTCTCTCACAATTGGCAGTAACTTCTCATCGCACATCCGGGGGGGGGGGGCAATGCCAGCTATCACGTTTATCAAAAGGTTTAGGTTTAAGACATTCCATGTATTAGGAATATATTCATAACCTGTTAGGATTATGATACCAATATGGTTAGATATTGGTGCAGAGTAGCAAAAATGCAGAAGACTAGGGGTTTATGTGAGCAGAGGTGAGAAAAAGAAAAATAGCCAGCCTCCCTTACCCTTTAAAAGGTCATGCATGTAAAATAAGCATCAGAGACATCAAAAGTAAAATAGTAAAAATATGTTTACTCACAATTTTGTATGATGATGGTCATACAGGTAAAAACATCTTAGTTCCAAAAGAATACAGTTCATGATACTACATAACTCTTAACAAAGAGTAACATTAGCATGGCATGGCAGGATCAAGAAACAGGAAGACCAGAAAGAGCCAAAGAGAGAAAGAACAAAAGAAAGTCTCTCCTTTTGTGCCCCAAATTCTAAAGGTGTACATCACTTCCTGTGTGTCCCCAGAAAGGATACTCTCCTTTTTCACTTCACATGCGCAACCCTTAACTGCCATCAACTTTGGAATGCAGCTTGGCTCAGGTTACTAAGCAACAAACAAAACTAACTACATAAACCATCCCACATTGAAAATGCATGCATGATTGCTTAGATAACCCAACACCATGATTATTCTATATGTTTCATTCAGTCCTATATTCACCTACTTCGCGTGAGCATACCTATGCCAAACGGGGCAGGCATACTCAGCAGTTGAGTAAGACAAGGCCAGGGCTGATGTTCTTATTAATTTTGGGTCTGCACCCCATGCACTATTAATAAGTTTCTGCAGGATGTTATTGTGCTTGGTGTTTGGGGTGTTTCCTAAATGTTAGCATTTGGTCTAAGGTGATGCTAAAATATTTAGGGTTGAAAGAGTGTTCAAGCCTTGCCAGGTAACCTTCAGTTTTCCGTTGGCTTCACGATTAAGTAGATGGAAAGCAAAGCACACACTTGTGTCTTGGCAGGGTTAGGCTTCAAGTGGTTATCTTTATAGTAGCTGGAGAGATCTTTCAGGGCATTATTAAACAGTAAATCTCATTATCTAAAATTTTGCTTTTAATCTCTCCCTCCCTCTCCTGCAATCATAAAAAAGGCAAAGGTTTCCCCTGATGTTAAGTCCAGTCATGTCTGACTCTGGGGTTTGGTGCTCATCTCCATTTCTAAGCCGAAGAGCCACCGTTGTCCGTAGACACCTCCAAGGTCATGTGGCCGGCATGACTGCAATCATAGGCTTCTACAAAATACTTCCCTGTCAATCCTGATGCATTTACACTATAGACTTAATGCAGTCTGGCATCATTTTAACAGCCATGGAATCATGGCAGTTGTAGTTTGGTGAGACAGGGAAAGCTAAAGACCTTGTGAGGCTACCATTGCCACTGCTATCCCCTCCCTACATACACACCCTCAAACATCAAGCCTAAATATATCTGTTTTTTTTTTCCTGTAGTTCATCTCAAAATGGTGACAGGAGTTAACTTTTCACCACTGCCCTGTTGCCATTTTAAGAAGGACTGTAGAAGAAAAGGGATGTATCTGGGAGTATTATGTGGTTCTGAGTACTTGGGATGATGGGATGATTAATCAAAGGTTGCTTGGCTTTGCGTGACTGTTGTAGTGCATTGTGAGCAGAAAAGTGGGCTATGCAGCTCAAGGACACCACTTTGCCCATCCCTGTTGTACATAATACTCAGTTCCTTGTCCTACATTCTACAGCTTGGAATGTTGTTTCTTAAAACAACAACAACTATCTCACAACTGTCCATATTGGATAGAGAGTTCTGGGAGCTGTAGTCCAAAAAGTTCTGTATTCATTTATATAAAAACAAAGCACCAAGAAATGAACTCAGGCTCCTTCCACACTGCTGTATAAATTCCACATTGAACTGAATTATATGGCAATGTGGGCTCAGATAATCCAGTTCAATGCAGATATTGTGGATTATCTGCCTTTATATTCTGGATTATATGGCTGTGTGAAATGGCCCTCAGACAACTTTATCACACAAATCTTCTGATCTAATGTTATCATTGATAGCAGATACATACCATGTTAAGTACCTAAATATCACATCTCTCTTCAGTCACACACATACTTTGTCAACAGTTTGTGGTCCCATTATCACACTTCCACATATTCTAATAATTCTGCCTTCCCATTATACCACTGTGTTGTAAACTTTTATATTTTAAGAACAATTTTAAAATTTCAGCTTTGAATAACAAAAAAAAAAGAAAATATAAAAATCAAATATCAAATAAATTGAAAATGGATAGCTTTGGAATAGTGAAGGGTGGAGCATGAGGAGGAGAATCCTGTCCCATACATCACTTTACAGTGAACATGTCTACACAGAAGTGAAAGGGACCCATCACAACAAGGGAGGTGACAGTAATGTTGAAGGATTGTGAGCTATTGATTGATTTTGCCTGACAATAACAAGAAACAGGATAATCATGGGAAGGAGGCAGACTAGCAATGAGATACATGCAGCGTCATGCAATAGGGGCCATTTCCAAAGATGACAGTTCAGCTGCAACTATAGCTTCCCTGACTTGTATGATTAAAGTCCATAGTTAACACTTTGGTTCTCTGTGTATTTAACTATTTTGGAGGTGCCAAATTAGAATACTCAGCAGTGCAACAAGCACAGCAAAGTATAAAAGTTCAAAGCAAGAAGCTCTTATCTTCTTACTTTCAAAAATGTCCCAGTGTTTGGAAGAACATTAAGGGAGTCCAGCCCCCTTATCTTTTGCACTCCATTGGAACATGATATGGCCAAACTGGAGGGAAGTCAGAGGTTGAAGCTTTCAGCCTTGATATAGAGCACACCTTCCAAAATTTCACAAATGAAATGTGGCTAAGAGACATCAAAATGTGGTCAATACAGCAAAAATTATTAATGAGGAAGAACACAAGACAAGAGAGGTTGCAGCAGTTGGCTTTTACCTGAGCCTACTAGCAAGAACCAGAATCTGTTCTTCCCTCTTCTTTCCTCTTTGCTGAGTTATGAAATCATCCTATGAGAAAGCAAGTGAAAGCGGAGGAAAGCAGAGGGAACAGTCTTGCCCTGTTCTCTCCTGTCTTTCCCCATCTTCTGAGATGGCCAGCCATCCCACATCCTTTCCGCACCTTTCCTCTCCTTCTCTGCAGCTTCTGCAGTTGGGTGTCAGGTAGAACCCATCCCCTGAAAATGGAGTCCATTTCCCTGCGCTGCCACCACATAGTCCCATGGAGCCCTACTAGAAGTGTCCTTGCATCATGTCATGATCTCTGTGGGACTCCATTTCAGCATCACAAAGAAACAGAGTGTGGGATTAAGTCTTTAGTCAAGTGTAAACTACATTTGCACTTTTAATTCAGTTTGCAGCCATTAAAGCAAGTTGAGGACAGAGGAGGAAAAAGTAGGAAGAGAAGAGAGAAATTAGAACATTTTAAAAGCATCTAGAAAAGGAGGAGGAGAGATTATTTGGGAACGTTCCTACCAGATCAAGACAGGTGAAGGGTTTGCACCTTTACTTATGACTCATAAAGTGGGTGCTAGTTTGTCTTGCTGGAATATAACAAAATATCATTATATATCATTCTACTTTTAAACAATGGCTAAGGTGGATACTCTTAGGCTTTCACAAATGTGGCATACATTTTTTTTCTCCCCAAAACTGGAGGAAACATCTTGGATACAAGATATCTGAATGATCATGTTTCCCAGTATGAGCCTGCCCAACCTCTCTCAGACCTTATCTACACAGGCTGCTTAATCCAAGACCAGTCAATGGTTTGAGACAGAATGTTGTACAACTCATGGTGGTACAGCAGAGTCCAGCTGGCCCAGGCCCAAGACCACTGAACCATCACCTTACTGTCCATGTTGCCATTGTGGCTACCAGACAGCTGCAGAGCTCTGTGAGAGCTTCGGGCTGATTGCACCTCCTTTTCCCTAATTTTGCAGTTCATAATGGATCAGATCTTGCTATCCATACTAGGCTAAAGGGTTGGCCAAACTTTGGAGTATTACCTAATTTTCTTAACATGCTTCTAAAACAGATTTATCTGGTTTATCCTGCAATAAGCACCAGAAGTGACAGAACATCATGATGACAGGCAGGGGCAACTGCACAGTGAGTGCAGGCTATTAAGCCCATACAAATGAGTCTTCAATACTGCCATCTTCCCAAGAACATTTTGGAATGTGCAAGGAAGAAAACCTCTGAGGGCAGTTCCAGACAGAGGAAAAGTCCGGTCTGACCAGGGTTTAAAAAACCTGGGTCAGGCTGGACTTCTGTTATCACACTGGAAAAAAACCCCCCACACTTTCCAGGGGATGTCCAGAATCCTGTTGGACCTTCTGGCAGGGCACCCAAACACAAAACAAGGCCCCCGAAAAGCCTTAAAAAAGAAAATAATTTACCCAGCCTCCATTATCATGCTGTAGGAGCTCTCCTGGTGCTTAGAAATGATATGCCAGGAAAAGTGGGAGCAGGAGTGATTTTCCTTCTCCCCCTCTTCTCCTGGCATGTCATTTCTATCTGCTAGGAGAGCTCTGGAAGCACAGTAATGGTGGCTGTGTAAGTTATTTTCTTTTAAAGGCTTTTTAAAGGGGTTTTGGGAGGGGTTCGGACTGTCTTGGTTTTTTTTGGGCTCCAGGAGCCCAAAAATCCTGAGACAGCTGTGTGGATTGGTATCGGAAGTCACTCAAGGCGATCCCTGGGCCCAATCCACACAGCTCCCACAGCCGGAAAGACCCAGGTCTTCCGAAACACCTTGGTTTTTCCAGCTGTCTAATTACTTATGGAAAAAGCAGTGTTTTCCTGCTTTGTCCCAAATAAATTCATTATTACCTGAGATGTCGTTTGGACACCCCAGGTAAAAATGTGGGCGCTCACATGTTTTAGGTGCTGTGTGGATGCACCCTGAGTGGCTGTTCCAGGACTTTGGAATTTACCGCCAAGAAAGGCTAGAATGTCTCCTTGTTGTTGTTGTGAGGCTTTCAATTATTTGGAACTTAACAGCAACTCTATAACCAGGTTTTCCTGACAAGATTTGGTCATTGGAGGTTGGCTTTTGCCTTCCTCTGAGGGTGAGAGAGAGTGACTTGCCCAAGGTCACCCAGTGAGTAACAATGGCTGATTGGCAATTCGAACCCTGGTCATCAGAGTCCAACTCAATCCACTATGCCATTCTCTCTCGCTTTCTCCAAATCCTCTTCGGGGGACATAAAGCGGGGTATAAATAACAACAACAACAACAACAACAACAACACCTATCATATCTACTTCTATCTCGCTCACTCACACTTCATACATTTAAAATATGTTCTGAGTTTTTAAGGCATCTTAGAGCAGCCCAGCATATGAATTAGCAAAATTACCCTTGTCACGTAGCAGTACTTTCAGGCTACTGTGCTTCAACAGAAACCTTGATTTGACTGGAACCTTGCACTATGGCATACTTAACCTAATGGTTAATTCAGCCCTGATGTTATGAAATTGTCAAGAGAACCGCTAATGCCACAAATCTAAATACTGTGACATTTCCAAATTGTATGCTACACTGATAGGGATAAACTAGATTGGGTAGTTATATGGTGACTCTCGAAAATGACCTTATAGAAACATTTTTTCACAACATTTTAGCCTCATTCTGATTAATTAGATTTAGAAATTTTCCTCATTGGGGAATAGCAAAAGATGCCAATCAGCTGAGATCACACACAGAATCCATGTAATTTGCCATCTGTCGCAGGTTAGGATACATAACACACAGGTAAACACTCTTGCTAAATAAACTTTCACTTTAAAAAGAAAAAGAGTACTTCTTTATCAAGAATACTCTAGAGGTAAAAGAAACAGGAGGAATGTAACCTCCCACTAATGAGGCACTAATGCATAATTATTATAATGCAAACACTTCTCTCCATAGAGGAATATTTATAAACACGAGAATGCTCTCGTTTGCACGAATACACAAATTGTTGTTCCTCTTGTGGGTTTGCCTCATTGCAGCAATGTTAATGAATTTCAGGAGTCTGAACTTGGTCATTTTTAAAATACGCAGGAAAGTTGTTTTTACATTTCTTGTTGTTGTCTGCAGTGACTATACAGGGACACAGTACAATTAGATGAAGGCAGGAATAGGGACTCAAGTATCATTTTCAGCATTACAATCATGCTATTGGAAGTGTCCAAACCATTATATCTCAGTTCCTGAACCCAAAATAGAGTCTTTTGACTGCACGTGCAGATCTTTGACTTCATCATTCATTTTTGTAAGACTGCTTACGTCCCTGTGCTAAAGGAAAAGGCAGGATATCCATAGTAATAAAAGTGAATAGTTGTGTGTATTATTATTATATTTATGTGGTCAACATTTATGTGGGTATGTGGGTCACAATGTATGTATGTGGATATGTAGCGGACAATGTATTTTCTGGCTGGGGCTCCGACTTCCACACCCCACTGTGACCCCCACCCATCGCAGACCTGGACCAAACTTGGGACACAGACCTCCCATGACACACTTTATGTCCTGGTGAATTTTGGGGGAGGATGGACCATAGACACTGGGATTAGCAGTCCCTTCACCCACCTCCAGAGACAACTGCAACCCCTACCAATGACGGAATTGGACTAAACTTGGGACACATACCCGACTCCCCATAACCCACTTTACATCCTGGTGAGGTTTGGGAGAGGATGGACTACAGATGATGGGATCTGTAGTACCTTAACCCATTTCCACAGCTCACCGCGACCCCCACCAATGACAGACCTGAACCAAACTTGGGACACAACCCCCCCCCCCCATGATGAATCCTGGTAATGTTTGACAGAAGATGAACCATGGACAATGGGATTTGCAATACCTTCTCCTGCTTCCACAGACCACTGCGACACCCACAAATTACAGACCTGGACCAAACTCAGCACACATATCCCCCCCCCCCATGACCCATATTATGTGAGGTTTAGGGGAGAATCTACTATGGATTATGGGCTTTGCAGTCCTTCACCCACTACCACAGACCACTGCAACCCCCATCTATGATGAACCTGGACCAAACTAGGGACACAAATCCCTCATGATGCACTTTATGTCCTGGTGAGGTATGGGTGAGGATGAAGAATGGATAATGAGATTTTCAGTACCTTCACCCACATCCAGAGAATGCTGCAACCCTCACCAATGACAGACCTGGACTAAACTTGGGACACAGGCCCACATGATCCACTTTACATCCTGGTGAGGTTTGGGAGAGGATAGACCATGGAAAATGGGATTTTCACCTACATCCAGAGACTATGCAAGCCCCATCAGCCATGCATCTAAGACCAAACTTGGGATACAGATTACCATAACCCATTTTATGTCCTGGAGAGGTTTGGAAGAGGAAAGACCCTGGATGATGGGTCCAGTGCCTTCACCCACATGCAGATAGTAGTGCAAACCACATCAGCCGTGGATCTGCCCCAATTTCTAATGGGTCCATTCATAACATTCAAAAACAAGCAATGCCTTTTTCAAATAACCCAGGCATTGCTGTGTACCCAAGCTAGTAAAATAATAAAAGTGAAAAAATTGTTCGTTTTTATAGATAATTTATTCATGTTCACAATGAAAAGAGCTTTAGATTTAAGATCTTTGGATGTGGAAGAAACTGAAATTGATTCATTCATCAAGGGCCAGGGCAAGGATTCAGATTTTCCCCCAAGTTAGCTTAACCTGGGACAAGTTCATGTTAAGGCAGCTTTTCCTCAAGTTAAGACAGATCAGTCCTGTGTGGTGTTTGACTGCCACATGGCTGATCCAACTACACACTGATCTAAATGGTCAGTGTGGATGAACCCTTAGTCAAGGCAACTATAGCACTGAGTTTTAGACCTAAAGGCATGCCGTTTCGGGGCCCATTTTCAGCTAACTCTAATTCTGTTTACCAGGAAGTTACTTGAATCGGGAGGAGTGATGCCATTTTCATTTGACAAAGATTTGGCCCATTGGCTACAATGGGAAACTTTAAAGTATCAATCCTCAATCATTTTAAGGCCTATCTGCATGAAACCTACCTCAGTTTTAGACCCCATTTACAACTGTAGGCCTGCCAAGTTTCAAAATAATTAACCAATCTACTGATTTTTTTAGAATTATTTTAAGTTTTTACCATTATATTTTTTAAAATAAGACAAAGCGCAAGAGAGGGTTCTGGTGATTCTAGTCACCAGTTGTGTCCATTCTCAGCCAATCAGAGCATGGACACAACCAGATCTTTTATTGACTGAGAAACAGAGAGAAAAAACTTCAGCTCCCATTATACTCGAGAGGAACTCAGAAACTTTTCAATGCCTGCTCCATGCAAGTGCTGCTGGGAAAGCGAGTTCCCAGCAGGACCCTCTCTGGAGGAGGAGCCTAGGGAACTTTTCCACTGCCGAGGAGGGAGAAAAGATGCTGTAGGTTCTTCTCCAGGAGCCCCACCCCACGGCAGACCCCTGCCTCAGGTATATCGCAGAGTTAATTCCATCTTCTCCAGTAGCTGATAAATCTGGCTCTCTTCAACCATTCGATTTTTTGGTTCCCTCCTCCCCAAGCCTACTGAGCTTACAAGATATCAGAAAGACGCCTGTTGGTTGGGTTGGTTGGAGAGATCTCATTCTGGATCAACATAAGTCAACGTCACCCTGATAGCAACTAGCAACAAATGTTGGAATTCCTATTGGAATTAGGAAATATCCAACAACTTACACAATGCCTTTTATCCTATATGAAGGTCAAAATGTGCCCAAAAATGCCACATTCTGAAATCAGACTTAGGGTGCATCTACGCTGAATAAGTAATAAAACTGGATATCCCTTTAACTGCCATAGCACAATGCTATGCAGCAATTAAAGTGGTGTTGAACTGTATTACAGTAGAGTCTCACTTATCCAATACTTGCTTATCCAACGTTCTGGATGATCCAACGCATTTTTGTAGTCAATGTTTTTAATATAACGTGATTTTTGGTGCTAATTTTGTAAATACAGTAATTACAACATAACATTACTACGTATTGAACTACTTTTTCTGTCAAATTTGTTGTATAACATGATGTTTTGATGCTTAATTTGTAAAATCATAACCTATTTTGATGTTTAATAGGCTTTTTCTTAATCTCTCCTTATTATCCAACATATTCGCTTATCCAGAGTTCTGCTGACCCATTTATGTTGGATAAGTGAGACTCTACTGTAATTCTACAGTGTCAATGCATCCTTAGAGTCTCAGAAAGCTAGATTCCATGGGAAACGCTGCTGCAAACCTACAGCAATTTTGTTCACAAAATGAATGGTGCAAGTCACAAACTGTTAATGGGACATTGTGTTCCAAAGTGTAATTCTTGGAATAAGTAGATCTGCAGCTTTTGCTCAGTGTGTTAAAATGATTATAGCAAGGCAGTGGAGGTTGTGTTCCTTGAAATATAGACAGTTTATGGCATATTTCCAGATAAAAGGATGGGAGATTTAGTATGCACTAAGCCCCCTGTTAGCATATTAATGTTGTAATGAAGTTGATTTGACTGCAGTAGAAATCAAACCCATTTTACAGGTCTAGATTATGAACCTCAGTGAAAGATATTAGCCAGTGCAGGGAAGCGGGTGGTGAGAAGATGTAGCCGGTGAAGTGAAATTAGGGAAATTAAAACCTCTCATTGGCAAAGGGACAGCATTAATCCTCTTTACAGTCTTCGGTTGCCAAGTCTACTTGAGGAAGGATGCTCCGTCACCTTGACAGCATGCTTTCTTTCTGCACCATGAAGTTTATTTACCTGAATTATTAATGTTGCTTTTGTTTGTTGCAATATCTTAATTTCCTCACCTTTTCATTCACCTGTCACAATTTTGCACAAATCTTTGGGAAACACTTCGGTGTCATCCATATTTCTGCTCTCTTATCAGACGATCCTGTCTTCACAGTAAAACCAGACTGTTCTACCCTTTTTTTCCCTATGAAGACTGTCAATCACAGAGATTATGCTTTAAACTTAACCAAGTGGATACAAGATAGAATTTAAACTACATCTCATATGTCAGTAGAAAGTGTATCATGTACAAGCAGCACAACAAACAGAAGGCTCATTTTTCCCATCCGTGATGTCAAAATGAGTCTGTAGGCTAATGAGTTTCACTAGTCCACACATTCCAGCTATCCCATTTTGACAGGGTCCGTCCCAATTAATCCTTCATTTACCTCCTTTTTCAGTTATTGTTAAAGTGTTCTAGTTTCTCTCTCTTCCTCACATTTTTCCTCTTTGTCTTCAGCCTACTTTCATTGCTGTAAACAGAGTCTAAAGTGTGAAAGAAGTTTGCACTCAATTAACTCAATGGGAGAGAGAAGAGAGGAAGGGGGAATTCCCAGTGGAATTAAACAAAAGCAAACTGTTGCATTATTTCCTAGTATGTTCTTCCTCATTGGCAACATTTGCCATCTTGGCTGCAGTCTTATGTTGCTTGGTGACCATGTCCCAGTTTCATTTGTGAAATGTCCGATAGTGTTCTAGCCTGTAGTCTCTTCCAGAAAGCATTGGTCAACATTAATAAAATAATACTCTAAAGGAAAATCTAAAGGTAAAGGTTTCCCCTTGACATTAAGTCTAGTCTATCCCTGGCCCAGCCCTTTCATGGTTGGCCATGTTCATCTTGTAATCTTGGCCATTGGTTTGTTGAACCTTTTACTAATGGAGCTACAATGAAACAAGTTTTTAATATTTTATTTTTACTTTTAGTGTGTTTTAACAGGTTTTTGGTATTTTAAGATGATATTTTGGCTGTTAAGAATTTTTGGCTTCAGGAATTCAACATTACAGCAGCTATTACATCCAATGGAATCCTAAGCAGATAAAATCTAATTGAATTCAGGAAATCCCAAGGAAAGCATGTCTAAGATTGCAATTTTAATATGACATCACCATTTGGCCACATTCAAACTGGAGATTTTGTAGTTTGGTGTGGAACCAGCACTCTTTGGCACAGAAAACTAAAGACTACAACTGCCACGATTCCATAGCATTGACCCTTGTCAATTTAAATGGTATCAAACTACATTAATTCTACAGTGTCGATACACCCTGATTCATATTTCAGCAGAAAATACAGAAAATTGTACACTCCTTTCAAGTTACTTAGATTAAATTGACTATCCGGGACTTCAGGAATTTTGCATTACAGCAGCAATTATGTCCAATGCAATCCTAAACAAATAAAATCTCATTGAATCCAGGAAATCCCCAGGAAAGCATGTCTTAATTGGGAATAACCGTCTGGCCATATTCAATACAATAAGCATTTTCCATTCAAAATAAATATTTTAATACAATATTACTCTACCAAATAATCCAGCATTCTTGAACTTTCACAGTCCCTTTTGAAAACCTAATGCAGGGAGATGAAAATGGAAAGGGCACAGTTGTCTCACCTAGTTACTTTAGCTTTCCAAACTCCTGTGTAAAGAGAAAGCAAGAGAAAGGAAAGGAAAGCAGGAAGGGGGGAGGAATAGATCACAAAGATTTTTTTTCTGACAGAGCAATATTGGGCTCCCATACATACAAACATCATACCATTTCAAACCGACAAGGCTCATTGGGAAGGAAAAAAATAACTTTTTTTCCTCCCCTCTGCCTTTGATTTTTCAGAAGGATGAAATGAAAGGGACAGTGATACATATTTTAAGCCCTGTGAATTCACAATGGGGCTTTAGAATAAAGAGGTAAAAAAGAAAGGGGGAGAGAGAAAACCTTTGAACTAAACAAAGGTCCATCACGGTGCACTCCTTTTTTAAAATCTTTTTTTTTTTTTGCACAACCACCTTATAAAGGAAATGATGCTAGATGGAGGGACCAGGTGGCTTTTGCCATTGCACCTCTCCTGACACAACGCAGCGGCCTCACTTCCAGCCGCTCTCAAGCCACTGTATGCCGTGCCATTGACTCCTCTTGGTCCTGATCTCTTATCTCATCGAGATTTCTTTTCTAGTCAAATGTCCTGTGAAAGTCTCCATCCCTTGCCTCGCATCTGAGCATCTCTTTGTACTCCCCCAAAGCCTGTAGCCTGGCGAGCTGCATTAAGTTGATTAAAGTGGTACTATAGACAGTTACTTAGGCTCTTACGTTGCCCTTAGATTAAAGACAAGGCAGCATTCCCACCCCCCATTTCAAGAGCTTGTGGGGTTCTCTCTCTCTCTCTCTCTCTCTCTCTCTCTCTCTCTCTCTTTCTTTCCACAAACCCTCCCTCTTGCAAAACTGCAACTTTCAAAAGGGGTCAGTAAGAGACAAAAGCTCTTATGAACCGGAGAAGGAAAAAAGGCTTTTATAACAAATGATTTCTAATTTCCCCTTTGTTCCAAAAAGGCAGCAGTTATGCTGCCAGAAACATAACAAGCCATCAGTAGGGCCTTGATGGAAAGCTTCAACTGAAGGCTTCGGGAAAAGAGCTCCCAACAAGTACCAATCATTTTTCCTTAAACAACACACACACACATACAAAAATTACTTCTCAGAGGAGAAAGGCTTGCTCCCTCGGCTTTAAATCTGAGAAGAAAATGAAGGGGAAGGAACATAATTCTAGCTATGTAGATAGGATGTCAAACTAAGAGAGAAGACAGGCAGAAATTATTTTCGTTTTGTGTGTGGTAGGTGGGTAGAAAGAAAGGGTTTGTCTGTGGGTGGCGATGGTGGTGGTGGGGTGCTAACATATGTGAGGTTTTGCATTTCTATCCAACAAAGGCTATCGTATTCAGAGGCATCATTTCAATCTTAGACAAATGGAATAAAACAACTTGATTAATTTATGAAATGAGAGGTCCTCAAAGCAGCCAAGGTGTTACTTGTATCTTTGCCTGTGTCTGGACTTTATCGCACGAGGCAAGCAACTGGCATCACAGCTGGATGCATATGTCCCTATCATATGAGGCCATGCGCATCCCACTGCTGGTTTGCCTCCACCATGTGATTTTCCCACCCCTAGCTTCCAATCCCTCAATGTTCCATTTACCTATCTTGGTACAATGGATTCCTTTTGCTTCTATGCCAGTGATAAAGTGACATCAGGAGGTGATGTTTTCTTTCCCCTCTCTCTCAGTATTCCCAAACTGTCCATTTTTCTTTTATTTTATAGTTACTTTTGCTTTTTTAAATTGTTTTTTAAATGCTGGAACTGCTCAATTGCTAGAATTGCAGAGGAGGTAGGGAAGAAGAGCATGAAGGAGTAATAGTGCAGGAAGGCAGGGTTATGAGAGTGTGCAGAAATATGATTAAGAGACCAGAAAATGGAAAATTAGTGCAATTGTGCTATTTAAGAGTGGTGCAGTATCAAATTTGCTCAAGTCAGTACACATGTCTCCACTATCGCCATCAATGTGACTGTAGTGCAATAACAGGTTGGTATGAGAATGTCCTATTTGTCTGTCTGTCTTTTGTTTATTCTCCTATGATCATTTCACACTACACAATTAAAGCCTTATAATTCTACTGTTACTGCCATGGCTACATCTATGGATCCTGGGGTCTGTGGTTTTGTGAAACATCAGAGAAGATCTCTTGTTGAGAATTCTAAATGCTCCTCTCTAAACTGCAAGCAGCATAGCATAATAGCATTGATTACAACACTGGAGACCAGAATTCGAATCCTTGCTCAGTCAAGGGAACCCAGTGGGTAATTTTGTGCAAGCCATGCTCTCTCAGCCTCAGTGGGAGGCAAAGGCAACAAACCTTCTGGACAAATCATCATCATCATCATCATCATCATCATTTAATTACTTATTAATCGCCCTCCATCCACGATGCTCTAGGCGATTTACAAGATAAAAAGGATAAAAATACATACATACAAATATTGATTAAAAATATTAAAATAGATTAAAAGCTCTAGTAAAGAGCCATGTCTTGAGTGCTAGGGTAAAAGGCCCCAACTCACGCATGGCTCTCATATAGGGCAGCAAGGCATTCCATAAGGCAGGAGCAGAAACAGAAAAAGCTCTGCGCCTTGTCCTCTCCAAGTGCACTTCTCTAGGACCTGGTACATAGAGTAAGTCTCGTGGGGATGGTCGTTGTGACCTCCGATGATGGGAGAAGGAGAGACAGTCCTTAAGATACGATGGGCCCTGGCCGTAAAGAGTTTTAAAAGTCAGGACTAGCATCTTATATAGACCACGGTAATCAGTTGGAAGCCAATGCAGATGCTGCAGCACTGGTGTTATGTGGCATTTCATGGGTGTTCTTGTGAGTAGCCTGGCTGCCGCATTCTGAACAATACGGAGCTTTCGGGTTGTGGACATTGGAAGCCCAACATACAGGGCGTTGCAATAGTCCAGCCTAGATGTGACCGTGGCATGAATGACTGTTGCCAGCGCCTCATCAGATAGATAGGGTGCCAGTTGCCTCACTTGTCGTAGGTGAAAAAAGGCCTGTTTGCTGGCAGCAGCGACCTGAGCTTCCATTGTCAGCTGCGAATCTAAAACGACACCCAGGCTCTTAATGGTGGGCGAAGGAGATAGGACAGCACCATCGAAGGTGGGTAGCAAGTGGGTCAGACCAGTTGAACGGCCATGCCAGAGAATCTCAGTCTTTGCCGGGTTCACCTTCAATCTACTAGCATGTAGCCAGTTCGACAGAGCCTCCAGACATAAGGTGAAATTTTCTGGTATTGACGTTGCTCCAGGCTCCAAGCGCAGAAGGAGTTGGGTGTCGTCCGCATATTGATAACAGTCTAGGCCGAAACTCCGAACCAAGCTAGCAAGGGGTCTAACGTAGATGTTGAAGAGAAGAGGGGAGAGAATGGCACCTTGGGGTACCCCACATAGGAGGGGAGATCTGTCAGAGACTTGATCCATATACTCCACGCATTGGCTCCGGTTTCGCAGAAATGAGTTGAACCAATTGAGGGCCTGACTGCGAACTCCGGACATGGCGAGACGGTGAATCATTAGATCGTAGTCAACGGTAGTCAACGTAGTCAAATCTTGCCAAGAAAGCCTCATGATAGGGCCACATTTTATCAACTATTTAGAAACTCCAGCCCTGTCATGGGGCCTTTCAAAATGTGGAAATGATGGCTGGACCTGACCACTCCACTTTACTATACAAGTTTGGCCCCACCTCCCGTGCCGCGCACCCTGGCCCAGCCGCCCTGGGGCAGCCAAGCTGTGGCAGAGGCCTTCCAGGCCGCAGCAAAGCCTTTGCTGTGGCCTGGAGAGACTCCCGCCGCAGCCCGGCTGGGCCAGGGTGCATGGTGCAGGAGGCGGGGCCAGACATGGCCCCGCCTCCCACATCGCGCACCCTGGCCCCGCCTCCTGTGCCACCCGCGGTGCGAGGGGCGTGGCCACGCAACACAGGGGCGTGGTCGCGCGATGTGGGAGGCGGGGCCAGGTCTGGCCACACCTCCCGCATTGCGTGGCCACGCCTCCTGCACCGCGGGGGGGGGCGGAATTTTTTTTCCGCGTATGTTTTAAAATGACCTCGGGCCGGTTCTGGTCTTAAGGCAAATCAGGCCTGAACTCTGCTTAGAAGCTGATGGAAATAGCAACCTCCCAAGCCTCTCACTATTTATTTGTTAATGTATATGTTTGCTAACCTGTATTCTATGTGTATGTTGATTTGCCAGTTTGACTAACCTCTTTGGTGTGAGACATGTGATTGCACTGAGCATGTTCAGACTCAAGACTCCATTTTGTATTCATTTTGTGTTTGGTCTTCAATGAAAGCAGGTGTTTTGCATCAGACCTCAGTGGACGTGGATGCATGTTGCTGTTTAGAGACTTCAATAGAAAAATATGATTATGGACTTCAGTGAGTACAACTATACCTAAAGACCTATTGATAACGAATGATACCCTGTGTTCTCAACACAGAGAAGTTACATCCTATCTCTAACTAAACTTCAATAAGAAATGTGCCTGTATGGTGAATTAATACAAGATGTCTATGAGTAAACAAGGTACTTCAATTTTTAAAGAAGACTTTGCTTTTTATCTGAGTCCATATTTTAAGCTAAGAGGTTTCAAGGGAGTGTATATCTTTTGGCCAATCACAACTGCAAAGAAACAACCATCCTCTGATAACTAAATATATTTTTGTAGTGGCATGTCTTTATCCTTGGCAGTTTAAAGACATAGTTCTTCAGTTTAACAGCTGAGTTACCCGTGTGCCATTACATGAATGCATGTGAATATCACTTGTTCAAAGAGTTGACTTCTAACAACGTCATTCTTTTCTTGATTAATTGTTTTCAAAAGGTGGTCTCCACATATTCATGGAGATTCACATTTGCCAAAAGGATATGTACCCAGTGACTGGGTGCAGTTATTTTTCCAATGGGTTATGCAATAGAAGCAAAAAATTACTAAACTGTGGTTTGGTATTTTAGACATATCATGAGTCTACATAAGTTATTGGTAAAGATGATTATTCTCAATAGAGTGGAAGACATTGGGGGTGGGTGGGATTAAAACCAAATTACAGATGGATTGGTTCAAGGAACAAACCCACAGTCCTTGGTTTATAAGACCAAAGTAGGGCTGTTGGTGACCAAGGCTTATGGAAGTCAATAGTTGTTGGTGGTTTTCATACCAGCAAAGTAATCAATACACTCCAGATTTTGGCCTTTTCTTTCAAAGAACTATCCAAGGTTGTGAACCTGTTTTGAAGATAAAGTCCAACAGCTTGGATAGCTCTTTAGAGTCCAGACTCAGATCCAGATTGGATTCACTGCCCACTGACATGGAAACTATCAACAGTCACTGACAGATGCCAATAAAACTAGTTTAAGAAACTTCAACAGCTTTGCTAATCTGGGCAAGCAAATTATTCCCAGTCCCATTAGCCCCGATTCATTAGACTGGGTTGGATTGATCTGAACCAAGCTATAGACAACCTAATGGTTTATTTTCAGCCAGTGTGTGGTTGGCCACCTTTAGAATTTATCCATCAAGGTGACATTCAGACTTCTCAGGTTCTCATCCCTGTCTCACCCGTCATCTTAGCATCTGGACACACAGACCCAGCATGTACAAAACACACCTCTGTACATTGCATTTCACACTCCCATGCATAAATTCCTCTTTGACCCTACCTAACTGGTACACAAGCATTTGTGCATCTCGGGTTCCTCGATTTTATTTTAGTGTGAGAAGGAAATGTGATGATACATGCCTGTGTGTAATGTAGCACAAACATATGCTTACTGAGGCATACAATCAGGATGTGTCAGTTTAAAACCACACATACTACAAACCTGCTTCATCCCTTTACAAATATTACACAGTGTGCTCAGCTCTTGTTTAGATCATGGGACAACCCAGTTATTTCAGAAACAATGGAAACACACGTTAATCTCCCAACAAAGACAAGCCTATCTTCAGTTTCTTCCAAATCTTAATTGTTCTCCAACCTGACATTAAAATATGTGTACAGTGTTAAAGAAATTTCAGTTCAGCAAGGCTGTAACCTGTTTCCTTATGTTTCGAGCATTCATTAAATACAAACACGCAGCCACTATCTTCATCAAAGAGAAATTGGCATCAGTAATCCATGTAAACCAGAATTATGTAGGATACTAATGTACAATTAACACAGTCATGTAAATATGGTCTATTTTTTTTTTAAAAAAAAAAACAGCAAACAGGCTTCCGTTTCTACCAGTGAAATGGCTACAAATGGGCTGCCATTAACTTTTGTAACTTGAGTAGGTGCCTGCAAAGGGCCAGGTGGTGTTTATGCAGATGACTGAGCATGTTACAATGTGTTCTTCCTTTTGGATAAAACATTAGCGTATCAGATGTGACAAATCAGATGTTCATCTTCCGCACTCCTGCATTATTTTACATTGAGAATTAGATAATGTGCTGGCGTTGCTTTTTGAGGAGGCTTTTCCTCCTCATCGCCTATTTCTAGAGGTTAAATTTATATATAAAGTTCTCCTGACACCCTACATAATCCTTGATAAACATTATTTTCAGGCCAGGGTGGGACTGTAGTGAACCTAACACCTACAGGTACCACACCTTTTGTATTCCGGCAATCAGCCAGCTTAGCAATTCAGTAACATGATGACATCAATGGAGAGACTTAGAAGGCAACTATTTCCCCTGTATTGAATTACTAGGCATTGGTTGTGCTTCTCCCTTCAGCATCAGATCTGCAGTGTGAGAATGGTGGAAGAACATCGTTGCTCCTTTCACTGCATTAATCAACCTAGGCAACTTGTAATGCCAACTCAAGAAGAATTCACCTATCCTATACAAATTACACACAAAAAGGGGGATTTTAAAAGATTCAGCATGAGTTTTCATGGACATAGTACCCCACCAGATGCATTACTGGGGGGGGGGGCGTATTAAGGCCTCAGGCATATAGAACATTTATACAGTTTTGGGATTGGGACCCCCCCTCCCCCCGCTTTTCCTCTTTTTTAAAAATTACACATTGTTTTTCTAGAACCAATCCTGAGATGGGCTTCACAAAGGTTGATATTTTGGAGATGCCAGACACCATGGTGTTCTTTTAAGAAGAAGCCGCTGGGTCAGTTATATACTGCAGCCAATATGGACTCCATGCCTTTCAATTCAGTATACGATATTGCCGCGCCCTGTAGTGTTTT
The DNA here is from genome assembly GCF_035594765.1 of Anolis carolinensis. NCBI lineage: Eukaryota > Metazoa > Chordata > Lepidosauria > Squamata > Anolidae > Anolis > Anolis carolinensis. The sequence continues at coordinate 152,474,585 of NC_085844.1, read as the reverse complement.
CATTTTCAACCAAAAATTGCACAGACCAACAAAAAAATTATTAGTGTCTTAGGCCCCTTCCAAACAGCTGAATAAAATCCCACATTATCTATTTTGAACTGGAAAATGTGGTAGTGTGGACTCAGATAACCCAGTTCAAAGCAGATATTGTGGGATTTTCTGCCTTAATATTCTGGGATATAGGGCTGTGTGGAAGGACCCCTAGTTCTTAGACCTGTTCCTGGGGTTATTTGGGGCACTGACTCAGAAAATTGTGTTGTATGGGCCACATCAGCTCTAGTTTCTTAGATATGGTTATCATGTTGTTCTATGGGTAAGCAGTTGAAGACTGTACATGGCATGTGTTCTGTATTTAAAAACTAGAACTGATCAGAGAAAACTGGGGCCATTTTGGAATCAGCAGGTCAAATATACCCAGAAACAGCTATAATATTTGAGGCAACAAAATGTGTTGGCCAGTGTTATCATTTTTTATTAATTTTATCTGCTGAAATCCTCAACATTTTGCAGATGTTCACATGCTGCTAAATTATTTTCCTGCAATGAGAAGTCCAATAGATAAATGACCACTCTGAGCTCTTAAAGTTGCAAAAAAACCTGCACCTCAATCCAGGATGAATGAACACTCATAAGTTTGAAATTCTCAGTATTCTGTCTACCTGTGTGTCTAGGAGTGTGTATCATATTTTGTGAATTGACACACACACCAGGCACTGCCTGGACTTTCTCTGAAAGAAAGACATTTCTGTGAAGCAAATTGGGCAATATGTCCCCTGCCTAACAAAAAAAGACCTGTTGCTTCACAAAAGATAGACATACCCTGGATCCAAAGAATAGTTACTTTACTGCTGCTGATGGAATTGAAACTTTCCTGTGCTTTGCCTCAGTTGTCATAGGGAATGGTCTCTAATCACTTCAAATCAAACTAAACTTAAGGATACTCTGTTACAGAGTTTTCTTGGCAAGATTCATTCAGAGGTAATTTACCATTGCCTGCCTTGAAAACTGAGAGAATATGACTTGCCCAGAGTCACGAAATTGGTTTTCGTGGCTGAGTGGTGATGTGAATCCTTGTTCCTAGAATCAGGAGCCCCTAATGACACAGTGAGTTAAAACACTGAGCAGCTGAACTTGTTGGCTGAAAGGTTGGCAGTTCAAATCCGGAGAGTAAGGTGAGTTCCTGCTGCTAGCCCCAGCTTCTGCCAATGTAGCAGTTCGAAAACATTCAAATGTGAGTAGATCAATAGGTACCGCTACACCAGGAAGGTAACGGCGCTCCATGCAGTCATGCCACATGGCCTTGGAGGTGTCTACGGACAACGCCATCTCTTTAGCTTAGAAATTGAAGTGAGCACCAACCCCCAGAGTCAGACACAACTAATGCAAGAGGAAACCTTTACCTTTACCTCCCAGAGCCCTTCCGCACAGTCATATATAAAAGCAGAACATCCCACAATACCTGCTTTGAATTGGGTTATCTGAGTCCATGCCACACTTCTGTGTGTTCCAGTTCAAGCAGATTATGTGGGATTTTATTCAGCTGTCCAACTCTCAAATCACTATGTTATGTTGGCTCTCAAATGAGGAAATGATTGCATAGAAAATCTATTTCACCAAAATACCATAAGGTCTTCTGGTTACGGTGGGACAATCACTTAGAGACCCCATGTATTTCTTAGATACAGTAAGGTTGTTGCTTGACCTAGAGAAGCAAACAACCTAGCTTTGTACTATAACTGCTAGTATCTCCAAGCCAACTTTTCCAAACTCTGAATAGGATACATGATCCCACTAAGGAGGTCTTTTTCCCTAAGTACTTAAGGCAATTCTGATATTTCCCCTGTCTGGTTTGCACACAACTTACATTGCATATGTTGCAGTGGACAGGAAGAGAACCATCTCTGTTGCATCCAGACTTGCTTTCTCTCCTGGAGTGGGTGGGTGAATTTAGCAATGCACCAACTATACTGTTTCTGATCAATCACTGTAGCACAGTTGGAAGAGGTGAAGTAGTGCCAGATAATCCACCGTTACATTGGGTTAAAGTAGAGTAGCATCTCTTCCCTCCACCATTCCAGCTGAGAGATTGATTTGGTCCAGCCACGGGATTTTATACGTGTTTCAACGAAGTGTGCTGTTTTGCATCTATATCAAGACCAAGTTGCTCTTTCTTGCTGTGAATGATGCAGGCATATGCAGAAGAGGAACAGTGCCTAAATAGAAATATTGGGGGGGGGGGGTTAGTGAGAAAGAAAAATTGATGAGGTTTCTGCTGTCAATTATTTTTTTTAACCAGGCACAGAATCTAGATGGGATATATCTGGCTAAATCCAATGTCAATCCTTCTTTAAATAGATCTGTTGACATAAATAGTGTCTATTAGCTTCAAAACAATTTGAGTTCATCCACATTATAGCAGCTTGGTGCCATTTTAACTGGCATAGTTCCATCTTATGGAAATTTCCTGTAACACCAGAGCTCTCTGATGACAAAAGACAGTGTTTCACAAAAACTATAAATCCCAGAATTCCATAGTATTGAGCCATGGCAGTTAATGTAGTGTTAGTAAAGGTAAAGGTTTTCCCGACATTAAGTCTAGTCGTATCCGATTCTGGGGGTTGGTGCTCATCTCCATTTCTAAGCCAAAGAACCGACATTGTCCATAGATACCTCCAAGGTTATGTGGCTGGCATGATTGCATGGAGTACCATTACCTTCCTGTCAGAGCAGTACCTATTGATCTACCCACATTTGCATGTTTTCGAACTGCCAGGTTGGCAGAAGCTGGGGCTAACAGTGGTAGCTCACCCCGCTCCCCGGATTCGAACCACCAACCTTTTGGTCAGCAAGTTCAGCAGTTCAGCTATTTAACCTGCTGCACCACCAGGGGGCTTCTAATGTGGTGTTAAACTGCTATAATTCTGCAATGTGGATTCAACCTTAACTGATTGCACTGGGTTTACTCTAAGTAGCACAAACATTCAATATTTTGGGCTATCATCTTTAAAAAAAGAATCTTCATTCTTTTGTGTTTTCCACGAGTTTTTCACATTCCTGAAATTAATTTCCAGAGATGAACCAGTGTTGCCGAGGGGAAGGGAAAGGAAAGCCGAGCGAGGTAATGAAACAGCCATCACATTATCTTCTTGTGACTGCAGAAAAAGAAACTTACCCTGGGTATCAGCTCATCAATAGATGCCAGTCTTCGATTCGGCATTGCATGGCAGGTCTCAGCATGTACAACTATGATTTCTGCTAACTGGTCACAACCTCCTATTTTCACACCTTTTTTGCACTAAATGATTAGAACTGATTGCTGTCCCTAGGATGCCGTTATTTAAAGTACTAATAAGGCAGGCAGCGACGGGAAGTAAGAGCAAAACAATGTTTTTCTCGTTTCCCCCCTACTCTTATTGTTTGTGTTTCAGCAAGCTCTTGCAAATGTATCCCATTAGATTTTGTTTTTCTCAAAGGGGGGGGGGGCAATTAAAGACATTCAAAATGTTTTAACTGTTGAGGGATCATCTTGGCCAATAGTAGTGTGCTTCTGGTATGAACAATTGTGAGTGTCCCAGTATAATTACCTGAAAGGATGGTCTCTCTTTCTCTCTCTTTTTTCCTCCTCTCTCTTTAAAGTGACATAGATTGCTCATCCAAAGTGGTAAAAAGCTGTTTGTGAAAGATAACAACGAGGAGCAAGCAAGACACCAAGCCTTGTTAATAAATAGTTCTCAGAAATATCAGATCTCAATTTACCACTTGTACACAATGGGCCAGTTGAAACTTGTAGGCTGATCCAATTTGCCACAGCTCTTGTTTTCGGTCTTTGTGAAGCCGCACTCTGGGCCCAGCAGGGGCTACTTGCTTCTCTCCCCTGAGTCAATCAGTGGGGTTTTGTTTCCTGCTGGTCAGAAAATATCAGGTGGCTTTCTGAGCCTAATTATCAATGAAAAATTAAATTCGGGACAAGAACCTGGCCAGCAGTCGCCGCCCCTACCAGCACCACCTCTCTCTTTGTGTGTGCGGGGTTGAACGTTCCAAGCTATTTTGTTACCAAAACGTATTTGAAGCATGCCTGGGGAAGGAAGAAAAGGAGATAGAAACCTGACGATCCAAAAGGATAATTGATTTTTACATCCTGCAATTTTCCTCTTCCGCTTTATTGGCAGAGTGAGGTGCACACTTCTAATTACTGAGGACTACCTCAAAAATTAGCAAACGATCAGGGAGTTTCTAATTAAGAATTGTTAAGCCAAGCTTAGCTCAACATTGTTCTATAATTTACCAGCCCTGGGGAGTCTTATTTCCCAACATACGTGGTTTGTTAAAGAAGAAGAAAAGGAAATCCAGACTTCTGGTGTCAGTGCTGCTTATATATTGGAAGGAGTTGGGGGAAGCTAAAATGTGTTCTACCATCATCTGATGATCTAAATGGGAGAACAGAATGAAAAAAGCATTGGGCTAATTGTGATATTAAACAAAATGTGAGCCAGAAAGAAACAAGGTCAAATGACCACTTCCTATAATGGTAAATGAAAGTATTTAGAGCTGGAACCTTATAATGGAGAGAGATTTCAACATTTCATTTATTATTTATTTATTTATTAAACTTATATACTGCTACTCCCAGTTTGGCTCGGAGCGGTTTACAAAAATAGATTAAAACAGTACACTTGGCTTTAAAATAACAATAAAAACAATAAAAACAACAATAAAAGCAACAATAAAAACAGACATAGCCCCGAGTTTTTCACCCATTGAAAGCTTGTCGGAAGAGCAAGGTTTTGCAGGCTTTCCGAAAGGCAAGTAAGTCTCGGGTGGTTCGAGTTTCAACTGGCAAGGCATTCCATAATTGAGGGGCTACAATCGAGAAGGCTCTCTGCCTAGTAGGAGACAAATGATAAGTCTGTATGTTAGGGACTTCAAGCAAATTTTGGTCTTCGGACCGAAGTAATCTCTGGGGTTGGTAGGGGGATAAGCGGGCCCTCAGGTACGCTGGCCCCAGACCATGTAAGGCCTTGAAAGTTAGTACTAGTATCTTGAAAGTAATCCGGTACTCAATCGGTAGCCAGTGCAGCTGTTGAAGAATTGGGGTGATACGCCACCTCGCCGGCACCCCGGTGAGAAGACGAGCCACCTCGTTTTGCACCAGCTTCAGTTTCCGGATCACTGACAGAGGAAGGCCAATGTAGAGGGCGTTACAGTAGTCGAGTCTCGAGATGACCATCGCCTGGATCACTGTCGCCAGGTCGTTCCTAGATAGGTAGGGAGCCAGTCGCCTAGCCTGACGTAGATGGAAAAATGCAGATCTGCTCACAGCAGAGACCTGGGCCTCCATTGTGAGCAGAGGGTCCAATAAGACACCAAGACTTTTTACAGAAGATGATGGATGTAGTGTCTCACCATCCAGGGTAGGCAGCTGGATCTCCCTCCCACCCGGACGGCCCAGCCAAAGGATCTCCGTCTTCGCTGGATTCACCCTCAACCTGCTGGCACGTAACCATCCAGTAACAGCCTCAAGGCACTGATGGAAACTATCGGGTACAGAGTCCGGCTGGCCCTCCATCCTCAGAATGAGCTGGGTGTCATCAGCATACTGGTGGCACTCGAGCCCAAAGCTCCGCACCAGTCAGGCAAGCGGTCGCATATAGATGTTAAATAATAGAGGAGAGAGAATAGCTCCCTGTGGGACCCCACAAGTTAGCAGAGACCACTCGGAAACCATCCCTCCCCTCACCACCCGCTGTCCCCAATTCTGGAGGAAGGAGGACACCCATTTCAGGGGTATCCCCCTACCCCCGTCATGGCTAGGCGGTGGGTCAATAGATTGTGGTCGACCGTATCAAATGCTGCTGTGAGATCCAATAACACGAGCAGCGCTGATCCGCCTTGATCCCTCTGGCAGCGAAGTTGGTCTGTGATGGCGACCAGCACAGTCTCCGTCCCGTGCCCCCTACGGAAGCCGGACTGGAAGGGATCAAGCTTAGGCCAAAGCTTGGAAGAAACATGATACCTGTAACACATTCTATTTTAGGTTTGGAGAGCATAAAGCATTATTCATTTTATTTAAAGGAAAAATTATTTATAGTGCTGTAATTTCCCCCCATTTTTTAGTGTAGTAGGTGACACTTATTACTCCTACAATTGAATTTTGCAGTGGAACATTTGGGGAAACCAATTGCCATTTTTAGTATTTGTAAACCCTTCCCTTGAAAAACAATTTAAGGAAACATATTATCAATGTTACTAGTCAAACAATACATAGCTCTACATATATATGCCTTTAAGTTGCCTGATAACTAATGGTGATTCCATGAATTCCATAAGGTTTTCTTAGGCAAGGAATACTTAGAAGCAGTTTTTCTAGTTCCTTTCTTTGAAATATAGTTTACAGTATCTAATATTCTTTGGTGTTCTTCTGTCCCAGTATTAAACAGGGCTGATACTGCTTAACTTCCAAGATCAGATGGAATCTGGTGCCTTTGGAATATTTTTAGAATATTATGGAGTAGATCACAAAGAAATCTATGAGCAATCTCTCCTAATTTTTATGACCAAAGTATTAGTTATTTGTAAACCTTTCTTTTTCCAGAACACTCCAGCCTTAAAGACTGGGCCATTCCTAAGAAAGATAGAACATCAGCAGAAGCAACAACAATGACAAGGAATAAATATGTAATACTTTTTTGTACTCAAAGTTTCCTCGAAGAAAGCCTCATGCCTGTTGCTTTTAGGTCATCTAACACTCAACTACCGGTACTGACAAAGACGTCCTTGCCTTCATAGCTTAAGATATAAGATGACATTATGCACTTTTAGATAATTCTCTATCTACCTCAAGCAAAGTGGTTACATGTGCCAGACATGATCTGTGAAGTACTGGTGTAAAAAAGCACTGAAAGGGAAGAAATGCAACAAGAAACTGGATATCTCACTATAAGGACTTGAATAGTGGCCTTTTCGATGTGATCCCACATCTTCCTCCTGTGATGGATCATGAATGAAAATAGTTTATCCAGCCAGAATGAATAATCTGTCCTAAAGAATGAATAATTCATCCTGAAGAGCTGGCAAGAAAGGGGAAAGCTAGAATCCAGATTTACATGGCTATTTTGCTTATGAACTACCAAGAGACAACTGGTAGATCACTATGGGGCTAAAGATGGCTTTGGTCTGATCCAGCAAGTGTCTTCTAATAGTGTCTCATGACTTCTCCCAAATGTAGTTCAGGGCTGCTCTACTTCCCTTAAACCGGGTTTAGTGAGTAGGATTCAGTTTGAATAAATCCTATCCAGGATGGATTAACAAACATTATCATAGCTAAGTTGGGACTCTAGGCTTGCTGGATTTTTGGTGGCTAGAAGAGTTCTTGAGATGTTGATGTGCATTACTTCAAAATATGGAAATCCAGCCTTGTACATTTGGGGGACACATCCACCCTGTCTCCATACACACACACACACAAACCCATATCATACCCTGCCTTGATGGTACCATTTACATTAGATAGGGAACACACAAAATAAACATATGCCCTTCAAATTAAAAAAAAAAAAGCAGAAACAGTCTGGTTTATTTTGTATGTATTTTCTTCTTCCTGCTGCTGCTACTTCTAAACACAACAACTAGAGCACCCTAAGGTAGCTTTATGTGCTATTTAGGGTTGCATTGCGCGATTTATATCATAAATTATTAAATGACTTAATGGACAATGCATTAGAAAGAAAACAGGCAAATTACAGAATAATTTAACTGTTGCAAAGAAGCGGAGCAACACGCAGGACGTAAAACACTCTATTTTGACACAGAATGCCCGAAGCTAAAGCAATTAAGGCTGCAAAATATTGCCGGCTGACATGACGTGTATGTAGATTTGTCATTCATTGGCAAGACTTGGTAACAATCTCAGGTTACGTGCACAATAAACAATCCGCGCAGTCGAGAATGCTTTTTGCTGGGAGTGCTCTAAAGATGCGGGTTATGTATCATTTAGGCACATCACCATTTTACAGATAGTGTTTGTTGATGACAAAAGAGACTTCATCAAGGCAAACATCTCAAAGCTGGTCCCTTTAGACACTGCTTGCTGTTATTTTGGGCTCTCAAGATCACAAACTAAATATTCTTCTATTCCTAACAGCTGCATTTAGTGAGCAAACCCCAGCTATACAACTTAAAAATTTAAAAACTGACAAGTCTCCTGTGTTTCACCCATAAGAATAAGGCAGGGTTGGCAAATCTGACCTACAAAACAACTTTGATTTAACTACCAGTGCCCTTACCATGACTTTGTGGTTCTTATACCAGAGAGAATACAACCAGAGCTTGGGGCAATTTTTAGTGGTACTATGGACACACTTGCTGTAGTCCCAGTTCTGACCATCAGCAACAGTTAATAAACAAAGTATATGTTCCTCGGGTCCTACTTGAGGAACCCAAGAGCACTCAAGACAAGACCTATGGAGCATTGGAATGGAATTGGAATCATAAAATCATAGTGTTGGAAGAGACCACAATGGCCATCCAACCTAACCCCCTGAAAAGCACAATCAAAGCACTCCCAACAAATGGTCATCTAGCCTGTGTTTAAAAGCCTCCAACGACTCAGGCTCAGAACCAGCATTACTCTCTGTGTCCTGTTGGAAGAGATGGTGGATATTCTTTTAGCCTGGATCTTTGGAAATAGGGTGCATTTGTACTGTAAAATTAATATTGTTTGACATCACTTCAAATCCAGTAATGAATGCTATGGACTCATGGAATTTGTAATTTGATTAGGCCAGTGGTTCTCAACCTGGGGTCCCCAGATGTTTTTGGCCTTCAACTCCCAGAAATCCTAACAGCTGGTAAACTGGCTGGGATTTCTGGAAGTTGTAGGCCAAAAACATCTGGAGACCCCAGGTTGAGAACCACTAGATTAGGCACTATCACTCTTTGGCAGGGAAGGATAAAGGCCTTGTAAAACTACAACTCCCAGGATTTTATAGTATTGCATTGTGGCAGACAAAGTGGTGTCAAATTGCATTAATTCTATGGTATAGATGCACCATTAAAAGTGAGGGGGAAAAACAGGTAAATGGGTGTTGTGGTAACCAGGGTATAGTCAGACTGTGGAACAATGTTTTAAATGATTTTATGCCCATTTCAGGGACTGATGATCTTCCAGCACTGAGGTCAAATCTAATCCTCTAGCTCTCTAGTACTGTATGATACTTTTTAATGATGGTTTCTTAGCTTCTGTATGAAGTTCCCTCCATTTCTAAAAGGCTGACATTACTCTCTTAATGTTTAGTCACAGACAGGAAGAGCATGAAAATATCTTGGTGGTTTTTCTTCCATTTTTTTTCTCCCAAAGGATTCTCAAAAGTTATTTGACCACCAGCCAAAGGATTTTTCATACGTTGTCTTAGATAACAAGAATTTTTTGTGGGAAGGACAGAAGACTGACATAATGAATTCCAGCACCACAACCTAATAATTTTAAGTTGCAGAAGGGAAATTGAACATTAGAAGGAACTTCTTGACAATGAGAGTAGATCAGCAATGGACTCAATTGCCTGGAGAAGCGGTGAGTTCTTCTCTGAACATCTTCAAAAAGGGGCTGGACAGCTACTGTGATCGAGGTGACCACCCCCCCCCCAGGACTTTGTAAAAGATAGTTCAAAAATCAAGACTTTATGTTCTATATTCCATATATTTATAGTAGAAGGTGATTGAGACTTTTTACTGGAGTTCACTGTGGATTATCCCTGCACTCTGAGGCAAGAGATAACAACTTCATGAATTGTAAAATCATGCTGCTAAAACTCCACTTTTATGAATTTCCATGCTGGGTTCTCCAGATGTTATGAACTTCGTTCTTATCAAATATTTTTAATTGTTTATATCATTCATGATTCCCTTTTATGCAATGTAACTCACTTTTATGAATTCTCCCTTATTTCCATGAAATCTATCTATCTGCCTATATGTATTTGTACTCTTTGGGATCCCCGGAAAATATGTATTTTTCCCAGCATGGTTTATATTCCAACTTTATTTTATTTTTCATTTTATTTCATATAATTGTCAAGTCATGAAATCAAATAGGAAATATTTTGAACTCAACCTGAACCCCAGAAGTTATCCCATTTCCTATGACCCAGGCTTCCCTTCCCAAAAACAAAAGGATAATCTGCCCCCGCTAAAACCCAATCAAATTCAAATTGCATGGACAATATAGGGCTTGAGTCGCCGAATTCGGAGTGTTGACCTAAAGGTGATTCGCCCCAAGGCAAACATTGTCATATCTCACTAAACCCAATCAAATTCAGATTGCATGGACAATATAGGGCTTGAGTCGCCGAATTCGGAGTGTTGACCTAAAGGTGATTCGCCCCAAGGCAAACATTGTCATATCTCACCCAAAGGAAAAACCAGGACACCTCAGGAAGGCGCCCTGCAGAGCCTGTCAATATAGCTCATCACCACCCATCTTTACTTCCACCTCTGACACCCCAAGGCATATCTAAAATCTGTATATGTGACAGAAACCCGGACATCCTTGATTGCTGCCATTAATCCCTTTAGAAATCGGTCTAGCAGGACTTAATCCGACAGTTCCTGCCCTGTCACCTCATTGTTTCAATAACTCCCGCCTTCTCTTTCGTGATTGGCCCGAGTAGAGACAAAAGGCAGCTTCCTATTGGGCCAACGGAGCAAGGCGGGAAACGAAAGCCCGCCTCGTTCAACCTTCTAGCCTATCAACGATCAGATGGGCGGGGGAGCAGGGCGGGAAATTCAAAGGGCTGTCAGACTGAAATTTTGTATAAATATGGCTTTATTTTGATTGTATGGTACCCTAGTAGACCGAATGATCGCTACTAGAGTCCTCTTCAGCTGAATTGCTCAATAAAGACTCCTTGGCGGATTTTCCTTCAACTTTGGCGGACCTTCTTCATTTCGGCTTCAGGTTGTATTGCGGCTCATATTTTCCTATTGGCTCCGCCAAGGTCCGTTCTCTCAGGACCGGATCGGGTCTCTCCTCAAGGGGCCCGATCCCCTAAAACGCGGTCGACAACACTACCTGCAGGGGATGCTAGTCTAACTGGTTAAATCTGCTGACCTGTAAGGCCCCTTCAAACTCTATAATTCAATTATTGATCTCCAGCCTGCCTCCTACCAATACAAATCTGATCGTTTAGTTATAAGAAAAGAGATGGAACCTATCAAAGAGCAGGAATAGGTCTGGGGTTGCTGGCGGATAGGGGAGGAAGGAGTGCTTCAATGTACTACATCTCAGCTCTCTTCTTTATATTAATTTTGGGATCTTTTCTTTTTTCTTGATTCCTTGGGCATGCCTAAACATATTCTGGCACATAGGGAGGAGGGAAGTTGGCTTGTTTCTTTGCTTTATTGCTTGTTTGTTTATCAAGTTTCTGTATCACCACCTAGCCCATGAGGGCTCTCAAGGCGAGCACTGTTTTTAGGTTTCATTATTTGGACTTTGCATAATATGACTATGGATTAGGTTTTCCAGTGATAGGTACTCCTTGAACACCTCTGTTTCTGTTTCTTCTGGTTTCTATACAGAGCTAGTATTTTCTTAGGCCAGATTTTTGGTTTATGAGCAGCTTTGAATAAATTTAGTTTTCTTACATTTCTCTTGTGAGGAAAAATGCTTTTTATTACTGATATGAAGTGACATTCTCAGGAATGAAAATCCTGGCCACTTTTAGATTCCAGAATGCTAACTATGAAATTCTGGGAGCTTTTTTTAAAATGTATGTTGAGGTGGAGACCTTTACATGTTACTACAGAAGAGTCTCGCTTATCCAACATAAACAGACCGGCAGAACGTTAGATAAGCAAAAATGTTGGATAATAAGGAGGGATTAAGGAAAAGCCTACTAAACGTTTTTCTGGGAGCAATGTGCTGTTTGTTTTTCTAGGCAGCATTGTGCAGTGGGCCTCTCCATGTGGCGGGTGCCCTCCGGGAGGGGCAAGACACAGCCGGTGCAGGCCAGAGGTTCTGCCCGATGGGAAAAGTCTGTGCTGGCCGCATCTTGCCCCTCCTGGTGGGTGCTTGGCATGCGGAGGGCCCTGCTGCGCATTGCTGCCTAGAGAAACAGCTGTGGATCTGGGCAGGATAGACTGCGTTGGATAATACAGAACGTTGGATGAGCGAAGGTGGGATAAGCAAAACTCTACTGCATACCTTTTTCTTTTTTTCATTGGCTTGGTTTTCCCCTCTCAATTTGCCTTGACTTTATGTATTGGAACATGGATCAATATACTTCAACTTATACCTGAGTCTCCTGGAAGCCACATGTTTAAGTAAACTGAACAGATGTCTTTCATCCTCAATTTTTAGGTTGAACTATTACATAACCAGGAACATAGCCAGCTTTAATAAAGGGGAGAGGGACAGGCTGGTGGAAGATTTAGGGCAAATATGGCTCATAAAGACTAAATGTAGCTTATTTTGTATGCTGTCATTTTTGCATCTAAACACCAGTTAGTGTGATGCTTCAGTCCAATTTGTCCCACATTGCAAATCTATTAAAATATCCTATTATGTTTCCACTGAAACATTTTTATTTTCCTCTGAATTCTTGTGCATTGAAACTTCATCTCATAGACTAGATTCCATGTTTATCCACTGTGATTTGAGCACATCTTTCATATAGAGCACGCACCCATGAATAGCCTCAGGTCATCTCTAGTTATTCTGTCTCACTCACTGGGGCAAATAGAGAACCTCATTTTCAATAAGTGAAGTGCTATCACACATTTCCTGTATGGTCTAGTTTGCCCCTGTATGGTCCAAACACTTTTTGCTCCCAATCTGGATAACAGAGCAGCCACTTCAGTAATAAAAAGATTGGCTCTCTCTGGGTTGCATCATGCCAACTGAAAAATTTGAGGAGCTATTGTTAAAAAAAAAAAGAATTTAAGAAGCTGTAAATAATAATTTTGTTCTCAGTTAAAATGAGCAATACACAAGTAGCGTATGCTGGATCAACACTAAGCTAAGAACAAACCTGGTACAACATGCTTTTAATGCGATTTTCCTGCTTCATGGCAGGGGGTTGGACCAGATAGCCCATGAGGTCTCTTCCAACTCTATGACTCTATGATTCTATGAACATATTGTCTTTCTCCAACAGAAACTAACACAATGTTGCTGGGAAAGTCATAAACAGATGACAAAATGAAAGTGTTACCCCTGTTCCAAATCACCAACTTTAGCTATCAAAGTGCTGGTGCTGCATCTTTCAGCAGTCACAGCATGAAACATTGGACAAATACCATTTATTCTGCTCTTGCACAGCAAAAATGGAAGCCAGCAGTGACTTCTACCTACCAGGCTATTTTTATAGTATTTCCAAGTTGGAAGAAACCAATGACCTGTCTGAATGGAAGGCTTTCATCAAATCACAGACAGGGAGCCTATCAGCTGAGATTTTGGTGGTTTCCACATTAAATAACAACACAAAGCTCCAGGGTCCCATTTCCAAGCTCCAGCATTACAACTACAGAAGGAGACCCCTTCAGACCTTTTCCTTTTTATACATTCATAATGTTTTAGAGAACATGATTATTATCATCCTTTCTTATTCTGGAACATAAATACGGTATTTATTGGCGAAACCCCTCTTTATAACTTTGTACCCATTGATATGATGTTGGAATGATAGCAATGGGACTAGAAAATACAGCCCTGATGATGTAGAGAATTTATGAAGAAGACCAATACATACTTCTAAGCATGGCACCTGATCTGGTTAGGAAACAACCACAGATGAACCTCACTTCCATGAAGTTTTTGGTTAATTTTTAAGGCCCTCTGAAGTAAAAACTACCAGTCATCGTCCTATGTAGTAGTCAATTCCATACAATAATTATGCCTTAACTTAACTGAATTACACACTTTCATAGATACACTTCCACCTTATTCATACTCCACTCTTAGATAGTTCCATAGAACTCTGTCACTCATTGTCTTCACTCTGGCAAAGCTGAGCTGGGATGAGTTCTGGAAGCAAATGGGAGGCTGAAAGTGTCAGGGGCTGAAGAAGGATCAGATATCCGGAGAAACCTGAGCAATTCAAGGATCTACCATGCAACAGTTCAGTCAAACAAGGAGTAAATAAACAGAATGCTAACAACATCCAGAGCTCATAGCCAGACATTATTCCAGTAACCCTCCCTTGCCTCACACTAACTCACTATAGATCATTGCTGTCACTCAACAGGACCTAAATATTAATTAAAGACTCTCTCTCTGCTAAGGGATAGTGACCAAGGTTATATCTTAGGTTGGAAATCAGTTATTTTTCAGCACCATGGAAGGCGCCTTTCTATAGGAGTCACAGATCTTCTTGGATAGTCCATAGGTTCATCAGTCTGGCCTATCTCTTCATGTTGTCTGTCCCAACATTCCTCTCACACCCATTTCAATATTGAACTAAATGTGACAACAGCACATTTGGTGTAAATCTAGCTTTGTTCCTATCATGAATAAGGCACGGACCAGTTCCACTCCTTAGAGTAAAGGCATTTGGATGTGGGAAATTGATTCCATTCTACTGTTTCTGCTTTTCTCCCATAGTTTTTTTTTGTACCCTGTCCCATGCTCATGATCTTTTTCATATGGGTGGGGAAACAGAATCTGAAAACTAGCAACAGAGTAGTATGCTATAGAATCATAGAATCATAGAATAGTAGAGTTGGAAGAGACCACATGGGCCATCCAGTCCAACCCCCTGCTAAGAAGCAGGAAATCGCATTCAAAGCACCCCCGACAGATGGCCATCCAGCCTCTGCTTAAAAGCCTCCAAAGAAGGAGCCTCCACCACGGCCCCGGGGAGAGAGTTCCACTGTCGAACAGCTCTCACAGTGAGGAAGTTCTTCCTGATGTTCAGGTGGAATCTCCTTTCCTGTAGTTTGAAGCCATTGTTCCGTGTCCTAGTCTGCAGGGCAGCAGAAAACAATCTTGCTCCCTCCTCCCTATGACTTCCCTTCACGTATTTGTACATGGCTATCATGTCTCCTCTCAGCCTTCTCTTCTGCAAGCTAAACATGCCAAGCTCTTTAAGCCGCTCCTCATAGGGCTTGTTCTCCAGACCCTTAATCATTTTAGTCGCCCTCCTCTGGACGCTTTCCAGCTTGTCAACATCTCCCTTCAACTGTGGTGCCCAAAATTGGACACAGTATTCCAGGTGTGGTCTGACCAAGGCAGAATAGAGGGGGAGCATAACTTCCCTGGATCTAGACTCTATTCCCCTATTGATGCAGGCCAGAATCCCATTGGCTTTTTTAGCAGCCGCATCACATTGTTGGCTCATGTTTAACTTGTTGTCCACGAGGACTCCAAGGTCTTTTTCGCACACACTGCTGTCAAGCCAGGCGTCCCCCATTCTGTATCTTTGATTTCCATTTTTTTCTGCCGAAGTGAAGTATCTTGCATTTGTCCCTGTTGAACTTCATTTTGTTAGTTTTGGCCCATCTCTCTAGTCTGTCAAGATCGTTTTGAATTCTGCTCCTGTCTTCTGGAGTGTTAGCTATCCCTCCCAGTTTTGTGTCGTCTGCAAACTTGATGATCGTGCCTTCTAACCCTTCGTCTAAGTCGTTAATAAAGATGTTGAACAGAACCGGGCCCAGGACGGAGCCCTGCGGCACTCCACTTGTCACTTCTTTCCATGATGAAGACGACGCATTGGTGAGCACCCTTTGGGTTCGTTCGCTTAGCCAATTACAGATCCACCTAACTGTAGTTTTGTCTAGCCCACATTTTACTAGTTTGTTTGCCAGAAGGTCGTGGGGGACTTTGTCGAAGGCCTTACTGAAATCCAGGTATGCTACATCCACAGCATTCCCTGTATCGACCCAACTCGTAACTCTATCGAAAAAAGAGATCAGATTAGTCTGGCATGACTTGTTTTTGGTAAATCCGTGTTGACTATTAGCAATGACCGCATTTGTTTCTAAGTGTTCGCAGACCACTTCCTTAATGATCTTTTCCAGAATTTTGCCTGGTATTGATGTGAGGCTGACCGGACAGTAATTGTTTGGGTCGTTCTTTTTTCCCTTCTTGAAGATAGGGACCACATTCGCCCTCCTCCAATCTGCTGGGACTTCTCCCGTTCTCCAAGAACTCTCGAAGATAATTGCCAGTGGTTCTGAAATAACTTCCGCTAGTTCCTTCAGTACTCTTGGATGTAGCTGATCTGGCCCTGGGGACTTGAATTCGTTTAGAGTGGCCAGGTGTTCCTGGACAACTTGTTTCCCTATTTGGGGTTGGATTTCCCCCAATCCTTCGTCCATTCCATGTTTCTGAGGTTGAAGATGGCTTTCTTTTTGTGAGAAGACTGAGGCAAAGAAGGCATTAAGTAGTTCTGCCTTTTCCCTGTCCCCTGTCGCCATCACCCCATCTTCTCCTTGCAATGGCCCTATCGCCTCCTTTTTCTTCCTTTTTCTACCAACGTAAGCAAAAAAGCCTTTTTTGTTGTTTTTTATGTCCCTGGCAAGCCTGAGCTCATTTTGCGCTTTAGCCTTGCGAACCTTTTCCCTACAGGTGTTGGCTATACGTTTGAATTCTTCTTTGGTGATTTCTCCCCTTTTCCACTTCTTGTGCATGTCACTTTTGAGCTTTAGCTCGGTTAGAAGTTCTTTGGACATCCATTCTGGCTTGTTTGCACTTGTCTTATTTTTCTTCTTTGTTGGCACTGTTTGCATTTGCGCCTTGAGTATTTCACTTTTGAAAAACTCCCATCCATCCTTAACTCCCTTGTTTTTTAATATCGGCGTCCATGGAATGCCGCTCAGTAATTCCTTCATTTTTTGGAAGTCAGCTCTCTTAAAGTCCAGAATGCGTGTTTGACTTGTCTTAGTTTCAGCATTCCTTTGTATTGCAAACTGCAGGAGCACATGGTCACTTGCCCCTAAGGATCCAACCACTTCAACTGTATTGATCAGGTCTTCCACATTTGTTAAGATTAGATCAAGAGTTGCTGATCCCCTTGTTGCCTCTTCTACCTTCTGGACCATAAAATTATCTGCAAGGCAAGTGAGGAATTTGTTGGACTTTGTACTCTTGACTGAGTTTGTTTTCCAGCAGATATCGGGATAATTGAAATCGCCCATGACTACTATATCTCTTCTTTGTGCCTGTTTGGTCAGCTGTTGACAGAAGGCTTCATCAAGTCCTTCATCCTGACTCAGAGGTCTGTAGTAGACACCCACAACAAGATCTTTTTGAGTCCTGGTTCCCTTGATTCTTATCCAGATGCTTTCAAGCTGGTTTCCCGGATTACAGTCTTGCATTTCTTCTGCAACGTAACTGTTTTTGACATATAAAGCTACTCCCCCTCCTCTCCCCTTTGTTCTATTTCTGTGAAAGAGGTTATAGCCCTCAATGGTTAAATTCCAGTGATGGGAGTCATCCCACCAGGTTTCAGTTATGCCTATGACATCGTATGTGTGGTGCTGTGCTAGAAGTTGGAGTTCGTCTTGCTTATTTCCCATGCTCTGAGCATTAGTGTAAAGACATGTAAGCCCCTGTGACCTCCCCTCGAACTGTTTATTTGGGATTATTGTGCTCTCTGTACTTGGTCCTTGCTGTGTTTGTGCAGCCCTCCGTTTAGCCTTTTGGCGGTTCCCTGTGCTCGTGGGTAATATAGTGTTCGCCAGGCTGTTGTTCCCCTCCCCCAGTGGATCTAGTTTAAAGTGCGCCTGATGAGGTTTGTGAGTCTGTGTGCAAAAAGATGTTTTCCTACTTGTGTGAGATGCACCCCATCGCTTGCCAATAGTCCATCCTCTTGGAAGAGTAGACCATGGTCAAGGAAGCCAAAATGCTCCTCTTGACACCATTTTCTGAGCCAGTTATTGACCTGTACTATTTTTCCGGCCCTTGTAGAGCCGTGTCCTACAACGGGGAGGAGGGATGAAAAGATCACATGTACATTATACAGTTTTAGCTTTGTTCCCAGAGCTCGAAAATCATTTGTGATCTTTTGAAAAGTATGCCTAGCGGTGTCATTGGTACCTACATGAATCAACATAAGGTGGGGAGGGTGATGGGGCTTTAGGAGCCTGCTGAGCCTCTGAGTGATATGGTGTATTTTTGCCCCCGGGAGGCAGCATGTTTCTCGAGCCATCCCATCCGGTCTATGGTGAGTGATAAGGTGACAAAGCAATTATTTTGCTCTGATTTTCAAATGTTTGCTATGTTTATGTTAATGTGGGATTTGTGTATTGGTAGTGTTTAAATGAAATTTGTGTCTTTCCTGTATTGCATACTGATTGCATCATCCAAAGTGTACTATAGTCTGGAAAGAGTTAATTACTAAGAAGCTGCGTTGACCTTGATGTGAGGCTGGAATAGGGAGTGTCCAGACACAAGTGTGTGTGCATTGCTGATTGCATTCAGTTCTGAGTGAGTGTCAAGTCCTGTGTTCATCTGCAGGTCTGTTTGTCTTGATTATTACTGCTTATAGTAAAACTTTGTATATAGTTTTACCAACGTCTTGGATGTCACTTCGTTCTGCATTCCACTGATTCCATCCAACTACTGCTGCGCTGCAAATTACTCTGACAATTGGTTATGGGCCCAGATCCCAGACTACTGACAGTTTATATATTAAACTCTAAACAACAAAGCAAATCCCATAAGGTGGTACTAATGTCGAGTATATGTGGGCTACAAGTGTTTGTATCTACACAGCTAGACACAAAAGGCTATTCAGCTTTCCATTCATAAATTTCACCACTTCAGACTGAAAGTGGACTCAAGTATGTGTTTCTGAGAGTATAAATGTTCCTGAATCTGAAAAAAATTAAACTATAGTTCCTGAAATTCCCCAGCCAGCATGGCCATTCTACTGGGCAAAGCTCAAAATGTTAGAAAGGCAGTGATACTTAACAATGAAGAGTAAAGAATGCATCACAATGGGCAATATATTAATAGGGTTAGATCAATGGTTCTCAACCTGTGGTCCCCAGATGTTTTGGCCTTCAACTCCCAGAAATCCTCACAGCTGGTAAACTGGCTGGGATTTCTGGGAGTTGTAGACCAAAACAACTAGGGACCCACAGGTTGAGAACCACTGGGATAGTCTGAGTGACCAGAAGTGTCCTCCGTGTATGTCTACCTATCCTCTGTGATATAAACTGATACTCTTGGGGATGTTTCTCTACCTATTCTCCTTCCCATGAGTCCTCTATAACTCTTCTAAGATGTAGTTAGGTTAGAGCAGCACTCTGAATCATTATCCTATCTTAATATGGAGTTCCTACAAAAAAGCTTGTTTCCTTCTTCAAGCCATTGGCATGTTTGCGCCTAACATAAAAAAGGAACTTTTCCAAACTCCAATTCTTCAGAAAATAAAAGAAGAATTGCTGTAGCTTATTCCCTATTATACACATTGCTTGGTGTGTGTGTGTGTGTTTTTTTTAAGAAAGACCTAGTAAGGAAGTCAGGACATAATTGCTGATGTCTCATTTGCAGTGTTGGATGTCCTCTTGCTGCCAAAGTCAAAGATAATAGCCAAGGGACTCCTTAGAATGAAAGCAGAATTCCAGAGAGTGGAATGGAATCAAGAGTGTAAGCTTCTTTGGGCTGAGTCAGGTCATTGGTACTTCTAGTTCAGTATTTCTGACACTGATTAACAACAGAGCGGCAGATATTTTTCCAGCCATACCTGGAGATGCAAGGGATTGAAAATCTGTATGTGGGGCATGTGATCTTCCACTAAGCTATCAAATCACTGTATGATGTATACA
This sequence comes from Anolis carolinensis, assembly GCF_035594765.1. Taxonomy (NCBI): domain Eukaryota; kingdom Metazoa; phylum Chordata; class Lepidosauria; order Squamata; family Anolidae; genus Anolis; species Anolis carolinensis. Next base: position 152,454,821 of record NC_085844.1, on the reverse strand, counting down.
ACAATGTTTTAGATCTCACCACTGTGGTAACATCTAAAATAAGTTATTATGCATCACATGTGTGCCTTTGAAGACTACCGTCCTTTTGAGAAGTCGCTTCCAGACTGTGTGATTCTCTGTTTGCTCTCCTTCTACTTACAAGCAAATAACTTTTTATTTAAACAGAATTTGGGTTATTGCGGTAGAAATGGGTTTTTTAATGCAACCTGCTGTACTTTTCATCTGTTCTACAACCATATTTCAAATACTTTTAAACTCTCTTTAAATTGGAGCTGTTCAATATAAACTTTGTTTTTGTTGTTTCTTACTGTTACCATTGATTTCTGCTGTGACTATCTGGATCTGTGTTGTATGCCTTTCTCCCATGGTGGGAGAAATGAAATAAAGTAAATACTGTCTAGAACAGACATGGGCAAACTTCAGCCCTCCAGGTGTTTTGGATTTCAATTCCCACAATTCCTAACAGCCAGTAAACTGGCTTGGATTTCTGAGAGTTGAAGTCCAAAATACCTGGAGGGCCAAAGTTTGCCCATGCCTGGTCTAGAAACTATTGTTGGTTGCAAATGTGCCCTACACAACCTAGCAGTCCTTATTTCTTTTTACCAACCTGCTCAAGATCTGTATTCTTTTGGCCCAACCTAGAGTTTACTCTTCCTTGGCTCGGCTTCATCCATTTTCACTCATTGCGCCATACACTTCGGATTGCTTCCCTGAATTTTTGCAGATGGTTCCTTCCCTCATTGTTTATAAATTTAATTTTTTTCCAGTTCTTTTGGATTTTTGTTTGATGTTGTTTTGTAGTCTTATATATTTTGATTACATGCATTAGTGAGTGTGATATGTATTATATCATGTTGTTTGTACTTGTTGTTTGTTTTGCATTTTATCTGGGTGATTGGTTTTGAAATTGTGTTGCACAATTCTGTTGTATTTCTCCTTCCCTCTGTTTATGATTGCATGCCTTTGGCAGAGCTACTATTTTTTCTTATTTTACAGTAGAACAACATTTGATGGGACTATATAAGTAAACAACAATAATTATTAACTGGTCCTTGACAATATATCACAACAGACCTTAAATAGTGGCACCTGTGTTCCTGGTTCATTTCAAGGCACAGTTCAAAGTGACAGTTTCATCTTTAAAAACCTGCCAGTTATCAGTTCATCTGACAATATGAAATTAGTATGCTGCACACTTCCAAACCAATGCACAAACCAAAATTCAGATATCCCTCAAATTCATGCTTGTCTGAATTTTGCAGCTGAATTTGCCAATCCAAAAATAAGTTGTAAAATGTTTAAATCATTGGAAAAAGTACATAGGACTGTTCATATTGTGGAAGATAACATTTTAAATAGTTTATATTATGAAAATTGCTGGCATGATTTTGTGTGTATTTATGAGCAAAACTGCTTACAAAAACTGAGGGTTTCGGAGAAATGCACAGAAAACATTTTCAAAAATGTGGGAGAAAGCAATGTTGGTGGGCTTTTTTAAATCTCCAGTTGTAATCTACAAGGCAATTATTTTGCATGGATTCCAATTTTTTATTGTGTCAGAAGCGACTTGTGAACATACTGCAAGTCGCTTCTGGTGTGAGAGAATTAGCCATCTAAAGAGATGTTGCTCTGGGGATGCCCAAATGTGTTACCATCCTTCTTGGAGGCTTCTCTTATATCCTCACAAGCTAGAGCTGACAGATGGGAGCTCGCCCCATCTCACGGATTCGAACCGGCAACCTTCAGGTCAGCAACCCAATCTTCAGGTCAGCCAGCACAAGGATTTAACCTATTATAATTCCAATGAAACCCATGATGTTGGTGAACAAACACACATCTACTCTTGCACATCTCCTGTTCATTACAATGGAGATAGAAAGAATTTGCTGACAGACTTGGCCTTGTGTTTGTTGCACATATCCTGCTCATTAAAAAAAAAAAACATTTCTGCTAGAGAACTATCTGGAGTTCTGGTAAATCTATCCTGCATAAAAACATCAGTGACTCACACTGTCCAGGGTAATAATTCCATAGGCAGAGCTACACTCAACTCAGCTGCCTCCTCAAACTCACAATCTAGTCTTTGCAGCCCTTTCCATAAGCCTTGAGTATTTGTTGAGAGCGGCAGGATTGGCGAGACATCTGGCTGTGTTCCTATATGTGATATTAAAATATGTGATTTTAATATGTTTTATTGATTTGTTTTTATATTGTTGTGCTTTTTATACTGTCTGTATTCACCTGGGCCTGGCCCCATGTAAGCCTCCCCGAATCCCTTCGGGGAGATGGAGGCAGAGTATAAAAATAAAGTTATTATTTATTTATTTATTTATTTAAGGTATTTCTACCCCGCCCTTCTCACCTGCAAGACACAAGGTGATGGCATCATCTGCTGAGATCTATTAGATCCCCCAGAAATCTCAGCAGATGTAATCACTCTGTATCTTATGACAAGGACATTGTCAAGTGCTTTTCTGATCCTCCTCCTCACTGAACATTGTGGAAGAGAGATTGCAATGATGAAACAGTGAGTTGGGGAAACTGGTTATTGCAAAGGGTGAATGACAATGCCAACCTTGGCAATGACAATGCCAACCTTTACAACTCTGCCCGCAAAAGAAAACCCAATATACACAGGTGTAAAGTGGACTTACGCTTGTATAGATCGCTAGCAGGATGCCAGGCTATGAAGCATTACAAACTGTGTGCTAACAAGCCATTAACTGAAGTTCCTACAGAGACCAAGGAGATTTGCTGCAAAGTTGGAGCTTCAATACTCCCTTCATAGGCTCATTTATTTAGCTGCCCTTCTTTTTTCCTGAAATTGATCTTCTTCCAGATATCACTCAAGCATAAATAAGATGTAAAGGGTCATTTGACAGATATTGTGTGTGATATTTGAATGCCACTCCTGATCAGGAAGAGATTTCTTTAATGCCTTTAAAGATTTACTCCTGTAGTAACTCTCCAATTAACTAGGTTTTAGAAAACAGACAGGATTTGTCTTTACACAGGAAGAAATAGTGTTCTCATTATACTTTTATTCTCATGTTAGATTTATTACATCTTTCAATTATAATTTATTTTTGCGGCTGAGACTTATCTAATTCTTTATATTTACATCTCTCATCTAACAAGAAATAATAATGCATAAATCATACCAGACAAATTTTAGCAAGGTTTTTTTTTCTATTTGTATGCTTTAATTCTCCAAATGTCTTGGAGGGAAAGCTTGTTGAACTACAAAGGAGGTTTTCACGTGATCTCCACAACAACATGAGAAATTATCATTTTAGTTTCTTTCTTACTGCCATCCTTGTTTCAGGTTTGCATCATAATAAAAGATGCAAAGGAATTGGCATCAAGCCAAATATGATTTCCTTACAGCTGGCAAAGAAGCATTTGGGAGCTTTTTTTCACAATAATATTATTGCTGCATTGTGACACAGTTCTCAAAGTGAACATTCTGGCCACTATGCTCTGGCACTGTTTTTCACTGTGCCACTGTGCCCCTCGGCCAGGGATGCTGCAACTGCTCTCTCTATTTCTCTCATTTACTCTCCCTTCCATCCCACCCACCACCCACCACCACCCCACCCCACCCCACACTCCCTCTGCTAATCTTGGGTGCTGCCAATTCATCAGATGATCAGGATTTATTGTGATCAGTGGTTGGTATGCTCAGATATTCCATAGCCAGTGGTTGGCATCTTCAGGCCCACAAACCAAGAGCAACCCTCAAAGCAATCTCCCATTTTCAGCTAAAGCTATGCCCAGTGGTAGTGAAATTAGCTAAGTTCGCATTAACAGGTAGACTAAATTAATGTCTCTCTTATTCCTATGTGGGAGCAGTTAGTCCTTCAAGTCATCTGACTCCAAGCACCATGGTGGTTTAAAGGGTAAATAGTAACACTTGGAATCACACCTTGAAATGGGCTAAGAGCAGACTGTTTAAGATCTGTCATGATAGGCTTCTAATATTCAATCCCAGGTAACAAGAATCCATATTCTCAATTGATAGTAGTTTCCACACTATGACTGAGATCCTGCATTAAATACACAGCTGGAATATCATAGCAATGCTTTATTTTCCATCCAACCCCTGAAACTCACCTTAAAGACAAGTCATCTGTCCTGAGAGATGGAGTTCTATGGAGCTGGCAAAAAGGGTGCTGTGGAGAACAAGAACATTTCTTCCTTACTGTGAATCAGTAAGGATTCACAGTAACAGTCAGGTTTCCTGTTAAGTTCTTACCTTGAAAGCTGTTTGCACAGGAGGCTAAAACTCTGGTCCCTGGGACCATCCACTTGATTCAAGATCGTGTCAGGTGATACAGTAGTCGGAGAGAATGGAATTTTAACATGTCCTTTAATAAATTCCTCAGAGCTGCCTTGCTTCTTCATCTGAGCATCTTTGGAAAGTTAATACTAATTCACTATCTGGCTTGTAGCTGCCTCATGGGCTCTCTAATAAGGACATCACATTGATGAGGTCCTCCAGATAGATTCACCATGGCAAATTAGAGGGAAGCAGAGCAATCCCGTGCTCCACCTTACTGACAGCTGATGCTTTCCCATCACACATGGGGAAGCATCACCATTCCCACCCCCCTCACTGCTGTAGCCCTGTTGTTCCTGATCAACATGGGGAGGCTCCCGTGTTGGCGGTGTAGCGTTGTTGGATGCTGCCACCCAGTTGAGCCATGTAGTCTCGCCAGAAGTGAGGCTACATCGTGTGATGGGTGGCATGGGGCTCTGTGGCTCAACCGGGGCAGAAGCATCCTAGGACGCTGAAATTTCCTTGTGTGATGAGGTCATAAACATGCTATCTGGCTTTATTGAGCAATCCTGAATTTCTGAGGCATAGCTACTGGGGTGTAATGCCTGACACTGACATAAGATTAGAGCTGGTCTTGTTTGCTGGCATATCCTGGGATTTGTAATCCAAAGAGTCATCTTTCTAGACTCTTAGTAAGAATGTTCCCATAGTATTTAATGGGTTAGGATTTTATTCTGTCTGTGCCTTCCCTAAGGTTCAGTGTTAGGTAGGCAATGTGCACCACAGGCTAAATACAAGGACGTAAAGCCAGTTTTGAGCCTTGCATGGTCCCCTACCTGTCCCCATATAGCTAGAAAAAATATCTTCATATTTCAGTTTCTTCTTACTTTAATGAAAATCTCTTCTGGGCCTAACATGGTCTGACAGAAGACAAATGTTGAAAAAATGCTGTGTCTGTTTGCTAGAGCATTTGGAATGCATTTTTAATTTTAATTTAAAAATTGGAAGGTGGAGGTACAGGGTGGGATACTCCATTCTCCAGAAGGAGAGTGGTGATCTCCCCCAATCTCTGAAAGTTGGCCACCTGTATTTGATATGCAAGGATTTCCAAGTTTTGTTGCCTGGAATACATCAGTAGCTACTGGTAAGAGTTGAGAACTTGTAGGCAGGTGCGGGCAGGTGGAATAGGGAGGACATCCTGTTAAACATGTTGGATAGAACAGCAAATAAAGACAACATCAATAAATGGTCATTCTTTCTGGACCAATAAAAAATCCTGAGATGGAAGATATTCTGTCCTAGTTGCATCAAGACCAGGACAAATAAGAAACAGAAGTCTTCCGAGTGAATCCATCAGTCAATGAGATGAGAGATTCATTCTTCACATCCTAGCACAGAAGTAGCGTGGTTTCCACAGCTATACAGAAATAATAAATTGCAAAACAAAACACAAAAGAAACTTGCTTCATTAAATAAGGATTACCTCATCAGGATATGACCACAACCAATAAAGCATCTGCACTAAAACAAAATACCTTAAGAAAGCACAGATAGATTGCTTACTGTAATTTCAGTGAACATTGGCACCACCTCTTGTCCCTGAACATCAAAATATTGCAACCTGAGCACAATAGGATATAAGAATATGTTTTGATATTCTGTACCAACCTTTCCAACCTGATATCCTATAAATATATTGGATTACAATTCCTGGAAACTCCAACTAACATATCCTGGAGCTGTAGTTCAACATATCTGGAAGGTATCAGTCTTGAGGAAGGCTGATTATATAACTGTTCTATAGCTTCTGTTAGGAATCACAATCAGGAATGCTGCCTTGATTCATTCATTAGGCTGGTTAGTCGGTCTATCATCATGCCCTGACATTATGCTCCTAGCAGAGAATGGGAAAATGTATTGGACAACAACTCCCAGAATCCTGCAGTCAACATAGACAAGTTGGGCAAAATTACTGAACTGAACAAAACAATTCCTAGAATCCCCCAGCCAGCACGGCTAGTAATCTTGTAATCCAAAAAAAGTAGCATTTCCAAGCTCTTGTCCTTAAGGTATTCTTTGAACAATATGAGCACTAAAGGTCAAGGGGCTTCCGCATGTTTTACCAGAATTAAGGGCTGGATGTTCCAAAGGGGAGTACTATCTAATGGGCATTAAACTACTCACTAAGAAAGGATGCCCACTCCAGCCCCCATATTTTACACTAACAGAGCCCCTTTTGTGTGTTCAGCTGTACAATGTACGTCCAGAGCTGAGAGGTTTCAAAGGTCATCACCATTATTACACCTAGCAGGGGCTCAGCACAAAAGCAGGATCTGCTTCCACATTAGCAGGTGCAAGACCAGGCTTGGCTTTCGCCCAAACATTCCCGCTGCTTTTTGTTTTGCTTTATGAGTTCTTCCCCCTTTAAAAAAAAAAAAACAATTGTATGTTATATATCAGAACTAATTATTCCTGTTGGGCCAACCTCAGGAAATGTCAACAGTACATTGTAAGTGCTAATTGGGGTGCCTGTGCTCTTCAGCAAATTTGGGATCCAGCGCTCTCTGGATTGGTGAGGTTAGGCATGTTACAGGAGACAGCAGTATAATGAGCTTAGTCTCCATGGAAGAAGCAGAGATTTGCTGCTCACACTTTGCATTGCGTTCGCACCAGCGCTCTTGCCAAATACAAAGGAAGCTTCCCAAGTAGGCCAACAGCCCAAGGCAAAAGCAGGCAGGCAGGCGAGCTACAAGGAAATCCAAAGGCAAGAACTCTAGGCTACTGAGAAGAGAGGCAACGTACAAAGATATTTACATGGTGCTCATTTGTTTGTCTGAGTGAGGATAGTTTAGGCAAATATTATCATTGTTCTAAAAAGAAGCTTTTGCTGAAATTTCACAGAGATTTCTAAAACAGCTCTGGAGAGGAAATAGGTCATTAATATACATTCTCTGGAAAGACATCTTCAGAAGACAAACCTGTTTCAGTGTAGGACAAGTGTCATCTTGCCATCCTTCTACCAAGAGACCCTCAAGGAAATAAACATGGTACAGCTTGAGTATCCTTTATCCAGAAATCCAAATTCCAAAATACTCCACAATCCAAAATTGTCCACATGGGTGACATAGATAGTAATACATTTGCTTTCTGATAGGTCAACCTTGTTTCATGGACAAAAAGATTAAAAATGTTTTGCATAACATTACCTTTGGGCTATGTGTATAAGATGTACATGAAACATAAATAAACTTGATGGTTAGACTTGGGTCCCATCACCACGAAAATGTAATATGTCTAAGCAAGCATTCCAAAATCTGAAGAAAAAAAATCTAAAATTTGGATCACTTCTGGTCCCAAACATTTCAAGTAAAGAACACATAACCTGTAAAGCTTAGCCTGAGAAATCATTTCTGGTCTATTGCCATCAACAAAGGAGGAGGACTATTCTTTGGCGCTACATTCTGAATCCATCACCAGATCTGTAGTAGCTACTGTCAACTGATTTCAGAAATTCCCAGGAGAAGAACATGGAAACAGATGATTTGAGTGACTAGGGATCTCTTTACCGTTGTCCAAAGATTATGAGATGGACACGTTGGGTTTGTTTTAAGGGAAATACTCGTAAGCACGTGCTAGGGCTGAAAATAGGCACATTTCCATCACTGAAGCCCCAGAACAGTAATGATCTTCACCCTGCATTGTAGACTGTGTGACAGCTGCAACTATCACCTCATGAGTTTTCACATGTAGTGCTTTGGTATAATATATTAATGCTTCTGGCCCATAACAAAAGGCTATCAACAGATACATGTATCACTTAATAAACACAGCCATTTGACTGGTTGTGTGGATTAACCTTGATGCTGATGAGATGCCATTGATTGCAGTGTTGATCAGATGAGATTCCACGAATAAAGAACAACAGACTTTAGACATCACATGTAGGCATTTTATTAAATGGAATACAGAAAGGCATATAGAGTTCTGCTAAAGTTAGTGACCATATCTATCTGGAAGTTAGATGTCTCAATTGAAACCTGTGCAATTTGCGGATAATCTGTAATCGTAATGTTAATTATGAAGCCTATGGTATTGTTCTCCTTATCTATATGTATGAAAAATACACTGAGTTGTGTTTCATACAGGATTTTTAGTTTAGTGAGGCACCAGCACTCTTTCACAGAGAAGGCTAAAGACCTTAGCAAAACTAAAACTCCCATGATTCCATAGTATTGGCCCATGGCTATTAAAGGCATTGAATTGTTGCCATTTGTTGTAAGCCGCCCTGAGTCCCCTCGGGTGAGAAGGGCGGGATATAAATGTTGGAAATAAAATAAATAAATAAAATAAAGCTGTGCAATACTGCCTTAATTCTACGCTGTAGATGCACCCTCTGTTTCCAGTAAGGTGAGAGAAATACATTCTGTGAGATGGACAATTTTTTCCTGCAATGGCTAAATGGATCTGCTCTTCGATACATTCCAAACTGCAGGCACCACAAAAGCAAAGCACTATCAGCACATATGTATGGCTACTCATTTATTCATACTTCATTGCTGTAGCGTTGTTGTGAACACAGGTCAACCACCCCTTTTGCAAACAAAGAGGTCTGTGCCTTTGGCATGCATGCCTAGTGTGTAGGCCCATTTATAATCATAGTCCCAAAGAGCCTAATCCAGCCAAAGGGAAGTCCTTTTAAGTCCCATTGATTCAATGTAAGAGATACAGACACAGGCCTCCCTTTCTCCCCCACTTGGAAATCAATGTGGCTTGAAAGTGTTTCCCTTTGACTGGATCATACCTGCAGCATAAAAAACCATTACATTCGTTATTAGTGGCTGTTTATCCCCACAACCCTTCTCTCTGTACATGGGGGCAGGGGGTGAACAGAGATTACTCCCTATTTACATCCACATGCACACAATTGTTATCGCTTGGATCTTTCTTCACAGAAGGAATCCTAATCAAATAGTAACTGCTGGAAGATAAGAAGTTATTTTTCACCAACCAACCTCCCCACATAAAAAAATTTCTCCCTGCCACCTCCCATGTTTTTTCAGATCTTCATGGTTTTTGGAGCTGAGCTTGGAAAGCAACCTTTGGGGATGAGGTATTGCAACTCCCAGATTCACCCAACCAGCATAGTCAATGTCTTTCAAAACTAAACTTTTCTAAGATCTGCTTCACAGGAAAATTCTGCATTACTTGGGAAGAATGGGGAACTGGCCAAAAAACAATTTCAAAACCTTTTTTCCCTTTGGATCAGTGGGAGCACCCCAAGAGTTTCTCTCAGCTAGTCCAGGGACAAAAGATACAAGCCATTAATGCCTTCATGACAATCATTCTCAATTCTAACTTCCTCTAATAATACAAATGTCATCAATCTGAGAGTTTGTCTGCCCTGAATTGAAATGTCTGTGCTTCAATGGCTTAGGCATTGTCCATAATTTATTAAGCAACTTGTACAATTTTAAATAAGGGACACCCTCCCATGAAAGACTCCCACAAGTACCAAGGCAGGATACAGATTTGTCATACAATTCTTAGCTGCAACATCCTGAGGTTGGTTAGCTGGGGAGTCTTCCTGCTCATGATAAGATCCTGAGGGACTCATTCCATTTCCCTTTGGCTTGCTGTACATATTCATAAAAATCACGGCAGGTTATCTGATTGAATCATAAATGGTGATAAGTAGTATTTCAACATGCCTCTGTGCAAAATAAGTGATAAATGAATGCTAAGCAGTCAATCTGTCCCATATTGTGTGTGTGTTGGGTGCAGAAATACACACAATAGCCAAAAGAAATATACAATTTGGCCTCTCACATTTTCAGATTTCATTTTTGCAGCCTGCCAGAATTTGTCTACTGACCCAGAGGACCTTTTCATTAGCTGTCCCAAGACTGGAATTATTTTATTATTATTTGTGGGTTTAATTAATATACAGTCTCTAGGAATCTCTAGGTTCTCCAGCACAACTATAGAGATACTGGAGGATCTAGAGCAGTTGTTCTCAACCTGTGAGTCCCCAGAACTCACAACTTCCAGAAATCCCAGCCAGTTTACCAGCTGTTAGGATTTCTGGGAGTTGAAGGCCAAAACATCTGGGGACCCACAGGTTGAGAACCACGGATCTAGAGAATCCTAGAGAGATCGCTTTTGTAGACATTTGGAGGTCCTTCAGTGAGATTCTATGGTCTACTTGTGTCAAACTCAATGCCCGTGGGCTGGATCCAACCAGCCATGTCATTTTATGAGGCCCTGTAAAGTATAGACACACTGATCATGGGAAAATTGTAAGCTTTTTTTTAAAAAACAAAACAAAAAACCTTTATTTGAATGGTTGTGCTTACATTTTGTATTGTGGTTGTTTTTAGGTCATGATCAATGGATGAGGATGGTGTTTCAGGTTATTTAACAATATGTTAAAGCGTATTTACATTTATACAGTCTTGCAATTACAAACAGCTTTTTGGAGTCAACCATAAGGCTGATGTGGCTCTTGGTGAAAATGAGTTCGACACCATAAAGCAGTGGTTCTCAACCTCTGGGCCGTGGCCCAACAGTGGGCTGCGAGAACTAAAATCCAGTCCTTGAACCTCTTTTCTCTTTATTTTATTTTATTTGATTTTATTTCCTCTCCTTTCTGCAGAGCTGACCATTGCACTGGATAGAACAAATCAGCTCTAGAAACCATTATTAAATATGGTTTTCTGTGGGCGAACAGATGGCCACTACTGGATGGAATAGGGCAATTTTATTTGCAGGGGCAATTTTATTTGCAGGGGCAAAGGGCAATTTTATTTGCAGATTTCTCTGCATTTATGAGGGTCCTGTTCCCCTAATCCACATGAATGTGAAGAGCTGACTACTCTTGAAATTTTATGGATTTATATTACCAGCCAAAAATCTACATACAAAAAGGAGCAATAAATGAAAAATCCTTCTTATTTAGGGAGACATGGTATGGTATAAAAGGTAAAGGTAAAGGTTTCCCCTTAAGTCGTGACCGATTCTGGGGGTTGGTGCTCATCTCCATTTCTAAGCTGAAGAGCCGGCATTGTCCATAGACACCTCCAAGGTCATGTGGCCGGCATGACTGCATGGAGCACCGTTACCTTCCCACCAGAGCGGTATCTATTGATCTGCTCGCATTTGCATGTTTTCGAACTGCTAGGTTGGCAGGAGCTGGGGCTAACAGTGGGCGCTCATTCCGCTCCCGGGATTTGAACCTGGGACCTTTTGATCCACAAGTTCAGCAGCTCAGCGCTTTAACACACTGTGCCACCAGAGGCCCGTTGGTATAGTTTTGCCTAAATCAGGACAGGTCAATATCAGGGACAAACTTGTATAGAAGGTGATGAGGTTTATGGGGGATCATAGAATCCTAGAGTTGGAAGAGGCCACATGGACCATCCAGTTCAACCCCCTGCTATGCAGGAAAAGCACAATCAAAGCAACCCTGACAGATGGCCATCCAGCCTCTGTTTAAAAGCCTCCAAGGAAGGAGCCTTCTCAAGTAAGAAATCAGAATAATTTAATATTGTTGGTGATGCCAAGGTGACCTAACAAAGAGATGAATTGAGGCTCCAGTGCTCCACATACTTACATGTACACAGCTGTACAGATCATTGAGAGCCCTAACTTCTAAGTAGATGTTTATTGGCTTGTGTAGTTAATAATCAAATCCTCGGTGAATCTCCTAACAAAGGAGGCAGCCTAGTGCATCTCTACATGATTTGGTGCTCCAGTCTCACCTCCTTTGGTTCACTCTCTGTGGGAGAGCAGGTCATCCTGATTCTCATACACTCCCAAAGTGCACCATTAGAGGTGTTAAAAAAAGAAACAAAGTGCGACTCCATTTTTTATTCAAAAAAAGTGAGAAGGTGTGTTATCAAAAATTGGGGGAACACTATGCCAGACAGACAAAGATAATAGACAGAGATCATAGACAGAGATGGATTCTTCTCTTTTTGAGATTTGAAATAACAGTAAATTGCTGTGGAAATGAAAGGCTAACCAAACATTTAATCTGTGGTTGCTCACCACTTTGTTTCCAGCATTCCCAGCACCGATTTACCTGAAGCTCCTCTTCAATGGCAGCCACCTTCATTAAAGAACAAAAGTAATAAGTCATTTCACACCCTGTCTGACCATTCTGCGATAATAGCAAGATTTCATGCAAAGGTACAACATTATGCCTATCTGCAATCACGGTCGCTTTGCAAAAATCTTAATTCACACTTCACATGCAGCTAACCTTGTTACCATCCCTTCGTAGATCCATCAGCATTGCAGCTGCACGTCTTCACAGCCCAACATCTTAAAATTCATCACTTTGGCACCTTTGCATTACTACAGGTCGAAGGAAGGAAGCGGAGCACAAATAATTAAGGGTATCCAGATGTTTAGGTTTGCTCTGCTCGAATGTTTCTGGGATTTGATACAGTCTTTCTCTCTTTCCTGTTTTTAATTCTCTTTCTTCAGATTGGAAAAATATACACAATTAGATTAAGGGGGAGGTGAGACCAAAACCAAGTTTCAAACTGCTATCCCTTCCACCCCTTTCTGGTTGCTCCCCCACCCCTTACAAGTATAGCTTTTTGTAACTGGAATTTGAACAAGAAGCGTGATAATGAGTAGGTTGAGGGAAAGAAAGGTGTTATCTCATTAAGGTAATTACTAAGACATCCCTACCATTATATCGGTTTGAAAATGTGGCAATTAAAGAGCCCTACATGGGCTCCTGGAGACAAGGGAACAAGACAATTCTCTTGGAACTCCTATGTTGCGGTTAATGTGTGTCATGTAAATGAAAAAGCAGGAGATTGCTTGCAAAATGCCTTTCTCTCTCCATCCTGTGCACTCACACATGCACACACCAGCAGAGGAGGAGGCCAGGCTTTGAAATTAAGCCCTCTTCGCATTCATGCATAAGTAGCAAGTGTCATCTCTGCCTTTGTGGAAAGACTCCAACACTTTCTGTTTATGCCTCACCCCACCCCAAATGTCAAGTAAAAACCAAGGGACACTGCCAGCAGTTGTTGTGAAGTTTACATCACCAAAAACTGATCACAGAGCTTTGGATGCAGCTCTCCTTCCAGCTTCCAGCTAAAAGCTGCCTACATGACATCAGAGTAGTTAAGCCAATAGCAGCCCTAGGGGCTGTGACTTTTCCAATATATGGATGTTCACTGTGATTGTTGCATTAAGTGAGCATTAAGACAGGTCTGAGAAGATTCTGGGAAACCTGATCAGGCCAAAATGATCAACATATTGCAATGGCAGAGTCTACCGTTCATGCCCTGTATTTCATGGAAGATAGGTTGTGTTGCCATGGAGAGCACCTACCGTATGTATATGCACTTGTATTATCCAATGATAATGTGATATGATTTCATCATCAGTTGTTGGTACGATTATGACCACAGTATTTCTGGACGTCTCTTCTTTGTCATCGTGAACTGGGAAGAAAAATATCAAGCAAAACTCCCATCACGTGTAAAACTGTTCCCTATCAATGGGATCAGTAGCTTCCCCACCAGGGATGCAGTGAATCTACTTTAACAGTGGTTCTCAACCTGTGGGTCCCCAGATGTTTTGGCCTTCAACTCCCAGAAATCCTAACAGCTGGTAAACAGACTGGGATTTCTGGGAGTTGTAGGCCAAAACACCATAGGTTGAGAACCACTGTGCTTTGACTTTTATTCTTGACTTTAAAAGAGCTGTCCTATATGCTGAGTCCTATCCTCCACACATTTGTCATTTTGCCTAGCTGAACCTGGAAAAGATTCATCACACTCTTGGTGTGGAAATCACTCGCTACCTCTGTTCTCTGCTATGTTTATGAAAGAGCTTGGAAAAATTAGGTGTTCACTGAGGGACTCTTAATCCCTCAAATTAAGGTTTCCAAGCTCTGTTAATGACACTTATTCTATGTAGTCTCAGACCATGGTCTGGCATAATGGCCACACTGCCAGGGTCTGATAATGATGTTAGTAAATGAGTGTCTGGGCAAGTGTAAGCAAGCTCTCTGAATTTTCAATCATGTGTAGCAGCCTACACATACATAGGTTCCCTTTTGCATACTTTCCACCCTTTGCATGAAAATCTAGGGGTGCAGAAATAGGGGTGACAGCAATGTTGGAAGTGAGAATGGCACAATGCCACATGCTCTGCACACATTTTTTCACAATCCATAAAGAATAAACTTTAGAATAAGGCTGTAGTCAGTATTATGCCATCATAAGATACTTTTTTCAGCTTAATAAATCTACCATGTGGACACATGGGTGAAGACTGGCTTACAACATGAAATATTCCTGGAAATAACAGCACATTTACCAAGGAAGCCATCTATAATTCAAGAGAATTTTTTAAAAAATATTCCTGGCAAAAATGTTTTTGCCCCAAAATGTTCTGCTCATTGGATTTAACATTCTGAATCATACCTCCTGTTGGATTTTGAAGTACATTTTTAAAAAGATGTTCATATACTGCATACAGCAAGTTGGTGCTTCAGATCTTTGCTGTGGAAATATGAACGTGCAATGTTTTCATTTTTGTTAGTGTCTCTAAAAACTAAGTTGTGAAAGGAAATATTGAATATATGAAAAATGCAAATAGTCAGATTTTAAACGTAATATTTTATATTCAAAATTGTAAATGTTCACTTAGAGCAGTGGTTCTCAACTGGTGGGTCTCCAGATGTTTTGGCCTTCAACCCCCAGAAATCCTAACAGCTGGTAAACTGGCTGGGATTTCTGGGAGTTGTAGGCCAAAACACCTGGGGACCGACAGGTTCAGAACCAATGACTTAGAGCTACTCATAATAGTTCCATCACATAGAACTGGTCATATAAATCTGGCTTCTACCTTCAGGAGCACCAATGTGCATGTTTATGAAATACAGTAACATTGAAACAAAAATGTTTCATTCTGTCACAAGGTTTTCCTGTGTTTTACAGAAGAAGTACCTGCTGATCACCCCTGTATATGGCATTGTAAGAGAACATTTTAGGTGATCTTACTCTGATAAAAGATAGCATGTTTGTTGTTGTCATGTGACTTCAAGTCACAGTGTCTTGGCAAGATTTGTTGTTGCCTCCCTCTAAAACAGAAAGAATGTGATTTGTCCATGATCACTCACTGGGCTTTCATGGCTGAGTGGGAATTTGAACCACTGATCTTCAGAGCAGTAGTCCAACACTCAAACCACTACTCCATGCTGGCTCTATAAGACCAAAATAACCTCTAGCCCAGAAAAAAACATGAATAGAAAAATAGCTTCTTAAAACCAAGGACAAATGTTACCTTAGTGGTCACTTTGAGCACAATGCATAGCCAACCCTACATTTAGTGAGCTGGATCAAGACTTATTCAGGTTTAGGGTAGACTCATAATTTGAGTGGAATAGAGTTAAATCAAAGGGACACGTATTACTTGTAACAAAGTCTTTTGTCTTCAGTGGATGCACACTAAGCAAAGTTAAGTCTTGATTCAATCCACTGAACTGTAGTGTATTTTATCTGAGATAGATGGAATGGATTATATTGAACAACGGCAACAAACCTGAGACCAATACATTTGTCCTTCTGACAAACCTGATCAGTGCTATAGAGAAATGGCCTTATTAGAGATTTATCACTTAAGCTTTGTTTCTGTTTACAGTAGGACCCCCATATCTGTTGTTTCTAGATAGATCATGGTTTCTGGAAACCATGGATTATTCAAAACAACATTAAATTAAATTCCAATCCCAGTAAATCATAGGGTTGCAATGAAGGATTTAGAGAGATGGTCCTCAATATGTGGGTCCCAGATGTTTTGTCCTTCAACTCCCAGACATCCTAACAGCTGGTAAACTGGCTGGAATTTCTGGGAGTTGTAGGCCAAAACACCTGGGAACCCACAGGTTGAGAACCACTGATCTAGAGGTTCCTAGAGAAGCATCCTCTCTAGGCATTGATCTCTAATGTGATTCTATGGTAATGTTTGGGAAAAGTATACCATAAAATCATGCTGGAGGACCTAGCAAATATACCTAGAAAGACCATATTTCCCCAGGTGTAAGTAAGTGATACTTTGGATATGAGTTTTGCAGTTACAGGGGTCTTACTGTTTTTCTGATTTAGGTGTTTTCAGATCTCTTATAAAGAAATCATGATGTCACCTCAGTTCCTCCTTCCCCTCTTCCATATACATACCTACATACATATGTTTACACACAAGTATACACATACATATATCAGAGAGATGCGGAAAGAGAGAGAATATATTTCCAATGCAATTCATTATCTATATTGTGGCCAAACATGCAATCCAACCTAAAGATTTAAATCTGGATTGACCATTTCCCTATTTACAAGTCAGAATAAAAAAATCATTTGCAAATGTGTCTTTCCTATGCATTTACTTTAAGACTTATTTAACATGCCAAAGGGATGTTAAATATTGCTTATCATTAGCCACACATCTTTTATAGTGTGATGTAAATTATGTAAAACAAAAAAAAGCTATACAATATTCAGGTGTTATTCAGATTTGTAATTCCAAAGAAGGCACTTCTGAATACAAAAAGCCATTCAGTGAATATATAAATACATTTTCCAAATTTCAGTGTCTGTTTAAGGGGCAGAGCATTATATTTTAAAGCATCTGTCCCTTGTTCCATTCAAAACAAAAACAAAACACCCAATCTCATTAATCGTACACATGTATGTACAATCTCTGTTCACTGCAAGTTTGATGTTCATATTTTGAATTTATATTATCAAATAAATTAGGCCATCCCTTGTGACTGTCGGCCAAACCTCTGTTATTCCTAGAATCTTACTGATATTTTCTAACATTCCTACTCCACTTTTTATGACATATGCTAAAATCACATAACTATGGAAACAGAATTAGTGTCTTTCCAGATGATATAGGAATACACATGCTACTATCCTATGCTTGTTAGGCATTCCAAGAACACATTGATGTTCCTCATCCTTGCCTTCAGTTAAATGTTCACCCATATTCCAGTTATCTATCTTTGGAGTCCCCAAGCAAGTAGAAAAAATCAATGCATACCAATAGGAACAAAGTGTTATTGTTTATTCGTTCAGTCGTTTCTGACTCTTCATGACCTCATGGACCAGCCCACACCAGAGCTCCCTGTTGGGCATCACCGCCCCCAGCTCCTTCAAGGACAAGCCAGTCACTTCAAGGATACCATCCATCCATCTTGCCCCTTGGTTGGCCTCTCTTCCATTTTCCTTCCATTTTCCCCAGCATCATTATTTTCTCCATGGTTTGTTCCATGGCTACATGCAAAAGAGCCATCTAGCCCAACCTACTGTCATGCAGGAATAAACAATGAAAGCACAACCAGTAGATGGTCATCCAGTGTCCTTCTAAAAATATTCTGAGAAGGAGACTCCATCACACTTTGAGACATGGCATTCCACTGACGAACAGCTCTTACCATCAGGAAGTTTTTCCTAATGTTTAGGTGGAATCTCTTTTCCTGTTGTTTGAATCCATTGCTCCATGTCTTAGTCTTCGGAGCACCAGAAAACAAGATTGCTCCCTCCTCAATTTGGCATCTTTTCAAATATTTAAACATGGTTGGTTATCATGTCAGGTCTTCACCTTCTCTTCTCCAGGCTAAATATACTCAGCTCCCTAAGTTGTTCCTCATAGGCTTCCAAGCCTTTTACCATTTTGGTCACCTTTCTCTGAACACGTGCTGGATTATGTCAATGCATTCTGTTATTAACATAATAATTCCTTATCAAGTGCACTCAGTTAATAAGCTGATGCTGAACTTTAATTACTTTTCACATACAATTACTTCTGTAGATTGAATACCATTCCTCCTTTAACATAACAAGATGCCTAATATGAAAGAATTGTGGAAAAGTTTGTTTTTAAAAGACTGTTTTTTAAGTACTGTACCACACACATCACTGAAATCCATCTGGAAATAGTTCACATGCCCTTCTTTGACAAGGTAAAAAAAGCTCAGACTTAGAGGTCCCATGGTGAAGGAGAAGAAGACAAATCTCCAGTTGGGATTGATTTTAGTTTAAACTCAGCAGCTGGTCACTAATAGGGCTGCTCATAATCATCACTGTAATGTTAGGGGATGCAATTAGTATCTCAGCCACTTCTGTGTGTCTCTTTGAAATCACTCCTAATTTGGGGTGGATGTGCTGGAAAGTTTCCATTAACAGGCAGGCTTGTGGGAAAACGGGGTATATTAATTTGAAAATCAATGGGACTGGTTTGTGATAAAAGTTGCCAGCTGGTAATTGGAGCCAAGATAATACACCAGCCCAGGCTCGAACAAACCGATCAAACACTAGACTGTCTTGTCAGGAAGCAGAATGCCTCCAAGAGAGATTCAAAGTTCAGCAACCTCCTAAAAAGGAGTGGTAATAGCACACTGGAAGCCCAATGCTACATTCATAGCACAGCTTAGGAATGTTACTTCTCATCTGGACTGCAACTCCTGGAATCCCACATCCAATGAAGCCAGGATGAAGTCCAGAGTTGGTTCCATTTTTAGCCACACATCTCAAGATCTGCCTCTGCTAAAAGCATAGTTTCTGAGATCCTAATTGAAAATTTTGCTCAACAAGTAGAACCATTGGAACTAAACCAGGCCTAGGACTCAGGCCCAATCTTTCATGCCCACTGTTGAACCAAAGATGAAAGAAGAAGAAGAAGGTCTGAATCTGTATTAATATGGTGACCATTTTAGAGGAGTAACATTGAGTCTTTGGTCCATACATACATATCCTCTTCTTAAAGGGAGCTCATTAAAAAGCAACAACTGTGACAAGGCCCACCTCTTGCTAAAGTGGTGAACTTACATTCACTCAAGGAAGCAGACAGGAAGGAGGATCTGTGACGGAATTTGAAATGATCTCTAACAGGTAGAGTAGAGGTGGGCAAATGAAGTACACCCAAAGTTCTGAACATTCAGATCCTATCAGCAGTAGCCAGAATAGACAAAGAGATGGTGGATTACACTATGTAACAAAATTTGAAAATGTTTCTCTTCCTGGTTTGAGTGTTATTTTCTGTTTAAATGTGTGGTATTTACTTTCAAAGTAGTTGTTATACTCCAGAAACTTTGTTTTTGTAGCTGCCACCAACTATGTTGAATTGTTTGAAACTGGAGGAGATATTCATAAAAAAAGCTATAGTAAAATGTGTTGCAGGATGTTCCACAAAAACAAAGTTTTGCAGTTTAATCAACTTTTCCCATGTTTTTTGATAGAACCAATGAGGAAAGGACATTTATAACCCAGGGCCAAAAATCATGTTACATAGTGTTATGAGAGCTAAATCCAGTACAGTTTAGAGGGACCTGATGTAAAGGTCTATTGGAAAACAATTTGTAATTTAAATTAACGTTGGAAAACTGACACTACCTTAAACAGTACTGACTATACTGGCTGGCAGCATTTTCCCAGGGTTTTGGAAATAAAACTTTTCCCAAATCTTTTCTGCCCAAGTTTGACCTGGAACATGCTGCATACAAAACACATGTTCTGTTACAAAGTCATTTTGGTTACTTCCAAGGAAATCTGCTTTGCTTTCCCTTGCATGCACCCAGCACCAGTCAGTAAAGCTATTTTCAATATTCCCAGAAGACTCCTTGGTTGAAAAAGGACTGCAGTCCTTTTGTCTGGACACGCCAGAAGGTTTTCCCCAAAGGCCAGGGTGGAGAAGTTGGGCTGATCTATCCTTGGTGGTAGTAAACATGTCACCCAGTCATTAACTCCTCACCTAAAGGTTCTTGTTTCCAGAAAACTATCATTAGTGCAAGGGAGGAAATAGCGGGTATACTATACATGGGGAAAACAAGAAGGAGAGAAGTGAGCAGGAGACACATAAAATAAAATATAATCTGTACATATAATAAAAATAAAAATATGTTTGTATGTGTGTGGTTGGAGTGTCTACTTACACAAACAAACTTCCACTTCCACAAACAGCTATAGCTCCCACTACTCAGGAGACCTCCAGTGTCAGTGCAGGTTATAGAGAGCACCGTGAACATGTCCAAGAGCCCTGCCAATGTCCTCCACAAACACCATACTGCCCACCACCAAAGTGAAAGCTTTCATATGGGAACAATTCCCTCCTAGATCAGTGATTCTCAACCTGTGTGTCCCCAGGTGTTTTGGCCTACAATTCCCAGAAATCCAAGCCAGTTTACCATCTGTTAGGATTTCTGGGAGTTGACAGCCAAAACATCAGGGGACCCACAGGTTGAGAACCACTGTTCTAGATTTTATGTGTTTCCTCCACCACAGACATCCCAGTGTTTTTTACTCTCTCAGTTGGTGTGGAATTTGCATGATCCCGCCCACTGTCTCTCCCATAATCCTTTCCTATTCTTGTCTATGTCACACAGCAAATAGAAGAATTGATCAGCAACTGAACAGACTGGAGAGGTTTGGGGAGAATTCACCATGATTTCTAGGAGTTGTAGGTACTGGGATGTATAGATCACCTGCAATCAAAGAGCACTCTGCCACCAATGATGGAGCTGGAACTAGCTTGGCACACAGAACCCCCATGAGCAAGAAAAAATACTGAAGGTCTTTGGAGGAATGTCTAGGAGTTGTAGTTCACCTGCAATCAATGAGCACTCTGAACTCCACCAAAGATGGAATTGGACCAAACTTGGCACACAGAGCCCCCATGACCAGCATAACATACTGGAGGACTTTGGGGGGAATTCACCTTGATTTGGGAGAGTTGTAATTCACCTACATCCAGAGAGCACTGTAAACCCAAACACAGATGGATCTGAATCAAACTTGGTGAACATACCTGATATGCTGAAATTTGATTACTGGAGGGGTTGGGGGGGGGGGGTACTGACCTTCCTTTCTGGGAGTTGTAGTTCACCCACAACCAGGGAAACCACGACCTCCAGGGCAGATGGAGCTGGATCACACATACCACTCAGAACCCCCATGACTAACTCAACCTACTGGAGAGATTTGAAGGAACTGACTCACCATAATGGAAGTTGTAGTTTACCCTACAACCAGAGAGTACACTGAACCCCATCGATGATGTACCCAGAGCAAACTTGCCCAACATAACTCACTTTAAGTACAGATGGAGTTTCTCGGTGTTGGGTTATCTAAGCAATCATGCATGCATTTTCAATGTGGGATGGTTTATGTAGTAGTTATGTCTGTTGCTAGTAACCTGAACAGAGCTGCATTCCAGAGTTGATGACACCATTAAGGGGGTTTTGCATATGAAATGGGAAATGGGTGTATCCTTTCTGGGGACACACAGGAAATGATGTACAGATGCCTCTTCCTGTCTCTTCCTCTTTGCTCCTGACCATGCCATGCTGATGTTCCTGTCTGTTAAGAGATATGTAGTTTCCTGAACTGTTTTTCTTTGGAACTAAGATGTTTTTTGCCTGTATGACCATCATCATGCAAGATTGTGAGTAAACATATTTTTGCTATTTTATTTGATGTCTCTGATGCTTATTTTATGCGCATGACTTTTTAAAGGGAAAAGGAGGCTGGATATTTTGTCTTACTGTTTAATTTCTTTTTACCTCTGCTCACATAAACCCCTAGTCTTCTGCGTTTTTACTGCTCTGCACGAATGTTTAACCATATTGGAATCATAATCTTAACAGGTTATGAAAATATATTCCTATTAATCGGGGTTAACCTGGCATGATGTGAATTGTAGTTCACCCACAACCTTATGCATTTTGTACAATTAAAACATTGACTTTTTCAAATAACTCAGGCAACGCCAGGTACCCAAACTAGTATAATTTTACAATGATGCATTTGAACCAAGAACAAATGCACAGGAGTTCCTGGGAAATTTCTCACGACAATTCGAGGCAAAACAGGAGGAACATGGGTGTGATCTCAAGTATGAGACAAATGTTGCCAAGTTAGGATCAAGCAAGAGTCGATGCCCAGTTTCTTTGTTGATGCCCTCTCGTCTGCTGCTCTACGGGCCTTAATCCAGAGTGACTCCCTCAGCGACAACGGAGATCAATTTCGAGTCTCCACCTGCGCTGCTGAACTTCTGCCATTTATGCCTTTTAAATACATAAAAAGGGGTTACCTAAGAGTAGGGAAAGCGTGCTTGCGATTGAGCCCACCAACCCAATCCTTTCCTCTAAAGCTGGAGAAATGTCTCCGTCTAATCCGACCTGGCATTCGTTTTATTCTGCACTAGGGATCCGAATCCTGTTTCCAAAAAAAAGGGAAAGACAGCGTTTTAGGCAATCAGGACGGGAAGGGAATGGCTTCCCCCTGTTTGTGCCAGTCTCCTGGTAAAAGGGGTATATACTCGCCCTAAAGGTGGACGTTTCCTTTCTGGTGAAGCTGAGGAGGAAATTGAGAGAAAGGTTAGATCAAACTCGCAGGATTGGGCCCTGTGATCGGCTGCCATAACTTGCAAGCGATTTGAAGGCACACAGCAACAGCTCTTCTCTCTAGACCCCCCAAATCGCTCTCCTTTCCGTATTGATTCGGTTTAGGACTCCTCGGCAAAAGAAACAACCCGTCACAGCGGAGGAGGAGGAGGAGGAGGGGGAGGAGGGGGGGAGGAGGAGGGACCTGCGTGAGGTAGGAAGGCAAAAAGCCCGAAGCCACAAATAGATAATAATTACTGCTTTAGAAATTGACAGGAATCCTTTCTTTGGTCTCACTCCCCGGCTCCGGGAGCTGTCCAGGGTGCTGCAGAAAGAAAGGCATTTTCCCCAGACCTCCTGTTTTGTGAGAAATCTTTGGCACACACAAACCTCCAAAAGGGCCGGGCTCATATCCCGTGTTAAGCGAGTCAAGGAAACAAGTGATCCGTGTTAAGCAAGCTGTTGACCAATACCTGTAGAAGGGCTCTGGGAGATACATTCCTCTCTGGGTTGTTATTACTGATCAAATAAAGTTCCTAAGCGGGGAGGGGGTTAGTTGCCTCAAATGTTGCTTTTGAAGCGTCGTCGTGAGCCCTTTCTTGGGAGAAAAGCCACTTCTAATTAGCTTTACTTGCCGACAAAGGCTTCTAACGAAGTCGGCTTGTTTTGCTTGGTCATAATTTAAGTCTGAAGCTCTCTCCAAATTGTTGATCCACGATGTGAAGAGTTCAGGTTTCACCTCGGGCGCAGAAAAGCTAAAGGGAGGGAAAGAGGGAGGGAGGAAATCACGTGGGTTTCCCCAGAAAACTCTTGTCCCCCTTAAAAGAGCCTGGTTCTTTGTTAGGTGAGGTTGGGAGAAAAAAGACATATTCAGCAAACCGCTCAATTAAAAGTAATGCTCTGATGGGGGACCGGGTGAAATCCTATGTATACTTCTTAGTTCTGGAGTCTCATTTAAAATGGACTTCTAGGATCTTACACTAATTTTTCAAACGCTCCTTCCAATTTAAATGTGTTTGTTGTCTTGTCGAAGGCTTTCATAACCGGAATCACTGTATTGCTGTGAGTTTTCCGGACTGTATGGCCATGTTCCAGAAGCAGTCTCTCCTTACGTTTCGCCCACATCTATGGCAGGCACCCTCTGAGATTGTGAGGTCTGTTGGAAACTAGGCAAGTGGGGTTTAGATATCTGTGGAAGGTCCAGGGTGGGAAAAGTTACTCTTGTCTGATGGAAGTGTGAATGCTGCAATTAATATCCTTGATAGCATTTAAAAAACTTGTAGCTTCAAAGCCTGCCTGATTCCTGCCTGTTGTTCTAAATAAAGAACAACACACTGAAAGCAGGGGAATTCCAGACAGGGCCAGTTAACACCTCCCAACAAAGGATTCCCTTAGGCAAGAATCAGACAGGCTTTGAAGCTGTGAGGCCATTTAATGCTAATCAAGGTGATTAATTGCAACATTCACACTTCCAACAGACAAAGAGTTATTTCTCCCACCCTGGATCTTCCACAGATATAGAAACCTCACAACCTCTGAGGATGCCTGCCATAGATGCAGGAGAAACGACAGGAGAGAATGCTTCTGGAATATGACCATACAGACTTACA
The DNA here is from genome assembly GCF_035594765.1 of Anolis carolinensis. NCBI lineage: Eukaryota > Metazoa > Chordata > Lepidosauria > Squamata > Anolidae > Anolis > Anolis carolinensis. The sequence continues at coordinate 152,430,520 of NC_085844.1, read as the reverse complement.
TTTTTCAATGACTGATTTCAAGCTCAGCTCGTCTGAAAAGCAGTCTTGATTTATGTCTCTTCTCCTGTTTTACTGAAAGCATTTAAGAACCATGCTTTGGGCCACCAGATTCTGGTGCTGAAAATGGGGATCGTTTAAAAATAAGGCTCGTTTTTCTCTCCTTTTGCCCCTTCTACTTTTAAAAAGGCAGAAGGGCCAGCTAACACCTCCTGACAAAGGATTCCCCCAGGCAGGAAGCAGCCAGGCTTTGAATCTGCAAGGCCATTAAATGTTATTAAGGTGATCAATTGCAACATTCACACTCGCCTCAAATCGACAAGAGTTCTTTCTCCCAAGCTGGGCTTTCTACAGATATATAAAACCCACTTTCCAACAGACTTCACACCTCTGAGAATACCTGCCATAGATGTGGGGGAAAGGTCAGGAGAGACTGCTTCTGAAACATGGCCATACAGCCCAGAAAACTCACAGTGATTCTGGCTATTAAAGCCTTCAACAACACATTCCCCAAAACAGGTTGAGCATCACTTATCTGGGAACCCCAAATACCACAAAATCCTAAATTATCCACATGGGCAGCTTGGATCATGGCACTTTAACTTTCTGATAGTTCTGGTATTCACAAATTTGAGTCATGCACAAAGTTGTTCAAAATATCGCTGTCAAATTACCTTCTAGCTAGATATATAAAGTGTAACTGAAACATCAATGATTTTTTTGTCTTTAGATTTGGATCCCATCAAGCTACCTCATTATGCAAATAGATGCAAATAAATAGGGCTATTCCAAAATCCCAAACATTTCTGGCCTCAAGGGAAATGCTCAACCTGTACTTTTCCATTTAATGTATGGGTCCTTCCTTTCTAGTTGAAATTGCCCCATCTTTAAAAAGAAATTTTAAACATTTCAGGATGGCTTCTATACACAACCTAGGAGACTAAAAAGCTCACCCAAGGGAGGGGATAAAGAGAGACTTCCATCTTCCTTCCCCATTGAAATCTGTGGGGATTGCAGAAGCCTTTCTCCCTTGGTCTGACCAGAGCAGTTGCTAGGCCCATTTCCTTGGTTGATGGGACTGCTTGGAAAAGTGAAACTACAACAGAAGATGAGGGGCACTCTGCTGGGAAAGTTATGGATAGAATTTGAGGGTGGGGTGAGTTTTTAAATGTAATTTTTATTGTATTTATTGTATTTCTAACCCTTGTCCCCACACTCCTGTTTAATTACCGTATCCGAATATAAGTCGAGGCATCTAATTTTACCACAAAAACTGGGAAAACTAGCAGCTACGGGTCAATTTCAAAAATAAAAATAGATATTAATAAAATTGCATTATTTGAGGCATCAGTAGGTTAAATGTTTTTGAATATTTATATAAAACTGTAATTTAAGATAATAATAAGACTTTAATAAGATAAGACTGTCCAACTCTGAAGACCTATATACTCAAGTATAAGCTGACCTGAATAGAAGCTGGCCAGGACGCTCACTGGAGTATAAGCTGAGGGGAACTTTTTCAGCCCTAAAAAAGGGCTGAAAAACTAGGCTTATACTCGAGTACATACAGTATATATATATATATTTAAATTGCATTTCTTTTCTTTTAATTTTTTATTAAATTGTGTGGTCTGTTAGCTGCCTTGAATTCCTAGGGAGAGAAAAACAGGATCGTAATAATCTATACACATAATAATAGTGAAAATCTGTATGTGTGTATGCGGCAGAGATGTCCATTTACACAGACAGACTCCCATCACCACAAACTACATTAACCCACAGTGCTGGGGAGCCACCATAGCCCTCCCTCCTAGGGCACTGCAGGTTACAGCGAGTCACATCCCAGTGTTCCTTTCTCTCTCCATTGCTGTGGAATTTACATGATCCCTCCCACTGCTTCTCCCTTAACTCTTTCCTATTCTTTTCTATGACACACAGCAACTGAACATACTGGAGAGAAAGGTTTGGGGAGAATTCACCACGATTTATAGGAGTTGTAGGGACTGGAATATATAGTTTACCTGCAATCTAAGAGCACTCTGAATCCCACCAACAATGGACCTGGAACTAACTTGGCACACAGACCCAACATGGCCAACTTTGCATACTGGCGGGATTTGGGGGTGATTGACCTTCACATCCAGGAGTTATAGTTCACAGGTATTCAGAGAACACTGAGCCCATCTGATGATGGATCTGGACCAAACTTGTCACACAAATTCAACATGGCCAACTGGGACTAGTGGTGGACTTTGGGGGTGATTGACCTTTAACTCTGGAAGTTATAGTTCACCTGTATTCCATAAGCCCTCTGAACTCCACCAATGACAGATCTGGGCCAAACTTGGCACACAGACCCAACGCTGCCAACTTTGCATACTGGTGGGCTTTGTGGCAATTGACCTTGACATCAGAGAGTTATAGTTCACTCATATTCAGAGAACACTGAACCCAGTGATGGACCTGGACCAAACTTGGCATACAGATCCAACACGGCCAACTGTGCATACAGGCTGGGTTTGGGGGTGATTGTCCTTGGATCTGGGAGTTGTAGTTCACCCTTATCCAGAGAGCCCTGATCCCAACTGACAATGTATCTGGAGCAAACTTGACACACAGACCCAACATGGCCAGCTGTGTATAGAGGCATGGTTTGGGGAGGAATGACCCACGATTCTGAGAATTGTAGTTCACCCATCTCGTTATGTATTTTCTAGTGGGAGAATTGATAAAAAAAACGAAATTTAAGACTGGCTTTTCCCCCCTAATAAATAGTGTTACTAAGTAACTACATAATATTACCCAGCACCCCAAAACAAACAATGCTTTTTTCAAATAAACAAATAACCCAAGCTAGTAATAATAATAATCTTAAACTTGAAACCCCAATTAATAGGAAAGTCAGAAATGTATGTGTGGGGAAGACTAGGGTGGAGGAGAGAGGTGGAGGGATGCAAGTGGGAAGGAGTTAATCCAGGATGGTGTATTATTATTTATTCTTGAACCCCAATTAATGGGAAAGGGGGAAACAGAGAGAGAGAGGCCGGGCTGTTCTCTCTCTCTCTCTCTCTCTCTCTCTCTCTCTCTCTCTCTCTCTCTCTCTCTCTCTCTTTCTCCCTCTGGAGACCCTCTTGGCCCACAGCTCGGTGGCGACAAGAGCCGAAAATGAGGTGGGCGTTTCCGGACCCTTTTGTGCCCAGGCGGCCAAGGTCAAGATGGTTTTTAACGCGCATTTATTAGCCAAAGGGAGGGAAAGGAGGCAAGGCGAGAAGCAGCAAAGCAGTCTCTAATTAGCAAAGCCCCCATCAAAGGTGCCCGCAGGCTTTCTTAGCTTCCTCCCTCTCCTCTTTCTCAATCTCTCTCTCTCTTTCTCCCCAACTATCACCCACCCCTCACATTCGCCCTCCACCAGCATCAAAACAAAACCCCAACAACAACAAGCCCAGCAAGCCAAACCACAACCCTCCAGAGGAAGGGATAATGTGGGACTGACTGGCGTGATGAATGTTTTATAGGTAATTGCTGTATATCTGTCTAATTTTAAAAGGAGAGGAGAGAGTCGGAAAGAAGAGAAGGCTGAGGGAAGGGGGAGAGAATGGGATTAGAGGGGGTTTTTTCTACTACTTCTTCCAAGGTTTGGGGTTTTGGGCTGAGTTTTCGACTGGCTGCGCAGGCTGATCCGGATTGGCAGAAGGGGACGGGGGTGGGCAGCCCTCCAAGCCAGAAGGGGAGGGAGAAAGAGAGTGTGGAAGAGGGAGAAAGGAGGGAATGAATGAGAGAAGGAGAGGGCTGCTTGCTTGCCTCTTATTCACCCAAATGCAAACACACAGGGGCTTCATCTTCAAGTCCTCCACAACATCCCCCCCCCCCCAAAAAGGCTAGACGGAGTCTTTATTTCTCTCCCCTTTTTCTGAACTCAGAAGCCTGCAACACCCCCTCGCCTCCGGATCAATAAAAAAAACTAAACTAAATGAGAATCCAAGAAAGAATAAAATGAAATAAAACAAATATGATACTATATATTTTATGTCATTCTACATAATATAATTTATCTGTATATCTATATTATATACAATATTATATTATATACAACAAATATATATATATTATTGTATTCTATGTAATAATATAATATATTTAAATCATCTAAATAATATATTATAATATATTTTAGACGGATTATTATATAAAAATATCGTATAATATATATACACAAATACAATTTTATTTTATTCTATGTGATAATATAAAATAAAATAAAATAAAAATGTTATATTCTATTATATATTTTATTTCATTCCATATATATATAGATCTATATTATATAGAATATGATATTATATGGAATAGTATATATATTATATACAACAAATATAATTTTGTTTTATTCTATATAATAATACAATATACTTTATTTATTTATTTATTTACTACGTTTATATCCCGCCCTTCTCACACCGAAGGGGACTCAGAGCGGCTTACAAATTAAATTTACATACAATATTATATTATTAGCATAGTACAATACTGACAATAAATTACTATATTGTACTATATCAATATATTGTAATATTATTAGTAATATTACATATTAAATATAAAATATAATAATCCATCTAAATAAAATATAATATATTTTAGACGGATTACTACATAATAATATAACATAATATATACTACCTGGACCACTATGTACAACAAATCTAATTTTATTTCATTCTATATAATATGATATAATTTATTTTAATAATCCATCTAAAAATTATAATATAATATATGTTAGACGGATTATTATATGATAATATAGTATAATATATATACAACAGATCTCATTTTATTTCATTCTGTGTAATAATATAATATATACAGCAAATCTAATTTTATTTTATTCTTTATAATAATGTAAGATATTATATTATACTAGCTTTGCCCGGCCACGCGTTGCTGTGGCTTATGGGAATCCTTTGTTGGCCAGGTGGAATACCAGTGAATAGCCTTGCAGTCTCAAAGCCTGGCCGTTTTCTGGAGTAGCTGGAGCTTTTTGTTGTATGAACATAAAGGCATGGATGAGGGGTTGTGCTGCCAAGTTTAGTGTTTCTGGGATGTGTGGTTTTGTTGTTTTGTCCTAGGCCCAAATTTCATTACCCTTTTATATATACAGTAGAGTCTCACTCATCCAACATAAACGGGCCAGCAGAATGTTGGATAAGTGAATATGTTGGATAATAAGGAGAGATTAAGAAAAAGCCTATTGAACATCAAAATAGGTTATGATTTTACAAATTAAGCACCAATACATCATGTTATACAAGACATTTGACAGTAAAAGTAGTTCATTACACATTAATGCTATGTAGTAATTACTGTATTTACGAATTTAGCACCAAAATATCATGATATATTGAAAACATTGACTACAAAAATGTGTTGGATAATCCAGAACGTTGGATAAGTGAGACTCTACTGTATATAGATTTAATAACCCATCTAAAGGTAGATCATATATTTTAGATGGGTTATTATATAATAATATAATGTAATATACATACAACAAATATTTTTTATCCTGTGTAATATTATGATATAATATATTTAATAACCCATCTAAATAATATAATTTGATATAATATAATATATATTATATTATATACAACAAATATGATTTTATTCTATATTATATTATATTATTATAATCACTGGCACAGGAAGCAGGGTCTTGGGGCTGGAAGAGACCTAAGGGGAGAATAGAGGGGTAGGAGAGATCAAAGATTTCCCAGGTCTCCCCCCCCCCCCCCGCCCCCCAATATCCCCGTGGGGCTGGATTTGGTCCTGCCCCGCCGGGGGTTTCTCTTCCTAATTGCCCCCCCTCCAGCGCCTCCCGCTCCCAGGCTGTCCGCCCCGGCTTTTCTCTGCTCGCCCTCCCTCCTTCCCTCCCTCTTTCCCCGGTTGGCTTCTGTGGCCTCGGAACAGCTGCCAGGCTGGGCGACCACATTTCGGTTTCCCAGACGTCCGGCCACCTTGAGCCAAGCATCCAATGCCCGCCTCCCTTCCTCCCACCCCCCTCTCTTCGCCGAGCTGCCCCTCTGACGCCCAGCAGCAGAGAAAGAGGCCCAAAGGAAAGGGGGAGAGGAAAGGAAGGAAAGGAGAGAAGGAAAGGGAAGGAAAGGGAGGGGGGAAGGAGAGGTGAGGGAAAGGAGAGCGGAGCAAAGCAAAGAGGGAATGGAAAGGGAAGAAGGAAAGGGAAGGAAAAGGAGCGCAAAGCAAAGGATGAAAAGAAGAGGACTAGAAGAGAAACCTGTTTGGGAGAGATTCCTTATGTTGTCGAAGGTTTTCATGGCCGGAATCACTGGTTTGCCGTGAGTTTTCCGCGCTGTATGGCCATGTTCCAGAAGCATTCTCTCCTGACCTTTCGCCAATTGAAACATTCACACCCGCCTCAAGCAGACAAGCGTTCTTTCTGTTGTGGAAGGTTTGCATAGCCGGAATCAGTGGGTTGCTGTGAGTTTTCCGGGCTGTATGGCTCCAGAAGCATTCTCTCCTGAAAACGGAAATTCCAGACATGAAACAATCAGGGCCAGCTAATACTTCCCAACAAAGGATTCCCCCAGGCAAAAAACAGCCAGGCTTGGAAGCTGCAAGGCTTTTCAATGCCAATCAAGGTGGCCAATTGTAACATTCACAACTACAATAGAGTCTCACTTATCCAACGTTCTGGATTCTGTAGTCAATGTTTTCAATGCATTGTGATATTTTGGTGCTAAATTCGTAAATACAGTAATTACTACATAGCATTCATGTGTAATGAACTACTTTTTATGTCAAATTTGTTGTATAACATGATGTTTTGGTGCTTAATTTGTCAAATCATAACCTATTTTGATGTTTAATAGGCTTTTTCTTAATCTCTCATTATCCAACATATTCGCTTATCCAACGTTTTGCCGGCCCGTTTATGTTGGATAAGTGAGACTCTACTGTACCCCCAACAGACAAGCGTCCTTTCACCCACCTTGCACCTTCCAAGATATATTTTATATAAACCGCCATTGCTTAGTTTCCAACAAACCTCACAACCTCTGAGGATGCCTGCCATAGATGTGAGCAAAAGTCAGAAGAGAATGCTTCTGGAACATGGCCATCCAGCCCGGAAAACTCAACCCAGAAATTCTTTATGTCTATCTAAAAATTCTATTGGGCAATATGTTTTCAGTGCTCATTTCAAAAAAAAAATCCAGGAAAGGGAAATAATGGGGAAAAGGAAATGAGAGGAGAGAGAAGGAGAACGGGGAGGGGAGAGAGAGAGAGAGAGAGAGAGAGAGAGAGAGAGAGAGAGAGAGAGAGAGAGAGAGAGAGAGAGAGAAAGGAAAAAATGAAAAGAAATGGAAAGCCAAAAAGGAAAGGAGAAGAAAGAAGGGAAGGAATGGCGAGTCCCTTCGAGGAAATGGTAGTGGGGTAGGCAGGCATTCTATGGCAGGCATTCTCAGAAGTTGTGAGGTCTGTTGGAAACTAGGCAAGTGGGGTTTTGTATATATCTGGAAAGTCCAAAGTGGGAAAATGAACTCTTATCTGCTTGAGACAAGTGTTAATGTTGCAATTGGCCAGCTTGATTGGCATTGAATGGCCTTGCAGCTTCAAAGCCTGGCTAATTCCTACCTGGGGGAATGCTTTGTTAGCTGGCCCTGAGTGTTTCATGTCTGGAATTCCCCTGTTTTCAGAGTGTTGTTCTTCATTTACTGTCCTGATTTCAGAGTTTTTTTAATACTGGTAGCTAGATTTTGTTTATTTTCATAATTTCCTCCTTTGTTGAAATTGTCCATCACTCAGAAGACAGAGAATTCCAGACAGGAAACTATCAGGGTCAGCTAACACCTCCTAACAAAAGATTCCATAGGCAGGAATCAGCCAGGCCGTGAAGCTACAAGGCTTTTCAGTGCTAATCAAGGTGATTCATTGCAACATCCACACTTGTCTCTAACAGACAAGAATTCTTTCTCCCACCCTGGACCTTCCACAGATATATAACCCCCCCCCCCCCTTGCCTAGTTTCCAATATACCAACATCACAACCTCTGAGGATGCCTGCCATAGATGTAGGAGAAACTTCACGAAAGAATGCTTCTGGAACATGGCCATATAGCCCGGAAAACTCACAGCAAACCAGTGATTCCAGCTACGAAAGCCTTCCACAACCCAGAGCATCCAATATTCTTCCCTTCCACACACTGAACAAAAGTATCATTACACTGAAAAGAGAAAAGCCAACCCACCCAACTCACTCCCAGATGTATTTTAGTTCTTCTTAATGTTTAACTTGCAAAGTGAAGGTCTTTCCTCAACTTCCAGAAAGGCCGAAGGGACCGGGTGGATCCGTCCCCCTTGCTTACTGCCGTAAAACACACCCAACCAGCCAGCTCCCGACCAGTTGGCATTATTTCACCTCCAAAACACGCACAAACACACGTTTCCTCCCTTTCCACACAACAACACATCCCCGCCCCCAAGTGCAGTGCAGACTACTCGGGGAAAATTAGTTTACTTTGTTTAAAAAAAGATAAAAGTTTATTTATTTTTTCCACTTCGTTTTGCCATTGTCAGCCATCAAAAAAATCTATATATATATAATTATTCATAATTTTTTGCTGCCACCTAAGCATTTACTGAAATCCCAAAAAAGAGCATTTGAAAAAAAAGGAGAGAGGAGGGGGGAAAGACATAATTTTGTGTGTCTTTTTTTGTCTTTGCTGCAGTGTCTTTCTGTTGTCCTTTGAAATAAAGCATATGAGTGACTTGGAGGGGTTTCTACCCCCCAATTTTGTTTTCGGACGACATAGAATAAATAAGATATATTCACTTCGCACACCAGCCTGTTCAAAATGTACATATCCATATATATATATTTATACTTCTATATAGATATAGATATATATCTATTGATAGAACACGGAGCATGCCACTTTTTTCGGGAGGAAAAGAAGACTTTAAAAAGCAGGGGAAGGGGGGGGGGGGGTCATGAGAAATCAGTGCAAACTTCTCCGTCGTCTTCGAGAGGGGAGGGAGGGAGAGAGAAAAAGGGAAAGAAAAAAAGAAACAGAGGGGGCGTGTTATTGTGAGTTTTCCTGGCTGTATGGCGATGTTCCAGAAGCATTCCCTCCTGACGTTTCGCCTGCATCTATGGCAGGCATCCTCAGAGGTTGTGAGATATATTGGAAACTAAGCAAGTGGGGTTTATATATCTGTGGAAGGACAAGGGTGGGAGAAAGAACTCGTGTCGGTTTGAGGTAGGTGTGAATGCTGCAATTAATCACCTTGATTAGCATTGAATAGTCATTCAGATTCAAAGTCTGGCTTCTTACTGCCTGGGCATCTTCTTTGTTGGGAGTTGTTAGCTGGCCCTGATTGATTAATGTCAATCTGTTTTCAGACTGTTCTTTATTCATTGTCCTGATTTTAGAGTATTTTTTTAAAAAAATACTAGTAGCTAGATTTTGTTCATTTTCATTGTTTCCTCCTTTCTGTTGAAATTATCCACATGCTTGTGGATTTCAGTGGCTTTTCTGTGTAGTCTGACATACTGTTTGTTGGAGTGGTCCAGGTACTGCATGAAAGGCACTGCAGACTAGCTCAACCAGAGAAGTCAGCCATAGCAGAGCACTTGATGAACCAACCTGGACAACAGCATATTATTTGAGAAGACAGAAATGCTGGACTACTAATGTCAGACTACACAGAGAAGCCATTGAAATCCACAAGCATGTGGACATTTTCAACAGAAAGGAGGAAACCATGAAAATGAACAAAATCTAGCTACTAGTATTTAAAAAGCTCTAAAATCAGGACAGTAAATAAAGTACAACACTTAGAAAACAGAGGAATTTCAGATATGAAACAATCAGGCCCAGCTAACACCTCCGGACAAAGGATTCCCCCAGGCAGAAAGCATACAGGCTTTGAAGCTGCAAGGCCATTCAAGGTGGCCAATTGAAATATTCTCACTGGCCTCAAACAGACAAGAATTCTTTCTCCCACCCTGGACATTCCACAGATGTATAAACCCCATTGGCATAGTTTCCAACATACCTCACAACCTCTAAGGATGACTACCATAGATGCAGGCCAAATGTTAGGAGAAAATGCTTCTGGAACATCGTCATACAGCCCGGAAAACTCACAGCAACCCAGAAAGGGGGCGCCTTTTCTCTCTTTGTGCCACTCAAGAGTCTTTGGCTGGGGCTCAGTCTCTTTCTCGGCTCCTCTTCTCCCCACGTCGCCTTTTCTGTCTCTCTTTCGGACATTTTTGAACCAAAAAAGTATTGTTTTTCAAGACCAAGGGGAGCTGGGCGGGGGGAGGGACGTTTTGAGTTCCCAAAGTTGGCTCCTCGCTTTCTCGGGAGGTTTCTCAAGGGAGGGGAGTGGCATCGGAGAGGGTAAACAATGGGTGCGTCGGGGTGTTTCCGGCGTCGGCCTCACCGCGGGTGCGGGGTCCCGGGGAGCGGGTTGGCCAAGGGGTTGAGGGCGGGCTGCCCGCCGGGCCCCAGGCCGTGGATGAGGACGCGGGGCACCAAAGGGCGCTGGAGCTGCGGGTGGGGCGCCGGCGGAGTCCGGTACATGCTGCTGTACATGGCCGCCGCCGCCGCCGCCGCCGTGGTGCTGTCCATGCTGCCCAGGAGGCTCGGGTGGTAGAAGTAGGGCGACGGGAACATCCGCTGCAGGGCCGAGTAGTTGCCCGCTTCGGCCAGCAGCTCCAGGCCCACGGCCGTCTGCCGCTTCCACTTGGTCCTGCAACGAGAGGCAAAGCACAGGCCGGTAGGACCCCAAACACCGGCCTCCTCGGCTTGGCTGCTTTTGGGTTCCCCAACAAGAATGAGGCCTCACCTTCCCTTATCCAAGAGGTGTAGGTTCACATAGAGGCCCCTTCTACACATTACAATCCTACATTATCTGCTTTGAACTGGAATATATGGCAGTGTGGACTCCAATAGCCCAGGTCAAAGCAGATCCTGTGGGATTTTCTGCCTTGATGTTCTGGTATATAGGGCCCTAAGTTATCTGAGTCCACACTGCCATATAGTCCACTTCAAAACAGATAATCCACAAGACCTGCTTTGAACGGAATGCCCTTCCATACAGTCATTTAACGCAGAATATCAAGGTAGAAAGGCACACAAGATCTGCTTTGAATTGGAATATGTGGCAGTGTAGACTCAGGTAACCTAGTTCAAAGCAGATCTTGTGGGATTTTCTGCCTTGATATTCTGGGTTATATGACTGTGTGAAAGGGCCCTGAGTACTACTAAAGCGGTTCTGACGTGCGGATAAAAGATGGGAGGTAGACACTGCCCAATAATGCCCAATGCGTCCACACTGGCCATAGATATAACGCAGCTCAAAAGGCATTGTGTTGTCGAAAGCTTTAATGGCCGGAATCACTGGGTTGCTTTGAGTTTTCCGGTCTGTACAGCCATGTTCCAGAAGCATTCTCTCCTGACGTTTCGCCTGCATCTATGGTAGGCATCCAAAGAGGTTCTGAGGTCTATTGGAAACTAGACAAGTGGGGTTTATATATATGTGGAAGGTCCAAGGTGGGGGAAAGAACTCTTGTCTGTTTGAGGCAGGTGTGAATGTTTCCATTGGCTACCTTGATTAGCATTGAATAGCCTTTTAGCTTCAAGGCATGTCTGCTTCCTGCCTGAGGGAATCTTTTGTTGGGAGGTGTTAGCTGGCCCTGATTGATTTATGTCTGGAAATCCTCTCTTTTTTGAGTGTTGTTCTTTATTTACTGTCCTGATTTCAGAGTTTATTTAATACTGGTAGTCAGATTTTAGGGAGCCCCCAATTGCCATCAGATTAAACTTGCTGAACTTGCTGACCGAAAGGTCGGCTGGAATCCGGGGAGTGGGGTGAGCTCCTGCTGTTAGCCCCAGCTTCTGCCAACCGAACTGTTCGAAAACATGCAAATATGAGTAGATCAATAGATACCACTCCGAGGGGAAGGTAAAGGCGCTCCATGCACTCATGCTGGCCATATGACCTTGGAGATGTCTACGGACAACTCCGGCTCTTTGGCTTAGAAATGGAGAGGAGCACCAACCCCCAGAGTCGGACAGGACTAAACTTAATATCAGGGGAAAACCTTTACCTTTTGCCAGATTTTGTTCATTTTATGGTTTCCTCCCTTCTGTTGAAATTGTCCACATGCTTGTGGATTTCAGTGGCTTCCCTCAGGCAGTAAACAGCCAGACCTTGGAACTGAAAGGCTATTCAGTGCTAATCAAGGTGGCCAATGGAAACATTCACGCCTGCTTCCAACAAACAAAAGTTCTTCCTCCCACCCTGGACCTTCCACAAATATATAAACCCCACTTGCATAGATTCCAGCATATCTCACAACCTTTGAAGATGCCTGCCATAGATGCAGGCGAAACGTCGGGAGAAAATGCTTCTGGAACATAGCCATACAGCCCGGAAAACTCACAGCAACCCAGTGATTCTGGCCATGAACGTCTTCAACACATCAAATGGCATTATTTGGTACCCCGAGACTTCCCGTCCCATCATTTCCAGACTGAGCTGCGTATAGCGGAATTCAAACGGCATACATTCAGCCCAAGACTGCCTCCTCTTCAAACTGAACAGCATTATATGTCGGAGAGGGTCTATCTAAATTATATAATGCATTATGTGGCAGTATACATCCAACCCAAGAATTCCCATCTCACCATCCGTAGAGCTGCATTATATGGGTCTATACTAACCATATAATGCAGTTCAAGCGGCATTATTGGGCAATGTACATCCAGCTCAAGACTTCCCATCTCCTTATCCAAAGTCTGAGCTGCATTATATGGCTCTACATACTGACTATATAATACAGATAAAGAATCCAACCAGCGTAGATCCAACCAGATTTCCCATCTCACCATCCACAGACTGAACTACATTCTATGGGCCTACACTGACCATATGACACAATTCAGATGGCATTATATGGCAGTGCACTTCCCGGATGGTAATTATACATAAGCAGGGGTTGGCCCCCAGCCAGTTCCTGTAGCAGCATGTACTGGGCGGGCCCAAAATCACAAAGGGGGTTTAAAATTATTATTATTATTATTATTATTATTATTATTATTATTATTATTATTATTATTTATATCCCACTTTTTTTCTCCCAAAGCAGAGAGATATTTAATAACTTCTTTATTTTTTGTTTCTAATTTACAATACCACAACATCTTATGCAGTATATATAGAAAGTTAATTTACATTACGAGTGAAAAATCAAATCTCGCCAATGGCGTCCAAGACAGTGGATACATAGGACCCCTTTGTGGCTTTTGGCCCACTCTGTAGTACCCGGGACTTACATCCGCCCCTTAAACACTATGGCCCCGTCTATACTGACCATATAATGCAGTTGGAAGACAGCTAACAAACTCCCAGGAAGGCTAAATAAAGTCCTTAATGTGCATCAGCACCCTGTGGCTTGTGTAGTCACAGTCAGTCACCATCTGGGCCTCAAAGTGGTTCGAGGATTTCCTATCTGCACAGCGGATCTACTTCCTTCAATACTAGTTTGTTACTCAGTGTAGATGTGCCCTTAGGCACGCTGATGCGCGTTAAGGGCTTTATATCGGAGTATGCCTCAACTTTAGACACCGGTATCTAAACACTGTGGTGTCAAGCTGCCCTCAAACTGCATTAAGTGATCAGTGTAGACGTGCTCAGAGCCAAGACATCTAAGAGCCAAATGCTGGCTATATAAGGATCTGCAATATGCGAAAAGTAATCATTGTATTGTCGAAGGCTTTCATGGCCGGAATCTCTGGGTTGCTGTGAGGCTTTCGGGCTGTATGGCCAGGAGAGAAAGCTTCTCGAACTCAGCAACCCAGGAATCATTGTGCTTTCAAAGCTCAGGGAAGTCACAGCAGTCCACACCAAGCATCTACTCTAAAGCAAACCGTTCCTTGGTTGTTGTGTGTTTTCCGGGCTGTATGGCCATGTTCCAGAAGCATTCTCTCCTGACGTTTCGCCCACATCTATGGCAGGCATGTGGGAGAATGTGGGCGAAATGTCAGGAGAGAATGCTTCTGGAACGTGGCCATACAGCCCGGAAAACACACAACAACCCTGTGATTCCCGCCATGAAAGCCTTCGACAACAAACTGTTCCTTTCTATGACCATACCGAATTCAAAATATCCCACGGTTTTGCCATCATTTGCACGCCGCCTTCAACCCACGTTAAATGCTCAGTGTAGATAATATATATATATGCCTCAAACCTCTTGCCTTCTGACGCTTTCACACTCGAACCCTTTGCAAAACAATACAAAATCTTAGTAAACATCCCGTCTTTGCCTCGCTCCAAGCGCAGGACTAAAATACCAGCAACCGCCTCACTGAGATCCATCCCTATTTCTCATTTTCCACCTTCGGATTTGTCTTTTCCTTTGACTTCCCGTCTAATTTCAACAGTTTTAGAATTGTAAGCCAGGCTTCAGAAAATATGAATCCGGACCCCTTCCGAAACACCCTTTTCAAACGCACAAAGAGAACAACAACAAAAAAGGCTCCCGATCTCCCCTCGTGGCCGGGGACAAGGGAGGATGGGGAAAACTCCCCAAATACTCTTTTTCCCCTTAGTTTTCAGATTCATTCCCTTTGCAAACCTCTCCCGCATCTCGCCCCCCAAACAGCCACAACGTGGGGCTTTGTTTAGGCTTCCTTATCAGGACTAGGAAAGTTCCACTTAGGCTGTTCCATAGTGTACTGTTCAGTCCATTCGAGTCTATGTGGCCGAATATATTGAGGAAAGGGCGAATTTCCTGAGTATATTAAGAGTATCAAGAATGCGGGTTGCTGTGAGTTTTCCGGGCTGTGTGGCCATGTTCCAGAAGCATTTTCTCCTGACGTTTCGCCCACATCGATAGCAGGCATTCTTAGAGGTTGAGATGTTTGTTGGACAGTATTAAAATATTAAGAAACAACCAGGGCCTCTCAACAAAGGATTCACCAGGCAGGAATCAGCCAGGCTTTAAAGCTGCGAGGCTTTTCAATACTAATCAAGGTGATTAATTGGAACATTCATACTTTCCTCCAGCAGACAAGAGTTCTTTCTCCCACCCTGGACCTTCCACAGATATATAAACCCTACTTGACTAGTTTTCCAATATACCTCACAACCTCTGAGGATGCCTGCCCTAGACGTAGACGTGGGCGAATCGTCAGGACAGGATGCTTCTGGAACATGGCCACACAGCCCGGAAAACTCACAGCAACCCAATATTAAGAGTATTTTTTTTTTACTCCGAACGATAAGCGGGGAAGAAGGGGATTAATTTGGGCAAAATCCAACAAAACAAACCCAATAGGACCTCTGGAAGTTTACTCAAAACAATCCAGTTCAATGGGTCTGGAGCCACTTTTTTTCGGCCTAAAAAACGCAAGAAAAATCACGAAGTGGGGAGCAATGAAGCCATTTAGATCCTTCCCTTCTTCAGCCACACATGTAGTATAATAAACTGAACATACAACATGTCAGTGTCCCCAGTGTGTTTGTATTTGTGTGTCTTCTTTGAAGAGACCCCCAATATGTTGGGCCATCTATTCGAGATTTCACACACACAAACATATTATTATTAATTATTAATAATAATAGTCGTAAATTAATACCCCTCTTTCCTCCCGCACACTAAACTCCGAACACACACACATAACCACGTTCGCCCACCAAAAATGTTAGTAATTAATAATTAATAATATTAATTAAATAACAATATTAATAGTAATAAATTAATACCCCGCTTTCCTCTCTTACAGGAGACTCCAAACGCTCACACACACAGCCACGGTCGCCCACCAAAAATATTAGTAATTATTATTATTTATTATTATTATTATTATTATTATTATTAATAATAATAATAATAGCAATAAATTAATACCCCGCTTTCCACTCTTACAGGAGACTCCAAACACACACAAACACAGCCACGCTCGCCCACCAAAATATTAGTAATTATTAATATTATTAATTAATTAATAATAATAACAATAAATTAACACTCCGCTTTCCTCTCTTACAGGAGACTCCAAACACACACACACACGCACGCACACACACACAGCCACGCTCGCCCAGAGCCATGATCACGTCCCCAGCAATTGTAGCCCAATTAATAAACATGGCGCTGGCCTTGAGATTGGCGGGAAATGACACTAATGTTTTCCGACAGAATTAGGGTGGCTGCAACCGTATGTAATGAGACAGAAAATTATGGCAAGGATGACAACTGGACGCGGCTTTGCAACCCGGCTGCGAGAAAATCCGCCATCGCTTTCCCCTCGCGCGGCGCCCGAACCCCCCCCCCCCTTTGTTTTGTTGACGTGCTTTCTATTTATTTTGGTTTTTAATGATCCGAATCATAAGAATATACAAATTTTAACGCTTCGGTTCCCCTCCTTTGCACCAGGCGGGAGCGTGTATTGTTTCCCTCCCCCTTTGGGAGCCCCCAAAAGCCCAGCTGGGGAGAAAGGGCTGAAGGGGAAAGAAGCAGACCCCAATTCCAAGCCGTCAGAGGCTCCCTCTTAACCCTGACCCTCACCCTGGACCCAGAAGGCGACCCCAGCCGGCGGCAAAGGTGTCCCACCGCCCGAACAGTAGGACCAGTTTCTGGGCAATGCGCACTTTCTTTTGTCGCGGGTCTTTTGTCCCATCGTTTTTGCCCTTTTGGCCCCTTTCGCCAGGGGCTGCCTTTCCTCGCCCCTTCCTTTTCCCAGGAAGCCATGGCGATGATTGACAGGTGAACTCTCTGCCCTTTTGCGAGGAGGAGTGGGGCGGGCACAAACAAACTACCTGGCCTGTTTGGGGTCCCTTCCTCCCTTCCTCCTAGGATCTCTTTCCCGCCTTTCACGTGAGAAGGGACAAACCTGGGTTCCCCCTTAAATCTGGCAACCCTTTCTTCGAGGTTCACCTTCTGCCCTTCCTGGAAAGTAGAAAGCATTCCTGGATCGAGAGCCCTCTATTTGACTTTTCCTTCTGGCTGGGAGAATCGAGTTCCTAGACTGAGGTCTATCTCTTTTTTTCCTTCTCTTCTTTTGCAGGCTCCTCTACTGAGATGCAGATAAAGTGTTCCTAGGTTGAGGACTGTCTCTTTTGCATTCCCTTTTACATTCTCCTCTAGGAGATGCAGAGCCAACCTTAAGAAATGTGGCCACAAAGTGGAGTCCAGGACATGCCAGTGTGGAGAAAAGCAAACCACAGACCACCTATTACAATGCATCCTGAGCCCTGCCACATGCACAATGGAGGACCTTCTTACAGCAACACCAGAGGCACTCCAAGTGGCCAGCTACTGGTCAAAGGATATTTAGTAGAATGCCAAGTTTTTAACTTTGTTTGTGTTTCTAAATACATTACAACTGTGCCCTTGGTTCGCTTCTTAGGCTGAGGCCCAATTATATTTTTCTTCTCCTTTTTGGTGGGGGAAATAAAAGGTTCTTTTACTATTTTATTTTTCCTTCTTTGGGAGGATAAAGTGTTCCTAACCCTTCAACAACACATTGTCCCTAAATTGAGGGCTGTCTTTTACATTCTCTTCCCTTTCCTAGCTGGAAAGATAAAGGGGTCCATCTATTTTACTTTTTCTCCTCTTGGGGGTGGATAAAAGGTTTCCTTCATAAACAGAGGGGCATGTTTTTGTTTTTACTTTTCCATCTCTTTTCTGGCTGGTGAAATAAATAGTTCTTGAAATGAGGGCTGTTTATTTTATTTTTTTCCTCCTCGCATAGTGTGAAAAGATCAAGAGTTTCTAGGCTGAGGCCCACTTATATTTCCCTTCTCCTTTATGGCTGGAGGAAATAAAAGATTCTTATACTACTCAATGCTAATCAAGCTGGCCAATTGCAACCTTCACACTTGCCTCAGGCAGACAAGAGTTCTCTCTCCCACCCTGGACATTATTCCACAGATATATAAACCCCACTTGCCTAGTTTCCAACACCTCACAACTTCTGAGGATGCCTGCCATAGATGTGGGTGAAACTGCTCCTAAGACATGGCCATACAGCCAGGAAAACTCACAGCAACCCGGTTCTTATAATATTTTACTTTTCCTTCTTTGGGAGGATAAAGTGTTCCTAAATTAAGGGCTGTTTCTTTTACATTTCCTTCCCTTTTCTAGCTGGAAGGATAAAGGGTTCCTAAACTGGGTTCCAGCTATGTTAATTTTCCTCCTGTCATTTTTCCTGCGAAATGAGGGGAAATCAAAGGAAACCTGTTTGATTAAAGGCATAATCCAGAAAGGCTTTGATTTTAGGAAGCCAACAGGATTTACTTCAGAGTAGACAGACAGGCTTGGTATTTCTCACTGTGTGTATTTATTTCGAAGGGGGCACCAGATCCTGTTTGATCTTGGAAGCTAAGCAGGGTCAGTTCTATTTCTAAAATCAGGACAGTAAATAAAGAATATCACTCAGAAAACAGAGGAATTCCAGACATGAATCAACCAGGGCCAACTAACACCTCCGGACAAAGGATTCTCCAGGCAGGAAGCAGTCAGATCTTGAAGCTGCAAGGCTATTCAATGCTAATCAAGGTGGCCAATTGAAACATTTACATCTGCCTCAAACAGACAAGAGTTCTTTCTTTCTCCCACCCTGGACCTTCCACAGATATATAAACCCCACTTGCCTAGTTTCCAACAGACTTCATTACCTCCGAAGATGCCTGCCATAGATACAGACAAAACCTCAGGAAAGAATGCTTCTGGAATATGGCCATATAGCCCGGAAAACTCACAGCAACTCAGTTCTAGTTAGTACTTGGATGTGAGATTACTATTAAATCAATGCTCCACGCTGTAGACAAGAGCTGCTACAACTTTCCTCACTATTGACCCTTTTTTAACCAGAGGAATTTTGATGTGACCTCAGGTATACAGGTATATGAAATAGGTATTAAAAATCAAGCATTTACTGATAATAAATCAGCATCTACAAGACTGATTTTCTCTCCCTTTTGTGGAGCACAGCCTAAGCATTTTCAGCAGAGTTCACTGTATACACTTTCTGTAAATGAGAGGTGTTTGGAAACACTTTTTTTTCTGTTGCCAATTTATTTTCATGACTCCAACATTGAGCTAAGGGGACCAGTTTAAGAAGCAGTGCTTTAGACTGTACTTTAGAGGGGTACTTGGCAGAACCCTGGTCTAGGGAAATGCATGGGAGGGAGCTTGGGCCCGGACTTGATGCGGGGTTAGATGAGGGTCAGATATAAGAATCGGCTGGGTCGGTGGGTAGGTAGGTGTCCTCTTTTTCTCTCCCCTCCCCCCAAATCCCAGGGATCTCGGAGAAAGCCTACCTGCGGTTCTGGTACCAGGTTTTGACCTGGGTGTCGGTGAGGTTGAGGGCGGCGGCGAGGTCCATGCGGTCTTGGACGCTCAGGTACTTCTGCCGCTCGAAGCTCCTCTCCAGCTGGTTGAGCTGATGGTCCGAGAAGGCGGTGCGGGCTTTGCGGGGCTTCTTGGCTCTCACAGGGGGGCTGTCCCGGCTGCTGGAAATCTCCCGGTCGCCTTCTTCTTTCGCCCCTAAACACAAGGCACAAACTCGGGTTCAGAGCGAAACAGTGCGGGGAGAGGTGACCAGATCAACGAGTGACCCTTTCCTCCAGTGGGGGTTGGATCTAGCGGATCCCAGGGTGGTTCGTGGCTTCCGATTTAAAATAGCTCACCCCGGAATCCACTGAGGTTGGAGTCCAAGGAGCCCTACCAGGGATATACATAGCCTTGTCTGCTTGTGTTCCCCTTCCTCTATGTTATTTTCACTCTCGCTCTTCAAATTCAGAGAACTAACCAAACTCTTGTGAATTCAACATTCAAAGGAACTGAAGCTCCCTAAAATGTGGTTGGTGTCTCACACCCAACTTCACTTCCAAATGCATTTCCTCCCTTCCTTTCCTTCTTCCTTTCCCTTTCTTTCTTTCTTTCTTTCTTTCTTTCTTTCTTTCTTTCTTTCTTTCTTTCTTTCTTTCTTTCTTTCTTTCTCGCTTCCTATTTCCTTTTCCTAATAGACAATTCCCTTGCCCTCTCCCTTTTTTTCTTCCTTTCTTCCTTCGTTTTCCCCTCCCTCTCTTCCTCTTCTCTTGGTCTAATCTACACTCTCCTTCCTTCCTTCCTTCCTTCCTTCCTTCCTTCCTTCCTTCCTTCCTTTTCTTTCTTTCTTTCTTTTCTCTCTTCCTCCTCCCTTTCTCTAATCTACACTTCCTTTCTTTTCTCCCTCCCTCCCTTCTTCCCTCCCTCTCTTACTTTTTCGTTCTTCCTTCCTCTCTTCCTTCCTTCCTTTCTTCCTCTCTCTCTTCCTTCCTTCCTCTCTCTTTCTCTTTCTTTCTCTTCCTCGTCCCTTGCCCTAATCTACTCTACTTCCTTCCTTCCTCTCTTTCTCCCTCTCTTCCTTCCTCCCTCCCTTCCTTCCTTCCTTCCCTCCTCCCTCCCTCCCTCCCTCCCTTCCTTCCTTCCTTCCTCTCTTCCTTCCTCCTTTTCTTTTTTTCTTCCTCTCTCTCTTCCTCGTCCCTTGCCCTAATTATTCTACCCTCCTTCCCTCCTTCCTTCCTTCCTTCCTTTCTTCCTTCCTTCCTTCCTTCCTTCCTTCCTTCCTTCCTTCCTTCTCCCTTTCTCTTCCCTTATCCTAATCTACACTCTCCTTCTTTTCCAATTACACTTGGAAAAATGTGCTTGCTCTCCAAGGCGACATTCAGGTCCTTTCCCAGAACTCCAAGAGCCTGTTGTCACAGTCGAGGTGGACCACAAACAAAAGCCAAAGAACTGGACTCTGTTTAAGATTTCGGGGTTTGGTTGCAAAGGGAAGGAAGGGGGCTCGCGCTGAAATGTTAGGAAATCGATACGTCAAATCCATCTGTGTTTGCAGGAGAGAGTCCTCCCCCCTTTCCCTTCTTTCTCGGCGTCCCTTGATCTTCGCTGCAGGAAGAACAATAATCTCTCTAATTGACCCACTGGGGAGGTTGGTGCACCAAGGAACCAAAAAAAAAAATTGCTAGACGAGGCTGTACATCTGTTTTTCTGGACCACTCTTATGCTAATGCGGGAAATGGCAAAATGAAGAGCAGACCGGAGCGCCCCTTCTATTAGCCGCTGCTAAATATCTGAAGGCTGCAAAATGAGCCCAACGTGTCCGCTCTTACCTCCGCCGTTTCAAAGGCAATTTTCCAATTCGGAGCCATTCCCTTGCCATTAGGGATCGAGGGTCTTGGGTGCCTTCCTCCCCCCCCCCCCCCCCGTCTCTTTCTTCCTTCCTCCCAGCGATCGGCTAAATGACTCACACTCCCTCCTTATCATGTTTACACTGAAAAACCCGCAAATTGATTGCACGCTCCTTAATTTAACATAGCTATCAGCAGTGTCAACCGCTTCATGATACCAACTCAAAAAAGGTGGACTTAAAACAAAAATCCTCGTCTATCCAACCATTTTTTCCAATTTTTAAAAATATAATTACAATATATTATTACACACACATACATATATACATACATATATGTGATCCGCCCGGAATATAAATGCTGTAAATAAATAAATAAATAAATAAAATATATTAAGTACTAAAATATTCAGGGTGTGTATATGTAGGTAGGTAGGTAGGTATATATGTATACATTAGCTTATTGTTCCTTAGCTACAACTTGCACTATCCCATTCCCTTATTCTTGTTTACAGTTTGGCCATGTTTTACGGCAGTTGTCACTGTGCGTTTTTGGGTGCTGTTCTGACTTCATATTGCTGTTTTAGAAGCTATTGGTTTTACTTTCTGTGTTGTACTGTGTGTTTATTTTATGCCTTGTTGATTTTATGTCACATGTAAGCATCCTCCAGTCCCTTTGGGAAGATAGAGGAGGGTACAATAATAAAATTATTATTATTATTATTATTATTATTATTATTATTATTATTATTATTATTATTATTATTATTTACACACACATACATACACCGAATATTTTATTAGTCAATTATTTATATACACATACATACACATACACACCCCATATACACACATACATATATTTATTTGTGTGTCAATAATATATGTGTGTGTATATGTATATGTATATGTATGTGTGTGTGTGTATACTTGACTAATAAAATATTCAGTGTATGTGTATGTGTGTGTGTATACACACACATACACATACATATGTGTGTGTCAATATATGTATATGTGTGTATATATGCATATATATATATATATATATATATATATATATATAATTGACTAATTCGGTGTGTATGTGTACGTGTGTGTGTATATATATAAATATGTGTGTGTCAATAATATATGTATATGTGTGCATATATATATATATATATATCTGCTTTGCTGATAAAATATTCAGTGAAGGTATATGTGTGCATGTGTGTATACACACACACACGCGCGCACACACACAGAGTGAGTTTTGGAAAACATGGTTGGCTGGACGAAGACTTTTTATCATGTGAACACCGAATGTTTTATTGCTCCATATTATTGCTAATCCTCCCTGAAAACACAGTTTAAAATTCTCCAGACCTGTGTCATTTCAAAACACCTCACTAAATCTAATGGGCATTTTAAGTATCCTTCAAGAAAACACCTTTAAATTAATTATATCCCCACCGCCGACATCATTTCAGAACCTCGGAAAATTCCATCCAAGTCGATACCCCTCCCCCCCAAAAAAAGCCAAAATCAAAATGTCTTTTTGCTGTTGGGCATACCTAAAAATTTTCTTTACATGGAAAAATTAAAATGAAATCCATACGTTTTGAGAAATATTTAAATTTTTGTCTCTCCATGGAGAGGCAAAAACGTAAATATTTCTCAAAATATATGGATGTTATTTTAGTTTTTCCATCTAAAGAAAAGTATTATGATACCCAGCCAACAGCAAAAAGACATTGAGTTTTTGGCTTTTGTGTGTGTGTGTGTTGACTTAGATGGGATATCCTCTAATTCCGAAATGGGACCATAACCCTTTGTTGGGGAAAAGAAGTCCCTCAGCTTGTCCCTGTCTCTAGACTAGCTACTCATTGAGGACTGGAAACTTGATGACACAAGAGACTTGTGCAGTTCAGAGAACATATTTAACTCCCGAGGGGAACCTTGTAATAAGACAGTTTTTTTTCTTGTTTCAGGAGCAGCTTGAGAAACTGCTAGTCGCTTCTGGTGTGAGAGAATTGGCCCTCTGCAATGACGTGGGCCAGAGGATGCCCAGATGTTAATGTTGAGAACTATTTTGCATCTGGGCTCTGCACAATGTACCACCATAAGCCACACAACCAACCCATCCAGTTGGCTTCTGTACATTAATGTGGATGTTTGTTCAGATTTTATGCCATTTTATCATTTTTGTCTGATCATGTTGGTATAATTTATTGAGGTTAAGTTTAATTCCCTGATGTTAGGTTTAATTTGATGTTAAGTTTCAATTGCTGTTTTCATATGTGGGGTTTTTCTGGGATTCTGTGTCGGTATTTGTCTATTTTTATGAAGGCATTGAATGTTTGCCATTGTAGGTTGGGTCCCTTTGGGGAGATAGGGAGGAAAAGAAATAAAGTTTACTACTACTACTACTACTACTACTACTACTACTACTACTACTACTATTATGGGTTGTTGTGAGTTTTCCAGGCTGTATGGCCATGTTCAAGAAGCATTCTCTCCTGAAGTTTTGCCCACAACTGTGGCAGGCATCCTCAGAGGTTGTGAGGTATATTAGAAAAACTAATCCATAGATATATAAACCTTCCTTGCTTAGTTTTTCCAGTGTACCTCACAACCTCTGAGGATGCCTGCCACAGATGTGTTTCATTGCTAACTGCTCTTCCGCCCCTGTTTATGATGGCCCTTACACCATCCAACAGGCCCTACTCAGAGTTCTATGCACACATTTTTACCCTCTGAATGTTCAGGAATTATTACGGCTCAGGTTGTACATCGCTGTTTGATGTTGTTTGATGTGGCTATAATGTTTTAATTTTACTGATCTTTGTTTTAATCTAGGTTGTTCGAGCTTATCCCCACGTGAGCCTCCCCAGTCCCTTCGGGGAGATGGAGGCGGGATACAATAATAATAATAATAATAATAATAATAATAATAATAATAATAATCATCATCATCATCATCATCATCATCATTATGTGGGTGAAACATCAGGAGAGAATGCTTCTGGAACATGGCCATACACAGGGCTATAGCGGGGGGGGGGGGAGGTGGTTAGAGGTTCAAACCCTCCCCCCGAAATTTTTCAGGTTTAAAAAAACCCCTGGTTTACTCATGAATTTTAACTGAGTAACCAAATCCCCATGAGTGTCCACTGAAGTTTATCGATGGAGCAAAATTATTTTGCTTTACGGAACTACTCTTCATGATTCGCAAAAAAAAAAAAAAAGTCTCAACTCCCCCCCCCCCCCCCATATCTAAGACAACACCTAAAAATATCCCATCTAACCCAACACACACAAAAATACAGCCTAAAACTAAAATGTCCTTTTGCTGTTGGCTGGGCATCCTAAAACTTTTCTTTACAGGGAAAAACTAAAATGAAATCCGTACGTTTTGAGAAATATTTACATTGTCGCCTCTCTATTTTTTTCTGGCTATGATCCTGGCCATAAAGTCCGGAAAACTCACCACAAAGGCCATGAAAGCCTTTGACAACATATTATTTTATTGTATGACACAGCAAACAAGATAGATATGCTGGTTTTCGTTTTTAAAAAAATTCTTCTTCTTCTTCTTCTTCTTCTTCTTCTTATTATTATTATTATTATTATTGTGTTGTTGAAGGCTTTCATGGCCGGAATCACAGGGTTGTTGTGTGTTTTCCGGGCTGTATTATTATTATGATTGTTTTACCATCCTTGTGGGAGAGGCTAATTTCATGTCCCCGCATGGAGAAGCTGGAGCTGACAGAAGGAGCTCACCCCGCTCTTCCTGGGATTCGAATTCCCGACCTGTTGGTCAGCAATCCTGCCTGCACAAGGCTTTAACCCATTGCGATGGGGGGGGGGGGCTATGAGAGAGAATGAGAAAGGTGGAAGTTTTGGGAGGTAAACAATGGAGCGTTGGGGACGTTGGGGACGGCGGAAGTCCTGGGCGCGGAGCCTGGGCCTGGCCCTAAGCGGGGAGAAGGGAGCGGAGGGGCACTCACCGTGGCACTTGAGCTCGCTCTGGGCCTCGTCCCTCTTGTCCAGCTTGCCCTTGCCGTCCTCCTGCTCGAGCTTGGGCCGGAAGCCCTCTCCGGCGGCGTGTGCCTCGGCTTTGGGGGTGTGGTGCGGGGACGGGACGCTGGTGGTGTAAGGCGCGCAGGCCGCCAAGGGCTTGCTGTCTCCCAGAATGTCCTTGATGAGGAAGGAAGAGGTGGAAGTCCTGGGCGCGGAGCCTCCGCCTGGCCCTAAGGGCTGCTGCTGCTGCTGCTGGGGCGAGGGCTGCGGGTGGTGGAGCGCGTTGTGCGGCGTCGGGAGGGCGTCGGGTGGCGGCGGTTGCGGCGGCTGCTGCTCGGAGGGCTCCGCTGTCACCGAGATCGGCGAGGAAGGCGCCGTGCCCACCGTGTCTATTTCCGAACAAGGCGAGGAAGGGAAGTCTCCGAGGGGGCCTCTGAAGTCGCCGCCACCTCCGCTGCCGTTCATCCCTCCAGGGCTGCCGGACCTGGCGTTGGACAAGATCGTGTCGATGCCGAAGCTGGAGCCGCTAGATCCTTCCATGTCGGGGTCGTTCAAAGAGGCGCCTTCATCCCCAGTCCACGGTCTCCGAGGTCCCCCTTCCCCCCAACAAAAAAAACCCCAAAGATGGGAAGGAAGCAGGGAAGAAGCCAAGGGAGAGGGAGGAAGGGACACACGACCAAACACTCAAGAGGAAGGAAGAGGCCAGAGAAATGAGCGAGGGGGAAAGGCAACCGAGAAGAGGGGTTTCCTCTCTACATGCACGCGTGTTGGGGGTCTTGTTCGTGGGCTCGCCTGGACGGCATCGTCGCTGGAGGAGGAAAAGGGTTCAAAAGCAGGAGAAGGAGGAGAAGGAGAAAGAGGAGGAGGAGGATGCGATGCGCTGGAAGGAGAAGAACTCACAGCGACAGCACTCACAGCGACAGTCTCTTCCTTTCCGTCTTTCTTACTCTCTCTCTCTCTCTGCTTGGCTCCCTTTCTCTTTCTCTCTTTCTCTTCCGGAGTTGGGGAACTTTCTTGGAAAGTTGAGGCGTGGCGGAGAAGGAAGAGGAGGAGGAGGAGGAAGAGGAAAGGCGACCACTGCCTGATGCCGCTTTGCCTCCCGACCGCCGGATCCGCTCCCTCTCGGGCAGCTCCGGAGCGACTCCCCCCGTGACGTCACCCAGACTCCCCCCCCCCACACACGGCTGCGACGGGGGCTCCTCCGCGCTTCTCTGTATTGATTTCCTGGTTCCGCCGCCATTGGCGCCCCCCTCGATGCCCAACCTGACGCGGCCAATGGGAGGCAGCGGAGGGGCGAAGAGGCGGGGCGACAAGAGGGGAGGCTCGGGAGGAGGGGGTGGGTGACTTCCAGACCCTGGTGGGACTGCTCATTTTGGGGGAGTCGGAGCGCGCGCGGGGGGGGGGGGGTGTCTGGGATCCGTCCCATCCTCTCCTCCGTGGGTGTCCCAAAATAAAGGGCTGGCTATTAGAACCATAGCGCCCATTGAGAGTGGCAAAATGTGGAAGAAAAGAAGGAAGAAGGAAGGAAAGGAAGGGAGGAAGAAGGGAAGGAAAGAGGGAAGAAGGGAAGGAAGGAAGGAAGGAAGGGGAAGAGAGGAGGGAAAGGAAGAGAAAGACGAAGGAAGGAAGGAGGAAGGCAAAAGGAAGGAAAGGGAAAGAAGGAAAAGGGAAGGAAGGTAAGAAATAAAGAGAAAAGAAGACGAGGGATAGAAAGAAAAGGAAAGGGAAAGAAGGAAGAAAGGAAGGGGAAGAAAGAAAGAAAGAAAGAAAGAAAGAAAGAAGGAAGGAAGGAAGGAAGGAAGGAAGGAAGGGAAGGGAAGAGAAGAGAGAGAAAGAAAGAAGGAAGGGAAAAGAGAGAGAGACTGAGAAAGAGTCAGGGAAGGAAGGAGGAAGGAAAAAGGAAGGAAAGGGAAAGAAAGTAGAAGGAAGGAAGGAAAGGAAGGAAAGAAGAAGGAAAGAAAGACGGAACGTGTGAATCAATAAAAGAAAGAAAGCATGCGGTGGATCCCAAAATCCGTAGATGTTCAGATCACATTATTGACAACGACGTCTTTTACATAGAATGGCAAAAATCAAGATGTGCTTTTCGGATGGTGGAATCCATGAATGCAGAGGGCGAACATTATCATCTCTATTACTATTATTACTATTATTATTATTATTATTATTATTATTATTATTATTATTATTATTATTATTATTACACCGCTTTCCTCTTTCCTCTCTCTCCTGCCTTATATTTAGATACATAAAGACAAAAGAGAGAGAAAGAGAGAGAGTCAGACAGACCCGTGGTTTGGGGCATCCCGGGTGCTGCGCCCAAAGGGGACTGATTTCAAGCCAAAGCGGGATCCGGGCTGAAACCCGCTTTCGAGGGCTCCTTCCGCCTCGCCTCTTTCCCCCCCAAACTCCAGCACGGGCTCGTGGTTTTCCTTTGGGGGGGAAGGAGATGAGTTGTAGGCCACATTCCTGGAGAGTAGAAGCCGCGCTCCGGCCGCTTTTCCTTCCCTTTCTCGATCCTCAACGGGGCGGGGGGGGGGGGCGGGTTGGAGCCAAGTGCTTTTGCGGGACAGACAGAGAACGAAGAAAGAAAGAAAGAAAGAAAGAAAGAAAGAAAGAAAGAAAGAAAGAAAGAAAGAAAGAAAGAAAGAAAGAAAGAAAGAAAGAGAAAAGGAAGCGCTGCTGGCTCGGAGCCTCCAAAGGAAAAGAGATGGAAAGGGGAAGAGATCCCCGGTCCACGCCGCCTGGATCTTAATCTGGAGTGAGACCGAGAGCGGGCCCTTCGTAGGAAGGCAGGAAGCGCAGGGCTTGTGTCGCGTTTCATTTTTTGTTTAGGATTGAGTCCCCCTTTCCCTTCCCCTTCTTCCTCTGGCTTGAAACCGAGAAGGACGAGACTCGAACCCGCCTCTTGTTGAATGTCAGAGGAAATGGGAAGTGCCAGCGACAAGGCGACGCGTTGCTCCTGTCGCATCGGCTTAATTAGCGGCGTAATTATCAAGGGCTAATGAAGGGTTTCACGGTGGGAGAGTTCTAGTTCCCCCTCGGAAGTAGAAAGGGAGGAAGGAAGGAAGGAGAAAAGGAAGGAAGGAAGGAGGGAAGGAAGCAAGGAAGGAAGGAAGGAGGGAAGGAAAGAAAGAAGGAGAGAAGGAAGGAAAGAGAAAGAAAGGAAAGGATGAACGAATGTGGAAGAAAGGAAGGAGGAAGACAGGAAGATAAGGAAGGAAGCAAAGAAGCAAAGAAGGAGAGAAGGAAGGAAGGAAGGAAGGAGAGAAGGAAGGAAGGAGGAAGAAATAAAGGAAAGGAAGGAAGCAGAGAAGGAAGGAAGAAAAGGAAGGAAAGAAGATAAGGAAGGAAGCAAAGACGGAGAGAAGGAAGGAAAGAGGAAGAAAGGAAAGAAGAAAAGGAAGGAGAGAAGGAAGGAAGAAAAGGGAGGAAGGAAGGAAGAGTTGGTAGAAGGGCCCATGAAAACGAAGCGAAAGAAGGCCTGCCCTACATCTCTATTTACTCCACATGTCACAGAAATGGAAAAAAAACCCCTCCGGGATACATATTCCGGAGCATTTTTTCCATTTCTTATATACAATTTCTATCTATCTATCTATCTATCTATCTATCTATCTATCTATCTATCTATCTAGCATCTATCTATCGTTTGGAGATAATATAATGTATATATATATGTGTGTGTGTGTGTATTATATATATATGAAAATTTAAAATTGTTTGGGAGAGAAGATATTGTACAGAACTGGGAGGCCTCTCCGGAAGCGGGACTCCAAAGAGGTCCAGGAAAGACTCTAGTTAGTTAAATATTGAGATATATTGGAGGGGGGGGGGGGCTTATAGTGAGCGATCGATCCGCATCCGGGCACCACGGGCCAGTTTCAACAGCCAGGGGGCTGAAAGCGAAGGAGCCAACTGGAAATAAATGGGAGGTTTGAAGCCAAAGGGAAACCCAAGGAAGAATTCAAAAATACCTGCCGCAGGAGGTCTGGACAGGTGTCGCCTGAGAAGGTGGCCAAGGACAGATGGCGAGAGGAAAACCGAGGGGGGGGGGGGGAGAGAGAAAGAGAATACCCCACTTTCCTGTTCTCACTTCCAAAATCCCCCTTTCTCCCCTCATTCCCTGCCCTTTGCAGCCTCTCATCCCAGGTCAAGCTAGGCGCCGTCCTTTTCGAGGGTGGCAGAAAATCAGCTCCAGTTCCTTTGCATCTAGATTTCTTCCTCCCCGCCGCATCTTTTTCTTGTTTTTTTCCTTCTGTGTGTGAATGAAATGCCTGTATCTGTGTGTGGATGGGAAAAGGGGGGAGAGGAGGCGAGGGAGATAAGAAATAACTGCCCCAAACCTAAAGAGAGAGCAGCATGAAACGGAGAAAGGCTGGAATCGTACAGTTCAGCGCAGAGCCCTGTATTGTAGACTCCAAACTGTATGATATGGGTCTACACTCAGGGCCCTTTACACAGCCATATAACCCAGAATGTCAAGGCAGAAAATCCCACAAGATCTATCTGCCTCCCACAAGGATGGTAAAACATCAAACATCCCGTCGTCCCCTGGGCAAGATCCTTGCAGACGGCCAGTTCTCTCATACCAGAAGCGACTTGCAGTTTCTCAAGTCGCTCCTGACAGGGAAAAAAGTTTGGGGGTCCACTATGAACACCGGGTGGGAGGGGGAAAACCTCTCGCACCCCGTTTGTGACGGGAAAAGAAGAAAATGCCCCCCCCAAAAGATGTTACCCCCCCCCCTTTTTTTTTCTACTTCTCTCCCTCATGAATGAGATCCTGAGTCGTAATCTGCATTGATAACGATATATATTGTTGAGGCTTGAATCTGAGGAAGAGTAAAAGCCTCGAAAGCGAAGGCAGAGAAGGCAAAGTTTGGGGATTCGAATGAGAAATTTGATCTGGTTGGTTCTCAGCTGCAACAATTGGGGAAATGTGTTGTCGAAGGCTGTCCCGAAGCATTCACTCCTGACGTTTCGCCCACATCTATGGCAGGCATCCTCAGAGGTTGTGAGGTCTGTTGGAAACTAGGCAAATTGGGATTTATATATCTGTGAAATGTTCAGCAATATATCCAGTGTTGCCAGCCCAAAGCCTTGGGAATGGAGCTCAAAACCCAAACACGGATTAGTTACATTCACATACATTTTCACAGAATTAGAAGCTGCCTGGAGATAAGTAAATAGAGGAGAAGAAGAAGGCGAAAATGCCACGAGTTTAATTCCCAGATTATGGAAATGGGATTTTGTGTTTAAATAGGAGCGGATTGTCCTTCATTCGTTGCTATGAGTTTTCCGGGCTGTATGGCCGTGTTCCAGAAGCATTCTCCCCTGGTGTTTCGACTGCATCTAAGGCAGGCATCCTCAGAGGTTGTGAGGTCTGTTTGAAACTAGGCAAGTGGGGAATGTTCAGGTGGGAGAAATAATTCTTGTCTGTTTGAGGCATGTGTGAATGTTTCAATTGGCTGCCATTGAATAGCTCTTCAGCTTCAAAGCCTGGATGTTTCCTGCCTCGGGGAATCCTTTGTTGGGATGTGTTAGCTGGCCCTGATTGATTCATGTCTGTAATTCCTCTGTTTTCTGAGTGTTGTTCTTTATTTACTGTACCTATTTTAGAGTTTTTAAAATACTGGTAGCCAGATTTTGTTCATTTTAATGGTTTCCTCCTTTCTGTTGAAATTGTCCACAAGCTTGTGGATTTCAATGGCTTCTCTGTGTAGTCTAAATGAACAAAATCTGGCTACCAGTATTACAAAACTCTAAATTCACGACTGTAAATAAAGAACACCACGCAGAAAACAGAGGAATTCCAGACATGAATCAATCAGGGCCAGCTAACATATCCCAACAAAGGATTCCCCGAGGCAGGAAACATCCAGGCTTTGAAGCTGAAGGGCTATTCAATGCTAAGCAAGGCAGCCAGTCGAAACATTCATACCTGGCAGTAAACAGTCAAATCTTGAAACTGAAAGG
Organism: Anolis carolinensis; assembly: GCF_035594765.1. Lineage (NCBI taxonomy): Eukaryota > Metazoa > Chordata > Lepidosauria > Squamata > Anolidae > Anolis > Anolis carolinensis. Next base: position 152,399,330 of record NC_085844.1, on the reverse strand, counting down.
CTATTCAATGGTAATCAAGATGGCCAATTGAAACATTCATACCTGCTTCAAACAGACAAGAGTTCTTTCTCCTACAATGAACATTCAACAGATATATAAACCCCATTTGCCTAGTTTCCAACAGACCTCACAACCTTTGAGTAAGCTTGCCCATAGATGCAGGTGAAACGTCAGCTTCTGGAACATGGCCATACTGCCCTGAAAACTCTCAGCAACCCAGTGATTCCGGTCATGAAAGCCTTCCACAATACATTGTCCCTCCCTCCCTCCCTCCCTCCTTCCTTCCTTCCTTCCTTCCTTCCTTCCTTCCTTCCTTCCTTCCTTCCTTCCTTCCTTCCTTCCTTCCTTCCTTCCTTCCTTCCTTCCTTCCTTCTTCTGGTTTCTTTTTGTTTTGCTTTTTCTCCCTGCTCTTTTTTCCTTGTGATTATTTCCCAGAGAGGCTCCCCCGCCTCGTTTCTTAAGGAAATTTTCAGCTTCCGAAGGAAGTTTCGATGACAATAACAACTTCCATCGCGAGATATAGCCGGCAAATCCACTCTCCTCCTCTAAAACAAGTGAACTGGACGCTTTAACCATTCTATAGGAAGGGAAACACGTTTTATTTATGTTACATTTGCGTCTTTCCAAGAGCTCAAGATTGACGATTATCTTGGTAGTTAAGGCTATATCACCCATATTTATTTCTCGTACTGAAAGATTCCTTTTTGGTCTTTTCCAAACTCTTTTAAAAAAGAAAATGCCCTGAAAAGATATTTTTAAGGAGTCTCTCCCTTTCCAAATGTACTGCAGACTAACTCAGCCAGAGAAGTCAGCCATAGCAGAGCACTTCATGAACCAACCTGGACACAGCATATCATGGGAGAACTCAGAAGTGCTGGCCCACTCTAACAACCACCGTGTCAGACTACACAGAGAAATCACTGAAATCCACAAGCAGGTGGACAATTTCAACAGAAAGGAGGAAACCATAAAAATGAACAAAATCTGGCTACCAGTATTTTAAAAAACTCTAAAATCAGGACAGTAAATAAAGAACAACACTCAGAATACAAGGAAATTCCAGACATGAAGCAAACAGGGCTAGCTAACATTTCCCAAGAAAGGATTCTCTCAGGCAGGAAGCACTCAGGCTTTGAAGCTGCAAAGTTTTTTTTAATGCTAATCAAGGTGATCATTTGCAACGTTCACACTTGCCTCCAACAGACAAGAGTTCTTTCTCCCACCCTGGACTTTCCAAAGATATATAAACCTCCCTTGTCTAGTTTCCAATATACCAACATCACAACCTCTGGGATGCCTGGCATAGATGTGGGTGACACGTCAGGAGAAAATGCTTCTGGAACATGGCCTACAGCCCGGAAAACTCATAGCAACCCAGTTTCTTGGCAATCCTTCTACATTAACTTCTATAAGTAAGAGACAGTGCCTTATGGGTGTGAAAGGTTTTCTAAAGCGATGATTCCCTAACAATAAACAAGAACTTCTTTTTAGCAAAAAAACAACATCAAAAAAACCCGATTTAAGATTTAGTGGGAAAAGAGGGTGACAGGAAAGGTGGAAAGATCTTCCCTAGGACACGGTCCTCTCCATCACCTTGTTTTGAAACAAAGTTTGGAAAAGTCCCTGTCCAAAACCTGGTGAACTGCGATACTCGATGTGGCCACTAGGCGGAGACAAGAGAGGCCTCTATTGTCTCATCGGAGCTCTCGGTTCTGACTATTAGGTTGGGGGGGGGGGCTACGGAAAAGGGGACTTTTGAATGCTATTTTGCTAATGTTTGGGGGACAAAGTCACAGTATTACTTTTAATCCGTCTCTGCCAGTCCTTTTGGCTTCTGGGGGGAAATGAGTAGGCTCTCTTAGGAAAACAGAGCCAAAACGATCAGTGCTTATTGGGGTGCATCTACACCAGTGGTTCTCAACCTGGGGTCCCCAGATGTTTTTGGCCTTCAACTGGTAAACTGGCTCGGATTTCTGAGAGTTGTAGGCCAAAAACATCTGGAAACCCCAGGTTGAGAACCACTGACCTACACTGTAGAATCAATGCCACTTTACTGCCATGGCTCATAGCTATGGAGTCCTCGGAGTTGTTTGGGTTCACAGTGCTCTCTGGTTGTAGGTGAACTATATCTCCCCTAAATCACTGTCATTTCCTCCCAAATCCCTCCAGTATTTTCTGTTGGTCATGGGGGTTCTGTGTAGGAAGTTTGGCCCAATTCTATCGTTGGTAGGGTTCAGAATGCTCTTTGTTAGTGAACTATAAATCCCAGCAACTACAACTACCAAATGTCAAGGTCTATTTTCCCCAAACTCCACCAGTGTTCAAATTTGGGCATATTGAGTATTTGTGCCAAGTTTGGTCCAGATCCATCATGGTTTGAGTCCACAGTGCTCTCTGGATGAAGGTGAACTACAGCTCCAAAATTCAAGGTCAATACCCGCCAAACCCTTCCAGCATTTTTTGTTGATTATGGGAGTTCTCTGTGCCAAGTTTGGTTCAATTCCATCGTTGGTGAAGTTCAGAATGCTCTTTGATTGTAGGTAAACTATACATCCCAGCAACTACAACTCCCAAATGACAAAATCAACCGACCCCACCCCATCCCGACCCCACCAGTATTTAAATTTGGGCATATGGGGTATGTGTGCCAAATTTGGTCCAGTGAATGAAAACATCCTGTATATCAGATATTTACATTACGATTCATGACAGTAGCAAAATGAGTTATGAAGTAGCAACGGAAATAATTTTATGGTTGGGGGTCACCACAACAACATTAGGAAGGTTGAGAACCATTGTTAGGAATTGTGGGAGCTGAAGTCCAAAACATCTGGAGGACCCAAGTTTGCCCATGCCTGGTCTATTCGGATTGGCACCTATTACCTAACAAGAAGATTTCAAATTAATTTGTATATAGATGCAGATTTATATGTATGAATGGAGGAAAGGTCTAACCACATGCTCGTGTGATGAGTTGTCTCCCTAAACTAGACTAAGAGAAATATTCCTCGGTCCAGATTCCAGATTTAGAATGTAGGCCATGAACCGCGAATGCTAATAGGTAGGATATTACTACAAACTTCTCTAAGGCTTTCTCTTTGTTCCTGGCTGGCAGATTTAGGAACAAAAGGAAGCTGGCGCCCCCCCCCCCTCCCCACCTCGCTTTGCTTCAGGTCCCCAATCGTTTCCTCGCCGACATGAAGCGAATTACAGTTGGTATCCTACTACTGAGTGCATCTTGGATTTCCCTGGGCTCCTGATATTAACGGTGTTTGATTTGTGTTTAGCTTTTTCCCTCCCTGGTATAAAACCTCCTCCACTTTTTAAAATAGCCAAGCTCCACCTCCATGGAATGACAGAAGCACCCCTTTTCCTAGCTTTAGAGATTTCCACCCAGAAGAAGCTTCCAATTTCTCTGCAACTATTTGTGCATCACAAGTCAATAGAAAGAGACCAGGAAGTTGACGCAGGTGAAGTGAAATTGACACGACCAAGAGTGGGGTGCTGAAGGGAGGTTTCGTGGACAGTACGGGTTATAGCAAAAAGATGGGGGAATAAATGCTAGAGCTGCTCAAAAGATAGGCAAATGGGTTCTAGGAGTGTCAAGGAGATGAATCAATTGACTCTAGGGTTTCCAAAATGAATGGGTTCCAGGACTGTCAAGACAGGTGTGTAGGTTTGAATAGCTTTCCAAAGCAGATGGGTGAGTTCTAGATCTGTCAAAAAGTTAGATGTGGGTTCTAAAGGCTGCCAAAAAGACAGGTGAATGGGTTCCAGGATTGCCAAAAAAGAGAAACCAATGGGCTCTAGGGCTGCCAAAAACTAATGGATCCTAGGACTAGCAAAAAGTGTAACACATTGGTTCTAGGACTGTCAAAAAGGTAGGTGAATGGGTTCTAGGACTGCCAAAAAAAGAGAAATCAATGGATCTTAGGGCTGCCAAAAACTAATGGATTCTAGGATTAGCAAAAGAGTCACAAATGGGCTGTCAAAAAGGCAGGTGAATGGATTCCAAATGCTGTCAAAGTGTAGATGAATGGGCTCAAAAGCTGTCAAAAAGAAATGAATGGGTACTAGGATTGGCAAAAAGACAGATAGATTGGTTCTAGGACTGTTAAAAATACAATGAATGGCTGTCATAAAGGCAGATGAAAATGTTATAGGACTGTCAAAACACAGATGAATGGGTTCTAGAGTATCAACCCTAGAAGAGAAAAATGAATAAATCGAGAGTGTCCTCCTTTGGACATGTCAGGAGATGACATGCAAAAGTTTATGTTTGTGTGTGTATCTGTGCTTTCAAATGGCCTGCCCAATTACAACAGTATATTTAAGAGAAAATGCAATTCATAGTGTTTGCTTAGGCCAGTAATACTCAGAAGTGGTGATGCCAAGTCTTTATATGCTACTAGCTGTGCCCGGCCACGCGTTGCTGTGGCTTAGTCTGGTGGTGTTGGTCAGTCTACATTAGGTTGTATTTATGCTGTGACCTCCACCCTTCTTTATACTCACATTAGTAGTAGTATTTGAAGTCTGTTACTTGAGATCCCTGTTGTCTTTGGTTTGTTGTTAATCCTGACTTCTGATTCTGCTGAGTGCGGTTTACATCTTATTGTGGTACAATAGTGTTTTGTTTTGTTTTTTTGCCTGTGTAGGTGTTTATTATTATTGTTGTTGTAGAGGTCATGAAGGCTGGATAAGTTAGATGCTACTGTATTGTTTTTTGGAGGCCCAGTGTAGCACTGACTGGCTTCTCAGCCTCAGTGCCTGGCTGCTTCTTGCCTGTGATGGTGTTGATTCTTATTTTTGTTGTTGTCATTGTTATTATTGTAATTGTTTTTTTGGAGGCCAAGTGTGAATGTAGGGATTGGGGAGGTGGATGAGCACTGAATGGCCTTGTAGACTCAGTACATGGCTGATTCTTGCCTGTGTAGGTGTTTATTATTAGTGGGTGAGTGGATGGATAGATGAGTGGATGGATAGATAGAGTGGGTGCTCTCCTTGTTTCCTTTATTCCTATGCTGTTCCCTTTCTCTGCTCCGATCCTGAGCTCGCTGATAAGAACACACTGGTCAGAAAGGAGGGTAAATATAACCAGATCAATGGCCTTTCTCTCCCTTTTGCTCTTGGCCTTCCGGGCAGAGAGGGAGGGCTCTTGTCCTTGGCGTTCCTTCGCTTCCCTTCCCTCCCTCCTTCCTTTGTTCTATCCGTCCCAGCCTTTCCTGCCTGTGGAGCCATGGAACTGGGTCAATGGGTTGGATGGTGGGGAAAGGGAGAAGGAAGAGGCCTTTAATTGAAATGCATGGACTCCATGCCATGGGGTGCTGGAATTTGTAGTTTGCATCCAGTCCAACCCCTTTCTTTCTTTTTGTCATGGAGGAAGAACCCACCCAAACCTTTCAGACAGATGGCCATCCGGTTTAGTTGTGTTGTTATAGTCACGATGCGTTGTTGTGAGTTTCGTGGGTCCAGATTGTGGTTTTGTGGTTTGGTTGTATTGTTACAACCGGGAGGCAAGGGTTTTGCGTTGTGTTGTCAAGTTTTGTATTTCTGGGGTGTTTAGTTGTGTGCCAAGTTTTGTATTTCTGGGGCGTTTAGTTGTGTTGTTATAGTCACAATGCATCGTTGTGAGTTTTGTGGGTCCAGATTTTGTTTTGTGGTGTGATTGTGTTGTTACAACTGGGAGTCAAGGCTTTTGCGTTGTTTTGCCAAGTTTCGTATTTCTGGGGCGTTTAGTTGTGTTGTTATAGTCATGATGCGTTGTTGTGAATTTTGTGGGTCTGGATTGTGGTTTTGTGGTGTGATTGTGTTGTTACAACCAGGAGGCAAGGCTTTTGCATTGTTTTGTCAAATTTTGTATTTCTGGAGCGTTTAGTTGTGTTGTTATAGTCACAATGCGTTGTTGTGAGTTTTGTGCATCCGGATTGTGGTTTTGTGGTGTGGTTGTGTTGTTACAACCAGGAGGCAAGGCTTTTACGTTGTGTTGTCAAGTTTTGTATTTCTTGGGCATTTAGTTGTGTGCCAAGTTTCGTATTTCTGGGGCGTTTAGTTGTGTTGTTATAGTCACGATGCATTGTTGTGAGTTTTATGGGTCCGGATTGTGGTTTTGTGGTGTGGTTGTGTTGTTCCAACCGGGAGGGAAGGCTTTTGCGTTGTGTCGCCAAGTTTCGTATTTCTGGGGCATTTAGTTGTGTTGTTATACTCATGGTGCGTTGTTGTGAGTTTTGTAGGTCCAGTGTGGTTTTGTGGTGTGATTGTGTTGTTACAACCGGGAGGCAAGGCTTTTGCGTTGTGTTGCCAAGTTTTGTATTTCTAGGGCGTTTAGTTGTGTTGTTATAGTCATGATGTGTTTTTGTGAGTTTTGTGGGTCCGGATTGTGGTTTTGTGGTGTGGTTGTGTTGTTGTAACCGGGAGGCAAGGCTTTTGCATTGTGTTGCCAAGTTTCGTATTTCTGGGATGTTTAGTTTTGTTGTTATAGTCACTGCGCCCGCAACTTTATCCTTTTATATATATAGATAGCAGATATGATTGACTGGAAAAGAGGATCAGAGGAAGGTAATAAGGGAAGAGGACAGCCCTGAGCTTTGCAGGACTATTGATAACACAGTACATTAGGTTTCCCTAAGGGCCCTTCCAGACAGGCCCTATATCCCAGGTTCTAAACCCAGGTTGTCTGTTTATCCCAGAATATCTGGCAGTGGGGCTTATATAATCCAGTTTAAAGCAGAAAACCTCGGATCAGATCCTGGGATCTAGGGCATGTCTGGAAAGGGTCTAATTTATAAGTCCACGTGGAGTAGTCTTGGAAGAAGAAAAGGTTTAAATTGCAGTGTATTTGTTTATTTTTTGGCTTGTGTGAGGGCGTGAACAGGGAGTGGATTCCCACCATCCGCTTTGCCTGGAACTCCCACCTTGTGAGGGATGAGGAGGGAAGAGAAATCCGAGCCATCTGTAGAGATAGTTGGGAGGGGGGTCAGAGGAGGAGGAGGCGAAGAGAGGAAAGGGGAGGGAGGCTTCTTCTTACCCCCAATGTTAATTAACAAGCAGCTAATTAAAACGGCACTTTGAGCGCTAATCAATCGCTTTATTAAGCCGGGCGTAGTAACTGGAACAAATTGAATGCTACCAGTTAGAGTATCATGCTATCGAGCTGCCAGGGTCGATGGAGGGGCGAAGGGAGTGGAGAGTTGAGGCGATCGATCCGGCCCCGATTGGGGCGTTGACCGGGGTCAGGCAGAGAGACAGAGGCGGAAGGGGGGCTCCTTCTCCCCGGACCCCTTTCTCCATTTCCAGCTTCCTGCACCTCAGGGACAGGAAGACAACCGGGAATTTGGGGTACTCTGGAACCTCCACGCCTATTCCTCCGAAGAGGTTCTTAAGTTGTAGATCGGAGTTGTAAAATGGGTGAAACTATCCCCAAGAGAGAGGGTTTTCGGATCTCTGGAGGAGCAGGAGAGAAACCAGCATTGATGGGTCAAACCTGCAGTAGTAGAGTGTCTTTGTAACCTTGTAGCTGCTACTATTAGACTACAACTCCCATCAGGACCAGCCAGGATTTTTGAATTTAACTGCACCCTCTCTCTAGGAACATAACCTTTTGGAAAAATGGCAATCATAACCTTATTGAAAAGGAAAAATGATGTCACATCCGTTTGGCAAATGTGACTCTCCATGAACATGTGGAGACCACTTTTGGAAAACAATTAGTCAAGAAAAACATGACCTTGTTAGAAGTTAACCCTTTGAACAAGTGATATTCATAAGTATTTATGTAATGGCACACAGGTAACTCAGCTGTTAAACTGAAGAACCATGTATTTGAACTGCCAAGGACAAAGGCATGTCACTACAAAAACATATTTGGCTAGCAGAGGATGGTTGTTTCTCTTAAGTTATAACAACAACAATAACAACAACAACAACAATAATAATGATTTATTTCTAGACTGCCCCCTCTCCCCAGAGCGAGTTGGGGCAGTTAACATACATATAAATGGTAAGCATTCAGTGCCACAACTACATCACTTAATATCAAAAGTATAAAAGGACGATAACATACTCATTATAATAAAAGTTCCAAATTAGGAAAAAAACCCAATAAATTTAAACATGACACTCAGTAAAGTTGAAATTGCAGTTTCAGTTGTCCAAAAGGTATACACTCCTTTGAAATCTCTTAGTTTAAAATATGCACACAGAGATAAAAAAAACAAAGTTATTTGAAAATAATATATTTTGTTTACTCACAAACATCTTGTATTAATTCACCATACAGGCACATTTCTTATTAAAGTTCAATCATAGATAAGTTGTAATTCTCTGTGTGTTGAGTACACAGGATATCATTCTTATTCAATAGTCCACCATCTTTAGGTATAGTTGTACTCACTGAAGTCCATCAGTCTTATTTCTCTACTGAAGTCCAAGCATGCACCTCCACTGAGGTCTGATGCAAACATATCCACCTCAAATGAGGTGTTAAACAGACACTAGATGTAAAATGGAGTCCTGAGTCTGAACATGCTCAGTACAATCACATGTCTATAACTCTTCCCATACCAAAGAAGTACCTTCAACATACACATAGAATACAGGTTAGCAAGCATATACATTAACAAATTAACAGTAAAAGGCTTGGGAGGTTGCTATTTTCAACAGTCAGAGCTCACCTGATCTCAGAAGCTAAGCAGGATCAGACCTGGGTTAATACTTTGATGGGAGACTCCCAATAAAGAAAACAATTGGATTAGTCAAGGGTTTTTTTTTAAAAAAAAAACACCATGGAAAGGAGCATATTGAAAAGTCAGGCTACTGGCAAGTCTAATGCAACCAGACTAAAGCCGCATCACTGTGTGTATCTGCCATCTGTCATCTTGCCCCCTCCTTTTTTTTTTTTGAAGCTGATTATATTTTGTGATCTGGAAGGAATCTGCTTTGCAAGGATCCAAGGATCCAATAGGCCCTTCCCATCCTTGACAACTTTCGCCCTAAGTTAGGTATCAGAGCCTTGCCTGACTCTTTTAATCCAAGAATCAGGACTTTCCATGTCCTTTCACAAGGGGTTATCTGCTTCGCCTTCTGTGATTGAAGGAGGAAGAGGTCTTAACAACCCTCAGCTCCTGGAAGAGCCAATAGCAGCAGTCTGAACTACCTCCCAACAAAGCAGTGGTTTGAGGATAAGCAGACTGGCCCAATAAACTCTGCTTCAAGGCTGGAAGTATAGGAAAAAGAAGAGAACAAACAGGGCCCTCTGAAGCATCTTAGAGCAGGCCTGCACAAGCCAACGTCTTCCAGGTGTTTTGGACTTCAGCTCCCAGAATTCCTGACTGTTGGCCAAATTTATTGGAGCTTCTGGGAGATGGAACCTAAAACAGCTGGAGGATCAAAGGTATGGATCCACTGATCTAGAGGAAAGTAGGGGCAAAGGTCAGAGAGCTCCTTCAGATGTTGGTGGACTTCAGCTCTTCAGCTCTCAGCTGTTGGACTTCACAATTGTCCCAGGCTTCTAGTAATTGAAACCCAAGGGGCATTTAAAGTCTCCCCCTCTTGAGAACCTCTCTTCTAGTGACAAGTGACTGATAAGGAAGGAGAGGGATCCATCAAGGTTTCCCCAATTATGTTCTGCTCTTTCTGGTCCCTTTTTTTCATTCAAAATTCACCACCCTCAACAAGATTAGTAATATTTCCTCTCTACAGATCTAAACATCTATTAGGGTTAGTGACCCTCTAAATAGCTGCCTTTTCCCATTGTGAAATACATACACTTCCCTTCCTTATACTTTCTTCCAAGAGTTTGGTTCATAGGCTCCTCAATATTCACACAGTTCATATCTATCCTTTAACAAATCAGATTTCAGAGAAGTGAACAAATAACTCAATAAGGAACACTAGATTTCTGTTAAAGATGAAGTTACTACTTTTTGTTTCTGTGTTGTCCAATCTATTAGTGCATCTCCATAGAAGAAAAGATAGCCGCTGGTAGACTTGCGATCTGTAATATCATTGGCCCAGTCAGCATCCACATATCCTGTCAGTCTAGGGTTGCTGGTGGCTTGTAGTCTCAACTTGAAGTTCAGTGTGCCTTTTAAGTATCTAACAACTCTTTTGATTGCAATTAAGTTATATTTGGTTGGTTTACCAGTCTTCCTGCATAGCATCCCAACCACTGCTAAAATATCTGGTCTTGTGATTCGAGAGATGTACAACATTTTCCCAATTGCCTCTCGATACAAGGTGTTGTCACTCAATGGTTCACTTTCCAAAGTGTTTTTCCAGTAGTTCACTTCCATGGGTGTAGTCACTGGATTTGCATCTAAGAGTCCAAGATGTTTTAGCAAGTCAAGAATCTTTTGTCTCTGATTCAGGAGAAAGCTCTCATCTTCTTCTCTTTCAACCTGTATTCCCAAATAATGACTCAAATTCTCAAGTTGTTTGATTTCAACGGTACAGCTCAAATGTTGTACAAGTTCATCAAAGTCAGATTTCTGTTGAAAACAACACACTATGTCATCTACATAGGCTAGAACATATGTCCATCTGTTGTTCTTGAATCTAGAATAAAGGCAAGGATCAGCTTTCCCTTGTGCAAACCCCTTCTCAATTAACATTTGATTCAATTTCTGGTTCCAGCATTTTGCGGCTTGACGCAAACCATAAAGAGAACGTTGCAATTTGCATACATATCCTTTGTGTGTCTTGTCTTCAAATCCAGGTGGTTGTTCCATAAAAATGTCTTCTTCCAATTCGCCATGAAGAAAAGCTGTAGCAACGTCAAGGTGTTCAACATTCATTTTTCTAGAAGCTGCAATTGCTAGCAATGTCCTCAAGGTGGTGTGTTTTACAACAGGAGCAAAAACTTCATCATAGTCCTCTCCATATTGTTGTGAGTAGCCCTTAGCTACAAGTCTGGCTTTGTATCGCTGTATCTGTCCATTTTCATCACGTTTCAGTTTGAAAATCCATTTACAGCCAACTATATTCCTATTTTCTGGTGGTGGTACAATGTCTTGTTTTTATGTGATGATTCTATTTCATCTGATGCAGCAGTAAGCCATTTTTCTTTTTCATCCTCTGGAAACTTCAGCATCTGATTCCAGGATGATGGCTCCTTTAGTTCAGCTTCACTGGTAAGATAAGCAAATCTCTGGGGAGGAACCCCACGATTTGTCCTTTGAGATCTGTGTGGTAATTGCTCATTTCATCCACCGGGTATCTTTGTACTTTCATCTGGTCCTTGAGGGTGCCATTGATGTTCCTCTGCCATGCCACTATGTGGGTTAATCCTTTCATCAGGTCCTTCGACATCAGATGTCAAGGTCTCTCCACTAGGTGGCGTTGGCTCATTTCTTTGATCCGACCCTCTGACCAGCGATGGCAGGACTTGTCCAGCAGATGGCACAATTGGCTCATTTCCACTCTGCAGACCACATGTTAAGTCATCAGAGTCATTTCTTAACAAAGGCTTATCAACAGAATGCTGCGATGTTGGACGTAGATTTTTCCCAACTCTTTCATCTATGTAAACTGTCTTTCCTACAAAAACTATATTATTTTCTGGATCATAAAGGCTTTGTGTTCGTCCGAATAGCCCACCAGTATGCATTCTTTAGAGCTGCAATCAAACTTCCCACTTGGCTTTTCTCTTGGGATGTACACAAAAGCTTTGGATCCAAACACTTGGAGATGCTTTACACTTGGGGAATGACCAAACCATAGTTCATATGGGGTTACATGCCTTTTTGCATTGGGTATTCTGTTTTGCAAGTAGCAAGCCGTATTTATGGCCTCTACCCACATTCTACGTGGTAATCCTGCATGATAAATCATGGATTTTGCCATTGCAATCAAACTTCTGTTCTTCCTTTTTGCAATGCCATTCTGATGTGGAAAATAGGGAAGAGAATATTGACATCTGATCCCATACTTTCTCAATAGGTCATCCACAGCTTTATTGCAAAATTCTCTTCCATTATCTGTCCTCAGAATTTCTGGCATCCTTTGAAATTGATTCTCAACCATGGCCAAATATTCCTTTAATTTGTCACAACGTTCACTTTTGTGCTTAATGAAATAAACTTTAGTATACCCAGAATATGAATCTTTGAAAAGCACAAAGTACAAAGACCCTTTCAATGATGCCGTCTGCATAGGGCCACATACATTGCTGGAGATGACCTGCAGGGGGCGTTGTGCTTCAAACTCTTTGTCTTTTGGAACATTTGGAGCACATGCCTTCGCTTTGATACAGGTTTCACATATTTCTCTACAACATAGATTTACTTGCATATCTCTACACACTTCTTTTGCATTTCAGACATATTTCTCATTGGCGTGACCAAATCTTTCATGCCATAGATGATTACAATTTCATTTTCCACATTCCCTCAATCTAACTCTATCATCTATTTAACTACATTTAGACTTGAGTAGTCCAGGGTGATTCCCAACAGGAAAGAGCCCCCACCCCCTTCCCTAGCTCCGCCCTCTGTGTCCCAACAAGTGCCTCAGGGGAGGTATAGGTTCTCAGCCCTGTCTCGGGCTCTTGGGAAGAAGCCACGCCCACTCCTCTAGCTCCACCTCCTGTGTCCTAACAGGCGCTGTCTCCAGCACTTGGGAAGAGGGCCTTCCCCTCCCCTGGCCCTGCCCCATGTCCTAATAGGTGCCATCACTGCCCCCCCTGGATCACTGCAGCACCCACCAGGGGGCGGTAGCGCCCACTTTGGGAATCACTGGTGTAGATACATCCCTAGCCTGCTTACTCAAATGCATGGAGTGAAATGCCCAGGACCAGAGCTTTATAGGCAAACTGTGGAGATGTTGCCTAAAGCCTAGAGGAGTAGATAACCAATGGATAGTGGAGAGAGCTATTGGAATGAGTATGATGCTGGTTGGGAACCAGGAAGGAGATGTGATGAACTGGCCAAGAAGCCCTTCATGAGGCTGAAGTTATAATATGTTATAATACAATATGTTACAGTGTTATAACAGGTGTCCTTTCAATGGGGCCTGCTTCCAGATCTGAATGGGACAAGAGGAAGGTGGCTGGTTGCTTCCACATCCAGGGAAGCAGAGGGGAGAGGAAGAATGGCGTTGGCATCCAGGGAGGGAAACGCTCTGAACGGGCCTCTCTTTATGAAAAGCTGCCGCTTGACATTTACCCGGTGCCAAGCCGCCTCTCGCCGGTAATCCGGCCAAAGCTGGGCTGGAAAGGTGCAGCCGCCTTGCTGCATTTCCAAGAGGAGAGGCAGTACTGTTGCTAATACGAGGTGGAAACAAAATTAAGAAAAGGAGGGGCAGGAGAAGACAACCAAGTGAGCTGTCAAGAAGGGAGGGTCCCTGAGCAAGGAGGCGGAATTGAACATACCCACTCCCTTCCCCATTCATTCTCTTGGCTTCCTTACTGGATTGTATATATTCTGTATGGAATATGTAGGTTTGAAAGAGGTGCGTCTATGGAACAATATATGCCACTATGGCATATATTGTTGGAAATAGCAACCTCTCAGGCCTCTCATTATTTATTTATTAATGTATATATTTGCAAACCTGTGTATGCAAATGTGTATGTTGAACTGCCAGTTTGACTGCACCTCTTTGGTGTGGGAAGGATTATAGACATGTGATTCTACTGAGCATGTTCAGACTCAGGACTCCATTTGTATATTCTGTCTGCTTTACACCTCATTGGAGGTGGATGCATATTTGCATCAGACCTCAGTGGAGGTGGATGCATGTTGCTGTTTGGGCTTCAGTAGAGAAGTATGACTTATGGACTTCATTGAGTACAATTGTACCTAAAGACTGTGGATTATTGATGAAGAATTATACCCTGTGTACTCAACACACAGAGAACTACATTCTATCTATAACTGAACTTCAATAAGAAATGTGCCTGTATGGTGAATTAATACAAGATGTTTGTGAGTAAACAAGATATGTTAATTCTTCAAAGAAGACTTTGTTTTTTTTTAATCTCCGAGTGCATATTTTAAACTAAGAGGTTTCAAGTGAGTGTATGTCTTTTGGGCAACTGCAACTGCAATTTGAACTTCAAAGAAACAACCATCCCCTGCTAACCAAATATATTTTTGTAGTGTCATGCCTTTGTCCTTGGCAGTTCAAAGACATGGTTCTTTAGTTTAATGGCAGTTACCTGTGTGCCATTACATTAATGCTTGTGATATCCCTTGTTCAAATGGTTGACTTCTAACTAGGTCATGCTTTTATTGACCAGTGGTTTTCAAAAGGTGGAGACTTACATTTGCCAAACGGATATGACATCATTTTTCCTTTTCAATAAGGTTATGATTGCCATTTATTTCCACAGGGATATGTGCCCAGAGAGTGGGTGCAGTTATTTCACACACACACACACACACACATATGGAATGAATATGTATATGTATATGAAATGGCATATATGACTGTACTGTTGTGTGTGTATATATTATATGCCTCCCTTCTTCCCACCCCCCTTTCCCCCCCTTTCCAAATCCATCTAGGGGTGAATGAATGCACTTCCACCCCACTTCCAACTGCCAGGGCTCAGTGCGATGGAACTCCTGGCGGTTGTCTTTTCCCAAGTCTTTTACCAAGTGCCAGTGCCTTACCAAACTACAACTCCCAGGGTTCAAGTGGTGTCAAACTGCCTCCATTCCGCAGTGTAGAGGCACCCAATCATATTATGGGCCTGATAAATAATAATAATAATAATAATAATAATAATAATAATAATAATAATAATAATAATAATAATAATAATAATTTAACAATGACAATAAATACATCAAAATAATAATGACAATAAAATAAAATTACTATGGGCCTAATAGGAACAACAATAATATATTAGCAATGACAATAAATATATCAAGATAATAAGGGCAAAATAAAATAAAATAATGATAATAATAATAAAATTCATAATATTATTGATTACGATGATAATAATGATGATGAGAGTGATACGAGGAAAGGGACTGTCATCGTTATTATTATTATTATTATATTAATAATTATTACTATTATTAATAATAATAATAATAATAATAATAATAATAATAATAATAATAATAATGGCATTCCCTTTTCCCGTTCCCTCGGCGTAGAGGATCAGAAATGCTCAGAGAGCAGAAAGCACATTGATTTCGGCTTGTTCCGTCCGCAGACAGGCCCTGACAAGGTTGTTGGAACAGTTGGAGAGGTCTCTACAATCACTTAATTACCAAAACTGTCAGTCAGGCGGGCCGCGGCTGGCCGCCTCCATGGCTGCGAGGAACATTCCACAACTGCCTTCCCTTCCTTGATTGATCTGTGCTGATGGCATTGCAAAATAATTAGAGTGAATTTTCTGATGTGTGATTTTATCCCAAGTTCATGCTTCAGAAAGGTAATCGGAGGGATGAGAAGGGTCAATGCCATTTCAGATTACCTGGAGTCCGAGCGAAAAGGGAGGGGGGGGGAGAGAGAGAGACCTATCTCTGTGTGTGTGCATGTATGTATGCATGTGTGTGTGTGTGTATGTATATATATATATATATATATATATATATATATATATGCACACATACACATAAGGCAGGCTAAGGAAGAGGACTGGAGGGAGGGAGGGAGGGGGAGAAAATAAAAGGAGAAGCAACGGGCAGAGCAAGACGGAGAGATGCGATTAAGGATGGCTGAAGGGGATTGCGAGCCGCTCGTCAAACTCGGCAAGTGATTTCCTTCCGAGCCAACAAATGGCAGATTGATTTTGTCCAACCGCAGCTCCAGCCCCGTTGCCAACGATCCCGCGGTGATTACAGCGATTGGCTTCGGAGCTGACAGGCGAAAGGAGGAGAGATCCGGTTTGTGCAGCGGACGGGAGCCGCGTTTTTAAAGCGCTGTCAGCTACAGTTAAGTAAATATCATTAGCACGAGAGAGGAAGGAACCGGAGCCGGAGGTTTGGGAGGGAAGAGAGAGAGACACACACACATACAGAGAGACCTAAGTCCAAGGAAGACACTTCGCTTTCTCCTCTTTCTCTTAGGGCTCCTCAGTCTCAGTCTGTCTCAGCCTCAGCCACTTTCACTTTCTCTCCTGTTGCTTTGGGATCCTGGGATTTGTAGTTGAGTGAGGTCACCTGCTCTCTTGGGCAGAGAAGGTGATAGACCTTGGGAAACTACAACTCCTAGGATTCCATCGCATTGGTTGAGCCATGGTAATTTCCAGCTGCAAAGAAATACATTATTGTGTTGTTGAAGGCTTTCATGGCTGGAATCACTGGGGGCTATATCACACTTGAGCATTTATCCACTTTAAATCCGGTTTCTGCCTCCTGCAGAATCCTGGGGTTTGTAGTTTGGCGAGGCCCAGGACCTTTATGGCTGAGCTGTTTAAAGCTCCCTCCCTAAAGTGAATAAAAAGTGGATCCAAGCTCTAGTGTGATGAAGCCCTGCGTTGCTGTGACTTTCCCGTACTGCATAGCCATGTTCCAGAAGCATTCTCTCCTGAAGTTTCGCCCACATCTATGGCAGGCATCCTCAGAGGTTGTGATCATGTTGGTATATTGGAAACTGGGCAAGGGGGGGGGGTTATATATCCGTGGAAGGTCCAGGGTGGGAGAAAGAACTCTTGTCTGTTGGAGACAAGTGTGAATGTTGCAATTAATCACCTTGATTAGCATTGAAAAGCTCTGCAGCTTCAAGGTCTGGCTAATTCCTGCCTGGAGGAATCCTTTGTTGGGAAGTGTTAGCTGGCCCTGATTGTTTCATGCCTGGAATTCCCCTGTCTTCAGAGTGTTGGTCTTTATTTACTGTCCTGATTTTAGAGTTTTTAAATACTGGTGCACAGTACTGAGAGCACAGAAAGGCTGGGCCACTTTAACAACCACCATGTCGGACTACACAGAGAAGCCACTGAAATCCACAAGCATGTGGACCATTTCAACAGAAAGGAGGAAATCATGAAAATAAATAAAATCTGGAAACCAGTATTAAAAAAAACCTCTAAATTCAGGACAGTTAATAAAGAACAACACTCTGAAAACAGAAGAATTCCAGACAGGAAACAATCAGACCAGATAACACTTCCCAGCAAAGGATTTCCCCAGGCAGGAATCAGCCAGGATTTGAAGCTGCAAGACTTTTCAATGCTAATCAAAGTGATTAATTGAAACATTCAAACTTGCCTCCAACAGACAAGAGTTCTTTCTCCCAGGCTGGATCTTCCACAGACATATAATCTCACTTGCTTAGTTTCCAACAGACCTCATAACCTCTGAGGATGCCTGCCATAGATATGGGCGAAACCATTTTAAAATGTTGGTTGGATGAATAAATACGGTTTGTTAGTCGGCCTTCATAGATTCAGACCTAGCAGCCAAACTAGCAGTGATGTTGAAATGATGGGTCCAAGCGCCATCTAAAGCCTAGAGAAGATCTTCAAATCACAAACCACTGCATCTGCAACTCCTCAAGGAGGTTGAAAATCATTATTAGTGGCTCAGCCTGTGGGAGAGGTTCTCATCTCATTCCTGCCTCCCTCAACACTTGTTTGTTATTAACTGCTTTTAAATCAATATTAATTCATGAGAGACCTCCAGAACAGATTTGCTCAGTTCTTCCAAACTCGGGTCCCTGGCTTCCTCCATTCAGTCTATCTATCTATAACATTGGCCAACACACATTTTGGTATCTCAAATGTTAGCTCTGCTTCTGGACATATTTCATCTGCTGATTCCAAAAATGGCACAGTTTTTCCCCTATTCGCTCTAGTTTTGGAGATACAGAACATATACCATCTATCAGTCACTATCTGCTTGCTTTTAGAAAAGCATAATAACCATATCTAAGAAACTAGAGCTGATGTAGTCTATCCAATGCAATTTTCTGAACCAGGGCCCCAAATAACCCCAGGAACAGGCCTAAAAGCCAAGACATCAAAATTATTATTTTGGTTGGGCTGTATAATGCAGTCTTTCTTTTTTTCTGATGAAGGTGACTTTGCCAAACATTATTGAGTAGTGTCAGTTGAGTCATCTTGGCTTCTAGGGGGAGTTTAGGCTTGATCTGCTGTTCTCTTCTCCAACTCTGCTCTTCTAATTTCTTCCTGTAAGCTTTCTTCACTGTCCAGCTT
Source organism: Anolis carolinensis (assembly GCF_035594765.1). NCBI lineage: Eukaryota > Metazoa > Chordata > Lepidosauria > Squamata > Anolidae > Anolis > Anolis carolinensis. The sequence continues at coordinate 152,381,218 of NC_085844.1, read as the reverse complement.
TTACAACTATACAGAGTGTTCAAAGATACATCTCAACACTTCAGGATTTTGTCTGGTTCCTTCATTATCCAGGTCCAAGTTTTCTGGTTTGTGGAGAGGATTTCCAGCAGACCATGAGCTTCTCAGGAACTCCAAAAGAGGTGTGGATGATAGTAGTGATGATCAGGATGATGAGGGTCGGTCTCTTGAAGGGGAGAGGCCTTGACTCCTAATAAGCAGGCTAGCCAGAAAATCGAAACAAGAGGCAGAGGTTAAGGTTGAACCAGCTCAAAGTTTGGTTTGCAAGGAGGAAGAAATAAAAGGTTCCCTTTCAGGGAAGAAATGAAAGGAATCAAGCACCAATTCATCTGGGTTTGAAAAGAAAAGGCCTTCCTGTAAATCCGGGACTGTTGGTGGCCTACAAGTCCCATGAATCCTCACTGTTGGCTCTGCAGACAAGGGTTGATGGGAGAGACAATGGACAACATCTGGAGGCCCCTACAAGTCTCACCTCTGTTTATAAATCCCTTCCAAAGTGGAGATCCCAATCCCCATCCACCTGGCAATAAGAGGCATTGAAAGTAATGGGGTCTCCTTCCATTAAAGGCAAGAGGACAAAGGAGACAGGTGAATTTTCCTAGATAAAATTTGGTTTCTGAACCAAGTGGCAAGCTGTGATTTTTTTCTGGGGAAGAAAGGCTTTTCTTCTTCCTCTGTCTGGCGATTTTGTGGGGATTCTATATATATAATTATATATATGTTCATTTTTAGTCTTTATTATGTTTGTCATCATTTTGTTTATTAAGTTACAATTAGGTTGTTTATATTGTGTAATATGCTTTGTCTTGGTATGGTTTTCTTTGGGCATTGAATGGTTGCCATATGGCAGTCTATATGGCAGGCAGTCTATAAAGTCTATAGTCCAGGCAGTCTATAAATACAAGATGATGATGATGATGATGATGATTAAGCCCAAGACTTAGAAAATTGGGAAGATAGTTCCGAAAGGAGAATGTAACTACAACTCCCATGATTCCATAGCATTGAACCAATGGCAATTTGAATGGTGTCAACTGCATTAATTCTACAGTGTAGATCAAATATGGGCAAACTTTGGCCCTCCAGGTGTTTTG